>NC_058084.1:476413047-477013047 GCF_014858855.1 Bufo gargarizans | reverse complement strand
TTGGTATGCTTGACTACCTTTTGCTTCCTCCCAAATCTTGGCTCGTCTGACTGTTCTCCTGGCAACTATAACTTTATCTCATACACAGCTCTGCTACGTTCCCAGTTCTGAGCCCTGACTTCCTGACCAGGTAACATCTCACCCTAGATACCTGAGGCCCCTAAGTTCTGGGACTTGTCATATTAACCCAAATAGGCAACATGTACAGTAATCATCTGAGTCCTAGGAGAACCAGACTTAGGCTAGCTCCAAGTCACAAGAGAGGTGGGTGCCATAGGCAAATTGTGCCACCTGGTTGGTTCTCCTAGGAATCGGATGATTACATGTTGCCTATTTGGGCTAATATGGCATTTAAGTGCATTCGGAGGTTTTGTTGGGCCCGTGGGCCATGGCGTGGACAGCCAGGTTAGGTGACCCTTTAATGAACGGCATTTCCTCAGTGGATAGAAGACTATGACTATGTCTAAAAGGCTTCTGATTGATCATCCAGCTTGTACGGAACAGATGCAGCCGGGTGGAACAGCGTAGGGTAGCATAACGGCTCAGTCTGTTCCATACATGCTGCATCCTAACCCCTGATACTTTCCAGTGCTCTCTGTGTTTGTTTCTCTGTTTGAAGTTTTATCCTAAAATTGTCTCTTTTCATCAGAGTTGCGTTGCTCTGTCATGTGGCAATCATTGCGGGAGGAACAGCTGCAGAGCAGGCGCACGTTGCTGCAGATCCGCTCGCACACAGATGCAGGGCAGGAAATCACTTCCCTAGACACAACAGAGAATTGAAGTAGCACTTAAAATACAAACAGAAAGTTACGTCTGCGGCGAAGCCGAGGCCCGGACCTCAAACATCAAGAAAGGAAAGTGAAGGCATAAAAAAGGCAAAATTGCTCATATGTTTCCCACTATTGTAATAAAACAGCGCTGTAATACCCGGAGACTGATACTATACGCGGCCTAATGTCTGGCATGTGTTATATCGTTACATTATATATTATATTGTTACGGGACAGACTTATAAAGCCACATTGTGGAGATCTGTAGTCTCGGGCACCCAACAAGCAGAATGCGGGGGGTCACACACCAGGACTCTTTTATCCTTCTTCGAGGCCACCCTAAAATCAAAACATACGGACGGTATAACGTCTGCTTTGCCTTTAGTTAGACATATATCAGTATAGCTGCCATTGCGGTACCCAAAGGGGTTGTCAACCTGCATTTCCAGACACCTGACACTCGTTGGTGGTATTTTTGGGCGCCATATGGAAGAATCATTTTGAATCCATTTGGCGATAAGTAGGGATTCTATGTTGGCATTATATTGGAATTGTATAACAAGATTATTCAGTCGCTGAATGGCAGTCATTTTGGAGACGATATGGTGGCATTATTTTGGTATTGTAGGTTGAGATTTTTCAGTCATTGTATGACAGTATTATTTGAGGAACGTATGGTCGTATTATTTGGGTATTGTATGTTGAGATTATTCCATCACTGTATGTCACTATTATTTGTGGACTGTATGGTAGTATTATTAGGGTGTTGTATATCCTAATTATTCTTTTACTGTATGGTGGCATAATTAAGGCACTGTATTGTGAGGTTATTCCGTCACTGTATGGCAGTATAATAAGTATTATTATTTGGAAACTATAGTATATAGTAGTATTATTTGGGTATTGTGTGACAAGATTATTAAGATACTATATGCCAGTATTATTTGAAAACTGTATAGTTGCATTGTTTGTGTATTGTATGTTAAGATTATGTTGTCACCTAATGGCGGTATTTTCAGTATTATTTGGAAACTGCAGTATATGGTGGTATTATTTGGATATTGTGTGATGAGATTATTAAGGTACTGTATGCTAGTATTATGTGATGGCTGTATGGTGGTATTATTTGTGTATTGTATGTTGATTGATATTATTTTCTCACTGTATTGCAGTATTATTTGAAGATTACATGATGGTATTATTTGGGTATTGTATGTCGAGATTATTTCATCACTGTATGGTAGTATTATTTGAAGACTGTATGGTGGTATTATTTGGGTATTGTATATTGAGATTATTCACTCACTCTGTAGCAGTATTATTTGGAGACTGTATGGTGGTAATATTAGGGTACTCTATGCTGAGAATATACAGTTAGTGTTTTGCAGTGTTCATCAGAGAAATACATGAGGATTCCCATCAAATACCTCTGAATGTATACCGCCGATAGATACCACTGTACAGTGACATCCATTGTCCATAGATGCCCATTGAAATAAAAAACCTGTACTGCACAGTATACATGTTTTTTACCGGATAGTATGTATGGAATAGCCCAGAGGACTGCTCTGAGAGCTTTCCCCAGCTTATACATGTGAAAGCAGTCTAATGTGAACTCTGTAGGCAGTATTGCTTGGTCACTCTTTGGCAGCATTATTTGGGCACTGTATGCCTGTATTATTTACTAACTATGTAGCAGTATAATATGGGAATAAAGCAGTGGTATTATCTGAGCTCTGTATAGTGTTAGTATTTGGATACTGTATGGTGGTATTATTAGGGCATTGTATGACTGTATTATTTAGTAACTATATAGCAGTAGTTTACGGCAATGACATAGTGGTATCATCTGAGCTCTGTAAATATTCGGGCACTGTATGGTGGTATTATTAGGGCATTGTATGACTGTATTATTCAGTAACTATATAGCAGTAGTATATGGCAGTGATATAGCAATATTATCATTGCTCTTTATAGTGTTAGTATTTAGACACAGAATAGTCGTATTATTTGGGCATTGTTTGACTCTATCAGTCAGTAACTATATAGCAGTAGTATATGGCAATGCTATAGTGGTATTATCATTGCTCTGTATAGTGTTAGTCTTTGGGCGCTGTATGGCGGTATTATTAGGGCAATGTATTATTCAGTAACTATATAGCAGTAGTAAATGGCAATGCTATAGTGGTATTATCATTGCTCTGTATAGTGTTAGTCTTTGAGCGCTGTATGGTGGTATTATTAGGGCACTGTTTTATTCAGTAACTATATAGCAGTAGTATATGGCAATGCTATAGTGGTATTATCATTGCTCTGTATAGTGTTAGTCTTTGAGCGCTGTATGGTGGTATTATTAAGGCACTGTTTTATTCAGTAACTATATAGCAGTAGTAAATGGCAATGCTATAGTGGTATTATCATTGCTCTGTATAGTGTTAGTCTTTGAGCGCTGTATGGTGGTATTATTAGGGCACTGTATTATTCAGTAACTATATAGCAGTAGTATATGGCAATGCTATAGTGGTATCATCATTGCTCTGTATAGTGTTAGTTTTTGAGCGCTGTATGGCCGTATTATTAGGGCACTGTATTATTCAGTAACTATATAGCAGTAGTATATGGCAATGCTATAGTGGTATTATCATTGCTCTGTATAGTGTTAGTCTTTGAGCGCTGTATGGTGGTATTATTAGGGCACTGTTTTGTTCAGTAACTATATAGCAGTAGTAAATGGCAATGCTATAGTGGTATTATCATTGCTCTGTATAATGTTAGTCTTTGGGCGCTGTATGGCGGTATTATTAGGGCACTGTATTATTCAGTAACTATATAGCAGTAGTAAATGGCAATGCTATAGTGGTATCATCATTGCTCTGTATAGTGTTAGTCTTTGAGCGCTGTATGGTGGTATTATTAGGGCACTGTTTTGTTCAGTAACTATATAGCAGTAGTATATGGCAATGCTATAGTGGTATTATCATTGCTCTGTACAGTGTTAGTCTTTGAGCGCTGTATGGTGGTATTATTAGGGCACTGTATTATTCAGTAACTATATAGCAGTAGTAAATGGCAATGCTATAGTGGTATTATCATTGCTCTGTATAGTGTTAGTCTTTGAGCGCTGTATGGTGGTATTATTAGGGCACTGTATTATTCAGTAACTATATAGCAGTAGTAAATGGCAATGCTATAGTGGTATCATCATTGCTCTGTATAGTGTTAGTCTTTGAGCGCTGTATGGCGGTATTATTAGGGCACTGTATTATTCAGTAACTATATAGCAGTAGTAAATGGCAATGCTATAGTGGTATTATCATTGCTCTGTATAATGTTAGTCTTTGGGCGCTGTATGGCGGTATTATTAGGGCACTGTATTATTCAGTAACTATATAGCAGTAGTAAATGGCAATGCTATAGTGGTATTATCATTGCTCTGTATAGTGTTAGTCTTTGGGCGCTGTATGGTGGTATTATTAGGGCACTGTATTATTCAGTAACTATATAGCAGTAGTAAATGGCAATGCTATAGTGGTATCATCATTGCTCTGTATAGTGTTAGTCTTTGAGCGCTGTATGGCGGTATTATTAGGGCACTGTATTATTCAGTAACTATATAGCAGTAGTAAATGGCAATGCTATAGTGGTATTATCATTGCTCTGTATAATGTTAGTCTTTGGGCGCTGTATGGCGGTATTATTAGGGCACTGTATTATTCAGTAACTATATAGCAGTAGTAAATGGCAATGCTATAGTGGTATCATCATTGCTCTGTATAGTGTTAGTCTTTGAGCGCTGTATGGTGGTATTATTAGGGCACTGTATTATTCAGTAACTATATAGCAGTAGTATATGGCAATGCTATAGGGGTATTATCATTGCTCTGTATAGTGTTAGTCTTTGAGCGCTGTATGGTGGTATTATTAGGGCACTGTATTATTCAGTAACTATATAGCAGTAGTATATGGCAACGCTATATAGTGATATTGTCATTGCTCTGTATAGTGTTAGTCTTTGGGCGCTGTATGGCGGTATTACAGAAGTCTCTCACTTTGTTTTGCCCAGGAGCCTCCTCAGGCCATTACCTGACCCTGTACATAGATATGCTGCGTTACAGGAGCTGAGGATTTCAATCCCTGGTAGTGGTCGTATTCATTCACCCAACTTTCCCAGGAATGACTATAACTAGGAGCCGGTTAATGGAGAAAGCGCAGCTTTACTAAACTAGAATAATCCACGCAGTCCCAGAACAGTCCATTCATCACTTAGTAATGGATATAGCGGAGTGGGCTTCCCTAAGGAGCATTTACCCTTCTGGTTTTCTTCTGCAAAACAATCCCTTCCCCCAGGAGCAGCAGAGAAGTAATTCCCTTTAATCTTTTCAGGATACAATATTCCTGCGCTGATGAGCTCTAATAAGGGCGGCACAGTCCGGGGCACTGTGTATGCGCTACCACGCCATGTCTCTAACCTGACATGTAAGGGCCATTGTGCCCCGTAGGAGCCATGTCGCCCGCTCTTCCCAGGACTGCGCTGTATTTCTTCCACGTACATTTGAATATCTAATGCGTTGCCTCTGGCCACTATGCAAGACAAGGACCCACTTTTCTGGGTGCTTCCAAATGACCCTTTAAAGAAACACATCTGGAAGCATTTGCATCAGGCGGTGAACAGCTCTCCGCAGGCCGGTAATTGGGCTCCCAAAATCTATTTCTCCCAACAAAATCCTATTCCTAATGTTTTGCTTTCAGACTGTGGGACATTTCGTGTCCGCTGTGAATACACGTGCGTCCTAAACGCCTGTCCAACTAAAATATCTAAATCCCTATTAGATGTAAGTCCGGGAGAACTGACTGTAATAATTATATCTGTTCCTGGGAAAGCTGGGTGACTTGTAATAGGATTTATCCAGCAGGAATCTGGATGTTATGATCTCTGGGCAATTAATAGGAAGCCATAGATGTAGCAGAGCTCAATTTTTCAATGGACCTCTTTTGTGCATACCAGAGGTGGGGTCAAACTTTCAAAATGTACCTACCCCCCATCCGCTTCTCCGTCACAGAGCTCGCCATAGTGTCAGCCACGGGTACAGAACCCCGAAAGAGCTGTAGCTCCATTGTCCCTGAACAGAGTCAGGGGGGAGCACATGGGCACATACGCCGGAGTGCTTCTGCTAAATTGGGGACTTAGGAGGTCTTCACCACCTTCTTCCTTCAAGGTCTTCCAAGACAACAGAGGTCTGTGCTCTGCTCCGATACCTCATCTGCCTGCGATGCTCCCCAGCAATACTCCAGTGATGCATTTTCATTACTATGGATAAGCGGCCACCAGACTCATATCGTTCCGCTTGTCTCCCCCCCCATCCCACATCAGCACATGTCCAGTCTATCTCCTCACATCTCCTCCAAATGTGTGGCCCAGGAGTCTCCACCAACTTCATCGATCAGCCACGCGCCTCCACAACAACGCCAGTGACAGGGCTAGCAGTGCTATACCATGGTGGCCCCATAGCGGTGGTGTGACTAAGGCCCCCTTACCAGTACTCATGAGAAGGGCATTCTGCCTTAAGCAACTGCCTATCCTGCCTCTTCTGCCTCATGGCGAGAAAGGTGAAATCATAGACAGGCAGCAAACAAGGGCTTCACCAGTTCTCCCGTGGACAAGTCATCGCATATTCCCCTCTCCTGACATGCCTACTTTAGTAACTACTTGCATTCCCCATGTAATAACCATTCATGTTGTGATATTCCTCTATTATTCCTGCTGGAAGTCTTCAAATACAGGTCCAGCTGGTTGTTACAAGTTGGGGGGGTCCCTGCACAGTCTGACACTAGGGGACACAATCTGAAATTAGCTGGCGGTAAGATCAGGAGCAATGTCAGGAAATATTTTTTTTTACAGAAATCATTTAAACATACTTGGGATAAACACACATAGATCCTAAGATAGAAAAAAGAATTTTGGGCAGACTAGAAGGACCAGGTGGTCTTTTTCTGTCGTCAATATGTCAATATTCTATGTTTCTGGCAGCACCAAACAGGCAGTGTCAGACTGCTCAAGGACACCCCCCCCCCCCCCCAACCTAGTAACACCCAGCTGAACCTTTATTCATAAACTAATAGGAATAATAGAGGAATGGAACAATATTAAATGAGAAAAATAAATGCCCCAGAATTATTATTACATGTGGACAGATTCTCCCACCTGAGCTGTGGATCTCTGCAGCTCCTCTAGAGTGACTGTGGGCGTCTTGGCTGCTTCTCTAATTAGTGCTTTCCTTGCCTGCGCTGTCAGTTTAGGTGGACGGCCATTTCTTGGCAGGTTTGCTGTTGTGCCATACTTCTATTTTTGGATGATGGATTAAACAGTGCTCCGTGAGATGTTCAGAACTTGGGATATTTTTTTTATAACCCAACCCTGCATTATACTTCTCCACAACTTTATCCCTGACCTGTCTGGTGTGTTCCTTGGTTTTCATGATACTGTTTAATTACTATTGTTCTCTAACGAATCTCTGAGGCCTTCACAGGATAGCTGTAGTTATACTGAGAATACATTACACACGGGTGGGCACTATTACTAATTAGGAGACTTCTGAAGGCAGTTGGTCACACTGGATTTTATTTAGGGGTGTCAGACTACAGGGGTCTGAATATAAATGCACATCACACTTTCCAGATTTTTATTTATTAAAAATGTTAAAAACCAGACAATATTTGGTCTTTCTCTTGGTTCCAGAAGATTTGGGGATAAACTGGCAGACAAACTTGAATATTCTGCTTTATACTTCTCTACTGTGCTAAACTCAAGCTTTTGATTACTGGACTTGCAAACTGCTCTGGTACCTTTGGAGTGGGTGCCTTTGGCTGTTGACCACCCTCGTATAACTCTGTCTGTATCTATAAGGAGTCATGGTGCTCTATGAGCTGCTTCCCTGAAGAGACTCCTGCTGCAGGAGGGGCGGCCATTCCCCTCACTGCTCCATCTTTCATGTCTTCTCAGCTCCACTGTCGAATCCCTAGCTTCCTGCAACCCCTCCCTTGGCAGGACTGGCCCAAGAATGGTAAGTTCCATTCTATCTGAAGATCTCTCTCTGCCAGATACACTGAACATAACAGTTTCATAGCAAGATTATGAATGCACAGCATAGAATAAATACACAGATGACATTATTGTTAGCAATTAGAGACAGTAGCAGGGTGTAGGAATGGTAGTGCCAATCTGGGGTACTACATTAGTATTTTATAACCTTTCTTCTTTAGCTATGTTAAATATAATTAAGGTGGGTTGGGGGATCTACTGGGTCATGGAAAACTCCTTTGATGATTTCTTAGATTGTCTCCACCCATCTTATTTCTGATCATCCTCTTTGTTTTCTCCACCAGAATTGTCTTGGTAACTTCATGCTCCTTGTGAATGATTTTTTTAAAAATATAAATGTACAATTGTTATAAAATTCATAGACAATAGAGGAAAGCCAAAAAAAAGGACAAAATGTGTCCTCCAGCCAATGATCAGTGGCAGGTTTGTCATTGGTGGAGGGATATTAATGACCCCTCTGATGTGGTTCTCATGCCAATTAATGCCCTTTAAATCCCAATGGCCTCTATATTTAGCCTTGCTTTACTCTTTCCATGTGATAGGAATTAGGACATTTCCTGTGGACACAATGGTAGGTTGCGGAGCCACCTCCACCGCTAATGGCAGAGCTATTTTTAGGTAAAATAGCCGACGTAACTAATAGCCGACATAATAATTACCACAACAGTCAACTGGCAACAGAAATGTAACTCCATTCCATCACTACTAGATCCACTCTAGTCACATGGGGGCTTTAAGACTTGAGTATAAATGGGAATCTTTATAGCTTCAATGAAATCGAGATGTCTGTATTCTGAGTTTAGTATGAACAGTCCGAGAGCGAAAACTTCAAATAGTTAGATTACGGCGAGGGCCGGAGCCCTGTCATGGGCCATAGAAATTCATGTACCATATGAAAAGGCACAAAACGAGAACAGAACAGCATTTACACTCAAGTTACAGGACCTAACAGACTATAATGCAAGATAATAGCATAATATACTGTAGTATTGTTTGGTGTTATCCACCTTAGAACATTTCACTATATGTATACAGAAAAAATTTACATAATAAGTTGAGTTACATTATAAATGTTTTTTAATTACTTATCCTGTGCTGATCCTGAGTTACAGCCTGTATTATACTCCAGAGCAGCACTCACTAATCTGCTGGTGGAGTCACTGTGTACATACATTACATTACTTATCCTGTACTGATCCTGAGTTACATCCTGTATTCTACTCCAGAGCTGCACTCACTATTCTGCTGGTGGAGTCACTGTGTACATACATTACATTATTTATCCTGTACTGATCCTGAGTTACATCCTGTATAATACTCCAGAGCTGCACTCACTATTCTGCTTGTGGAGTCACTGTGTACATACATTACATTACTTATCCTGTACTGATCCTGAGTTACATCCTGTATAATACTCCAGAGCTGCACTCACTATTCTGCTGGTGGAGTCACTGTGTACATACATTACATTACTTATCCTGTACTGATCCTGAGTTACATCCTGTATTATACTCCAGAGCTGCACTCACTATTCTGCTGGTGGAGTCACTGTGTACATACATTACATTACTTATCCTGTACTGATCCTGAGTTACATCCTGTATAATACTCCAGAGCTGCACTCACTATTCTGCTGGTGCAGTCACTGTGTACATACATTACATTATTTATCCTGTACTGATCCTGAGTTACATCCTGTATTATACTCCAGAGCTGCACTCACTATTCTGCTGGTGGAGTCACTGTGTACATACATTACATTACTTATCCTGAACTGATCCTGAGTTACATCCTGTATTATACTCCAGAGCTGCACTCACTATTCTGCTGGTGCAGTCACTGTGTACATACATTACATTACTTATCCTGTACTGATCCTGAGTTACATCCTGTACTATACTCCAGAGCTGCACTTACTATTCTGCTGGTGATTTCACTGTGTACATACATTACTTATCCTGTACTGATCCTGGGTTACATCCTGTATTATACTCTAGAGCTGCACTCACTATTCTGCTGGTTGAGTCACTGTGTATATACATTACTTATCCTGTACTGATCCTGAGTTACATCCTGTATTATACTCCAGAGCTGCACTCACTATTCCGCTAGAGCAGTCACTGTGTACATACATTACATCATTTATCCTGTACTGAATCGGAGTTACATCCTGTATTATACTCCAGAGCTGCACTCACTATTCTGCTGGTGGAGTCACTGTGTACATACATTCATTATTTATCCTGTACTGATTCTGAGTTACATCCTGTATTTTACTCCAGAGCTGCACTCCCTGTAGTATGAACTTAAGCACACTTATATCCTACAAAGTTTCTACAGTTTTTACAATCATTACTGCAATCTTCTTAAAAGGGTATTCCCATCTTGGGGGTATATTACTAGGTGCAGCTGCGCACCATTTATTCCAATGGGAGCGCTGAAAATAGACATGCGCTGGCTCAGCTATTTTCGTAAGCCCCATAGAATTGAATGGAGCAGTGGCTGCAGCTTTAGCGGTGCACTTCACATTCATTTCAATAGGGAGCTAAGAAAATAGCTGAGCACGCTGCTCGAGCTATTTGTGGCAGGTCTTATAGAAATAATGGAGGGGCGGCACCTATCAGATATCCTAGTGATATGCCTCAAATGTTCAAGATGGGAATAACCCTTTGATAGTAGTCATAGGTATACATACAGTCTCCAACATTTAAAATTGTAACACCAAGAAGGACAATCCGTAAGGATTATGCAAATGAAGGAAGTAGCAGGTATCGCAGATCATCTGCAGATGCTCAAATATTCTAGCACCTAGCTCCAATCCATGGCACTGTGGGAGGGTCATAAAAGCCAGATTTTAGCTACATGAAACCTCAAAAATCTGATGAAGTCTTGTGGGATGACTGTGTGATGCTCCCTGTTTATCCATGTGCCAGTTATCACCACTTGTAACAAATTGAGAGGAAGAGAAGCCTTGAACTGAGAGACCTTGGTTTATCACTACGGCAGATCTACCCAACCATGCTGAGATGTCAGCTATGTTCAACATTGCCTGTCCTGGTGGTCGGGAGAAAAATGCAGAACTGGAATGATAGCAAGAGGTGGACAACGGAGAACATCTGCATGGATGGATCATCTGATTAGAAGAATGTCGTGTGGTGATCCATTCGGTACTGCAAGTGAAAGTGGATGTCACAATTGTCAAACTGTGTCTACAGAAACCATCAGAAGATGTTTGCATGGCATTGGGCTATGAGATAGACTGTCCAGCTACAGGTGCTCCATTGACTTCACCCCACCGCTCTCAAAGGCTATTATGGTGCACAGCAAAACGGCAATGGAGGTCTGTCCCCTTCAGCGATGAGTCTTGATTTTGTCTTGGACGCATTGATAGCGGAGATTGGTCTGGAGACCATGTGGCCTACGCCATGAAGAGGCCTTCACAAGAGAAGTCACTCCGCCCCTACTCTCAGGATTAGGCCTCATGCACACGACCGTTGTGTGCACCCATGTCCGTTATTCCGTTTTCCGTGATTTTCTGCGGACCCATTGACTTTCAATGGGTCAGTTGAAAACTCGGAAAATGCACCGTTTGTCATCCGTGTCCGTGATCCGTGTTTCCTGTCCGCCAAAAAAATATGACCTGTCCTATTTTTTTGACGGACAACGGTTCATGGACCCATTCAAGTCAATGGGTCCGTGAAAAAACACGGAGGCACACAAGATTGCCATCCGCATCCGTGATCCGTGTCCGTAGACTACTTTAGCACAGACGGATCGGCAGATCCGTCTGCATACAGCTTTTTCAGAGCTGAGTTTTCACTTCGTGAAAACTCAGATCTGACAGTATATCCGACAGTATATTCTAACACAGAGGCGTTCCCAGAGTGCGGCACCTGAGGGGTAATTGTGCGTTTCATAGCCCCCTGTAAGAGATCAGGTGCTGCCAGGCAGCAGAGGGCAGACCTCCATCCCCAGTTTTTAATTCATTGGTGGCCAGTGCGGCCCCCCTCCCTCCCTCCCCATGTATTAAATTCATTGGTGGCCAGTGCGGCCCCCCCTCCCTCCCTTTCCTGTATTAAATTCATTAGTGGCCAGTTGGGCCCCCCCCGGCCCCCCCTCCCCGGTATTAAATTCATTGGTGGCCAGTGCGGCCTCCCCTCTCCCCCCCCCCCCAATTAAAATCCCTGTTTAATCGCTGGGGCTCCGATCGGTAACCATGGCAACCAGGACGCTACTGCAGTTCTGATTGCCATGGTTACTTAGCAATTTTAGAAGCATTATACTTACCTGCGCTGTCTGTGACCGGCCGGGCGATCCTCCTACTGGTAAGTGACAGGTCTGTGCTATAAGCAATGCGCCGCACAGACCTTTCACTTACCAGTAGGAGGAGCGCCCGGCCGGTCACAGACATTGAAGGTAAGTATAATGCTTCTAAAATTGCTAAGTAACCATGGCAATCAGAACTGCAGTAGCATCCTGGTTGCCATGGTTACCGATCGGAGCCCCAGCGATTAAACAGGGATTTTAATTACGGGGGGGGGAGAGGGGAGGCCGCACTGGCCACCAATGAATTTAATACAGGGGAGGGGGGGCCGGGGGGGGGCAGCACTGGCCACCAATGAATTTATACAGGGGAGGGGGGCCGCACTGGCCACCAATGAATTTAATACAGGGAAGGGAGGGAGGGGGGCCGCACTGGTCACCAATGAATTTAATACAGGGAAGGGAGGGAGAGGGGGCCGCACTGGCCACCAATGAATTTAAAACTGGGGAGGGAGGGGGGGTCTGCCCCTGCTGCCTGGCAGCACCTGATCTCTTACAGGGGGCTATGATATGCACAATTAACCCCTCAGGTGCGGCACCTGAGGGGTTAATTGTGCGGATCACAGCCCCTGTAAGAGATCGGATGCTGCCAGGCAGCAGGGGGCAGTCATGTACACAGTTCTTAGTATATTCTAACTTGAAGCGTCCCCATCACCATGGGAACGCCTCTGTGTTAGAATATACTGTCAGATCTGAGTTTTCACAATGTAACTCAAATCCGATGGTATATTCTAACATAGAGGCGTTCCCATGGTGATGGGGACGCTTCAAGTTAAAATATACCATCGGATTGGAGAAAACTCCGATAGGGACTCCTGACTTTACATTGAAAGTCAATGGGGGACGGATCCGTTTGCAATTGCACCATATTGTGTCAACGTCAAATGGATCTGTCCCCATTGACTTGGCTCCGCACGGCCAGGCGGACACCAAAACGACTTTTTTTTTAACTTTCCTTCATGTCTGGTGATCCTCCAAAACGGACACGGATCACGGAACAACGGAACCCCGTTTTGCGGACCGTGAAAAAATACTGTTGTGTGCATGAGGTCTTACGGTGTGGGATGGTATAATAAACGGTAGCCTCTAGTCCTCATTTCAGGTACACTACTAGCTCGACTTTACATTGATTTGGTCGTGAAATAGGACAACGCCAGGACGCATGTTGCCCATGCCACTATGAGCAGGCTGTGTGGATTAAATGTGCCACCATGGCCTGCAGCGTGTCCGGACTTGTCTCCCATCGAGCACATCAGGGACATCGTTAGTTGACAATTGCAAAGAATGCTGCCAGCAGACAATCTTGATGATTTGCGTGCCCAAGTGCAGATCCATCCTCAGACAACCATGAATAACCTTACTAATAGCATGCCAGGGTGTGTAACTGCCTGTATTTCTGCATGTGGCACTTATACTTGATACTAAACGAATCGAGATGTTTTGAATATTTTGTTTCTATTTCTTTATCATTTGCATATCATTAATATGTCCCTCGATCCTGTGATTTCCATAGTTCCACAACTTTTTCTTTTCAGTGTAGCAATTTCAATGTTGAGGAGTGTGTGTACTATATGATAACACTATCTCTTACACTCACAAAAATGTTATTAATTTTTTTTTCAAAAAATTTCCAGAATCATTTTCCTATATATATATCTGCACATCCACTACGTCACATCCACACAGCATCCCAGCACCACAGTATATTATGTTTAATACATAATTGACCTTGCATTTAATTTAATTTTACAATTAAATCAAGTTTGAGGGCGTTCACATATTCCCATTTAGAAAATCTAATTATTTGATTTCTGCTTGCAGACAAGTGGAGGCACCTTGTTACAGTTCTCTAATAAATAAATAAATAATTATTACCAGCTCGCACATTAAATACCGTATTTATTAACGGAACACTATGCCCTCATTCAAAACATTTTTGACATGTTTGAAATTTTCAAAAATATTTTAAATTTTTTATATAATTAGCTTTTTATTTTCATTTGTGTACTAAATATTTCCAACGGTTTTTCTGCTTCCTGACCAGAATAGCTGTCTCCTAGGAGTAAGGGTTCATGCACACGACCGTATGTATTTTGCGGTCCGCAAAACACGGATCCGCAAAAAAAAAGGATGACATCCGTGTGCTTTCCGTATTTTGCGGAAGAGACCAGTTGGTCTCTAATAGAACAGTCCTGTCCTTGTCTGTAATGCGGACAATAATAAGACATGTTCCATTTTTTTGCCATATTTGTCTACTAAATATTTACAACCTTTTTTTTTGTGCTTTTTGACCAGAGCAGTTATGAAATGACATGCCAGATTTTTTTTAAATTTTCTAGCAATTTTTTTCTCTACTAAATAGTTATGTTTTTATTTCCAGAGCAGTTATGAATTTATGTGGCATTGTTTTTTATTTTTTGCCTTTTTGTCTACTAAATATTTACAACTTTCTTTTTGTGCTTTTTGACCAGAGCCGTTATGAAATTATATGCCAGATTTTTTTCTTTAGATTTTCTAGCTATTTTTTCTCTACTAAATAGTTATGTTTTTATTTCCAGAGCAGTTATGAATTTATGTGGCATTTTTTTTTGTATTTTTTGCCTTTTTGTCTACTAAATATTTACAACCTTTTTTGTGCTTTTTGACCAGAGTAGTTATCTACTAGAGAAAGGCAGATCTTGAAAAAAAGAAAAAAGAAAGAAAGAAATCAAATTATGTGCTTCACAATGAGCTCTGGTGCATCTCTTGGTGAAATGGTTTTAAACACAGAGTGCAGCTGCCTCCATAATGGGATTAATTGCATAGTGGAGCATGGAACAAAGTGCGGTGGGTAAAAGGAGCAGGATCATTGGCCACCGTTCAACAGTCTACACCTGCATCTTGTGAATGGTCATTTTCTAACAAGGAGTAATTACACCAAATATATTCAGCAGAGCAAACGTAATAACCGAGTCATTTTGACAGAAATTATTACATCTTTCATTAGGAGATGGACACGACGACACTTTTAATCTTTCTCTCTCATTTTCACCTTTTCTTGCCCATTGCTGCATTATTGCAATAATTGGTCCTGTCTTTGTAATCACCTGTGTTTTTAAGTTCGTGAAATTACTATTTCAGACCATTGATTTAAAAAAAAAATCTTTTCTGGGTATTATTGAACCTGTGATCTGCTTTTAGAGGCCAGTGTAAAGTTAACATTTTGTTGCAGGGGCTTGTGAGATTTGGAGCATTAGATTTGCATTCAGGGTTTATGACGTATTTAGGAGAGTTGACAGCAGTATCTGACTGGGGTTCCTCGGGCTCTCCGGAGGAAACTATTCTCGGGCCCAGCCCCCATATCATCAATAAATAGGTTTTGAAACCATGATGTAGTGGGAAATGATTGGTTCCAAGTGTTTTTTTCCCTAAACCTTTGGCGCCAACTATAGTATGAGAGCCTGGGGCCACCGGAGCACCCTCCGGTACTTTGGTGGACCAGTCTGACTCTGGTTGACAGAATTTGTCATTTTTTGTATTCGCCTGCCCTAGTGGAATACTCTGTATTACTCTGCATAATAGGTCATCATCCTACATACCTTAGGATAAGGCCAACCTGGACAAGGGGGTATTGTATTGTATCAGACTTATATTTTATTGCAGCTGTATAGTTTGTGTTTTTGGTATTTGTATTTGGAGTATTCATCCATTTGTGCATGTGTTTAGAAGCTTCTGGAAACTGTGTGTCAATTTCCCTCCAGGATTAATAAAGTTGTATTGTATTGTATATGTCAGTGGTGTACCTGGAAAAGACTTGGACAGGACTCTCTTAAAGGGGTTATCCAACCGCTATAATGCTCCCCCAAAATGCTCAGACACCTCATACAGGTTATACTCAACCCACTCCCCGGCACCCGCGTCGCTCCTGCTCTCCGCACAGCCGCCACTGCATCTCCCCGGGGTGATGCTAGGGAGGCTCGTTCCCATTACGGCCTGCTATTGCCCCCCCCCCCCCCCACCGGATGATTTGATCTACGCATCGACCGAACCGGACAATATTAAAGACACCAGCTGATCATCCCAAATCTACCCTGACAACTAATATGGAAGACAGATCAGGCTGTTGGATTTCAGCATGCACAATACTTTGTTCTCACGGGGGATAGGTGTGACAATGCCGATTGTTCAGGAGACCACAGCACTGGACTTCAACTACAGCAGTCATCTTTCCCACCGACTAAGGGCCAAACTGGTGGACAACAAGTACGGAGAAGTAAACGCACCGTCAGACGACAAGAACTGAATGATGATGAGAAATTGTCACGAGGGTGTCAAGAGCCACGTCTGACTCTGTTATACCCGGGGTCAGGAAGTCGCAGCGGGTGGCTGCGCGCTCTATGTCTAAAGATCACGGTGTTTCTTAGTGTTTGTTTTCTGTGTTTGCCTTGCTATCCTTTTTGTCTCACTCAGGGATCCGTAGCTTCTCCTCCTCAGCTGTTTCTTGTCTGCCACTCCCAAACTCCTTATATTCTCCTCTCACACTTCTCTTGTTGCCAGTTATAGAGCTTCCTGCCTGGACATCTATACTGACCCACTGGAGCTGAGAATCTGGTTGTTGTTCCAGAGTGCTACCCTCCGGATCCCTGTTGGGCTTTTGTTGTCTCCTGTTGTTGCCCACCTGGGATTATATGTTTAGTTTGTATTGTCTGTCCTCCCCTTGGTGTTTTCCTCTAGAGCTAGTGGTGCGGACTAGTGTTCCCACCGCCCTGTTCACTATCTAGGGCTCATCCTAGGGAAAGCCAGGGTTTTAGGCACGTGATCGGCGTACGGGTGAGGAACCCGTCTAGGGACGACAGGGCAGCCAGGTGCCAGACGCAAGGTGAGTCAGGGGTCACCACCTTCCCTCTCACTAGGGCAGGGCCTCCCTCTGTTCCTCCCTCCGTGTCACGTATGTGACAGTTACGCCGATCGTGATATTATAACTGGCCCTTATTTTTTGAGAAAAAAAAAAAAAAAAAAAATTTATTTAAATTTTTTTTTCTCTACTTAGAATCCAATATGGATCCTATTGCTGCTTTGGCAAAACAGCTTCAAGGCCTGTCTTTGGAGGTGGCAGGATTGAAGGCGTCTGTCCTCCAACAGCAGCAGCAAATGCAGCAGACCGTAAGCCCAGCGGTTGCTATGGGTAACCAGGTTGTTACAGAACCCAAGGTTGTTCTTCCTGACAGATTCTCTGGGGGAAGGGACAAATTTGTGTTGTTCCGTGAGGCCTGCAAATTATATTTTAAGCTGCGCCCTTACTCCTCAGGTAATGAAGAACAGCGGGTGGGGATTGTTATTTCCCTGCTTCAGGGGGACCCGCAATCCTGGGCGTTCTCGTTACCCCCTGGTTCCCAGGCTCTCCGGTCAGTGGAGGGATTTTTTGGGGCTTTGGGTCTCATATATGATGACCCTGACCGTGTCGCCCTGGCTGAGTCGAAGTTACGGAGACTCCTACAGGGAGATCGGCCAGCAGAGGAATATTGCTCAGAGTTCCGCAGGTGGGCTACGGATACTCAGTGGAACGACCCGGCTCTCAGGAGTCAGTTCTGCTCTGGGTTATCTGAAAGGGTTAAGGATGCGCTGGCGCTGTATGAGACCCCCCTTTCCCTTGATGCTGTTATGTCCCTCTCTATCAGGATAGATAGACGTCTTAGGGAGAGATCGAAAATTCCTGAGCAATCGGTAACCTCTCCCAAGCAGCAGTTAGTCTGTACGGACTTGGATGAGCCTATGCAGCTAGGAGGAACTTCTCGTCAGGTCCGTCCTCCTGAGGTTCGCCGTAGGTGGGGGGCTTGTTTTTTCTGTGGGGGGAAGGGTCATTTCATTAATGTCTGTCCCTCCTTTCCCAAAAACAAAAGACCGTCGGAAAACTACTAACCCCAGGCTGTGCGGAGGATGTCAGCCGGGGGGTATACGTTTCCTCCATACGAACATCTCAATTTGTGTTGCCAGCGGTTATTGTTTTTGGTGTTAAGACGGAGTCTATTTCTTTTTTTCTAGACAGTGGTGCAGGGGTAAATTTGATAGATGCCCATTTTGCCCGCACTATGGGTTTGTCTCTCTGTACGCTGCAGAGACCCATTCCCATATTCGCTATTGACTCTGCTCCTCTGTCTCAGAGAAACCTCACTCACGTTGTCCATAACTTACATCTTCGGGTAGGGGACCACCATAAGGAGCGTCTTTCATGTTACGTTCTGGAGGGCCTTCCCTCTCCTGTGGTATTGGGTCTTCCCTGGTTGGTAGCGCACAATCCAGTGGTGGATTGGCAGGCCAGGGAGATATTGGAGTGGAGTGAGCATTGCAGAGAGAATTGCTTAAATAACAATTGCTTAATCGCCTCCATAGCTTCCCTACCTACATTTATTTCGGACTTTGAGGACGTTTTTTCTGAAAAGGGTTGTCAGAAGCTACCACCTCATCGTCCTTATGATTGCCCGGTTAACCTGATTCCCGGTGCAAAATTACCCAAGTCCAGGTTGTATAATCTTTCGGGTCCCAGAGAGACAAGCCATGAAAGATTATATCTCCGAGAGTCTGGCCAAGGGACACATCAGACCCTCTTCTTCACCCGTGGCTGCAGGGTTTTTCTTTGTTAAAAAGAAAGATGGGGGCCTGCGTCCTTGCCTAGATTTCCGTGAGCTAAACCGGATAACCGTCCGAGACCCATACCCTCTTCCTCTCATTCCTGACCTTTTTAATCAGATTGCGGGTGCTAGGTGGTTCTCCAAACTTGATCTTAGGGGGGCCTACAATCTGATTCGTATCAAGGAAGGGGATGAGTGGAAGACAGCTTTTAACACCCCTGAGGGGCATTACGAAAATTTAGTCATGCCTTTCGGTCTGACCAATGCCCCTGCTGTCTTCCAACATTTCGTTAATGATATTTTTAGTCATCTCATCGGCAGGTTTGTAGTCATATACCTAGATGATATCTTAATTTATTCGGCTGATCTGAAAACACATGAAGTACATGTCAGGCAAGTACTGCAGGTCCTACGGACGAATAAATTATATGCGAAAATTGAAAAATGTGTCTTCGCCGTTCAGGAAATACAATTCCTGGGATATCTATTATCTGCTTCAGGTTTCCGTATGGATCCTGGGAAGGTCCAGGCAATTTTAGATTGGGATCTTCCTGAGAACCTTAAAGCTCTACAACGGTTTTTGGGTTTCGCAAATTTCTACAGAAAGTTTATTAAAAATTATTCAGTGATCGTTAAACCCCTTACTGACATGACTAGGAAGGGGACTGATTTTTCTAAATGGTCTGACGCCGCTAAAATTGCATTTTCCTCTCTAAAAGAGAGATTTACCTCGGCACCTGTTCTAATTCAACCTGATGTCTCCCAGCCTTTTATTGTTGAAGTTGATGCGTCGGAGGTGGGAGTGGGGGCTGTATTGTCTCAGGGTCCGTCTCCTGGCAAATGGCGTCCTTGCGCTTTCTTTTCCAAAAAATTATCTGCAGCAGAAAAGAACTATGATATTGGAAATAGGGAACTGTTGGCGATTAAACTGGCGTTTGAAGAGTGGCGTCACTTCTTAGAGGGAGCAATCCACCCCGTCACGGTAATTACGGATCACAAAAACCTTCTGTACCTAGAATCGGCTAAGCGTCTCACCCCTAGACAAGCTAGGTGGTCGCTATTCTTTACCAGATTTAACTTTGTAATCACCTATCGTCCTGGGGCAAAAAATACCAAGGCAGACGCATTGTCTCGTAGTTTCCCTGGAGGGGGTAATGTTAGTGATCCGGTACCTATTTTACAAAGAGGAGTGGTTGTCTCGGCTGTACACTCTGTTCTAGAGGGAAAGGTGTTAGAGGCCCAGGGGGACGCCCCGGCCTCTTGCCCCTCAGAGAAATTGTTTGTACCGTTAAACCTGCGTCTTGAGTTATTGAAGGAACATCATAATTCGGCACTTGCTGGGCACCCAGGTAGTAAAGCAACCTTGGAGCTATTGTCTCGTCGTTTTTGGTGGCCAAGGTTGCGTCAGGATGTAATAGATTTCGTGTCTACTTGTTCTACTTGTGCACGCGCGAAAGTCTCTCATACACGTCCAGCAGGGTCTTTATTGCCACTTTTCATCCCCAATAGACCATGGACACATCTATCAATGGATTTCATCACTGACTTACCTTTGTCTGCGGGTAAAACAGTTATCTTGGTAGTAGTAGACAGGTTTAGCAAAATGGTACACTTTATTGCGCTACCCGCACTTCCTAATGCTAAGACTCTTGCTCAGGTGTTTATCAGTGAAATCGTGAAGCTTCACGGGGTCCCTTCCGATGTGGTTTCGGATCGGGGAACCCAGTTTATTTCTAAGTTTTGGAAAGCTTTTTGTACCCGTTTAGGGGTACACTTATCCTTTTCCTCAGCTTTCCATCCTCAGTCGAATGGACAGACTGAGCGTACCAACCAAAACCTAGAAACATATTTAAGGTGTTTTGCGTCTGAAAACCAAGAGGTGTGGTCATCATATTTACCGTTAGCCGAGTTTGCCATAAATAATCGCCGTCAGGAATCCACTGGCAAGTCACCATTTCTTGGTGCATACGGTTTTCATCCCCAATTTTGTACTTTCAAAGAGGGGGGGTCTTCTGGGGTTCCCGAAGAGGAACGGTTTTCTTCATCTCTTTCATCGGTATGGCAGAAGGTGCAAGCTAACTTGAAAAATATGAGTGGTAAATACAAATGCATGGCCGATAAGAAACGGTCGCCAGGTCCGGACCTAGGAGTGAATGACTATGTGTGGTTGTCTACTAGGAATATTAAGTTGAAGGTTCCCTCTTGGAAACTGGGTCCTAGGTTCATTGGTCCTTATAAAATTGTAGCCGTCATTAACCCTGTGGCTTTTCGCCTGGAGCTACCTCAGACTTTTAAGATCCATAACGTCTTCCATAAGTCGTTGCTCAAGAAGTATGTTCCACCTCTAGAACCATCACCGCTGCCACCTCCTCCTGTTGTTGTGGATGGTAATCTGGAGTTTCAAATATCCAGAATTGTTGATTCTCGTCGGGTCCGCCGCTCTCTTCAGTATCTGGTGCATTGGAGGGGTTACGGTCCCGAGGAAAGAATGTGGGTTCCAGCGTCAGAGGTAAACGCCAACAGGTTGATTCAGGCTTTCCATGTCTCTCATCCGGAGAGACCTGGTCCTGAGTGTCCGGAGGCCCCTCGTGAAAGGGGGGGTACTGTCACGAGGGTGTCAAGAGCCACGTCTGACTCTGTTATACCCGGGGTCAGGAAGTCGCAGCGGGTGGCTGCGCGCTCTATGTCTAAAGATCACGGTGTTTCTTAGTGTTTGTTTTCTGTGTTTGCCTTGCTATCCTTTTTGTCTCACTCAGGGATCCGTAGCTTCTCCTCCTCAGCTGTTTCTTGTCTGCCACTCCCAAACTCCTTATATTCTCCTCTCACACTTCTCTTGTTGCCAGTTATAGAGCTTCCTGCCTGGACATCTATACTGACCCACTGGAGCTGAGAATCTGGTTGTTGTTCCAGAGTGCTACCCTCCGGATCCCTGTTGGGCTTTTGTTGTCTCCTGTTGTTGCCCACCTGGGATTATATGTTTAGTTTGTATTGTCTGTCCTCCCCTTGGTGTTTTCCTCTAGAGCTAGTGGTGCGGACTAGTGTTCCCACCGCCCTGTTCACTATCTAGGGCTCATCCTAGGGAAAGCCAGGGTTTTAGGCACGTGATCGGCGTACGGGTGAGGAACCCGTCTAGGGACGACAGGGCAGCCAGGTGCCAGACGCAAGGTGAGTCAGGGGTCACCACCTTCCCTCTCACTAGGGCAGGGCCTCCCTCTGTTCCTCCCTCCGTGTCACGTATGTGACAGTTACGCCGATCGTGATAGAAATGGACAAAGGAGTTGGCAATCAGCCAATGGAGCAGACGGAAGATGTTATACAGATTGAGAGCAGAAAATCGAGATTGAATAGAAATAAGTGACCTTGACAGAAACTGACCTTAATCTGAATACCACTTAACAAAACAACAAGCAGGACCTCACAGCCAAAGACGAACCTGAATCCAGCTCAACCAACAAACCACATACACACACTTCACAGGAAAACAACAGACAACAAACCTCAATGCTGGCAGCAATGAAGGGCAGAAGGACAATAGATCTCAAGATACCCTGGCACAACACAAATAGACTAGAACAGGATACTAGGTATGCTAAGATTCTGGATAGAAATGCATAGCGCTCACGCGATACCCAGCAACTACAGCAAGAAATCAGGAATATTTAAAGGAAGGCAAACCAATCCTCCCTAAAGTAACCAGACTAAGCAAGGTGATCATCTGACAGATCACTAGGTGCTTGCTCTTGGCAGAACATTTGTCTTTTTTCCTAATATCTCGTACCAATGGCACTAAGAATGTTGGGACTGAGGCAGGAGATGCAATTTGCACTTTAGAGAGTCATGAAACATTGCAGCTTCTTATGGGGCCTACAACCAGTACGTTGTGTTGGGCCTATCTCCTAAACATACAAAGACTGCTGTGTATTAATCGAAACTACTGAAGGGGGCAACACGGATGACCTGGCACCTGAGACCTATGACCACCAGAAATCTTAATTTTATATATAGGCCTCTTGCACAAGACCGTATGGCTTTTTCAGTATTTTGCGGTCCGCAAAAAATATGGACGACGTCCGTGTGCATTCTGTTTTTTGCGGAACGGAACAGCTGGCCCCTGATAGAACAGTACTATCCTTGTCTGTAAGGGTCCATTCACACATCCGCAAAATGGGTCTGCATCCATTCCGCTATTTTGTAGAACAGGTGCGGACCCATTCATTTTCAATGGGGCTGGAATGTGCTGTCCGCATCTGCATTTGCGCACTTCCGTTCCGCAAAAAAATAGAACATGTCCTATTCTTGTCCGCAACTACGGACAAGAAAAGCCATTTTCTATGAGAGTGCCGGCGATGTGCGGTCTGCAAAATGCGGAACGCACTTTGCCGGTGTCCGTGTTTTTCGGATCAGCAAAACACATACGGACGCGTGAATGGACCCTTATGCGGACAATAATAGGACATGTTCTATCTTTGAACGGAACGGAAAAATGAAAATACGGAAATGGAAGGCATATGGAGTACCTTCCGTTTTTTTTGCAGATTCATTAAAACGGATGGTTCCATATACGGTCTATATACGGAACGCAAAAAAACGGAACGTAAACAGAAAAAAAGTTTGTGTGCAAGAGGCCTTATATAGAGGTATTTTTGGACATTGCATGGTGCTGCTATTAGATTGCTTTATGTCTGGAGCTGTGATGTGGTCACTGTATGCTGGTATTGTTTTAGCACTGTATAGAAGTGTTATTTGGCTAGCGTACAGTATGGCACTGTGATTTAGGACCAACACTGTATGCCATTTATACGGGCACTGTGTGTAGTGATTACTTGTACATTGTGTGATTCGGGAGAGCCACCAACAGTAAGTACTGCAAAGAACACCACCCAAGCTAAGGCCAACCATGGGCAAGTCCATCTGAAGCAAAAAGGCTTGGTGCAACCTCGCCATTGATACTGCCACATTAAAATGGCTTCCTGGGACTGTAATATTAATAGCCTAGACCTAGTACAAGGCACAACAAAGCGGATTTCACACCTGGCTCGTAGAGCTCTGCAAACCCTTCAATCAGCTTATCGGCATTGGTGCTGTGAGACGGACCCCCACCAATCAGCTATTGAAGGCCTAGCCTAGGGATGTCTACAAATGTATCAAGATTCTGGTCAGATGAGGGGTAAGTTGGACCATGTATGGGCAGCTAGGTCCAGAATCTGAACTTGTTCACCCTTTGTGTCATTTTGTAGGCGCAGGTGCCCGAGCAGGTGGAAATGTTCAGTATATATTAGATAATTCTATTTATTTTTATTTAAAGGGGCCTTGTGTAAATCAAATAGAAATTCCCAACTCTTGGGAATGGCTGCCAAGTCTAACTCAACAGCACTCTGGAACGCCGCCCAGAACACATGTTAATGCAGAATCTGATCAGTCTGGCGGCTGTCACGCACAGCGCTCTCTCTAATGTTGGCAG
Organism: Bufo gargarizans; assembly: GCF_014858855.1. Lineage (NCBI taxonomy): Eukaryota > Metazoa > Chordata > Amphibia > Anura > Bufonidae > Bufo > Bufo gargarizans. The sequence continues at coordinate 476,988,786 of NC_058084.1, read as the reverse complement.
TTTAGACTTGGCCCTCATTAAGATGCCCGCTGCATCTCCTTCCACTGTGCAAATGTGGAAAAAAACTTGTTTCCCATAGGTTTTCCTATAGCCTTATAGCCCTGAATTTAAAGGTGTTGTCCATTTTGAATGATCCTGTGCTCCTCACATGCCCATTAGGTCATAGAGGTTCTTCTTCACTTTGGACAATCCCTTTTTGTTAGAAGGTCTCCTGATCATAAAGCAATCACAGGTTGCTCTTTTTGCTTGGACCTTTAGCAATCAGCTGTAACCTGTGAAGCAATACAGACGCAAGTGTTCCGCTTCCCTGCAGCGCCACCACAGGTGAAATCTGGCATTTCACAGTGTGCCTTGACATCGATGGGCTGGTTATGTATGCAGGACAGGTCCTCCAGAGTGAGAGGCATTGTTTGTAGCCGCTCTGGCTAATAGACAGGGACCTCCCTGCACTTAGGCCTCATGCACACGACCGTTGTGTGCACCCGTGGCCGTTGTGCCGTTTTCCGTTTTTTTCTGCGGCTCCATTGACTTTCAATGGGGCCGTAGAAAACTCGGCTTGTGCACCGTTTTTACACCGCGCCCGTGACCCGTGTTTCGAGGCCGTGAAAAAAATATAACCTGTCCTATTTTTTTCACGGCCAACGGTTCACGGGCCCATTCAAGTCAATGGGTCCGTGAAAGAACACGGATGCACACAAGATTGGCATCCGTGTCCGTGATCCGTGGCCGTAGGTTGCTTTCATACAGACGGATCCGAAGATCCGTCTGCATAAAAGCTTTTTCTGATCTAAGTTTTCACTTCGTGAAAACTCATTTCCGACAGTATATTCTAACACAGAAGCGTTCCCATGGTGATGGGGACGCTTCAGGTTAGAATATACTGAAAAACTGTGTACATGACTGCCCCCTGCTGCCTGGCAGGTGCTGCCAGGCAGCAGGGGGCAGCCCCCCCCCCCCCTGTTTTTAACTCATTTGTGGCCAGTGCGGCCGCCCCCCCCCCCCTCCCTCCCCTGTAGTTAACTTCTTGGTAGCCAGCCCCCCCTCCCTCCCCTGTAGTTAACTAATTGGTGTCCAGTGGGCCCCCCCTCCGTCCGCTATAGATAACTCATTGGTGTCCAGTGGGCCCCCCCTCCGTCCGCTATAGATAACTCATTGGTGTCCAGTGGGCCCCCCCTCCGTCCGCTATAGATAACTCATTGGTGGCCAGTGGGCCCCCCCTCCGTCCGCTATAGATAACTCATTGGTGGCCAGTGGGCCCTCTCCCCTCCCACCCCCTCCTAATTAAAATCGCCCCCCTATCATTGGTGGCAGTGGTGAGTACCGATCGGAGTCCCAGTGTAATCGCTGGGGCTCCGATCGGTAACCATGGCAACCGGGACGCTACTGCAGTCCCGGTTGCCATGGTAGCTTAGCAATTTGTAGAAGCTTTATACTTACCTGAAGAGCAGCGATGTCTGTGACCGGCCGGGAGCTCCTCCTACTGGTAAGTGACAGGTCTGTGCTATAAGCAATGCGCCGCACAGACCTTTCACTTACCAGTAGGAGGAGCTCCCGGCCGGTCACAGACATCGCAGCTCTTCAGGTAAGTATGAAGCTTCTACAAATTGCTAAGCTACCATGGCAACCGGGACTGCAGTAGCGTCCCGGTTGCCATGGTTACCGATCGGAGCCCCAGCGATTACACTGGGACTCCGATCGGTACTCACCACTGCCACCAATGATAGGGGGGCGATTTTAATTAGGAGGGGGAGGGAGGGGAGAGGGCCCACTGGCCACCAACGAGTTATCTACAGCGGAGGGAGGGGGGGCCCACTGGACACCAATGAGTTAACTACAGGGGAGGGAGGGGGGGCGGCCGCACTGGCCACCAATGAGTTAAAAACAGGGGGCAGTCATGTACACAGTTTTTCAGTATATTCTAACCTGAAGCGTCCCCATCACCATGGGAAAGCCTCTGTGTTAGAATATACTGTCGGATCTGATTTTCACGATGTAGCTCATATCCGACAGTATATTCTAACATAGAGGCGTTCCCATGGTGATGGGGACGCTTCAAGTTAAAATATACCATCGGATTGGAGAAAACTCCAATCCGATGGTATAAAAGAACTCCAGACTTTACATTGAAAGTCAATGGGGACGGATCCGTTTGAAATGGCACCATATTGTGTCAACTTCAAACGGATCCGTCCCTATTGACTTGCATTGTAATTCAGGACGGATCCGTTTGGCTCCGCACGGCCAGGCGGACGCCAAAACGACTTTTTTTTCATGTCCGTGGATCCTCCAAAAATCAAGGAAGACCCACGGACGAAAAAACGGTCACGGATCACGGACCCACGGACCCCGTTTTTTCGGACCGTGAAAAAAAACTGTCGTGTGCATGAGGCCTAAGTCAAAGATATAACTTAAAGCTCCTGGGCCTTAAAGGGAAATGACACCCAGGAAATTCACTGGTATAAACATGGCACAATGTCTTGTAGGGCTAGCTCCGCTGAATGTAATGATACCTATCACTTAGCAATCCGCTGCTTCATTTTAGTAAAACTTTTAATCTATATGTAGATGAGCATTTAAGTGCACTGAGGGCGGGGCCAAAGCACTCTGTGCACCTTTGCTTCTCCTGCTTCCTCTCCTCCTTGATCGACAAGGCCAGGTTTACACCTATTAATCAAGAAGGAGAGGAAGGGGCTGGCAGAGGAAGTGGGAGGAGCTTGGGCCCGCCCACAGTGCACTTAACTGTTTCTTTACATATGGAATTAAAAGTACCTTTTCTACATTTTTTACATTCAGCTGAGCTAGCCCTACAAGGTTTACCAGTAAATTCCCCAGGGAAAGATTCCCTTTAAGAAATTACATGAAAGCATTAATAAAAATGAACCAATGTATTAATAAAAATTTACACCAAAAAGTTGAGTAATTGAACGTTAAATATGTTCAACTGTCTGATGAAATGTAACGAAAGAGTATGTTTTTTCTCTTTAATCCATAAATTGTACCTTCCCCTCAATGGAGCCCTTTGCAGCTGCCTACTCTGCCTACCCCTCCTTAGTCATTCCGTTATATCCTTTTCATATGGGAGTGATCACTAGGAGGAGCTCTCGCAACCACTTCAATTAGGATATCCCCATGTCCTACACGACCTAACATAAACCCTATGATGCCACGAAAATCGGTACGTTATAAGGCTAACTTATAGGTTAAAGAACTCGCCCACAACATTTTACGCCGCCATAAGTTCTCGGAGCCCTCTTAAGAACGCCCTTGATTGATTGAGCTCTTCAGCCTCCGACTTATAATAAAACTGTGTCAAACTATCAACACTCTGAGTCTGACTTAAATGAAGACACATTGCGTGTTTCATATGCGGATTTACTGCATTGCACTTAATCGCGGCAGATGTTATTCATTAATATTTTCCAGGATTTTGTCCATAAGAAAAAAAGAAGAAAAAAAAAAGCTGGAAAGGATTTAAAGGAATATTTTCCTGGGTTTGCTGGAGAGTACGTGTAGAATTATCCAGATCTGGTGTATTCTGGAGCGCGCTCAGAAAGTAATATTATCAGCCTCCAGTTGGCCGCACGTTGAGGTTACGGCTCGAACAAGACATCTTTTATTTCAGCGTTATATTCACACCCGGGGGAAAGATATTTCCTGGTGAAATGGCAATAATTTACAAAGCTGTTGATTTTCTTTGCTGTACTTTAAGTTCGTGAGGGACTAACACAAGACATGCCTCATAAATATGGGGTAATAACAAGCGTAACCCTTACAAAATACAGACGTGGAACCCAACGCGGCGCTGATTACCTTAAGACGTCCTGATTTATAAGATGCTGGATCAGATACGGTTATTATATAAGGCAGCATTAGGAAGGAAGGATAAATTCAAAAAATATCAAAAACATCTTACTAGAAAAGCATGGCTGCTTTGTTCCAAAAACAGTGCCAGGTCTCTCCCTATCTGGTGTCTGGTATTGCACCTGGCGCTGGTTCTGGATAAAAGCAGCCATGTTTTTTCTAGTCCTAGACAACCCTGGGGTATTCCAGAAACACTAGGCTTAGGAGAGGCAGTTCTGTTAGTGTTAGGTGCCCGCCTGCAGAAGCCACCTTGACGTTGGCAGATGGGCCCGACACACGTTTGACCAAAAATGTGCACGGAGATCTTCCGTCTTTCATGTATAGTAGGTATAGTACCACTGTAATCCAGAATAATCCCTAGTTCTATTGTGTGCATGTGTAATGGTGTGCTGCCATACGTATTTTTTTGCCATCTGCTTGTTGGCTTGTCACCTGTGACTTTGGAGGTGCCAGTCAAAATATTTTTTTGCAGTATTCCAGAAACATGGATATGACAGATATGTCTGATAAGTGGGCGTCTCACCAGCTGGAAGAACCGAGGTTCGTGCTCCACCACCTTGTAATGTAATGTAAAAACTAGGTGGCTGCAGTCACAAAGGAGAGGTGAGGCGGGGAGAGATATCCAGGGGTTCACTCCATTACAGTCTATGGGAGATACAAAAATGGGCACACTTCCTATACCTCTTCAACATCACTATTAAAGGGGATGTCCCATCTCAACATTTATGGCATATCCACAATCTCCTTATTATAACACTATTCAAATCAGTGGCCATACTATAATATCCTCTATATCAGTGCCTATATTATATTATCCATATCACTGGTCATACTATAATATCATCTATATCAGTGCCTATATTATATTATCCATATCACTGGTCATACTATAATGTCATCTATATCAGTGCCTATATTATATCATCCATATCACTGGCCATACTATAATATCATCTATATCAGTGCCTATATTATATTATCCATATCACTGGTCATACTATAATATCCTCTATATCAGTGCCTATATTATATCATCCATATCACTGGCCATACTATAATGTCATCTATATCAGTGCCTATATTATATTATCCATATCACTGGTCATACTATAATATCATCTATATCAGTGCCTATATTATATCATCCATATCACTGGCCATACTATAATATCATCTATATCAGTGCCTATATTATATTATCCATATCACTGGCTATACTATAATGTCATCTATATCAGTGCCTATATTATATTATCCATATCACTGGCCATACTATAATATCATCTATATCAGTGCCTATATTATATTATCCATATCACTGGCCATACTATAATAACATCTATATCAGTGCCTATATTATATCATCCATATCACTGGCCATACTATAATGTCATCTATATCAGTGCCTATATTATATTATCCATATCACTGGCCATACTATAATATCATCTAGCAGTGCCTATATTATATCATCCATATCACTGGCCATACTATAATATCATCTATATCAGTGCCTATATTATATTATCCATATCACTGGCCATACTATAATATCATCTATATCAGTGCCTATATTATATTATCCATATCACTGGCCATACTATAATATCATCTATATCAGTGCCTATATTATATTATCCATATCACTGGCTATACTATAATATCATCTAGCAGTGCCTATATTATATCATCCATATCACTGGCCATACTATAATATCATCTATATCAGTGCCTATATTATATTATCCATATCACTGGCCATACTATAATATCATCTATATCAGTGCCTATATTATATTATCCATATCACTGGCTATACTATAATATCATCTAGCAGTGCCTATATTATATCATCCATATCACTGGCAATACTATAATATCTATATCAGTGCCTATATTATATTATCCATATCACTGGCCATACTATAATATCATCTATATCAGTGCCTATATTATATTATCCATATCACTGGCTATACTATAATATCATCTAGCAGTGCCTATATTATATCATCCATATCACTGGCAATACTATAATATCATCTATATCAGTGCCTATATTATATTATCCATATCACTGGCCATACTATAATATCATCTATATCAGTGCCTATATTATATTATCCATATCACTGGCTATACTATAATATCATCTAGCAGTGCCTATATTATATCATCCATATCACTGGCAATACTATAATAACATCTATATCAGTGCCTATATATTAAAATATCACCCAAAACAGTGGCTATATTATAATATCATCCATATCACTGCTCATACTACAATGCTATCTAAATCATTGCCTATATGATAATACCATTCATGTCAGGGCCTATTGTTTGTACCATCCATATCAGTATATTATCATCTATATCCATGCTTATATTACAATACCATCCGTATTACTGGCCATATTATAATATCTTCAATATTAGTTCCCATTATACAATACCATCCATATCAGAGGCCATATTATAACATCATCCATATCATTCAGTGCTCATACTATGATGATATCCATATCAGTAACTATATTATAATACTATTCATGTCAGGGCCTATTGTTAGTACCATCCATATAACTACTCATATTATAATACTTTCCATATCATTGCCCATATTATACCATCCATATTATTGCCTATATTATAATACCATCCATATCAGTGCCCATAGTATACCAGCCATATGATATCATACCATATAATAGTACCAGCCATACTTTCAAGCGCACGCATTTTAACCTTTTGATTGAATTTTCTCCATTGTGTTTTTAGATCATATTCTGTGTAGGGGATAGATTGTACCAATTACTGTATTCTAACCCAAAATTAAAAAAAATTAAAAATAAATCAAAACCTGTCACTTTCCATCCCAGAGATGAGAGCTATAACGGGTGCGGGACGCTAACCCCTCTAGACGTGGTATTTGCATATCTCAATCTTTTCCTTGTCATAACAGTTTATTCTGGAGCCTGTATAGAAAACATGGTGACACCGCTAATTAAAATACAATCTAATTAGGTCCCACTGCACTTCTTCAGTCTGCGCTGCGCACGGTAGGAGAGATTCCGCGGCCCCTTATCTCTGCCACCTCCATCCAAAGTTTGTTTTACCCAACATATTAAATTAACGCTAAATGGAAACAGATGAGGCTGAAAAACAAGAAAAAAAAAACTAAAACTTTAGTGAGTGTTGGTCCTGCGTCACTGCCACACACAATAAGGGGGTGTTTGTTTCAGGGGCTGGTTCTGCACTGGATCAGCGCAATCTGCAATATGAGGGATGACACAGCAGCCCCCGAGGCATCTGCTGCAGAGGACGGAGGCGAGGGCCCGGGGAGGCCGCACAGCCATGTGCTGCTCAATTACATGGCTGTAGTCTGCAAGGGCAAAGGCAATGTATCTAAGCTTATCATGTGGGATACTGCCTGCTGAATCAGCGACTCTAAGCCTACCGTGTGTGATACTGTCAGCTGAGCTATGTATCTAATCCCATCACATGTGATACTGTCTGCTAAGATGTGTATCTAATTCCATCACATGTAATACAGTCTGCTGAGCTGTGTATCTAATCCTATCCTGTGTGATACTGTCTGCTGAGCTGTGTATCTAATCCTATCCTGTGTGATACTGTCTGCTGAGCTGTGTATCTAATCCTATAATGTGTGATACTGTCAGCTGAGCTGTGTATCTAATCCTGTCCTGTGTGATACTGTCTGCTGAGCTCTGTATCTAATCCCATCACATGTGATACTGTCTGCAGATCTGTGTATCTAATTCCATCATGTGTGATACTGTCTGCTGAGCTGTGTATCTAATCCTATAATGTGTGATACTGTCTGCTGAGCTGTGTATCTAATCCTATCACATGCAATACTGTCTGCTGAGCTGTGTATCTAATCCTATAATGTGTGATACTGTCTGCTGAGCTGTGTATCTAATCCTATCCTGTGTGATACTGTCTGCTGAGCTGTGTATCTAATCCTATCATGTGTGATACTGTCTGCTGAGCTGTGTATCTAATCCTATAATGTGTGATACTGTCTGCTGAGCTGTGTATCTAATCCTATAATGTGTGATACTGTCTGCTGAGCTGTGTATCTAATCCTATCCTGTGTGATACTGTATGCTGAGATGTGTATCTAATTCCATCAAAAGTGATACTGTCTGCAGATCTGTGTATCTAATCCTATCCTGTGTGATACTGTCTGCTGAGCTGTGTATCTAATTCCATCATGTGTGATACTGTCAGCTGAGCTGTGTATCTAATTCCATCACATGTGATACTGTCTGCTGAGATGTGTATCTAATCCCATCACATGCGATACTGTCAGCTGAGCTATGTATCTAATCCCATCAAATGTGATACTGCCTGCTGAGCTGTGTATCTAATTCCATCATGTGTGATACTGTCTGCTGAGCTGTGTATCTAATCCCATCAAATGTGATACTGTATGCTGAGCTGTGTATCTAAGCCCCCGAGGCATCTGCTGCAGAGGACGGAGGCGAGGGCCCGGGGAGGCCGCACAGCCATGTGCTGCTCAATTACATGGCTGTAAGTCTGCAAGGGCAAAGGCAATGTATCTAAGCTTATCATGTGGGATACTGCCTGCTGAATCAGCGACTCTAAGCCTACCGTGTGTGATACTGTCAGCTGAGCTATGTATCTAATCCCATCACATGTGATACTGTCTGCTAAGATGTGTATCTAATTCCATCACATGTAATACAGTCTGCTGAGCTGTGTATCTAATCCTATCCTGTGTGATACTGTCTGCTGAGCTGTGTATCTAATCCTATCCTGTGTGATACTGTCTGCTGAGCTGTGTATCTAATCCTATAATGTGTGATACTGTCAGCTGAGCTGTGTATCTAATCCTGTCCTGTGTGATACTGTCTGCTGAGCTCTGTATCTAATCCCATCACATGTGATACTGTCTGCAGATCTGTGTATCTAATTCCATCATGTGTGATACTGTCTGCTGAGCTGTGTATCTAATCCTATAATGTGTGATACTGTCTGCTGAGCTGTGTATCTAATCCTATCACATGCAATACTGTCTGCTGAGCTGTGTATCTAATCCTATAATGTGTGATACTGTCTGCTGAGCTGTGTATCTAATCCTATCCTGTGTGATACTGTCTGCTGAGCTGTGTATCTAATCCTATCATGTGTGATACTGTCTGCTGAGCTGTGTATCTAATCCTATAATGTGTGATACTGTCTGCTGAGCTGTGTATCTAATCCTATCCTGTGTGATACTGTCTGCTGAGCTGTGTATCTAATCCTATCATGTGTGATACTGTCTGCTGAGCTGTGTATCTAATCCTATAATGTGTGATACTGACTGCTGAGATGTGTATCTAATCCCATCAAATGTGATACTGTCAGCTGAGATGTGTATCTAATCCCATCAAATGTGATACTGTATGCTGAGATGTGTATCTAATCCTATCCTGTGTGATACTGCCTGCTGAGCTGTGTATCTAATCCTATCATGTGTGATACTGTCTGCTGAGCTGTGTATCTAATCCTATCATGTGTGATACTGTCTGCTGAGCTGTGTATCTAATTCCATCATGTGTGATACTGTCAGCTGAGCTCTGTATCTAATCCCATCACATGTGATACTGTCTGCTGAGCTGTGTATCTAATCCCATCAAATGTGATACTGCCTGCTGAGCTGTGTATCTAATTCCATCATGTGTGATACTGTCTGCTGAGCTGTGTATCTAATCCCATCAAATGTGATACTGTATGCTGAGATGTGTATCTAATTCCATCAAAAGTGATACTGTCTGCAGATCTGTGTATCTAATCCTATCCTGTGTGATACTGTCTGCTGAGCTGTGTATCTAATTCCATCATGTGTGATACTGTCAGCTGAGCTGTGTATCTAATTCCATCACATGTGATACTGTCTGCTGAGATGTGTATCTAATCCCATCACATGCGATACTGTCAGCTGAGCTATGTATCTAATCCCATCAAATGTGATACTGCCTGCTGAGCTGTGTATCTAATTCCATCATGTGTGATACTGTCTGCTGAGCTGTGTATCTAATCCCATCAAATGTGATACTGTATGCTGAGATGTGTATCTAATTCCATCAAAAGTGATACTGTCTGCAGATCTGTGTATCTAATCCTATCCTGTGTGATACTGTCTGCTGGGCTGTGTATCTAATCCTATCCTGTGTGATACTGTCTGCAGATCTGTGTATCTAATCCTATCCTGTGTGATACTGTCTGCTGAGCTGTGTATCTAATCTTATCATGTGTGATACAGTCTGCTGAGATGTGTATCTAATTCCATCATGTGTGATACTGTCCGCTGAGTTGTGTATCTAATTCCATCATGTGTGATACTGTCTGCTGATATGTGTATCTAATCCTATCCTGTGTGATACTGTCTGCTGAGCTGTGTATCTAATCATATCCTGTGTGATACTGTCTGCTGAGCTGTGTATCTAATCCTATCCTGTGTGATACTGTCTGCTGAGCTGTGTATCTAATCCTACCCTGTGTGATACTGTCTGCTGAGCTGTGTATCTAATCCTCCCCTGTGTGATACTGTCTGCTGAGCTGTGTATCTAATCATATCCTGTGTGATACTGTCTGCTGAGCTGTGTATCTAATCCTATCCTGTGTGATACTGTCTGCTGAGCTGTGTATCTAATCATATCCTGTGTGATACTGTCTGCTGAGCTGTGTATCTAATACTATCCTGTGTGATACTGTCTGCTGAGCTGTGTATCTAATACTATCATGTGTAATACAGTCTGCTGAGCTGTGTATCTAATTCCATCATGTGTGATACTGTCTGCTGAGCTGTGTATCTAATCCTATCCTGTGTGATACTGTCTGCTGATATGTGTATCTAATCCTATCATGTGTAATACAGTCTGCTGAGCTGTGTATCTAATCCTATCCTGTGTGATACTGTATGCTGAGCTGTGTATCTAATTCCATCATGTGTGATACAGTCTGCTGAGCTGTGTATCTAATTCCATCATGTGTGATACTGTCTGTGAGGCAGTATATCTAAGCCTATCATGTGTGATACTCTCTGATGAATCACTGAATCTAAACCTATCATGTGTGATACTGTATGCTGAGCTCTGTATCTAATCCCATCATGTGCGATACTATCCGCCGAACCACTGAACTAAAGCCTATGATGTATGATAGCATATGGTGAGTTGTGTATCTAATCTCATCATATGTGATACTGTCTGTTGAGCTGTGTATCTAATCCAATTCTGTATGACAGTTTTCTCTGACACCATATCTAAGCCTATTATGAGTTACACTGTGAGCTGTGTATCTAATCCCATCATGTGCGATGCTGCCTGCTTAGCCACTTTATCTAAGTCTATCATGTGTGATACTGTCTACTGAATCTAAGCCTACCATACTGTCTCTTAAGCTGCTGTTTCTTGGCTTAGATATTACCTCCTGGGCTGGTATATCTAAGCTCATGTTTGATACAGTCTACTGAGCTAGGTATCTAATCCGATCATGTGTGATATTATCATACCATCTGTTGCGCATTGAACCTAAACTTATTACGTGTCCACTCTCTGTGGACCCAGGGTATCTAAGCTGGTCATATATGATGCTTTCTGTGGACCCGGTGTATTTAAGCCTATCATGTGTGACATTGTCTTCCAAGCTGTTGTATCTAAACCCATCATGTGGGATACTGTCTACTGTGCCGCTGCATATTAGTCTATCATCTATTAGTCTATACTGCTGAGCCAGCGTATCTAAGCCTATCATGTGTGATACATGTGCTGGAGACATAGCATCGCATTCCTCATGATGAATTACAGGAAGACATCTTTGTGGTTATCTAAGAAAACTGGGAAGAATTCCAGAGACAGATCTGTAAAATCTTGGGCCATTTGGCCGCCTCGCCCTTGATGGACACATCTATTATAATAAGTAATTGGCCATCAGACGTTGATCTTCTTTTTGCACAGATGATCACTTCCGTAGAAGTCCCGTCTTCCAGTGCAGTGACATCATGAGAAACGCGTCTCGGACTCGGCTGGAATGAAGGGAGCTGAGATGTCTCCTCGATAACACAAGCTGTCAAGGGCTTCAGCAGAAGATGTGCCCTAGGGACCTGGAGGAACAAAGACCCTCAGAGAAGCCGAGAGGAACCCTATCGTTGCAACCAACCTCAGGAAAGAATTTTTACTTATTCTTAACCCTTCATCTCCTAGTATCCTTGCATGAGAAGGGTTAAAGCGAGCGTGGTTATTCAGGCGGTGAACGTGTGTTGTTCTGTGGTATGAAATCAACTTCCTTCCTAAAACAATCCATCCCACTTCTGCTCTGACTGCTTTACACAGCACATATTGGGACCACATGGCCTTGCTTGAAGATTTACTTATTCATATATTTTGGCTGTTTTTGACTATGGTCCCACTCAGAAAATTGTATGAATGGCAATTTGACAATATAGCCTCCATATATTGCAGTGGAACGTGGTCTTCAAGAGAGACGGACCACTCTGATGGTCAATATATCCGATCACTTAGTGACCTTGGCATCTAAGGGTTTTGCAATTGCAGGATGCCAATGGGTTGTTGTGGCAACTGGAACCTAACACTATCTATGGAAGCCTATTAGGCCCTGCCAGAGGCAGAGTCTAATAGGCTGTCAGCATAAGGCCTTTTTCACACGTCAGTGTACTTCATGGACCGCTCACATATCCAATGACTTTAATGTGTGTATGCACACATCAGTGGTCTGTGGTGACACCACGGAAGCCTGCCCTAATTTTCTTCAAGATTACACACATTATGGTCTATGCGTCAGAGAAAACCATGGACACAACATGGATGGCATTCTTGTTTGGTCCGTGGTTTTCATGGATTGTTGCTAGGAGATGCTATGGAAATACATTTTCAGCCTAGCAGTGTCTGTGGAATACATAGGATACACGGAGGGCAAAAAATTGGGCACATGGCCCTTCACACGAATCCTTCACATACACCTTCATGGATAAAACCCTGACCATCTTGTCACGGATATCATGACGCATGTGGACGTGTGAAAGAGACCTTATACGGACAGGTAGAAGACTGTGCAATATATAAGTAATAAAAATGTTTAAAAAAATAATAAAATGTTTAAAAAAATATACAAATATTTAAAAAAGTGTGAGGTTTATTTATGTCAAAAAGTTAAATTTAAAAAGCACACATAATAGGTATCAATGCGTCCGTAATATTTAAAGTCCCCTAGGGGACTTGAACATGCGTTCGTCTCATTGCTTCTCCCATAGACTGCATTATCATTACAGCCTATTATTATTATTAAAACACCATTCATTCTATGGCGCTCTACATATGAAAAGGGGTACATAACATAAAACAAGTACAAGGATCATGAACAAGACGAGTTACAAACTGGCACAAAAGGAGAAAGGACCCTGCCCGCAAGGGCTTACAATCTATAAGGCCCCTTTCACACGGGCGAGTATTCCGCGCGGATGCGATGCGTGAGTTGAACGCATTGCACCCGCACTGAATACCGACCCATTCATTTCTATGGGGCTGTTCACATGAGCGGTGATTTTCACGCATCACTTGTGCGTTGCGTGAAAATCGCAGCATGCTCCTCTTTGTGCGTTTTTCATGCAACGCAGGCCCCATAGAAGTGAATGGGGTTGCGTGAAAATCGCAAGCATCCGCAAGCAAGTGCGGATGCGGTGCGATTTTCACGCACGGTTGCTAGGAGACGATCGGGATGGAGACCCGATCATTATTATTTTCCCTTATAACAAGGTCATAAGGGAAAATAATAGCATTCTGAATACAGAATGCATAGTAAAATAGTGCTGGAGGGGTTAAAAAAATTTTTAAGAAAATGTAACTCACCTTAATCCACTTGCTCGCGCAGCCGGCATCTCCTTCTGTCTTGATCTTAGCTCTGTGTAGCAACAAGGACCTTTGGTGACGTCACAGTCATCACATGATCCATCACATGATCTTTTACCATGGTGATGGATCATGTGATGACCGGAGTGACGTCACCACAGGTCCTGTTCCTCCACACAGCTAAGATCAAGACAGAAGGAGATGCCGGCTACGCGAGCAAGTGGATTAAGGTGAGTTAAATTATTATTTTTATTTTTTTTAACCCCTCCAGCGCTATTGTACTATGCATTCTGTATTTAGAATGCTATTATTTTCCCTTATAACCTTGTTATAAGGGAAAATAATACAATCTTCAGAACATCAATCCCAAGCTCGAACTTCTGTGAAGAAGTTCGGGTTTGGGTACCAAACATGCGCAATTTTTCTCACGCGCGTGCAAAATGCATTACAATGTTTTGCACTCGCGTGGAAAAATCGCGGGTGTTCCAGCAAATGCACCCGGACATTTTCCCGCAATGCCTGTCTGAAAGAGGCCTTAAGGATGGAGCTTATGTTAGTTTTCTTGTGTTCCTATGGAGCCCTGCCACAGGAAGGGCTCCATAGGAACATAGCTATGGCAGATCTTTGATTCTTCCAGGACCCAAGGCTGCCTTAGCAACTGAATGGCTCCCTTGATCTCAGTCCAGGGGAGCCATTTGGAGAAAGCCTTCTTAGATGCCATGATCGCAATTTACTATGGCATCTGAGGAGTTAAATGAACGTGATCGGAGTTGTTGCCGATCATGAACATTGTCTCCAGGTGTCTGCTGTGTAATACAGCAGGTACCCAGTGGTTATGGTGCCCACTACGCCCCGGGTGCCATCTTAAAGAGACGACTTGCACCATACAAATATGGAGAATGTCGTTAAGTGGCTATATATACCGTGTATATATATATATATATGTATATATATATTTATAGGTCTATTTTATTGATAAACCTATAAATCCACATAATTAAGTTTCTCTTCCAACTTTGCATACCTTCAAAGTTTCTGTAAGAGGAATTTAGGACACAAGAAGGCGTCACCTCTAGTTCTTTCGTCATCCTGAAAATCCGGATGGTTGCCAGGTATTCTATTTTCATAGTTTGGACACAACATGTGGAAATCATTTTCTTATGTTTTCCATGTGTCAAGAAAGAATGGTCTGAGATGTTTCTTGTCCTCCTCAATGGCTTCTTGCTGAACACTAAGAAGCGGCTGTCTTATTTCTTATGGCCAGAGTTTGGGTTGAAGAGGATGGGTCCTATAGGGTAGGGTTTGAGAATTTAATAGATATAAATTATGGATAAAATAATCATATAATGAAAAGAAAATAATAATATCTGCATCATAAGGCTTATCTCCAGTCATTTGTAAATTGTTTAGTAGAGCTGTGCCTCAGGGTGCACTAAACATAGCAAAAACACCCAAAAAATCTCAGCCCTTCCTTCATTAAATGACATCTGTCAGCAGATTTGCACCTATGAAACTGACATAGCATCTCCTGTTTATTTTTATAATTTCTTTTTCGCTCCTTTAAATTGCTTATTTTTACCCAACAACTTCATATCATTATAACTAGTGTTGAGCATTTGAGGATACATTCGATTCGCCGTGAAGCCGAATTTCCTCGTGCTTCGTGGTATCAAATCGATTTAACCTGAAATAGTGCAAAAATCTAAATATATCTTACTTACCTGCCCAATTTTCTTGCGACAGCCGGCCGCCGCCATCTTGCTTGAAGATGTCGGCTGAAATCCCGTGCGCAGTGACGTATGAGATCACCACGCTGTGCGAGATTTTGCGCCAGATCTTTAAGTAAGATGGCAGCAGCTGGCCCGTCGTGAACAAATGGAGCAGGCAAGTATGATTTTTTTATATTTTTTTATTTTACACCGGATTATTGCCACCATCATGTATGAACACAGCATCTGAGGGGTACAATCAAGGGGGCGGCACTATCCCCACTTCCTCTCATTGCACTCACTACTTACAAAGAAATACTGTTCGTAACACGTAATTCGTCACAAAGCGAACTTTTTAGTAAAATTCGGTCAAGCAGCCAAATCGAACTTTTCATAAATTCGCTCATCCGTTATATACCTGAGTACTGCTTTAATTAAAATGAATGGTTGGCAATGGCTGCAAGTTTCTCGGCAAGAGCATTAAAGGGGTTGTCGGAATTGCTTCATTACAATGCCGTGTCAAGCCCCTCAGATCCAGCGCTGCCATTCTGTCCTCTACCCAGGGCCGGTGCTACCATAAGGCAGACCAAGCGGCTGCCTTAGGGCGCACACTGGGGGAGGGCGGAAAAATGTGACATGGAGGGCTGATGTGACATAGGGGGGTGATTTGACATGGAGGGGGAGAAATGTGACATGGGGGGCTGATGGCTGACATGGGGGGCTGATGGCTGACATGGGGGCATGATGGCTGACATGGGGGCATGATGGCTTACATGGGGACATGATGGATGGGGGCTAATGGCTGACATTGGGGGCTGATGTCTGACATGGGGGTCTGATTAAGATTGGGGGTCTGATTGGGGCTGTGAGATGAGATCTGATTAACATTGGGGGTCTGATTGCTGGTCTGACCTGAGGTGTAATGGAAAATATAAAACCTAGGTCTTATAGGGCAAAACATTTCAGTCCTCAAACCAGCGATTGTCTAAAGCAGAGAGAAGATACCAGGACCACACAGAGGAGAAGCCAGCTGCTGCAGACAGGACCAGGGCCAGGTGAGCTGCGAGGGAGGGGGGGGGGGGGCGCCAAAATGTAGCTTTGCTTGTGTTGGCAAAAATCCTTGCACCGGCCCTGCCTCTACCCATGGCTGCAGTCATGACATATTGTTTTGGCCGCAGCGGAGAGATCCCATACACTGCTGAAGTCAATCACTGGCCTCAGCAGTCTCATGCCATATACAACAGTGACTATTGATTGGCTGCAGTGGTATATACGAGATGTCAAAATTAAATGTGATGGCTGCAGTCTAGAGTGAAGACGACAGAGCAGCATTGCTGGGTCGGAGGAGACCTATAATTGCATATGAAGACTCAGAGGGCCATCTATAACCCTTATGGCCAATAAATGGGGCACCAAGACACCAGGAAGCCATATTGACTATATAGTTAGTTACGCATAAAAAAACAAAAGTTAAATTATTTAAAAAAAATACAGGAAAACCTTCTGCCGCCAGTCAGGATATACAGAAGTGTACTAGAACCCTCATCAGCTTCCTCCGCAGCGGAACGCTTCCATTAAAGATACATTTCCATCCCGTGTGTTACGTGTGAGCATGAGAAACGCTCAGCCTTGTTACTCGTTGATTAATTGTCACATCCTGCAATAAAGATGTTATCACGCATCCAATCAACTATTTTAAGTCCAAACATAGCATACACTCCATCTTCCAGCTGCTTGTAAGAAGTCCCTCTGATCGACTGCCTCAGGGAAGGAGCTTGCTAGGAAGTAACTCATTAAGGATTGAATGGAAGCATTCCTCGACGCCATAGACTTGGATACCCCGATGAAATGCAATATTAATAACAGTACAGTGTTTACAAGGCAGCGTGCCTGCTCTGATCGCACCATCACAGGCGGAAATTTACTGTATTTTCTGAGGTCCCGGCAAACATGTGGAGCCTGCAGCCTCTTTAATGACAGAAGAGGCAACACGTTATATCATATCACACTATGATCTCAATGTTTCATCACTATATCATATTCAGGTGCAAATTCTGTGCTGATAATTTAAAAACATATAGCTTCACTTTTCTAAAACAGAGCTGTGAATCCTCTGTATATAAATGAATCTAAATGAATTGGATTTGTTCCAAATTTCTTTTTTTTTTTTTTTTTGCTGCCAATCGAATCCAAAGTTTT
Organism: Bufo gargarizans; assembly: GCF_014858855.1. NCBI lineage: Eukaryota > Metazoa > Chordata > Amphibia > Anura > Bufonidae > Bufo > Bufo gargarizans. Next base: position 476,971,118 of record NC_058084.1, on the reverse strand, counting down.
GGTGATTCACTTCAAATGAATTGTGCAAAAACAGCACCGGCTCCATCAGTGGTTATTGGCAGGGAAAACAGGAGGAAGGGTGAAGATGAAGAATCCCATGACACTGGGAGGGAAAGGAAAGGGGACTTGCCCTGATTGGCTCAGAAAGTGACAGACAGCCTGACAGCTAATCAGAGGGTAGGATTCTTGCAGGTCCTTTTGCTAAGAATGCCATAGATGCCATTCTGTGAGCAGATAGTGATCTGAGAGCATGTGTCTTAGATGTGTCTGCTAAAAAGCAATTATAGACATAAGCCAGCAATCTAGGTGTGGTAGGGAGAGTATAGGGACAGTATAGGGTTAGTATAACCAAAGTAGGCAGGAAAACACAGACAGTGAAGAGCCCTAACTGGAACCCCACCCGCTTTCTCTTCCTACTTGCAGTACAAGCCCTGGGCAGCAAGTCTGCAACTGGTCGACGTACTCTACTGTGCTAAAGTGCAAGACATAGAACTGGAACCAGGAGCACAGCTAGGGAGTCAATGACTATCACTGGCACTGGTATAATGCCAAGAAGTGGTTTAAATTGAGCGCTGAGTCCCAGGATCAGAACCTGATAAGTCCATGACTCAGCGTCCATTAGTGAGAACACAGCACACAGGAATAGATCAGCTGAGCAATCAGCCCACTGCTAGTCCTCCTCTAGCAAACACACCCGCTGTGGGGATAAAGACCATTGCATTCTGTTGCTAATGACGGTGTTGTGTCACTAGGGGGCATAGCTTAGCAGCGTGCCTTTCCCAACTGCAGTCGCGCAGAAGATTAAGATCTCACCGCTAGAGCCTGGACAGGTAAGTTTGTGACAGTTGGGGCATATTTAATTGTTTAGATCAGGGATTTATCAGGGAAAGCATAGGTAGAGAGGACCTGGTCACTCAGAGTTTGTGTGTTTCATAGCGCTGCTGGCAAGTGAAACGTTCATGTTGCACTACAAATTCTGCAATCAACAAAATCCTTAAACAACCTCATTTTTTTTCTGTAAGAACTCAAATTGCTACAGTTCATAAGTGTTTTATAGGCTTATTTCCAGCACCTCCACAACCAGCATCAATAGCATACAGTACATTCAGCTGCAAATGCTTAACAACCCCATTTTTTAATTAAAAAAAACCAGTTTCATTTTAGCTGATGTTTATAATTGGGCATTTCAGAGCATCAATATACCAGTTTCAGTTAATTCACTGTATTGCGCCAGGATACTGTGTGTTAATAATGAATGTGTTGTCATTCAACATTCAATAACTGCATCAACATATATACCAGTTTCAGTTAAAACGTTGTATTGTGTGACGATATCATGCATTATTAGGGAACGCATTGTGCTGCAATAACAGCGTTTATATACCTGTTTCAGTTAATGCATTGCATTATCATTGTAAATTGTCAATACCAGTGTGCAGTGTTTTCGTAGAAAGGTATGAACATTTAATTGAATCTTCTGTGTTTAAATTACAGAAAAAACACTTACAATTTTGCTAGTACCGTTTAATAATCTGTGTACCAAACCATCGAACCAGCAGTAGAAGTAGTACCAGCAGCAGGCCACTCTTCTATGTCTTTTTTGTCTCCTCCTAGTGGCTAGTGGACTACCGTGAGGAGGAGGTTCTGTCTGCGGCAGGGTACCCCATGGGGTGCAGTTATTCATTCAGTTATGAAGTCACTTTCTGGGGATTACATAATAGAAACCACCCCAAAATGAACCCATTTTAGAAAACTACACCCCTCAAGGTATTCAAAACTGATTGGACAAACTTTTTTTCCATTTTAATAAAAAAAATTCCACTAACAAAGCAAGGGTTAACAGCCAAACAAAACTCAATATTTATTGCTCTGATTCTGTAGTTTACAGAAACACCCATATGTGGTCGTAAACTGCTGTACGGGCACACGGCAGGACGCAGAAGGAAAGGAACGCCATATGGTTTCTGGAAAGCAGATTTCACTGGGATAATTTTAAGCTGCTATGTACACAGTTGAAGCCCCCCTGATGCACCCCTAGAGTAGAAACTGCCAAAAAAGTGACCCCTATTTTGTAAACTATGGAATAAGGTGGCAGTTTTGTTGGTACTATTTTAGGGTACATATGATTTTTGGTTGCTCTATATTACACTTTTTGTGAGGCAAGGTAACAAAAAATAGCTGTTTTGGCACCGTTTTTATTTTTTGTTATTTACATCACAAATATGACTACTTTTTTTTGTTGTTTCAGTTTTACATAATAAAGCATTTTTGAAAAAAATGATTTTTTAGTGTCTCCATAATCTGAAAGCCATATATATTTTTTTTTTTGGGCGACTGTCTTATGTAGGGGCTCATTTTTTGTGGGATGAGATGACGGTTTGATTGGTACTACTTTTTGATCGCTTGGTGTTGCACTTTTAGTGATGTAAGGTGAGAATACCTTTTTTTTTAAGCACAGTTTTTATTTTATTCTTTGGACGGTGTTATGGTGAGGGGTTAGGTCATGTAATATTTTTATAGAGCCAGTCAATACGGACGCGGCGATACCTAATATGTCTACTTTTATTTTTTTCCCCTATTTTTTTACCATTTTTTTTATTTTTTTACTTTATTTTTACTTTATCCAGGGGGCTGGATCTCACAGGCTCTTCCGGAAGGCAGCCGCGATGCCTAAGGAAGGCATCAGGCTGCCTTTCCTGCCATGGGGTCCCCGTCATAGCAGCTCAGGGACCCCATGGACACCGGCAACCATGAGGATACCGCACATGCCGCGGTCAGCGCTGACCGCGGCCGTGCAAGGTTTAATGCACTGGAATCTGTGTTTTCACCTGATGCCAGAGCATACAGCAGGGGTCCGGCTATCAGTGACAGCCGGACCCCTGCCTCTGATCTACATATACCTGTACTGCGCTGGGATTTTCGTCCTGCATATCTGCGCCGTACATGTATGGCGATGGTATCATATGGCTTCTCCCACCATGCTGTGCAGTTTATAGCTTCTGTTTGGATTGCTGGTGTGTGGATCTTGGCTGAGTTCCTGGTGCTTCCATTGCCATTTGAAGTTTAGTGTCCTCTTCCCCTTTTGTTTATTGTTTGGGTTTTCTTGTTGTGCTCTTTTCCCTGAAGCGTGACATTATAAACCACCAAAACTTACCAGGAAAGATTAAAGGACCTTAACATGTATAGCTTGGAAGAAAGACGAGACAGAGGGGATATGATAGAAACTTTTAAATACATAAAGGGAATCAACAAGGTAAAAGAGGAGAGAATATTTAAAAGAAGAAAAACTGCTACAAGAGGACATAGTTTTAAATTAGAGGGGCAAAGGTTTAAAAGTAATATCAGGAAGTATTATTCTACTGAGAGAGTAGTCGATGCATGGAATTGCCTTCCTACAGAAGTGGTAGCTGCAAATACAGTGAAGGAGTTTAAGCATGCATGGGATAGGCATAAGGCCATCCTTCATATAAGATAGGGCCAGGGGCTATCCATAGTATTCAGTATATTGGGCAGACTAGATGGGCCAAATGGTTCTTATCTGCCGACACATTCTATGTTTCTATGTTTCTAAAACCGTCATTTTTTGCTTGTGTCAGTACAGTCATGGATCCTATCGCTGCACTGGCCGAGCAGCTACAGGGGCTATCTTTGGAGGTAGCTGACCTCCGCACGACCGTCTCTCAGATTCTGAGACCACAGGCTGCTGGTTCTAGTGGTGGTTACCATGCCTGTCCTGAACCAAAAGTGTCCCTCCCGGACAGATTCTCTGGGGGTAGTGATAATTTCATTTTGTTCAGAGAGGCGTGCAAATTGTATTTCAAGCTACATCCACACTTGAAATACAGAGAGAGTGAGAGTCAGAGAGTTGGTGTGGTTAAATTTCGTTGCTTAAAGGGGACGCTCAGTCTCAGGCTTTTTCTCTGCTGACCAGGATCGCAGACCCTCCAGTCGGTGGATACATTTTTCAGAGCTCTGGGTCTCATTTATGATGACCTGGACCGGACCTCCCCGGCCGAGACCGAGTTATGTGGCCTTCGTCAAGGAGAGCGTTCTGCTGAGATCTATTGCTCTGAGTTTAGGAGGTGGGCTACGGATACTAAGTGGAACTATCTGGCTCTCCGTAGTCAGTTTTGTCAGGGATTATCAGAGAGGCTGAAGGACGCTTTGGCCTTTCATGGGAATCCTGTGTCTTTGGAAGCCGCTATGTCTCTTGCTGTACGCATTGATAGACGCCTGAGAGAGAGATCTAGGGGCCCCCACTGTCAGGACGTACTATCACATAACGTATTGTCTTCCTCTGACATTTTGGGTGAAGATAATCCTGAGTTGAGGTCTGTGGACGAACCCATGCAATTAGGGGGAGCTACTCCTGGATCTGCTTTCAAGAATATTAGTCGTAGGAAGGGTGTGTATTTTTTCTGCGGACAAAAGGGACATTTTATCAATGTCTGTCCATGCATTCAACGTCAAAAAGAAAAGGGGACGTCTAATTCCCATCTAACTCTTGGAGGGGTAAGAAGGGAGTCAGAGAACGTGCATTTGTCTTTGACTGGTAGTACTCGATTTCTCCTGACTGCCGAGGTGGCGCTAGAGTCCATGACTGTGGGGATTGAGGTTTTTATCGACAGTGGGGCAGGGGTGAATCTGACTGACGGCCAGTCCGTATGCATGGGTTGTCACCGAGTGCATTAGAGAAAAACATTTCCGTTTTGCCATTGAATCTGCACCTCTAACTCAGAAGTGTTTATCTCAGATGGTTCATGATATCCGATTAAGAGTGGGTGACTTTCATCAGGAGTTCATCTCATGTTTTGTGATGGAAGGTTTCCCTGCTTCGTTGGTTCTGAGTTTACCGTGGTTAAGCAAGCATAATCCAACCATCGATTGGCAAGCTAGACAGATTCTGTATTGGAGTGAATATTGCGTTTATAAAATTGTCTGAATATGTATTTTTCTGCTTTAACCACTAAAATATTACTCTCTTTTATATCTGATTTTTTTTATGTATTTTCTGAATGTGGATGCCAGGATTTACCTCCACATCGGGAATATGATTGTCCTATCAACCTTATTCCCAGAGCTAAGTTGCCCAAATCTAGGTTGAGAGAACGGCCATGAGAGAGTATATTACCGAGAGTTTGGCTAAAGGACACATAAGACCTTCCAAATCTCCGGTGGCAGCTGGGTTTTCTTTTTGTTAAAAAAAAGGACGGAACCCTTAGATCAGGGGTGCACCACCTGCGGCCCTTGATACCATTCTATGTGGCCCCCAACCATCTGGTAACAGACATGTATGCCTATGTCTTGTGGTTGCTCACATGTATTTTTCATGTATTTCTCCCATTAGATGGGAGTCCTGGAAGTGTAACTAGACATTAATGGTATATAATGTGTGTTCAATATGCCATAAGTACAATATTTCAGTTGTTAATACACCTTTAAAAATTATTTTCGGCCCTCGTCATTGGTTCAGTCTGGCAATGTGGCCCCTAACCAGGAAACGTTGTGCACCCCTGCCTTAGACCATGTCTGGATTTCTGTGAGCTCAATCGGATTACTGTCTGTGATCCTTACCCCATTGCTTTGATTCCTGATTTGTTTAACCAGATTGTTGATGCCAAGGTGTTCTCCATGTTGGACTAAAGGGGGGCATATAATCTGGTCAGCATCAAGGAAGAGGATGAATGGAAGATGGCTTTTAATACCCCAGAGGGTCACTTTGAGAATCTAGTCATGCCTTTTGGGTTGACCAATGCTCCTGCGGTTTTCCAGCATTTTGTGAATGACATTTTTCATCACCTGGTGGGGAGGTTTGTTGTCGTGTATTTGGATGACATATTAATTTATTCTCCAGACGTGGAGACTCATCAGGATCACGTTAGACAGGTCTTACAGATCCTAAGAGATAATAAATTGTATGCAAAATTGGAGAAGTGTATTTTTGCAGTACAGGTGGTGCAGTTCTTGCAGTTCTTGGGCTACCTGTTGTCATCTTCGGGTTTTTGAATGGATCCAGAGAAAGTCCGTGCTGTATTCGACTGGGATCGACCCCAAAATCGCTCTTATGCGGTTTTTAGGGTTCACCAACTATTACCGAAAATGTATTAAGAACTATTCGACAGTGGTGAGACCGTTAACTGACATGACTAAGAAAGGGACGGATGTCTCAGTGTGGTCCGATTCGGCATTGCGAGCCTTTTCTGCGGTTAAGGAGTGTTTCAATGTGTCACAGCCTTTTATTGTGGAGGTCGACGCGTGCGAGGTGGGGGTAGGAGCAGTCTTATCGCAGGGCCCGTCACCTGGTAAATGGTGCCCATGCTTATTTTTCTCAAAAAAAACTCTCTGCCGCAGAGAGAAATTACGATATGGGTAACAGAGAGTTACTGGCCATTAAGTTGGCTTTTGAGGAGTGGCATCATTGGTTGGAAGGGGCGATTCATCCGATCACAGTGTTCACTGATCACAAAAATGTGGCTTACCTGGAATCAGCTAAACCATTGAATCCGAGGCAGACCAGATGGTCTTTGTTTTTTTCACCAGATTCAATTTCATTGTCACTTATTGTCCTGGGGTTAAGAACGCCAAGGCAGATGCTTTGTCACGTAGTTTTCCTGGAGGTGGTGATTTTAAAAATCCAAGGCCAATATCCGCTCTATACCCTGACCTAGAGGTGAAGGTGTTAGAGGCTCAGGAAGACGCACCGGATTCTTGTCCCTCTGGAAAATTGTTTGTTCTATCTGAATTGCATCACAAGGTGTTTGAGGAACATCACTATAAGGTTCTTACGGCACACCCTGGGAGTAGATCCAATGCTGACCTCATTTCTCATAGATTTTGGTGGCCGGGGTTGCGTAAGTGTGTTGAGGACTATGTGTCAGCCTGTAGCACTTGTGCATGAGCTAAGGTGACACATACTCGGCCTTCCGTTGCCCATCCCGTTCAGACTTTGGACTCATTTATCCATGGATTTTATCACTGATCTACCTAATTCTTCAGGAAAGACAGTGATTCTGGTGGTAGTTGATCCCTTTAGTAAAATAGCTCACTTTATAGCATTACTGAGCCTACCTAATTCTAAAACACTTGCACAAGTGTTTGTTGATAACATTGTGAAATTACATGGCATTCCCTTTAATGTGGTCTTGGATCTTGGGATTCAGTTTGTTTCCAAATTCTGGAAGGCGTTTTGTACTAGACTGGGGGTACAACTGTCCTATTCTACGGCTTTTCATCCTCAGTCGAATGGACAGACGCAACGCACTAATCAGAGTCTGGAGACTTACTTTAGATGTTTTGTCTCTGAGAACCAGGAGGAGTGGTCTTCATTTTTGTCTTTAGCAGAGTTTGCCATAAACAATCGTAGACAGGAGTCCACTGATAAGTCACAGTTTTTTGGGGCATATGGGTTTCACCCGTAGTTTGACACATTTTCTGGTTCTGATGCTTCTTGTGTTCCTGAGGAGGAAAGTTTTTCGTCATCATTGTCATCCTTATGGTGGAAAATTCAAAAAAACTTGAGGAATATGGCCAACAAGTATAAACGTGTGGCTGATAGGAAACGTATGAATGGTCTGGACCTGGGTGGGTGATTCTGTGTGGCTGTCCACAAGAAACATTAAGTTAAAGGTACCTTCTTGGGACTTGGGTCCATGTAAGATCACTGCCATTATTAATCCGGTAGCCTTTCGTCTTGAACTTTCTCAGGCTTGAAATTCATAATGTTCCTATGACGGGGGCCAGGAGATCAGTGAGACTGGCAACACGTGGTTTGATCTGACTGGTTCCTTACAAATCAATTTGTGTCTGTGTTGTTTCTGGTAATGGCCACACCCCTTACCTCAGGTGTTGCTTATGTGGTCATTTAACCTTCCCTATTTACTGTGGCTTCTCTCACCATGCTGTGCGGTTTATAGCTTCTGTTTTGATCTTTGCATTGCTGGTGTGTGGATCTTGGCTGAGTTCCTGGTGCTTCAATTGCCATTTGAAGTTAAGTGTCCTCTTCCCCTTTTGTTTATTGTTTGGGTTTTCTTGTCGTGCTCTTTTCACTGTCATTTGTGTTTAGGCCTGAGGGAGACTTTTGTTCGTCCTGCCTTTTGGAGGAACAGGTAGTCTCTTGTCCTGACAATAGTACCAGGGTCCTACAGGGTGAGTTAGGACTTTATGAACTTACCTATCTCTGGGGTCAGTTCAAACTTGCCGTCAGTCAGGACTTTTGATTAGGGTTTCTCTAGGTGGTGACCTGCTCCTTTCCCTAGTTTCAAGCCCTTTTCCCCTGACCCCTTTTTCCTCCTACATTAGATGTGGGTTTCTCTCCCACACCGAAGCATGATAGGATCGGGAAAGGACCAAGAAGCCCATGTTGACATATCATAGTCTGATAAAAGTGGTGATGATGATGATGATTGCATGTTGGACAGGATCTGGGACAATGAGGCAGCATTACCAGATCCTGTAAGAAAATAGAACTAGCCGCCAGCTATTGGAACAAGTGTGTCCTCCTTCTCCCAAGAGTGTCCTCCTTCTTCTAGCCTCCTGTGCAGCAGCCAGACTGCATCCACAGGCAGTACAATGTCCTTGTCATCGTTATAATAAGTTACTGCTTCTCCTACTCTTCTCCCTCAACAACCACCGCCCTCCTCTTACTCCGCTCCCTCGACAGCAATCTGCCTTGTATTATATGTCACATGGGGAGAACCTGGGAAGCTCCTTGCAATTCTCACTGTGCTGCAAGGTGCATGCCACCGTGGACACCTGGAGCAGCTGTTATGGGCAGGGATAGTACATGTCTTTCATGGCCCACTGGGTCAATGTTTTACCTGGTAGCAGCAACGCAGCAATGAGGTCAAGTCCTATTGACATCTCCATGTTTGTGTCGTTCTGGTTCCTACACCAGGCACTTATCTGCCTCCTCCTTGTAATCCTCCATGGACATCCTCATGTCCCTAAAAGAAACAGCAGAGCATTGCTTCCCCTGTCCCTCCTATCATATGTGTAAAGTGAAGTGTTGCCATGCTATGTTAGAGCTGATCAGTTGCTGAAGTGCATCAAGTGGCAAGCATCCTGCTGACTGACTCTCCTTCAACTCCAACTGGGCCAGGTGGTCAACGACAAGGGCAGGAACATTGTGGCCGTGCTGCTTTAAGGGGAAATAACACATGGTCCCTGCATGGCACACGTGATAAATTTAGTTGTGTAAAGCTTTTTGAAAAAGTACCGCGGCTTGCTGAAGGTGCTGGCCATGTTCTGGAGACTATCCTTGCATTTCAGCCAGTTTTATGTTGCAAATAACTCTCTTCTGGACTTGAAACAGCAGAACGGTCTGCCATTGCACCTCCTAATTCCAAATCCACCTTGCATATGCTGGATCATGTGTATAAGCAGCGTAAAGCGGTGAATGATTTTGTCATGCCCTAGACCAGCACAGCAAGGAGAATGTGTTGTTTTGAGGTCAGGCAGTGGCAATCGTTAGAGATGCTTGACACATACTCAGGCTTGTCAAAGAGGCCACAAGATATGTCAGTAGAGACAACTGTGGCATCAACAATGTCATCTTCCTGATATTTATTCCACAACAGAAGCTCACGCTGATGTAACAAGAGGTGGAGGAAGAAGAATTTCCACATTTTGCTGGCCACCTTGTATCTGTTAGGGATCCACATGGGCAAATGCCCATGAAGGAAGTGGAGGATAAGGAGCTAGCACTGGAGGAATCAGTGGTGGAGGAGCATGAAGCTGATAATGATGATGATTATGACACCGGACATGACAACCAATCATCTCATTATGGTGGAACCTGAAGGAACTGGGTCTTTTGGCATGGTGATGAGCATGGCAAGCTGTATGCTTGCTTGCCTACTGAGAGGCATGTTGTTAACATCAGCCAAAATCTACTGGATAGTCATGCTTTTAGACCCTCGCTATGAAACTAAAATGAGGGAATGTTTCCCATTGCAGAAAGAGAGACCAAATTGATTTCTTCATGACAAGCCACTATTTGTTTTGACAAGTAACACTTGTAGGTGTATAAATACAGGCAGGCATATGCTCCCGATAAGGCATCAGTTTTGGACACTTGTGCAGAACAAGCCACCGTTTCTTCTGATATTAACGTGTGTTTGTACAAACAGAGGCAGGGATAAGTACTCATTGAGGCATAATTTTTGGACACTTGGTCCCAACAAGACACTGTTTTTTTCCCCTATAACACCTTGTGTGTTTTAACACCATCTGCTCCAGATAACAGACAATTTTTAGAATGTTTCTATTATGAAAATGCATAACTAATGTAATGGTGCAATGTGTTATCAAATAGGCTGTTTTCTAACGCCATAGCTATATATCAGTATATAGGAGGAGGGAGGGGGGAGAAAGAGCAAAAATGTGAAAAAAAAAATACTGATTTCTAGGAGACCTAAGAGTGTCACATACAAATTTGCAACCCAACTGGAGCACTTTTGGTTCAGGTAGAATTGATTTGGACATAAATCAAATTTTTCTAAAGATTCGCTCATCTCTAACATATATAGGCTTAAAGGGTTTGGGATGCTGAGAGAAACAGTGAAGACCAGGGAGTGAAGAAGCCATGACCCAGTACCGGGAAGCAGGTAAGTATGCTTCCCTTTGTAGGTCTGCCCAGGCGAATGGGTTTGCCAACCAACCCCCAAAGGCCAATTTTATCATTCACGTGGATATGCAGGGGATTTGGAACTCTGTAGCAGAAAAGAAAAGCGTTGACCTTTTTGTATTATATAGTATGACATTTTTTAACCTATTGAGGTTGATTACTATCTGTGTATTTATTGCGGGCTTATCACAAGTAATGATCACCATGATAATGCCTAATTAGTGGATTATTATACTTTATACATTTTCCTTAAAGGGAGTTATCCTGTGATTAGTAAAAAAATAAATAATGAAAATCAGACTTCAAAGGGATATGACAACCCCTTTCTAACAAAGCTAGAACCAGCACTGTACCTCACATGGATCCAGAGATCTCCAATTGCTCAGGAAGATTTATTTCAAGCTAACAGCTCATAAAGCATGTCCTTTCTCAGCAGGCGTGTCTTTTTTCTGCAGCTCTCTCCCTGTAACAGCTCAAGGGGCATGTCCTTTCCGCCGCAGCTCTTTCCCTGTTACTGACAAAGCTTCTAACAGTATATATGGCTGGTGGCGGTGGAAGCTGGAATGGAATTGATTTATGTGCGTCCACTTCAGTGAGTTGGGCAGAGAAATAAGGAAAATAACAAACAGCAGGTGGCGCTATGCAGATAGATTTTATAGAGTAACTCTCTGGCTATACAATTTTTTTAAATTACATCCAATTACAAAAGTATTCAGATCCAGGTGCTGGTTTAAAAAATGTAGAATACTTTTCATGGGACAACCCCTTTTAATGTCCTTTCAGATGGACTGATAATTGGGCCAATTATCTTGGATGAACGTTTGTAGAAATGCTTGTTCCTGATAACTGGCTTCTGTAACAGTGCCAGCAATCACTACTCATTCATCAGGGGATTGTGTCTTTCAGTCAGCACCAAAAAAAAACTTTTCTGCGCTGCAAATCTCACTGTGTAAACAGGGATCTACTGCCCAGAAGCAATGAATTTCTATGGGGGGGAGTGATTGCTGCAGTGATCGCTAGTTCCCATACTGAAGAGATGATTTATGCAGCTAGTTTCCACCATTGATGTCACCCTTTGCAATGCACAGGGTGAAATCTGCAGCAAATGCACAGCAAAATCTAGGACAAATCCACATGCCACTGCCTCTTTGTCTGGTGTTTCATTATTATGCCGCTCTGCCTTCCTGATAAGCTGCACACTAATTGGTGAAACACAAAGGAGTTGGGGCTCTTATACTTTCAGGCTGTTCGCCCGCTATTTACCACCTGGTAGGTTGAGTAAATAGGAGTCCCTAGAGTACATTAGGACAGAGTAGGTGCAGTGAGTAGTGATGGACGAACATCGGCAGGGACGGTTTGCGAATGCGCATTCGCGATCAAATGTTCGCGGCGAGCCCCATTGACTTTAATTGCAGGTGAACCTGAAAAACCTTCAGGTCATATTTGCAGCCACCAAATACTTACTAGAAGTGCACAAATAGTCCCACAACATGGACAGTGACATACCAGAGGGGGATCATTGGCAAAAATTCCCAGAAAAAAAAATGTGTCTTGAAGGGAAACTCTCAAAAATGTGCCCCGCTGGAGCCTAGAAAATTTTTATTTTACACCACGGGAGTACAGGCCCCAAAAAATAGGCATTCACCTGACAGAAAAGAACTTTTGATTATGTGGCTGGAGGTACATTAGGTGGTCACTGGCTAAAAATTATACTGTCGGCCAGTACAGGCCCCAAAAATTAGGCATTCACCTGACAGAAAAGAACTTGTGATGATGTGGCTGGAGGTACATTAGGCGGTCACTGGATACAAATTTTACTGTAGGCCAGTACAGACCCAAAAATTAGGCATTCACCTGACAGAAAAGGCCTTTTATGCCGCTGTATATACATAAGACAAGGACCATTCTTTGTTCTGTGTGGTGGCGGATATGTGTGGGCTGGCATGAGGAAATTCAATTACACGTGGTCGTCACAGGTTTTGAATTCCTCCGAGATCTATGCTATGCTATTCATTTTTAGAAATGTGAGGTAGTCCACACTGTTGTGCGCTAGGCGAGTGCGCTTATCGGTCACGATCCCCCCCTGCTGCGCTGAACGTCCTTTCAGACAGGACATTGGACGAGGGGCAAGCCAAGAGTTCCATGGCAAATTGTGCCAGCTCAGGCCACAGTTCAAGACTGCATACCCAGTAGTCCAGGGGTTCCTCGCTTCTGAGAGCGTCCACATTGGCCGTTAACCCGATGTAGTCGGACACCTGTCGGTCTAGGCGTTCCCTGAGGCTGGATCCAGAGGGCGGCTGTTGATGATTTGGTTGCAAGAATGATCTCATATCCAAAGTGACCAACACATCTTCAAACCGCCCTTTTCTTGCAGGCGCGGTAGGATTGGTACCTGCACCTATTTCGCTGTGGGTGGAAATTCCTCTGCCAGCGCCCACAACAGCAGAATGCAGCATCTCTCACAGCAAGGCCTGGAAATGCTGCATTCTGACACCCCTCTGTGATGCTGGTAACATGTCCGCCATTTTGTGTTTGTATCGGGGGTCTAAGTACATTGTCACCCAGTACTGGTCCTTGCCCTTTATGCTTTTTATACAGGGGGCTTTCTTCAAACACTGGAGCATGAAGGCCCCCATTTGCACTATTGGAAGCGGTGGAGCGCCCTGGCTCCTGCTCATCGCCCGGGAGAATGTCATCCTTGGTCTCCTCCCTCCAGCCACGGACAACACCAGGGATCCCGAAAAGTTTAAATTCCCCCTCCATTCCTGCTCTTCTTGCTCCTCCTCCGCCAGGGCACCATCCTCCTCTGACCCCTTTTCAGACTCCTGCTGACTTGTTCCAGATGGAGTAGCTCCCCCTGGAAATTCATCCAGCATTGCGACTTCCTCATCTTCCAGCTCCTGCTCCTCGACGGCTTGATCAATGACACGACGCAATGCACGCTCCAGAAATAAGGCGTAAGGTACAATGTCACTGATGGCGCCCTGTCTCCGACTGACTAGTTTGGTGATCTTATCAAATTGCCGTAGAAGTTTGCATGCGTTGAGCATGACCAGCCATTGGCAGAGTGAAAAGAAACCAAGCTCCCCAGAACCTGTCATGCTGCAGAGTTCGTACAGGTAGTGTTTAACGGCACAATGCTGCTGGAGCAGCCTATCAAGCATATACAAGGTGGAGTTCCAGCGCGTCGGGCTGTCACAAATCAGACATCTGATGGGCAAGTGGTGTCGCCGCTGAACTTCAGCAAGGCGAGCCATGGCCATGTAAGATCTTCTAAATTGGCCAGACGTCCTGGATCCCAGGGTATTTGACAACGACTAAGTTCAGGACGTGTGCCATGCACGGCACATGTGTCATTTTGCCCTGTTTCAGCGCGCTCAGCAGATTGGCACTGTTGTCGCACACCACTTTACCAACTGTCAAATTGAGCAGGGTTAGCCACTGATCGGCCTGTGACCGCAGAGCTGTAATCAGTGCAGGACCGGTGTGGCTCTTGTCTTCCAGGCACAATAGCCGCAGCACAGCATGGCAATGTCTCACCTGGGACGTCGAATAGATTCTGGAGAGCTTGGGGGCCACAGCTGAAGAGGCGGTAGCAGTGGGAAAGGAGGAGTCAGCCGAGGAGGAGACGGAGGATGGAGCAGGAGTAGGAGGAGCAGAACAAGAGGCAGGCCTGCATGCAATCCTTGGCGGTAACACCAAAACCACACGGGAGCCACGGGTTGCATGCTTGACGGACGTCAGAAGGTTCACCCAGTGGGCAGTAAAAGTTATGTACCTTCCCTGCCCATGTTTGCTAGACCACATGTCTGTGGTCAGATGTATCTTGGCACCAACACTGTGTGCCAGAGATATACTCACTTGCCGCTGAACGTGGCCATATAGCTCTGGGATGCCCTTCTGGGAGAAATATTTCCTTCCGGGGACCTTCCATTGCGGTGTGCCAATGGCCACACATTTTTTAAAGGCCTCCGAGTATACCAGTTTATATGACAGTAGTTGGCAGGCTAGCAGTTCCGACAAGCCAGCGGTCAGCCGTGTGGCAAGAAGGTTATCCGGCGTCATCAACTTTTTACGCTCGAACATTTGGGCCATGGAAGCCTGCCTTCTGCCAGATGAACGCGACGACGGCACGGTGGAAGGTGGAATGGAGGACAAATGGGAGGAGAGAGGAGAAGGAGAAGAGGCAGGAAGTGGAGCGCCAGGAGTGTGGCATTGTGGGTTCTTACGGCGTTGCTCCCACTGGGCTTGGTGATGAGAGGCCAGGTGCCTTCTTAAGGCGGTCGTCCCTAGGTGAGTGACTTATGCGTTGACAACACAGGCTGCAGATGGCAACACTATTGTCAGCAGCTGACACGTAAAAAAAAAGCCCACACTGCGGAGCCATGTGCCGTCCTGGGAGCACCAGAAGTGACCATGCATAGTGGATGGCTCGCTCCAGATACATTTGCAGTCTGCTTTTTGCCTCCTGTGCCCTGCGAGCTCTGCCTGATTCTCCTCCCTCTCTGCTGCTCCGTCTCTCCCTCTGAACTCCCCTCCTCTTCCTCTTTTGCGGGCACCCACGTGACGTCCATCGACACGCCATCTTCGTCACCTTCACCTCCACTGACATTTGAGATCTCGGAGTAGGCAGCAACAATGGGAACCTCCCTCCTCGGGCTGATCTGGGTACTGTCTTCAGACTGCTGGGTGGCGGCCGTTGCTACCTCCTCTTCCTCATCCGATGTCAAGAATGGCTGCGCATCGGTAAGGTCTGGGAATGGATGGAGAAATAATTCCTCTGACTCGAGTGGAGGGTATATGGTGGTCGTGGTGGTGGTGTATTTGGGGGTGCACACAGCAGAGAGTGAGGAGGGTGCAGAAGCGGAAGGGTGAGTGAGCCACTCAACCAACTCTGATGCGCCCTTTGAAGTAATTGCACGCACCTTCTCCAACTTCCCACTTAGGCCCTGGCCTGGTGCACCTGCCTGACCCCTACCACCCCTGCGGAACAGCCTGCCTCTTCCTCTGCCTGTTATTTTCAAAATGACCCTGTGCCTAAGTCTCTAGAGAAGAGCAGTATTTGTGGAAGCAGGTATATCGCAGGCCTCAAGCAATATTTTATGGAAACAGGTATATCGAACCCCTTAATCGGTCTTTTGTGGAAGCAGGTATATCAAACCCCTTAATCAGTGTTTTGTGGAAGCAGGTATATCGCAGCCCTCAATCAGTATTTTGTGGAAGCAGGTATATCAAACCCCTTAATCAGTATTTTGTGGAAGCAGGTATATCGCAGGCCTCAATCAATATTAGGTGGAAACAGGTATATCGAACCTCTTAATCGGTATTTTGTGGAAGCAGGTATATCACAGGTCTCGATCAATATTTGGTGGAAGCAGGTATATCAAACCCCTTAATCAGTATGTTGTGGAAGCAGGTATATCGCAGGCCTTAATCAATATTTGGTGGAAACAGGTATATCGAACCCGTTAATCAGTATTTTGTGGAAGCAGGTATAGCCCAGCCCTCAATCAGTATTTTGTGGAAGAAGGTATATCGCAGCCCTCAATCAATATTTGATGGAAACAGGTACCGTATATCGAACCCCTTAATCGGTATTTTGTGGAAGCAGGTAAATCGCAGGGCTCAATCAATATTTGGTGGAAACAGGTATATAAAACTCCTTAATCAGTATTTTGTGAAAGCAGGTATATTGCAGCCCTCAATCAGTATTTGGTGGAAACAGGTATATCAAACCCCTTAATCAGTATTTTGTGGAAGCAGGTATATTGCAGCCCTCAATCGGTATTTTGTGGAATCAGGTATATCAAACCCCTTAATCAGTATTTTGTGGAAGCAGGAATATCGCAGCCTTCAATCAGTATTTTGTGGAAGCAGGTATATCGAAGGCCTCAATCAATATTTGGTGGAAACAGGTATATCGAATCCCTTATTCAGTATTTTGTGGAAGCAGATATGGTATATCACAGTCCTCAATCAATATTTGGTGGAAACAGGTATATTGCAGCCCTCAATCAGTATTTTGTGCAAGAAGGTATATAACACCCCTCAATTTGTTTTTTTGGGGGCAACAGGTATATCACACCCATTGCAAATTGTTGTTCCAATAGCGCTTGTCCCTCTATATAGCTGCGGTATCGCAGCAGAAATGCACACAACTTCTGCACAATACAAATGCACTATATACTTTCTATGTTAGAAAGTATATTATAGGTATATCACACCCCTCAATCAGTTTTTTTGGGGCAACAGGTATTTCACACCCGTTGAAATTAGTTGTTCCAATAGCATTTGTCCCTCTATATAGCTGCGGTATCGCAGCAGAATCGCACACAACAGCTGCACAATACAAATGCACTATAATATACTTTCTATGTTAGAAAGTATATTATAAGTATATCACACCCCTCAGGATATCACACCTATTGATAGCACACCTATACCAGTCCTTAAAAGGACTTTTGTGGCCCTATTAGCTAGCGTTTGGTGTCCCTAACAGCCTGTCCCTGCTCCACAAAGCAACCTCTCCCTACACTGGCAAAACACAGAATGTAAAATGGCTGCCAGATTGGATTCTTTGAAAGGGTGGGGGTGTGTTCATGTTCTGAAACGTCTTAGGCTACTTTCACACTGGCGTTTCAGGGTCCGCCTGTGAGATCCGTTTCAGGGCTCTCACAAGCGGCCCCAAACGGATCAGTTTAGCCCCAATGCATTCTGAAGGGATGCGGATCCATTCAGAATGCATCAGTTTGTCTCCATTCCGCCTCCATTCCGCTCTGGAGGCGGACACCAAAACGCTGTCTGCAGCGTTTTGGTATCCGCCTGGCGGGGCGGAGCCGAACGGTTCCGTCCTGACTTACAATGGAAGTCAATGGGGACGGATCCGTTTGACGTTGACACAATATGGTGCAATGGTAAACTGATCCGTCCCCCATTGACTTTCAATGTAAAGTCAGGAGTCCCTATTAATACACCATCAGATCGGAGTTTTCTCCAATCCGATGGTATATTTTAACTTGAATCGTCCCCATCACCATGGGAACGCCTCTATGTTAGAATATACCATCGGATTTGAGTTAGATCGTGAAAACTTAGATCCGACAGTATATTCTAACACAGAGGCGTTCCCATAGCGATGGGGACGCTTCAAGTTAGAATATACTAAGAACTGTGTACATAAATGCCCCCTGCTGCCTGGCACCACCCGATCTCTAACAGGGGGCTGTGATCCGCACAATTAACCCCTCAGGTGCCGCACCTGAGGGGTTAATTGTGCATATCTCAGCCCCCTAATCGGGTGCTGCCACGCAGCAGGGGCCAGACACCCCTCCCTCCCCAGTATTAAAAGCATTGGTGGCCAGTGCGGCCCCCCCCTCCCTCCCCAGTATTAAAAGCTGGCCACCATTGCTTTTAATACTGGGAAGGGAGGGGGGGGGCGCACTGGCCACCAATGCTTTTAATACTGGGGAAGGAGGGGGGTCTGGCCCCTGCTGCCTGGCAGCACCAGATCAGGGGGCTGAGATCCACACAATTAACCCCTCAGGTGCAGCACCTGAGGGGTTTATTGTGCGGATCACAGCCCCCTGTAAGAGATCGGGTGGTGCCAGGCAGCAGGGGGCAGTTATGTACACAGTTCTTAGTATATTCTAACTTGAAGCGTCCCCATCACCATGGGAACGCCTCTGTGTTTGAATATACTGTCGGATCTGAGTTTTCACGATCGTGAAAACTCAGATCTGAAAAAGCTGTTATGCAGACGGATCTGCAATGAAAAGGATACCATTGCAGATCGGATCCGCACCTAGCCAAGTGTGAAAGTAGCCTTAATTGGCTGTCCTGTCCCACCTGATGGATGTGTCATGGGTCAAAGTTCGGCGCCATGCAAAAGAGTATGGCACCAGGGGACATCACCATATGTTTGCATGTTTGGCGAATCGCGAATGCGCAAAGTTCGCCGAAAACGACCGCAGGAGCGACCAAGGCCATCTCTAGCAGTGAGCCCCTGAAGAACTGGTGCAGAGGATGGCAGTGGTAATATAACCTGTGGCACATCCAGCAGTATTAAGTACAAAATGCAGTACAAATTAAGTACAAATCCAGGTGAAGAGGTATGGTGGCTGGTTGTGTGACAATTTAATGGGAATTGCAGGTACTTCCGGATATAGGTGTCCACTGTGTAATTCAGGCTTGAGCTTTGTCTGGCCTGGTTATTAGCTAGTTGATGGGTGTCTGAGCCATAGTCCCTCACCTTGCAGCAGGGTCTGTAAAGCTGTAATTTCGCTGATCACTCTGCTGTCTTGTCACGCTGATGCTTACTAGAAGCAGCCTTCTGGTTTCTGAAGATCTCTGTGGAGTTTTGGTCTTACAGGAGAATTGAATTCAGTTCTTAGGAGTAGAACCATCTGCACTCAAACTCCTCCTCCTGGCACGAAGTAAGTCCAGCCCACTCCTACCAAGAGGGGAGGAACAGGGTGGTTGACCCTGTTCCTGTCAACCTTATCTTCTCTGATTGAACAAATGCCAAAACATATGAAAATACACAAAAATACATAATAAACATTTGCAGATACTGCAGATAGGCGCCACTGCATTTCAGCCTCGGGTTTTCCTCGTGCCCAGTCCTCTGTAGAACAAGCCTTCCTGTATTTCAGATACCACCAATCAATATATCCTGCAAGGGTTTATTCCATTCCATAGTAGCTATATTGTATCTAGCATTGTTTATTTTGTTTATTTTTTAGATGTGTTAATAAAAGTTACATTTTAGTTTTTGCCTCTCTGCTATACTATTCAAAATTGGAGAATACATGGGTCTCACTCTCAATGACTACTGAGTGTTTAAACAGTATTGGCTGTGGATTTGGAGCTGATTTACATTCCACGTGGAAGTACCTTCTCTGATCCTTTCAATGAAGCGACTCATCTTCTTTGGATTTCCTAACTTTTCCCACACCTCTGTATCAGAATTGATGTAAGAAGAAGAGAATGGAGTAGTTTTCAAATGACAGCTGTTCCTTTTTTATGATTTGCAGCAGCCCTGGGAGGGTAATAGGAGTAGCATGTCAATGCACATATCTATAGGAACATGTTCGCTCAACAAGGAGCAGAAAAAAGAAAAAGAAAAGGGCGCTGCTCTGCTATCTATAAAATTATTTATTAAAAACATACATAAAACACTATAACTAAAAGGCTAACTACGCATTTCAGTGGCGGCCGCCACCTTCATCAGGCTGTAAAGTCAGAAGAAAATACATTTAAATAGGGGGGTAATCAGGCCAATCAAAATATAAAGGCATCCAGAATACATGGAGCGGACTCAAATGGACTAAACCAGGAGAAAATACAAAGACATCTAAAAGTTTCCACTATGTCTATATCTATGATGGAAGAGAATGTATTTATGCGCAGATGTACAGGCACATCTCATGCATGTGTATATACAAATTATATATCTGCATCCTCATGAATTATATAATATTATGGTCTGATTATGTTTTGATTATTTTGGATCATGCTTTTTCTCAAAAAAAATAAAAAAATTATTCGTTTTTTATTTATTTTTTTCCCCCCAGTTTGAGTCCATTTCATGTCTTTGTATTTTCTTCTGGTTCAATCCATTCGAGTCCACATGTATTCTGGATGTCTATATATTTTGATTGACCTGTTTACCATCTGTTGTGGTATTTTCAGATGTTTTGGACGTTTGTTCGAGAATATGTCATCAATATTGAAAGCCCAGAGAACCCCTTTAACACAGATGAATTTATGGATCTTACCGAATGTGTCACCGGTTAGTACCCCTATGCTGACCCGTAGATCCTGGTTGTGTATGGCTGATTCCCAACTGTGTAACATCTTTAAGGGATATTCTTTTATTTGGCATAACATATTGATTTGTGAGGCGCCAATACTTTTGCACATGCTTATATTTTTTTTCTTGCTCACTTGGATTGTGCCAGTTTCGTCTTGTTTCCCGTAGACTCATTCGGTCCTTGCCTGTACGCTTTATCACAGATGACCTATCAAGGCACGGCTATGGACTGAAGGTGGAGGACTTGAGGCCCATGGCTCAATGATCCTTCTCCAGCGGGGCTGTTTGTTTTAGCAGTGCTTGTGTCAGACGGCCATCTGTGGAGTGTTTGCGCAGAGACGTGAGATGGGAAAGAGTCACAGGTGCACATATGGCAATGGTATATAGTCATTTATGTGTTTTCACATCATTTTTCTCCCTCAGAATGACTTGTCCTGAGCAAGTGATAGCCTTGACCAGCGCAAATTCCCTCAAATACAAAGAAAAGGCATTCTTATTATTATCATTATTAAAGGGGCTGTCTCACCACAGCAAATGGTATTTATCATGTATTGTGATTGTCCATATTGCCTCCTTTGCTAGCTTGATCTGCTTGTCTATCTATCCCATATCTGTCTGTGTTGCGAAAGGGAGGGAAGAGTGCAGCCCTGAAATCCACCCGCACCTCTATCCCTACCAACTTGCACGACCCGTCCTAACTGACGGCGTACAACTTGGCGGCGGTCCCTAGCTTATATACGTGCAGGAGCCTAAAGATGATAAGAGGAAAAACCGTGAACAGAGTCAGGGAAGCAAAAGTCAAAGCCAGGAGGTCACGCAGGTACACAGGGAAAAACACGACAACAGGGTCAATACAATCCAAAGTCGGAAGCCAAGAGGTCACAAGTTTGAGGTAAAAAACAAAGCCGAGGTCAAATCACACAGAGTGCACAATATGACAAAATGCTAACCCCTACAGGTGAGCGTCACGTGACTTGTATTGCGCATAATACAGCTGAGCGCCGATTCACTATCGGCACTCAGATCCCCTACTGCTCGTTGTCTCTGAGCAGGTGTGCGTGGCCCGGGTCCTCCCCACCCCCGGTCACCATGCAGATGTGGACGCCGACCGCGTCCTCGCTCCGCTATACGCGCGGAATGCCGGCGGTGCTGCGAAGGAAGAGCGTGCCGGCTCCCCGTGACAGTCTGTATATCTATCTACATTATATGGAGTTTCATTCAGTCCCATTGCAACAGGTGTATAACATCCAGCCCCTGGCCACGCAGTCTGCCATTATCATGGTGTATAACATCCAGCCCCTAGCTGTGCAGTCTGCCATTGATACAGGTGTATAGCATCCAGTCTCTAGCTATGCAGTCTACATTACTACAGGTGTATAACATCCATCCCCTAGCCATGAAGTATACCATTCCAACAAGGTGTATAACATCCAGTCTCTGGCCATGCAGTTTACCACTATCACAAGTGTATAACATCAAGCCCCCAACCATGCAGTCTACCATTACCACAGGTGTATAACATCCAGTCCCCGACCATGCAGTCTGCAATTACCACATGTATATGACATCCAGACCTTAGCTATGCAGTGTTCCATTACCACAGGTGTATAACATCCAGCCCCCAACCATGCAGTCTACCATTGCCACAGGTGTATAATATCCAGCCCCCGACCATGCAGTCTATCATTGCCACAGGTGTATAACATCCAGTCCCCGACCATGCAGTCTGCGATTACCACATGTATATGACATCCAGCCCCTAGCTATGCAGTGTTCCATTACCACAGGTGTATAACATCCAGCCCCCGACCATGCAGTCTACCATTACCACAAGTGTATAACATCCAGCCCCCAACCATGCAGTCTACCAATACTACAGGTGTATAATATCCAGCCCCCGACCATGCAGTCTACCATTACCACAGGTGTATAACATCCAGTCCCCGACCATGCAGTCTACCATTACCACAGGTGTATAATATCCAGCCCCCGACCATGCAGTCTGTGATTACCACATGTATATGACATCCAGCCCCTAGCTATGCAGTGTTCCATTACCACAGGTGTATAACATGCAGCCCCCGGCCATGCTGTCGCCTTTACAGACATTTGTGGAAAAGTGGCTCGTTTGCAGCGTGGCCTGTAATAGGATGTTTCTGCTGTCACAAGTCACCTTCTGAAATATCTTCCCTCTAGATATTCCAGTTGGCCTCCATCTTCCTCTCTCTGGCTGCAAGGACTGGAAGGCCTTCATGAATACGGACCATCAGCTCTTCTACTGATGTCCACAAGAGCAGAACATTTCAGGCCGATGTTTAGCAAATAACGCCAGGGAGTCATTATTCTTATTAATTACAATAGAATACTTTTGTCGGATACAATTTGATACTTTTAGTAGAGTATCCCTATAAATGAAGCACCTGTGAGAATTTTTTGATATTCCGTGGCAAGGAAGCACTTGGCTCCTACAATATGTAATATTTAAATAAAGGGTGTATTAATTTAATTTAGAAAATCCACTTTTGGAAAAAGCTATAAAATGTATTTTTGAAAGTTCTTGCAGGATATTTGTACTAGTGAAAATAGCCGATTTAACAAATATTGTCAGTACAAGGTGAGGCTTGTGTCATAGTGCTGGAACTATTCCGAAATCCACAAATATTATCTTAGGTTACAAATAGAATAATACTGTAATATCCCTTTAATCCCATGTTAATCAGGCCTTGTGGTTGCCAGATTAGGAAAATATTCTGGATTACTGGACTGCCATATAAAGTTATTACACATCTCTACCTGTATGGGTGGAGAACCTCCAACACAGCGCATAATAAAATATTAATATGAGAATTTTTTTCATACTGGTTATAAGATTTTTTTATTTTTGGACTTTCAGATGCAGAACCATGTAGCCACTATGGGGCCCCTGGAGGGAAGGAGAAAGCCAAGGTTGACTGCATCCTGTATTTTAATTGGTGGCAGGAACCAATGCAGGGATCCCTCTTCACAAGGCCCTATAATATTAAAGGGCCTTCTTAATTTGAGATTTATGACATATTCCACCTCTGGCTTATTCACTCATCTCCAGGACAGGAGTCTTCCAACCTCTGGCCAGCCTGGTGAGGCATCCACTGGCAGCCGCATCCATGCCCGTCCACGCATGTGTTCTGCTATCTCCATTGACGTAGCTTTACTTGAGGATATTTCTCACAGTCCAAGCCTTGGACTTTATCTCCAGATTAAGAATTCCAGACCTTTTAGTTTAGTGGATTTTCAAAACAGTGATAGTCTGGTAAGACAGCCTTCGCCCATCTTCATGGAAGCCTGGATAGTCCAGGTAGATAGATAGGTCTCAATGTTTGCATGCCATGATGAACAGAGAATGTAATGCCACCATTGGTTGAGGTTGACCAGATCTATAGACATAATCTCCACGTCTTCATGGTGCAATTACATACAGAAACACTGTAGCAGTTGAAAATGCAGCTATCCCTAGCGCGCGTGGTTGTTATTCAACCATCAGAAGCATTTCTGTAGTTGAGTCTCTAATGCCAGAGAATCTTAGAGGTCAGGAGACTTTGAAGATGTTCCTATCTGCCATATCCTGTATATAAATGATATTTTCCCCAACATAGTCTGTAGTATATAACCTACTTACAGTGCAGGGCTGAGAAGGTGGAGCATGACACTACGAAGAGAGTGGTGAGATCCCTGGAATGTAGGACAGACATCTTTTCAGGGATGGGAAGAATCATCTAAAACTCCAAGCGATGATTTTGTTATATGGTGGTAGGTCTTTTTAAAGAGGTTGTCCACTCTGGATAATCCCTTAGTCAGAAAGGTCAACCAACCAAAAGGTGACTATAAATTGATCAATGATCAAATGTAATCTGTAATATAATGCCAAAGAAAGTCCTTGATTCCCCTACAGCGCCACCACAGGGGAACGGAAACATTGCGTAGTTCCTATTGAAATCAGTGGGCTGTTCAGGTAATGTACACACGTGCCAGGTCCTCCAGAGTTAGGCTACATTCACACGTCAGTATTTTCCTATATCCCGATTTTCGGTACGTTTTTTGCGGATCCGTTGTTCCTGAAAATGTTTCCGTATGTCATCTGTATGTCATCCGTTTTTTGCAGATCCGCAAAAAACGGAACGATGTATAAATTTCAATAATCAAATAAAGTTGTTTGTATTTCTTTGAAAAAAAATTTAAAAAAAAATTTAAAAAAATTTGTTATGTGTTTCCAGGAACGGATTCCGCATAAAACGGATGACATACGGAATGACATCCGAATGTCTTCCGTTTTTTGCGGATCCATTGACTTTGTATTGTACCAGGATCCGAATTTTGCGGAAAAGAATAGGACATGTTTTATATTTAAACGGACATGCGGAACGGAACAACGGAAACGGACGGCACACATTGTGCTGTCCGATTTTACCAGGACCCATTGAAAATGAATGGGTCCAGATCTGAAAAACGGAACAGATCAGGAAAGAAAAAACGGACGTGTGAATGGACCCTTAGAGATACTCTAACCATAGCCTTGAGGGCCCTGAACTGGGAATCCTACTAATCTCCTAATAAACTATTTGAAAATGGTTTTTTTCCCCCTAAATTACACATTCCTATTAAATTTTTGTATCTTTGAATTAAAATAGGTTTCTTCTAAGGTGTTCAATCATTTCAATTATTGATTTATTTTTATATATATAAAAAATATTTGTCTATTCTTTTACACATACACAAATGTTTCATATATAAATGATTAAAAATGGATTTTATAGAATATTTTTTTTTGCTCTCCACATTGGGACATTAAGTAAATATGATTTTATTGTATTTATATTCCTTGCAAATACTAAGCCCTGTGCTTTTTATCAAAATCCCTACCCTGACAAGTTCTCAGTACTAACATTTATGTTTGCATTGGCCAATTTGCTGCCTTCACACAAGAATTTCACAGATCAAACATTCTGTGCTACAGAGAAACTAAGAAACGCTTATTTAAATCAATTGTTTTTTTTTTCCGACCACATACTGAAGGGAGAACAACAATGTAATAAAATGAAATCATTGGCCAAAAAAAAACTCTTTTTTTTTTTTTAGCAAAGTCAACTTTTGTAGCCCAAATATCTGTGATGCGTCAGTGACATTTTCCAAAAGGAAACGGATAAATGCCCAAATGGGAGTGATCCGAGATTAAGAAACAACACAGACATCTTGAAGGCAACTGAGTTGTAAGATCAAGACGACAGAGAACCTAGAGAAACCCCGGGGGCATTTTTCAAAAATGTCTACTCTTTTTCTGTGCCAGCCATCTGTGTTCATTTAATGTCTTTCTGGTTGTGTGTTAATGTGAGAGGAGGGCAGCAAACAAATGTTCTCATGTTGCAAGACAGAGTGTGGCTTCCATTGTACAGTAAAACTTCTTCCTGGACCTTCTGAAGTCAGACATAATAAGCCAACGGTCCCAGAAGACCAGCAATTTTGCAGACACCAGCCGCAGGGTGAGATGTTTGGGGCAGATTTTATGCAAAGGAAAATGTAACAGAACATTTTCAGAAATCTGTACTTGTTTGTATGGAGGACGAAACAAAAATAGAAAGAAATGGAAAAATAAAAGATTTCCTAAAACTGTCATCCGCTGGGGGAGGGGACGATTTTCTTTTTTTTTTTTTGTGTCGAAGAATAAATCAGGTTTTCAGTCCAGTAATAAAATGCATCTATTGATAGCAAACAATGCATCCACTGCACTGGTAGCACATTCTAAAAAATTCCAAAAAGTTGTCCATTGATATTTTATTGCATCAAGGGTCTGAGGTCATTTGGACGCCTTGACGAGCTTTTCATAAACTTCAACTTCAAAACAGGAGGGGGCTCGATCTTGCACTTGTGGTCACCGGCCCTGGTGGCATGACCATCAGGACTGACGATTTTATAGAAATCTGATAAAGTCCACCGGGGTTGTCTCTTATGTCTCCCCTGGCGTCTGTCCATATTATTATGCACAAGTATAATATGCTGCTAATATATATGCAAGTATGCCAACAAAGTGTTAAAGAGGTACTCTGGTAATAATATGCCATCTCCTACCCACTTGATATGGGACATCTGGTAGGTCGATAGGGTTCTGAGCGCTGGGACCCCAGAAATCACGAGAATGGAGTCCCCCTTTGAATTGAGTGGTAGTATACTTGGTCAACTACCACTCTATTGAAACTGGGAACTAAGTACCCCCATACTCGTGAATGGTGGGAGTCCCAGAGGTCAATCCCATACTGATCTAGTAGTTATCCTGTATCCAATGGATAGGACATAACATATTATTGGCTTTTTGTTAAAGAGGCTTTCTGCATTACAAAAATAACATTTTGATATACCATAATAAGAAAATTAAGAGTTAATAGAAGGGAGATCCTGCACAGAGAAGTTACAAAAATGTCTCTTTCTGGAGGGCCCACTTATTACATGAGCAACACACTGTTTTCAATGAGAACTGTGCAATGCTTTATTTCACCTAGGGTGGCGCTGCAGGGAATCTGAACACTTGCTGCTAGCTCCTCCCACAGATCACAGCTGATCACTGCGGTCCAGACTCTGTGTTCTGCTTATCCTGGAGTACATTGTAACTTTAGTGCTGTCCAATCACAATGATTCTGCAGTGGATCGGTCTGCTTGTAGTGGATTGTCCCATAGGTCATTCTAGGTTATTGCAGCAGTTTTAAGTCATCTCTACATATAACCGATTTACAAATATATAGGACCTCATGAGATGTGTTGCCTCAGGGTGCCAATATCACTTGTTGTGTCCTGCAAGTTCCATTAAAGCCTGTGTTGGATGTAGAAAGAATGCCAAGATGGAGTATGGATGTTTGAAGACTCTGAAGATACCTGGGAACCTAAGGAGAAGTGACCTTCATAGCCCAGAGTCCAGGGGCACCAGGGTAAAGGCCCATGCTCCTGGTGCCAGGTGTTGTCAATGACACTAAATGCTAAGGGAAAATCAGTCAATGATACATGAGTATTTTTGCTGCACTTTCAGATCCCATGCTACTTAATTTTTAGTGAAGGTCCTACAAGTGCCACCTCTGCATAGTCATTCCTCTCCTGTGTTACATATATTCATATTCCAGGTTTCTCGTGTCTCGGATCAGTTAATTTGTGCACAGTCAGGTAGAGCAGCGAGGACGATGCGGGTCAGCCAGGCGATTTACTTAATGAGTCACTACAAGATCAAAGCTTCCTCCATAATAACTCTGTGATGATAAATCCCAAATCATCCCATTAGCATGGATGGCTCTGGGCTTTTGATGTGATGAGAGTGCCATGTTTGAACCTTCTATTAATCTGAGGAGCAGCCAGCAAGTCCTCGAGTCATGAATGAATGCAATACAAACCAGGACACCAACGCTTGGCCCAAGCAGTGTTACATGCACACCAACAACAGAGGGCCCCTGTGAACAGTATATGGGCCCCTAATTTTTGAAACTGGGCTGTAGACTACTGGTTGACCTGCTATTGAAAAGTGAATTTCTTGCATCTTCAAACGTCTAACCTGTGGTTTATGATGGGCACCACCAAAGCCCATAATCATGGGGCTCAATAAAAACGGAGGCATGTGATCCACTCCTCATTGGCTGCGTTGGGTTAAAGTGACTGCAGACAGGTTGTATATATGTCCCCTCGCCATTAGCTAGGTTTCTTATGATGCTCATCAGCCATTGCAGTTACCCACCCACCTTATTTCTATCATTGCCAACAGGCTCGGGGTTGTCAACTAAAAGGAATGTTGTTCTCAATTTCAAGTCTGCACTCGCCTCTTCTAAACAGGACTACTTCATTACTCTCATGTCATCAGCTTCGGACTGGCCAACCAGAGTACCAGAGGATCCTCTGGTGGGCCCAGGCTCTGATGCCATAGTGGGCCCCAAAGGTACAGGAGAAAAAAAAACATTTGGATCTACCTTTGGAGCCAATAACTTGCCACTTGGGTCCATTTCTTTGAATCAAAACCTATTACACTTTATTGATGATATGGGGGTTGGGCCCCCGAGAAAAATTTCCTCTGGCGGGCCTAGGAACCCCGGTCCAACCCTGCGTATCATTTATTTCCCACAACCCCAAACAATTGTTGGATCATGTGAAAAATTTCCCCCAGAATTATTCTCAAAGGAAATCTGTCACCAGCGACCTCCGTATCCAGCTATCCTGCACAGACACATAGCTGTGGTTCATCTGATTAAAACGCTGTTTTTCTCTTGTTGATCGGAGGCTCCATTTCCAAGTTATGATACTTTTTCTTAATATGCAAATTAGGCCTTTGGTGCAATGAGGGCATCACCATTGCACTTGTTGCACCCAAGCTCTGCTCCTTTCTGTAACCAGCCCCTCCCTTTCTGCTTTGAGTGACAGGGCCAGGCACTGGCAAAGCAGCCAGGGAAGGGCTGGTCACAAAAAGGAGACTTTTCATACGAGCGCTGCCTTCTCTTCAAACAGCTTTTCGGTGGGGGTGCAGGCATCCGGGCTGATTTTGATGACCTATCCTGAGGTTAGGTCATCAATAGTAAAAAGTAGAGAACACCGCAGTCGTGCACTCCTGACCAGCTCGTCTGCCCCATAGGCTGTATATAATTAGTGTGAGTATAAAGCTTAGCCTGCTCCCCCTCATTCACTGGAAGCCATTTGGCACCAGGAGAGGTATAGAGTGGACTCTCATTGCAGTCTTTGGTGGCCATTTGGCACCAGGAGAGGTGTGGAGTGGGCCTGGCATGCATGTTGGTACCTGCATTCCTTGGATATAGTGGAGGCCATTTTGGCATCAAAGATGACAGAAATTAAAGCAGGCCCAGCATGCATGTGGAACCTACACTCCCTGAATTATATTGTAGCCGTCATGGCACATAACAGGTAGAATTTAGTGTTAGGAAC
This sequence comes from Bufo gargarizans, assembly GCF_014858855.1. Taxonomy (NCBI): domain Eukaryota; kingdom Metazoa; phylum Chordata; class Amphibia; order Anura; family Bufonidae; genus Bufo; species Bufo gargarizans. The sequence continues at coordinate 476,941,749 of NC_058084.1, read as the reverse complement.
CCATCTTACAAAGATCGCCTTGACGTGCGGCAGACGGGCTCAAATCATTTTGTACAAAATGTATTTGCCAAGCATCTCTAATTTATAAGTATAGCATTAGCAATTATTATGCATTTTTGTACTTTATTTGGTTTGCAGAGAGCTGTTGCATTGCATGTTTTGTTTTACAACCCCCTTAACCCCTTCCCAACCAGCACCGTAATAGTACGGCGCAGCGGGACGTGACTTACTGCCCAGCGCCGTAATATTACGGCGCACCGAACTCCCCGCATAATAGCTTGGCAATCAGGGTGCGATGGCTGCTCAGCTGAGCAGGCAGCCATGTTAGCTAAGGGCTGCGGGAGGTATTTCCACCCCCCTGCAGCCCCGATCGCTGCTATTGGCCGGATAACACAGACATGCGTATCGCAGCTCCGGCTGTCATACGGAGCTGCAGGAAGGGGGGGGGAGGTCATCTGGAGGTGACCAATGCTGAACAAGTCAGCACCTGTCTCCACCTAGGTCAGGCAGGGAACACCAGTGTTTTGGGTCCCCTGCCAGCGCTGCTATTGGCTGGAACAACGCTCCAGCCAATGGCAGCGCTATAGCTGCACAGGAGGCAGAACCTGCATGCAGAGAGGTTCTGTGCCTCTCTGTGCTGCTTGTGGCTTGTGTCCATGTCGCTGTACCTTCCCGTCCCTGCTTTGAAATCCTTTCCCTAGTATTTCTGCCCTCTGTGAGACACCTGTTTACTGAAAAGTACCCTTTCCACCACTTAAAATGTTTGTACGGGGGTGCTCTTTCTAAAATGGGGTCACTTCTTGGGGTTTTTCATTTCTGGGGACCTCAGGAATTTATTTAATGCTACATAGCAACTACAATCCATGTCTGTTTATTCAGGCCTGTCAGCAAAATTCGTATTTTGTTCTTTGCCTTCTGTGCGCCCATACAGCCGGCTACAATCATACATGGGGTGTTTCCTTAATGGGGAGAAAATGGGGTGCATTTTCTCCTTTAACCCCTTGTGATAAAAAATTGGGGTCTGCTAGTAATTCTTTTTATCAGTCATGGCATAACCCCTTTGAGGAGACAGCTGGGGTGTCTCTAACCTTATTATTTGGATAGCAGAATTATTTAGATACAGTATAACACTTTTTGTGAGATTACTTTATGTATGGAGCTAATGAGCACGGTATGGTGGTATTTACACTGCTTGGCATTGCCATGTAGCTGCCTAGTACCAATGGTGCTGTTACATTTTGGCGTTTATTATTAGGCACTGTTTGGTGTGGCTATTAGCAGCACATGTGGGTCAAAACCGGCTGGCCCTGACTTACATTACCATCTACCAACTAGAACACAAGATATCAATTCTGCTTTATAGACATATTGGTTAGAGACCATCGCCAGTCTGTAGTATCACCCATATGTTTATACCCTGTGTGCCCTCCCAATTATCATATAGGGCTCCCCTCATGTTGCACTAGGGAGTAGGTTGATTTCTGATTAGGCAGCATATCCCTGTTTCAAATGAAACCAGACTGATGCCAGATTACCAAATGTTCTGGATTATCAGATATTAAAATTAACAAACTGTAGCCTAAAACTGCTACTCTTTTTTTTAAAGACTTTTATAATTGGTTGTCTACGCTCAATGTTACTGTTTTGTCCCATCAAAGAAATAAAAGAGCAACCTGCTTGTGTGATGAGTTTAATAATCGCACGTTCCCTTGTCCCATTCCCATCATACCACATGACTCCATAGGTGCAGCACGCATCTCCCTGGCAGCTATGATGACCGGTTAGACAGGTGAAAAGAGCACATTCCTGGCAACCCGCCACACAGCGCAGGCTGGTACTTGTTACATTGGCAATGATTCATTCATGCCACCCCTAGAGGTTTTTTGCATGACTTTGCATGAAACTGCTAGAATTTGCAGTGCCCACGGTAGACACACAAAATGTAGGTGCAGGTTCCAGCAAAGCGTTGGCAGGAAGGAAAGTTCTAGAAAGTTGCTAGGATTGAATCAGGATATCAGAAGCCAATACAGAATCCCGTGCCCGGCACAGAGGGGCTCAGCTCTGCTTTTGTACAGAGTTCTTTCTGAGCTCCATCTCTGCAGAAGACATTTTGGTTTTCATCATCTAAAGTTAAAATAGAATTCAAGGAGATCTCAGGGCTTTCAAAAAATCCTGCCGACATGTGTGGACCACCGATTCCGCCATCTCTGCTGCACTCACACTGCTCAGGTCCTTACTGGATGTCAGTATTCCTGTTCAGGAGCACATGCAGTAAGCGGAAGAGCACACAGCCTGTTTTATCAAAAGCCAAAGAACCCCTTTAATTAACTTTGGAAATAGTTTTGATTAAAAGTTCCATAGATCCTATGTAGACCTATATGTCTCCATGGTTACAGACTACAAACAAACCCTGTGTAGTCTGGTCCTGCAGTCTTGAGATAAAGGGGCTGGCACTTAAAAAATATTTTTAGGTTACTCACTGTTAGTGATGAGCAGCATAGGCAATATTCTTTTTTGCGATATTTAGCGAATTTTTCGCATAATATTCGCAATAAATTAGCAAATTCTAGAATTCGTTATCTACAGTCATTATTTTCACGATTGCGCAAATCGGCACTAATGATGCACATATTTTTTGCGCAATACATGCACCTTTATTTATGGTCTGAGTAGATATTACTGATTGGTGCACTAAGTATTGTTGTGACATCACAGCACTATGTCTGTAGCATGTATGTATGGACAGCAGAGAAACAGTAATCCCTATCACACTACCTAACACCCTGCACTGGAACCTATCAGCTACACTATATCACTATCTAACCTACACTGACTATCTCCCCCGAACTATCTCTATTATATATATGAGCTAACTAACTATCTAATGTAGTTGGATAAGTATTAGGATCCAGATGAAAGCACAGAGCACAGCAATGTCACTGCTCTCTCTCTCAGAACTGCAGAAAACGGCTGCTGGGGAGGTTCTTATATAGTAAGGGGTAGGCAACTTTCCTATTGGTTGCTAGGGATGTTGCTAAGCTCTGACAAAGATATTGCAGCCTTCTCATTGGCCCACAAGCAAGAAGCAGGGAGGGTACTGATGGAAAAAAAAACTAAAATATTCGCGATTACGAAGATATAGCACTATATTCTACATCTTCGCGAATTCTCGAAGTGACGATATTCGCGATAAAAATTCGCGATTAGAATATTCGCGATCAACACTACTCACTGTTACTCTCCTGTTCCGTTCATTAACTTGCTTCCTTGTTCAAATTTTTTATTTTCTGCTTGCGATTGCTGCTCCTTCTGTAAATAGTGGCTGTGCATTGTTTTGGTCCTGCACCCCCTATCTATGACATCTCCTGTATTGGCTGCTGAGCCTTCCCCACCCAGCCGGCATTGAGCGCTCCCACCCTGTCTTCTACTGCACAGACTCCACATCAAACATTAGACATCTGCACAGTAGAAGCAATTCTCTGCCTCCGGAGGGCTGTCCAATGTGCGACGCAAGTGTGGATTATTTCCACACATGGTGAGATTTATCATTTACTTTGTTCTAAGAAAGATGGCATTGCGACATTTTAAAGGCTATGGACAACTTTGGGGTCAATTTCTTTATTATTGCAGTGCACTCATTTTGAGCTTAAATATTTTATTTTAAATTGGTCTATATTAAAAGTTTTGAGCCTCTTTCCCTGTACAGCCTTGAGATTCTCTAGTAGAATGCTGTGTTTACTCTTTTCCATCAGGCAGCTCAGCTGACGGCTCCTTATCTCTGACCTCCTTAACATTCATTATAGCTCAATTCTTATCTTACTGATAAGAATACAAATAAGTGCTTTTGAGCTATAAGTAATTTAGAGAGACGGTTTATTAGATAACCGGCACAAAGTGAAAGTACAATTCACACAGCTAAGCTAACAGTTAACCCTTTGTGACAGAGAGCGGCTGAATATTTTTAATGAAGACCAACTGAAATGAGTAAAATGCAATCATAATAAAAATTGCCCCTGAAGGTGTACGTAGTTTTTAAATGTGACTTTTGAAAAAATAGTCTCAAGTGGAGGTTTTTACGCTGCCCTCGCCACTTTTCCAAAAGAGGGCATAGCAAGGATCGGAAGGGGTTGTGACCAGCAGCTGCGAAAAATGTATCTTCATTTACACACGTTTAAGGCCCCTTTCACACGGGCGAGTATTCCGCGCGGATGCGATGCGTGAGTTGCACCCGCACTGAATCCCGACTCAATCATTTCTGTGGGGCTGTTCACATGAGCGGTGATTTTCACTCATCATTTATGCGTTGCGTGAAAATCGCAGCATGCTCTATATTGTGCGTTTTTCACGTAACGCAGGCCCCATAGAAATGAATGGGGTTGTGTGAAAATTGCAAGCATCCGCAAGCAAGTGCGGATGTGGTGCGATTTTCACGCACGGTTGCTAAGAGACGATCGGGATGGAGACCCGATCATTATTATTTTTCCTTATAACATGGTTATAAGGGAAAATAATAGCATTCTGAATACAGAATGCATAGTACAATAGCGGCTGGAGGGGTTAAAAAAAAAAAAATTTTAACTCACCTTAGTGCACTTGATCGCGAAGCCGGCATCTCCTTCTGTCTTCATCTTAGCTGTGTGGAGGAACAGGACCTGTGGTGACTGTCACTCCGGTCATCACATGATCCATCACCATGGTAAACGATCATGTGATAGGATCATGTGATGACCTGAGTGACTGTCACCACAGGTCCTGTTCCTCCAACACAGCACAGAAGGAGATGCCGACTTCGCGATCAAGTGGACTAAGGTGAGTTGAATTTTTATTTTTTTAACCCCTCCAGCGCTATTGTACTATGCATTCTAGTATTCAGAATGCTATTATTTTCCCTTATAACCATGTTATAAGGGAAAATAATACAATCTGCAGAACACCGATCCCAAGCCTGAACTTCTGTGAAGAAGTTCGGGTCTGGGTACCAAACATGCGCGATTATTCTAACGTGAGTGCAAAACGCATTACAATGTTTTGCACTCGCGCTGAAAAATCGCGCCTGTTCCCGCAACGAACCCGCACATTTTCCCGCAATGCCCATGTGAAAGAGGCCTTATGGTCTTGAAAAATCTTGCTTACCTACTTTCCTTATAACAAGGCTGAGCAAGACCACACCAACAGAGACATAAGGATACAACAGTAATGCAAATTCAATAACTTGTGCCTGTGTCTATGATGTCTAGCATTAATACCTAAACAATTACTATCCATGAGTCTGGAAATGCTGCAGGATCAATAATGACAACCATATTTATTTATACACAGCTTTCCCAGTTCGAGATATTACTAAGTTATATGCAACAAACTTTGCTTGCAATTATTCTTTCTTTTTAATTGTGTTTTATGTTGCAGTCTACATATTAATCCATTTATGGTATACAAAAAATGTTATATTAGGCGCTACAAAAAGAAAAAAAACGTTGGCACAGTGATATAGGCCAGGTGTGAAATAAGACCCATTGGCATTAGAACATGGCAAAGTAGAAAATAAGCCTGGGCCGCCAAACAGAACAATTGTCAATTGATTTGTTTGGCTGAATCGCCAATATATAAAATTAAAATATTTCAATATGCAAAGGACAGCAGAAAAAAGGAACCTTTCATCTCTCTCAGCGCCTGGAAATTCATCTGTTTAAACAATGAGGAGAGAAAATATGCGACCATCTGAAAGTTATTACTGGCCTGTTCCAGCTCTGTGTGACTATACAATAAAATCATCAGCAGAGCTGGCACTTTGACTTGTAATTCATAGAGAAAAAAGGACAAGCTACATACAGGCTAACTGCATATTTGTGAACACTGGAGAAAATCTGATGATGTCACTGAAAATGGCTAGTATGGTCAAAAAATATAGAGGAATGCCAAGTAGTTATCCTGATGACAGGTAGTAAAATAGTAACATATCTTAATAATAAACTCATTATAAGTATTGTAACTATATCTTAAAAAGAAAGTAATATAGCTACTATATTACTTCAAAAGTAAAAGAATATAACCACTATAACTGTGCTCCTAAGTACAACAATATAACTACTATAATACTGCCCCTATATACAAGAATATAACTACTATAATACTGCCTCCTATGTACAAGAATATAACTACTATAATACTGCTCCTATGTACAAGAATATAACTACTATAATACTGCTCCTATGTACAAGAATATAACTACTATCATACTGCTCCTATGTACAAGAATATAACTACTATAATACCGCTCCTATGTACAAGAATATAACTACTATAATACTGCTCCTATGTACAAGAATATAACTACTATAATACAGCCTCCTATGTACAATAATATAACTACTATAATACTGCTCCTATGTACAAGAATGTAACTACTATAATACTGCTCCTACGTACAAGAATATAACTACTATAATACTGCTCCTATGTACAAGAATATAACTACTATAATACTGCCTCCTATGTACAAGAATATAACTACTATAATACTGCTCCTATGTACAAGAATATAACTACTATAATACTGTCTTCTATATACAAGAATATAACTACTATAATACTGCTCCTATGTACAAGAATATAACTGCTATAATACTCCTCCTATGTACAAGAATATAACTGCTATAATACAGCCTCCTATGTACAAGAATATAACTACTATAATACTGCTCCTACGTACAAGAATATAACTACTATAATACTGCTCCTATGTGCAAGAATATAACTACTATAATACTGCTCCTATGTACAAGAATATGACTACTATAATACTGCTACTATGTACAAGAATATAACTACTATAATACTGCCTCCTATGTACAACAATATAACTACTATAATACTGCTCCTATATACAAGAATATAACTACTATAATACTGCTCCTATGTACAAGAATATAACTACTATAATACAGCCTCCTATGTACAATAATATAACTACTATAATACTGCTCCTATGTACAAGAATGTAACTACTATAATACTGCTCCTACGTACAAGAATATAACTACTATAATACTGCTCCTATGTACAAGAATATAACTACTATAATACTGCCTCCTATGTACAAGAATATAACTACTATAATACTGCTCCTATGTACAAGAATATAACTACTATAATACTGTCTTCTATATACAAGAATATAACTACTATAATACTGCTCCTATGTACAAGAATATAACTGCTATAATACTGCTCCTATGTACAAGAATATAACTGCTATAATACAGCCTCCTATGTACAAGAATATAACTACTATAATACTGCTCCTACGTACAAGAATATAACTACTATAATACTGCTCCTATGTGCAAGAATATAACTACTATAATAATGCTTCTATGTACAAGAATATGACTACTATAATACTGCTACTATGTACAAGAATATAACTACTATAATACTGCCTCCTATGTACAAGAATATAACTACTATAATACTGCTCCTATATACAAGAATATAACTAGTATAATACTGCTCCTATGTACAATAATATAACTACTATAATACTGCCCCTATATACAAGAATACAACTACTATAATACCGCCCCTATGTACAAGAATATAACTACTATAATACTGCCCCTATATACAAGAATACAACTACTATAATACTGCCTCCTATGTACAGAATATAACTATTATAATACTGCTCCTATATACAAGAATATAACTACTATAATACTGCTCCTATGTGCAAGAATAGAACTAGTGTAACACTACCTCCTATGTACAAGAATATAACTACTATAATACTGCCTCCTCTGTACAGAATAGAACTACTATAATACTGCTCCTATATACAAGAATATAACTACTATAATACTGCTCCTATGTACAAGAATATAACTACTATAATATTGCTTCTATGTACAAGAATATAACTACTATAATACTGCCTCTTATGTACAAGAATATTACTGCTATAATACTCCTCCTATGTACAAGAATATAACTACTATAATACTGCCTACTATGTACAAGAATATAACTACTATAATACTGCTCTTATGTACAGGAATATAACTACTATAATACTGCTCCTATGTAAAGGAATATAACTACTATAATACTGCTCCTATGTACAAGAATATAACTACTATAATACTGCTCCTATGTACAGGAATATAACTACTATAATACTGCTTCTATGTACAAGAATATAACTACTATAATACTGTACTATGCACAAAAATATAAATACTATAATACTGTCTCTTATGTGCACGAATATAACTAATACTGCTCCTGTGTACAAGAATATAAGTACAATAATACTTCCTCCTATGTACAAGAAAATAACTAATATAATACTGCCTCTCACATACACCTCTGATGGTTTTAAAAGAAAGGCTTAGGCTACTTGCACACTAGCGTTTCTATTTTCCAGTATTGAGACACACAATGTAAGTCAAGGGTGACAGATCCGTTTAACTCTGACACAATCTGACACAATAGAAAATGGATCCATCCCCCATTAACTTTCAATGGAGGTCATTACGGATCCGTCTTGGGCATGTTAAAGATAATACAACCGGTTCTGTTCATAACGGATGCAGACGGTTGTATTATCAGTAACGGAAGCGTTTTTGCTGAACCCTGCCGGATCCAGCAAAAACGCTAGTGTGAAAGTATCCTTAGATGACTGCTTCAAATTAAGTAACATTAATGCTTATGAGGATGTGTAGAAGTCTGTTTTTCTCTCCTCTTTCCTAAAATTCACATCTCCACCATCTCCTGACGGACTTTTTCCAGCCATACTATTTAACCTCCAATAACAGGGGGGGGAGCTGTAGCAACATTCCATTCAGCAGCCAGTATTGGGTAGAGCTGTGACAACTTAAAGGGGTTTTCCGATCTGAGACAATGGGGGCATATCGCTAGGAAATGTCCCCATTGTCTGATAGCTGATGGGACTCACACCTATATCGAGAACCGAGCAGGAAATTGGTGGCCACCACCAAGCGCTCTCCCCATAGAAGTGAATGGGTGCATGCCACACTTGCGTGGCCACCGCTCCCATTCATTTCAATAGGGTCAATGGAAATAGTCAAGACAGTGCTCGGCTATGTTCGGCGGTCCAATAGAGATAAATGGAGGGAAGCAGCTCATGCGTGGTGCGCCCTCTGGAGCTTTGCCAGCTGTGTTGACAAGATAGGTGCTGGTCCCAGAGGTGGAACCTGCACCCATCAGACAATTGGAGCATAAACTAGCGATATGTCCCCCATGGTCTGAGATGGGAATACTCCTTTAAACGTCAACTTTATAAAAATATTCAGTTGGAAGTCTGGAGATGAACCGTAAAAACGTTCACTACAATTACATGTAAAAATTAGCTTGGAATTGTGACAATCTATCAGTCAAGACCATGATTTAGACCGAAACTGCGTAATACCATTTTTTTCCTGTGGTGGCGCTGCAGGGGAAGTGAACAGGGATTTCATAAGTCAAGTTCCTAGCGCTTTCCTTGCAGCCTCTTGGCCCCTTACCTAATCTCATTTTTATTGCTCCCCATGTGGATAACCTCCCTTCAAAATGAGGACCCACTGATGGACTGGCAGCTGAAAACCGAGGCAGTCAGTAGGGATTTTTGGGAAACACAACAAGCAGCTGTACAATTCTGCAGTGGCCTCTAGAGGAAATATGCGGTATTACATGATGACCATGCAAATGAATGGACAACCACATAAAAGTCCTCCAGCGTGGATGCCCCACACTGGCTAGCAGAGGTTTTCCATTTGTTAAGTCTGTATTCCTTAATTATTTCATATACATGTCTGATAAAAAAAAATTCTAAGTGACCCCCACTAAAGGTCTACCCAAATAATATCATTTGTAACATACAGAATATGCGATTGTATCATTTTCTTTCTAGAACCAAAAATATTGTCCCCTGTCTCCCCAATATGAGTTTTTAAACCCGACCACTCATGGACACTACATTTACCGTTATTTGTTTTGACACTGTGTCATATACAAACAGGCATTGGTCCCCATAGGTGGGGGTGGAGGACACCAGCTAAAGTTTGCCTAATTAGGGATAAGCACAGCAATTAGGTTGTCAGCATTTGAATCCAAAAAGGTCTCGGAGGGAAATTATAATGACACAGATAATGAAGCAGGATCACTTTTCTGTTGTTTCAATACTAATTTTAGAAAGTTAAAAATAGATTAATAGACTGATTGGGATTAGGTTATAATTAGCAAGTATATATATATATATACGCTCCAAGCAACAAAACTTCTTTCTTACCGCCACGCTGCTGCAATCTACTCCATGATTGCAGTTGATCGCATTGATTGGTATTTTGATAAATTGCTTCGGTAAACATTCTGTCACCGTGATTGAGAAGCCGCCAATGATCCCATTGTTTCATCTAGTTATGGATCGCAATTCATTAATCCTTGTTAGCATCTCCTCTGAATATTTTATGACAGCCCCTAAGAATTTTGGAATTCTTTTCGATGAATCAGGTTATCAGATAATTTTTTTTTTTACAATAGTTACTTATAATGTCTAAAGAATTAAGAAAACCATCCTTACCTATCACTTTATAATCACTATAGGTTAATAACCATTTCTATGTACTGCATATACATCATTTTATATGTTTATATATCATATTATTGAATTATTTTTTAATGATTTAATTATTGTAATTAGTTTTTGTATGATTATATTAATTTATATATTGTTTCTAAATATTTATTTTATATATATATATATATATATATATATTATTTTTTTTCAAAGTATATATAAATACTTATTAACATTTTCTGGCAATAATTATTGGTGTGTATAAATAAATATATATATATATATATATATATATAAAATTATTTTTAAATTATTATTTATTATACATTTCTATTAAGACTTTATATGTTTACTAGCACTAATGTGATGTCAATAAAAAAAAAAGGAAATCCATTAAAAAGGAAAAAAGAAAATCCATTTGACATTCTCAGTATTAATGCTTTTAAAAAAATTCATTTAAAAAAAATTTCAGTTTCACAAAAACAAGATAAAATAAGTACAAGCCTAAACAAATAAAAGGGGGGAAAAAAAGCTTAACATATTTATGTAGCGTAGGTTCTCAGAAACTAGTATTTTTGTGAAGAAAAAACATCACTAATAAAAAAAAATCATAAATGAATGAATGAATTACTCATAACTCCAATTATAAATATGTAAATGATATTTTGTAAAAGAAAAAATATTAAAGAAATATTAAATATTTAGCAATAATAGTTGAAGAAATTTTGAATTTATTTATATTCACTAAATAAATTATTAATACTTAAAAGACAGATTTTTCTATATTATCATATGTATTATTATCATTACTTATTATGTATTTTTTTTAAATCTATTTCTTTTATGTACTTATTATTAGCAGTTCTATCAGCACTATTAGATGTGATACATCTAGTATATACAGTATCTCATTCTATGATTTGCATACATAGAAAACTTTCTATTATTTTCCACTTTCCTACATCACTATATTAAAAATCAAATGATGTAAACAGAGCATTTAAACATTAGTTGGATTCACACTGGTACAGTATGTAGAGGATTGAAAGTTTTTGCTAAAGTATGGAGACCTGAAAATATACTCCTGATGTATTCTGGACTGGGCACACCTTAAAAAGATGTAACAGAGCTGAATTTCAGTCTCTTGCTTGTATATGCTAATCAGCCTTAAGCCAAGGCAATGCACTAAGTGTTATCTACAGTTCTATGCAAGATTAAAAGTTTTTGCCCCAAATAATAACCTGCTGTGCCTCATCTGACACACTGTACACTACATATGTACCACTAAGAACAAAGTAGGCAAAACGTCATTGGATACCCACGGGTTGCAGTTTATCACTACAGACTGGGGCCTGCCTATAAAAGTGGTGGGCACATCCTGGTTCATCAAAGCAAAAGAGCGAAGCACAAAAGCATAGAATAGGTATTTATTTTAAGAGCATTACTGGGTCAGGAACTATCATCTGGCACAATTAATGGGTACTAATAGGCACTGTTATAGCTAGCACTACTACAGCTGGCACTATTACAGCTGCCACTATTAATCCTCAATGAGTGCCCCATGGCACTACGAATGTGCATTATTCCAGCTGGCACTACTAATGGAAGCTATTAGAGCTGTCACTACTAAGGGTGGTAATATCAAAGGCAACTACTCCTTATGGCACTGTTAATGGACACTACAAATGCAGGCACTAGTGTTGTGCCCTATTAGAGCTGGCACTATTATGGGGAGATACTGTGGTTGCCACTAGTATAGCAGGCAGTATCAATGAGAACTACTCCTTCTGGCAATAGTAATGTACATTATTCCAGTTGGCACTACTATCGGGAGCTGCTACGGTTGTCACTATTAATTGAGATTAAGGCGCAGATTACTAGGGTTGACACTTCCTCTGGTTGTACTAATTGGCACTACTAGGGCAGGTACTACTAATGTGTACTAATACAGCTGATGTGTGGTACTATTATGTGTACTGTTAATGAGCATCACTAGGGTTGACACTGACAACATTAGTGGGGCTTCTAGAACTAGAACGTTTACCCGGCACTACCTAATGTGCAGTATTAGAGCTGGCACTATTATTGGGAGATACTACTGTAGCTTTGGCACTGTTAATGAGCATCACTAGGAATGACAGGGATTTTTAGGGCTATCACTATTGATTTGGACTACTCAGGCTGTAGAAGGTCCTTAACTTGGCGCTACCACTGGGTACTGCAAGAGATGGTACTAATATTACACAATGTTGTATGGCTCACTTTTTTTATGCATTAAAACTACAAAAAAGTTTTCGAACCCCATGAGAAAACTTTTTAAAAACTCTATCAGACAGGATTTCATAAGCTGTCAGGATACTGTTGATTAGGCCTCAATGATCCCAAGGAGAGATGTGCATGAGATAATGGAGAGCACTCGGGGGGAAGGGATGAAATAAAAGTAAATGCCTCTATTTCTGGGAAGATCAATGGTCGATGCCAGTGACCTGCAAACTACTGAACATAATGTGCTCCGTCCTGCTGTCCTCAATGTTTTGAAGGTCGCAGACTCCGCCGTGTTCATATTCTCTTGTTGCGAGTCCAACTGTCTCCAGATCAAAGAGTCCGCCCTGTCTTCATTGTCAGGGTGAGTGACAGGCCGGCGATGGGTAATTCCAATGATGAACCATCAATGCAAAAATAATGATACCTCTCCTCTAGTGGGATCGGTGAAATCAAAGTAATAGTTTAGAACAACTTAATTTCATCCTTTAGGGAGAAATCCTGCTCAAACCCATCGTAACTTAAGAGGATTTTCTTTCCTAATTGCTTCCTGTTTAACCCATTCACTCACTCTTTTTGTGTATGTTTTGTCTTACAATTTCTAGAATAATTGCATCAATATTGGACACAAAAATAACATTCTGCGGTTCAGGTATTATGTGGAGTAACAGGGTGGATATTCTTTGTACCAGTTGCATTTCTTAGGAAGTTTAGTCAATAATGCATCACATATTTTATGTGCTTTCTTTCTCATATCTATATATCTCAAATCTATCTATTTACCTTTTTAATAAGCTATCCGTTTATGCATCCATAAACACAGCCCAGTCCCATTATTTGGACCACGTCCTATTTTCAATATTGGCAGCATGTAGCTCGTGAAGGAAGTTCTGTGTGCTGAGCTGGCTTGGTGGGTATATAAGGTGTGCTTAGCTGGCTTGGTGGGTATATAAGGTGTGCTGAGCTGGCTCGGTGGGTATATAACGTGGTGAGCTGGCTAGGTGGGTATATAAGGTGTGCTGAACTGGCTAGGTTTGTATATAAGGTGTGCTGAGCTGGCTTGGTGGGTATATAAGGTGTGGTGAGCTGGCTCGTGGGTATATAAGGTGTGCTGATCTGGCTCGGTGAGTATATAAGGTGTGGTGAGCTGGCTCGGTGGGTATATAAAGTGTGGTGAGCTGGCTCGTGGGTATATAAGGTTTGATGAGCTGGCTCGTGGGTATATAAGGTGTGCTGAGCTGGCTTGCTGGGTATATAAGGTGTGGTGAGCTGGCTCGGTGGGTATATAAGGTGTGCTGAGCTGGCTCGTGGGTATATAAAGTGTGCTCAGCTGGCTCGGTCGGTAAATAACGTGTGGTGAGCTGGCTCGGGGGGTATATAAGGTGTGCTGAACTGGCTAGGTGGGTATATAAGGTGTGCTGAGCTGGCTCGGTGGGTATATAAGGTGTGCTGAGCTGGCTCGGTGGGTAAATAACATGTGGTGAGCTGGCTTCGCTGGGTATATAAGGTGTAGTGAGCTGGCTCGTGGGTATATAATGTCTGCTGAGCTGTCTCGGTGGGTATAAAAAGTGTGGTGAGCTGGCTCGTGGGTATATAAGGTGTGGTGAGCTGGCTCGTGGACATATAATGTGTGGTGAGCTGGCTCGTGGGTATATGAGGTGTGGTGAGCTGGCTCGTGGATATATATGGTGTGGTGAACTGGCTCGTGGGTATATAAGGTGTGGTGAGCTGGCTCGGTGGGTATATAAGGTGTGGTGAGCCGGCTCATGGGTATATGAGGTGTGGTGAGCCGGCTCGTGGGTATATGAGGTGTGGTGAGATGGCTCATGGATATATAAGGTGTGGTGAGCTGGCTCGTGGGTATATAAGGTGTGGTGAGCTGGCTCGGTGGGTATATAAGGTGTGGTGAGCTGGCTCGTGGATATATAAGGTGTGGTGAGCTGGCTCGTGGGTATATAAGGTGTGGTGAGATGGCTCGTGGATATATAAGGTGTGGTGAGCTGGCTCGTAGGTATATAAGGTGTAAGCTGGCTCGGTGGGTATATAAGGTGTGGTGAGCTGGCTCGTGGATATATAAGGTGTGGCGAGCTGGCTCGTGGATATATAAGGTGTGGTGAGCTGGCTCGTGGATATATAAGGTGTGGTGAGCTGGCTCGGTGGGTATATAAGGTGTGGTGAGCTGGCTCGTGGATATATAAGGTGTGGTGAGCTGGCTCGGTGGGTATATAAGGTGTGGTGAGCTGGCTCGTGGGTATATAATGTCTGCTGAGCTGTCTCGTGGGTATATAAGGTGTGGTGAGCTGGCTCGTGGATATATAAGGTGTGGTGAGCTGGCTCGTGGATATATAAGGTGTGGTGAGCTGGCTCGTGGATATATAAGGTGTGGTGAGCTGGCTCGTGGATATATAAGGTGTGGTGAGCTGGCTCGTGGATATATAAGGTGTGGTGAGCTGGCTCGTGGGTATATAAGGTATGGTGAGCTGGCTCGTGGGTATATGAGGTGTGTGATAGGCTGTCTGCACTCATATCCCTCGTTGTGTCATGGTTAAAAGGGGTGACTTATCAGAGTTGTAAAAAGGGGCTGGTTATCGGCTTTCAGGCCCCGGGTGGCCGTATTTCTAAACAAGCGCAGTGTGAACTGTTCTCTGCTGCTGTGGTGAAAGCGTCTGGTGAATGGACAAATGGCGCCATTGTGAATTAACGATGTAGAAACTGCGGAGCACCACGTGCCATTGATGTGAGAGGTGAACATCGGCAATGAAGGTGCTCGAGGGCGGAGGACGCCCTACAGTGGAGCAGATCATCGCCCAAATGACCCAGGGGCGACCAGACGTGTGTCTAAAACAACCAAGTTGCATCCGCAGAAAAGGCCTCATCTATCCTATCTAGACTAAAACAAGTGTAGGTCTAAAAGAAGCAGGGCTGCATTTCAATGTATTTCTTACATAGTTGCAATAAGCAGTCCTATGGAAGACACCATGACAAAGCCATAAAACCCTGCGCTGCATGTGACAAGTCCAGCACTGCTTCATCCATACTCTGTGATTCTCCTCAGCATCCTCACCTGTCCTATTCCTTTTATTCCACCATCTGGGACACCATTAATTACAGCTGGTTAATCAGCAGGGTCACGGTCCTGTTTGTTAGCATTCCATTCCTTCACCGGATCCCCGATGACATCATCAGACCAACTCGCACAGGTCTGCTGACAGGTTGTTATTGTGATGCAGGTGAAAGAGGAAATTCAGAGCTGGAGAAAGGGAATGAATGACGATGTGAAAGGTAGAACTCTGCCATTATAATATATATACTATTAAACTGTTTTTTATGTAACATGCCTTACAATAATATAATATTTCTGTCGCCAGTTTGACGGCTTCTTCTGCTGGAATGGATAGAGTTTACATGGACTGGACGCAGGTGGGCATTCGTGGATGTTTTTAGCATTGCCTTTCTTGTATATACTAATTCTTTTAATTATACCAGGCACAGGGGTATAACTAGTGCAGCAAGAAGGAGTCTTTCATACATTTGGGTGACCAAAGACAAGCCTGCATAGACTGTCGCATTGTGTTCACAGCATGTAGCATTGCGCCACCGTTGAAATACACTGTGCAACACAGTGTAGCCACAGCCTAAAGGTCCTATTACATGGACCGATAATTAGTGTTGAGCGAACTTGTGTTTTAAGTTCAGCGTCTAAAGTTCGGGTTCGGGTTATCGAAATATCCCGTTATGGATTCCACTACCATGGACCATAACCAAATTTAGAATCCATAACGGGATACTTCGATAACCCGAACCCGAACTTTAGACGCCAAACTTACCGTAAAACACAAGTTTGCTCAACACTACCGATAATCAAACGAGCCTTCCTGATTCTCGGCCTGTGTAATCAAGGCAGCTAATCACATCTTTTATGTAGACCTAAAAATCATTGTTGTTAGCTGCACGTCTCCCCACGTAAATAGGAGACAATACGCAAACTGTATGGGGACCAAACCATCTCCATACAGTTTGCATCGGCCCATCTCAACTGAAATAGGCCCATGAGAAGAACTCTAACTCTCATTGGCTTCAATGAGGATGAGACATGAACGTGGAGCTGCTTCTTCATCAAGAATTAAGAACCGGATCCTCTCATTCTAGGGATTAACAAGACTCCTCACCAATCACACGTCAATGAAATTTCTGATGGACATGTCAAAAAATTGAATCTGTAGAAAATCCCTTGAACTGGTGGATTGGACTTTGCACCATGTGAATTCCCGATTGCTTCTGACTGGTGGAGTCTTCACAGACGTGAGGAAGGACGTGGTTGAGTGAGAAGGGAATGGGGCTGCAAGCAACAGACAATGGCAGGCTCAAAGCTGAAGTCAGGAGATGGACCAAAGTTGGAGCCAAAGGACAATCCTTGGGTCACAGTAGTTGGCTTGATCAGTGATGGGGCACATTATATTGCTACTGTACATATCAGGGAACTTTTTTGTTTAGGACACCAGGAAGGCTGTGGAGCCATTAGATGTTACCTCACTTTTACCACCGAGAATGAAAGGCTCTTAAGAACCCAAGATGATTCACAATTTCAGTTCTTGGAACCTAGATGGATAGGATGGGTTACTATGTACGTGGGTCATTATACTGGCACTCATGGCAACATTACTAATAGCAGGACTGTGAGTAAACAGGTTTCATCTGAAGCCCTTACTCATCACCTATAGGTTACAATAAAGGAAGGAATCTAGTTTTCACATTCCACATCTGTCTAGTTAATGACAAGACTTGTAATTAAAATGTAAACCTTATCCATCATTGTCTACATAGAATATTCCACAGGACGTTCCTGTATTCCTGCTCTGCCGGGTTATCGTTCTGTACAGTATGTCTCCAGTGATTAAATGTTGGTTGACATCAAATTTGCTCTCTATAGCTACCACTACCTGTGTATACAGCTCCCATGCAGAGTTATGTGTCTCCATGGTATCAGACTACAAAAAACTTTGTGTAGTCTGACCCTGTAGTTATGCTGTCATCCATTTGCCCCCCACTTGTTACTAACCAAAATGAAAACACAAATAGGTGTACGACTGAAAAGTTAGACTACACCGTTTGTAGTCTGTTACCATAGAGACACATGGGCCTGCAGATTTCCAGTAGTTGCAAAAAGGGATTTTTGTTAACCCCACAAGGTCAATTTTTGTTTTTGCATTTTCGTTTTTTCTTTCCTACCTTCCAAAAACCACAACTTTTTAAATGATTCCTTCATATAGCCATATCAGGGCTTAGTTTTTGGTGGGAAAAGTTGTATATTTCTAATAGCACCATTTAATTTAGCATATCTTGTATTGGAAAAAGGGGAAAAAATTATTTGTGGAGTGAAATTACAAAAGACACAATTCTGCCCTGGTGTTTTGTGGTTTTTAATTACGGCATTCCCTAGCCGCTAAATATGGCATGATGACCTTTTTCTGCAGGTCAATATGATTACGACAATATCAAATTTGTTTAGTTTTTATTACATTTTACTACAATAAAAACCTTTGAAACATAAACATTTTCTTTACATAACCTGTGTGAGGGCTTGTTTTTTGTGGGACGAACTGTACTTTCTATTGGGGTACGTATGTGTCACCGCCTGTTCTGTGAGAACATCTGTTAGACGTTCTTCTCTACCTCTTGCATGACGTTCTTTGTTTTGGTTTCACTTTGTCATCTCCTTTCCTTCTCCCAGCTGTCACCTATTTACACGAATTGTCTCCCTTTATATTCCCTCCCATACTGCCTCACTTTGCGGTTTATACTTCTTCCTGGATGAGTTGTTCGCTGCTGGAGGCTGCTACTGCTGATTCCTCAGATTAGTATTTTTCCTTTATTTGTGTTTCCGTGCTGGCTTGATTCTAGGTGACCATGACTCCGTCCGTATTACGTGCAGGGAGCCGGTGGTCGTGTCCCCTCGCTATTATAGGGTTTTCAGGTGTCACACAGTATTAGGTACGTGGGCATGCAATCGTCTACTATAAAGACCTTTGCATGGGCATAGCAGTCAGGGAGAGCTCTAGGGGTTTTATAGGGCTCACCCATATGCTCCTTAGTTTGGGATCAGGCCAGTCAGATGTTATTTATAAGTTCCAGCTTTCTGCAACACCATCTGTGACAGTATGTCTTTTAGATTACTTTTTATTACATTTTTTGGTAAGACAAGGTGACCAGAAAATGGCAAATTGCGCATTTAAATAGTTTTCCAGTGTTACAGTGTTAGGGCTTGTTCACATGACCGTTGCCCCTCCGTTGCCCCTCCGTTGCCATATTGCGGCCCGCATACGGCGGGTCCGCAATACATGGGGCACCGGCCGTGTGCATTCCACATCAAGTTAATGGGGCCGCGATCTGCATGTGGCAGCCCCACGGCCGGTGCCCGTGCATTGCGGACCACAATTTGCGGTCCACAGCACGGGCACGGTGGGGCAATTGTTGTGTGAACAAGCCCTTAACCAATGAAATTGTATAGTTCTGACATTTTTGGATATGGTAATTGCTGTTATGTTTACTTTTTTTGTTTTTAATTTTTATATGTTAACTTGGGATAGAAGGTGATTAGAATTTTTAATATATATATTATATATTATATTATATATATATTAACTGTAAAAAAATGACTGCAATTTTTAATCGCCTTAGGGAACTTGTATAAAAAATCTTCTGATCGCTTGTCCCATAAACTGCAACGGACACTATTGCAGACTATGGGATTCTGACAGGCTGCCTGACTAGGTGTGCCTCAGATACAACTCCGCAGGAAGACTGCTATGACTGACCTGACAATCCCTACAGGGCCCCTGGCTGTCAGAGCAACTGATCTGAGCCCTGCAATTTTGCTGGCGGGGCTCCGATCTAACCCCACAGATGCCACAGTCGCTATTGACAGAGGAATCTGAGGGGTTAAATGAACGTGATCAGCATCGCCGATCCCAGTTACTGCTGATGGGTCGATCCAATTATGGCGATACTACATTTATATAGTTTTTATTATGTTTTTTTACTAAAAAAATAAAATAAATAAAAACCTTTGAAAAAAATGTTTTTGCATCACATTTTTAAACACACATAACTTTTTCATATTTCTGTCTACAGAGCTGTGTGTGTGGGCTTGTTTTTTTGTGGGATAAGCTGTAGTTTTTATTGGTAACTTTTGGTGTATATATGACTTTTTGATCACTTTTTATCCAATCTTTTTTGGCGGGAAAGTGACCAAAAAGCAGTAAATTATCCATTTTAATTATTTTCCATTATGGTATTCACTGCACAGGAAAATATATTTTATATTTTAAGTTTAGACATGGCAATATCATTTAAGTTTATTTTTTTGTTTATTTTTATATGTAAAATTGGGAAAGGGGGTGATTTAAAAATCTTAGTATTTTTTCTTTGTTTTACATTTTTTTTTTTTTACCTTTTTAATTGTAACTTTTAGTCCCCTTAGGGGACTTGTACATGCGATCTTCTGATCATTTGTACCATAGACTGCAATAAAGTACTATTGTAGTCTAGGGTATTTTCACAGGCTGCCTGTCAGGCTGTGCCTCAGCTGTATTGTGCCTTCACAAGGCCCCAAGCTGTCACAGCAATGATCGGAGTCTCGCGATTTTGCCATGGGGGCTCCGATTGCGGGACAGAGAGCCCCCTTCTCTGTCTAACCCCTCAGATGCCGTATTCATTATTGACAGCGGCATCTGAGGGGTTAAGAAACCGGGATCAGCATTTTCTCTGACTCTGGTCATTGCGGTGAGCCTGCTGCATACATTTACACCGCACCAACAATGTACATTTATGTTGTGGTGCAAATAAGAGTTCATTGAGAAACTTCTAACTGCAGTCACCAGAGGGAGCTATGGAACCTGCTGCATACATCTACCGCTCAACTCTTTCATATATGCATATACAGAAAGCTCCCTCTAGTGGTGGCTGTAAGCAGGAAGAATTTTATAATTTACCTATGTAGATTTTAAAGGCATTTTCCATTTAAAAAAATTGTCACTTATCCACTGGACAGGACATACCTGTTATAGTAATGGAAGTGTAACCACTGGGCCCACACTGATGACAAGAATGGGGGTCTTGTATACTCTGAATAGAGTGATGGTCGACCATAGGACTACTGGAGATAGCCGAGCACTGTACCGAGCATGCTTAACCTGACACTCCATATGAGGGCATGGGACCCCTGTTCTCCTGGTCAGTGGGGGTCTTCACCGATCTAACAGTTATCTCCTATCTAGTAAATAGATTTTTCTAATCAGAATACCCCTTTAACTTTAAAGAGTTTTTTTTATTTTTTATTGTTGACCTGTTCTCTGACACCTGGCACTAAAACAGTAAATGGCGCCAGAAGCAGAGGGCTTTGTCCAGTGTGTAGTGGTCGTGTGGGCATACTGCAGTTCAGCTCCCATTCAGTTGAATGGGGAGAATCCACAATTTTTTGCTCCCCAATTAATAGGATATGACTCCATATAAAATCAGAGGCACACAGAGGTACGGTATGAGCCCATAAAAAGCCGTAGTGTATTATAGATTTGTATGACATGGATTCCTAGTAAAGCTGAATAGGTGCAATACAATACAATGACATCATGAAATATAACTGGACTATAGCAAGGGCAAAAATTGACCATTGCCCCAAGACCTCCACCACCCTACCCCGCCATAGTATTAACATACATCATGGTACTGTTAATATTTAAGAACTATTACTTTTGCATGGTTTGGCACTCATATAGACCCCCCAACATTGAAATAGCAACACCAAGAAGGACAAGCCATAAGGTTATGCAAATCAAGGAAGTAGCAGGTGTGGCTAACATCTGCAGATGTTCAAATTTTCAAGCACCTAGCTCCAATCTGTGGCATGTGGTAGGGGCATAAAAGCCAGATTGAAAGAAATGTTTGTTTTAGCCACAAGAAACCTGAAAAATTGGATCAAATTTTGTGGGATGATTGTGCGATGCCTTTTGTTCATCAATGTGCCAGTTATCACCACTTGTAAACTGAGAGGGACAGAATCTTGCAACTGAGAGACGTTGGTTTATTACTCTAGCAGATCACTACAAGCCTAGGCCGAGATGTCCTCTCTGTTCAGCACTGTGTGTCCCAGTGGTTGGGAGAACTATGACAAACTTTTATGAGAACAAAAGGAGCACAAAGGTGAACATCTGCACAGAGAGATCGCTTAGTGATCCTTTCTGTACTGCAAGTTTAAGTGGACGTCACATCCCAAGCCTAGGGCAGCAAACAGTGTCTACACAAACCACCAGAATGTATTTGCACAATATTGAGCTACAAGCAAGACATCCAGCTACAGGTGTTCCATTGACCTCACACAACTGTTTCCATTATGGTTCACAGCAAGATGGCAATGGAGGCTGGAATGGAGGTCTATCCTCTTCGGCAATGAGTCCCACTATTGTATGATAGCTGGAGACCACTTGGGCAGCGCCATAAAGAGGCCTTCGCAATGGAATGTCACACTAGTCCTACTCCAAGGATTATGGTGTGGAGTGGAATAATGTACAGTACCCAGACCCCTCTAGTCCTCATTTCAGGTTCACTAACAGCTTGGTGTTCCATTGTTTTGGTTGTGGAACCAGTGGTTCAGACATTTCTCCAAAGTGTTCCAGGAGCCGTTTATCAGACACCAGCTACATGTTACTCGTGCTACTGTGAGAAGCCTGGCCTAAACTTGCTACCATGGCATGCAGCGTCTCCTACGGTATCTTGTCTCCTATCAAGCACATCAGTACCGTCATTGGTTGGATCTTGATGATTTCTGTGCCCAAGTGCATTCAGCATGGCAGAACATTCCTCGTTGACAGCATGCCAAGGTGTGTAAGTGCATGTATTTCTGCGCATGGTGCTCATACTTGATACGGAGTAAATTAAGATGTTTTGAATATTTTGTTTTCAATCTTTGTTTCGTTTGCATATCATTAACATGTCTATCCATCCTGTGGTTTCCAAAATTCATTTCCTTTCAATGATGAGGAGTATATGTTTGGAGGGGTTTTCCAAGACTTAAGCATTTATGACCTATCCTTAAGACCCCTAATGATCAGCACAACGAGGGTCCACAAATCTCCTATGAGTGCTACATCCAGTTAATTGTCTGCACGACTACAGTCAGCCCATTTGTAAGAAGGAGTTCTGGGGAGGTTAGAAAAGAAGAGATGCATCACCGATTCCCCACTCTCCCATTATGGTGCCTACAGAATCTCCACTGGTCTCTACTTCCTTGTCTCACCTTAGGAAATGCCGGAAAATGCGCTGGGCACAGCCATTAGGTCAAGATGGGACAAGGAAATTGGGACCAACAGGAAGTGTTAAAAACAGGAACGGTTGGGAATCGGTGGAGTGAATATCACTGCAACTTTTTCCCAGCCAGACAACCCTTTTAATTTTGTACCTTCTTTGTTTATTTTTTCTCCCCAATTTTAATGTCATGACATTTTTATATTATATATATTTCACTTCAACTATGATCAGAGTTATTATGAATCTGGTTTTGCGTTCCCTCTTGTAAAATTTCATATTTCCTATCCTTTCTTTTTTCTTCCCCTTTCTACATCTGCCAGAAATGTTCATAACCAAAAAAATGTCAAATTGCGGAGCAGTTGCCAGGAGAAGGTATGTACAGTACGTGAAGGTGTCACTTTCAAAGCAAAGGAAAACTATTATCTCCTTGAAATAGCACTGAAATCCATTTGAGGAATGAAAAATCTGATCACTTGGATAAAAAGGTTCTGGTTTGTTTTATGATAAACTTTTTGAAACGTGTTATTTTTCCTTAAATCTTATTCCGGTGTTTTATTTAAGTACAATATTTCATTTTTAATAATCTTTCATAAAGAAAAACTTTGACCCAAAGAGACAGTGCCTATTTTGTCCTCCAGGACAAGTTATATTTTTCAGTGGTACCTAAAACTGATTAACTTTTAATAATTTTTTATTTTTTGCTCTTTTGTTTGAAGGGGGAGATGAAGAAAAAGGTTTTGCCATTTCTTTTTACATTTTTTTTTAACATCCATCATTGTACAGTTTAAACATTTTCTTATGTTTAGAATTTTTTGGTATTTTTGCTGATTTTGCAAAATAAAAGCATTTTTCATGAAAAAAAAACACATTTATTTACATCGACACTTTCCTAGCACTTTCCATTTTACTGTCAATGTTGCTTCACAAGGGTTTGCTTTTTGTGGGATGAGTTATTTCACCATTTTGGGCTACATGTAAATTATTGATTTGCCTTTATTAAAGAGGAATTCCCATCTCCGACACTGATGGTTTATCACTAGGATATGGCATCAATGTCAGATAGGTCCCATGTCTGGGACCCACTCGAATCTCTAGAAATGGGCCCCGAGATGACCAGAGAGCAGCCATGCATGCGCAGCCACCCCGTGTTCCCTGTTTTTAAAATAGTCCATCGCTGGCTCTGCTATTTCCAGCAGTGAATGGAGAGGTGACTGTGCATGCATGGCTTCTCTCTGTTCATCTAAGGGCTCTTTCCCACCTGCGTTCTTTTCTTCCGGCATAGAGTTCCGTCGTCGGGGCTCTATGCTGGAAGAATCCTGATCAGTTTTATCCTAATGCATTCTGAATGGAGTGAAATCCGTTCAGGATGCATCAGGAACGCTTTTTGGCCGGAGAAAATACCGCAGCATGCTGCGCTTTTTGCTCCAGCCAAAAATCCTAAAGACTTGCCGCAAGGCCGGATCCGGAATTAATGCCCATTGAAAGGCATTGATCCGGATCCGGCCTTAAGCTAAACATCGTTTCGGCGCATTTCCGGATCCGACGTTTAGCTTTTTCTGAATGGTTGCCATGGCTGCCGGGACGCTAAAGTCCTGGCAGCCATGGTAAAGTGTAGTGGGGAGCGGGGGAGCAGTATACTTACCGTCCGTGCGGCTCCCGGGGCGCTCCAGAGTGACGTCAGGGCGCGCCACGCGCATGGATCACGTGATCGCAAGGATCACGTCATCCATGCGCATGGGGCGCTCTGACCTCATTCTGGAGCGCCCCGGGAGCCGCACGGACTGTAAGTATACTGCTCCCCCGCTCCCCGCTCCTACTATGGCAACCAGGACTTTAATAGCGTCCTGGCTGCCATAGTAACACTGAACGCATTTGAAGACGGATCCGTCTTCAAATGCTTTCAGTACACTTGCGTTTTTCCGGATCGGGCGTGTAATTCTGGCAAGTGGAGTACACGTCGGATCCGGACAACGCAAGTGTGAAAGAGGCCTTAGGGGTTCCGTTCTGGAGATAGAAGCAGGTCCCAAATAGTGGGACATGCACCAATCTGACATAGTATATCCTAGCGATAGTCTATTAGTGTCTAAAATGGGACTACCATGTTAAGTTTTTTAGAGATTTTTTTTACAGGTTCCCCATGCAATACTAAATACACATTTTTTTATTTCCCTATTTTTTTATTTTTTTACTTAAACTTTTTGAATAAGTCTATATTCTACTATTGGATATGACATTGTGATTTTCTTATTGCTCACAGAATACACTGCAATATTCCTGCATTGCAGTGTAGTACGCCTGTCAGTTACTGACAGGCAAGTTAATTTGCAAATACACAACGCACGCTACGGAAACTTTTGCCACAGCAACTATTTACATACGTCTGCCATTGACTCCCAATATTAAAAAAAAATTCTCAGCACATACACTATACATAGAGCCCTAACATGGTGTGATCTGAGCCTAAGGGCCCATTCACATGACAGTATTTATGGGTCCGCATCCTTTCCGCAATTTTCAACTGGGCGGCAAAAGATGCGGACAGCACACCGTGTGCTGTCCACACCCGTACTTCCGTTCCGTGTCCTCGTAAAAAAGGTAGAGCATGTTCTATTTTGAATAGGCATTGCTACCACAGGACTGGCCGTGTGAGTTCAGCAAAATGCAGATGGGCCAGTATTTGTGTTTTTGTGGAATCTGCAATTTGCGACCACAAAACACATACGGTCGTCTGATCGGGCCCTAACACTACCACCAATGATAGGAATGATAATTAGTGATGAGCAAATTTCTTACGATTCGCCTCCGCTGTATTGGTAGAGCGATTCGATCCAGGTACGAATAAATTCGAAACTAAATCGAAAGTGTTCCACTTCATTGCAAGCTCTTTAACTCCAAGACAGAATTACAGTAATAACCTTAAAGTGATAGCGACACTATCTGTAAACACATAAATATCTGTAAACACATAAAAGGATCTTCATGCTTTGTTTTGTTTTTAAACTAGTTTGAAATATTTTTGACTTTTGGTGGTAAATGCCTACCGATGTGTATGAACCTGGGGTTGTAATGTAATCGTCCTTCTTCATTATTCATGTCTTCTTTTCTTAAGAATGCCTGACGCCATTTAAAAAACAAAAAAGTCTCCCTAATGGAATCTCCAAAAATTGGGATTTGATTTAGTTTTGAATCGATTTACTCATCTCTAATAACACTAAAACTATTAATTATAATAAAAATGTATTGCTCCTTTTTTTTCTACTAGTACTCGACTGCTACTAGCATCAGTATTATAAGCTGTTGCAGTTAATATAACGAATGCTAATAATAATGAATATATTAATAAAAATAAATTAATTAATTAAATATAATATGACCACTAATGATGACAATATTATATTTTCTAATGCTACTCTACTATTATTCATATTTATTCTAAGTGGTTACAACAAATTTTACTACTTAAGGATAAAAATAATAACTTACAGAATTAATTAATACACCAATATAAGCTAATATATCATATATAATATATCATATCAGCTGTTACTACTACTATTACAAATAATAATAAAACATAAAATCTATATGACTAATTTGTTATTAATATTTAAAGATTAAATTTATATATATTAGATATATAATAATATATTATATATTAAATATTATTAATAATTCATGAATTGCTTTTCCTATTACTATTATTAATATGTAATAACTATAACTGCTGAGGCGATTACTAATTATAATAACTATAACAACAAACTAAATATATTACTAAGATGCATTACTATTGCTACTATTAAATGTATTATAATGCTACTAGTGTGAATATTAATATTATTACTGATAATTACAGAAAACATTTAGACATTTTATCCCGTTTAATTTATAGCTAGCCTATGATAAGCAGCGGTCATTATTTTTCTAAAACAAGAAATGCTCCCCTCCCTCCATACACACAAAAAGCATAAAAAAGAAAAAAAAAAAACTCTGTAAACTAAATAGCGGATTACAAACATGTTTATGACCTTTAACATTCATTAAAATTTATTGGAGGGTTAATAAATCTCCAGCGGACGTCAGATTGAGTTCTTTTGCTCTTAATTTTAAAAGCCATGTTTGAAAGATCTAAAGGCCGAACCCCTCTTGCGTAAGTTTTCTTTTTTAACTGGAGCTGTTTTTGTTTCTTGTCCTGTAAAAGGGTGTTTACGGCGTCTTCTGCTGCGTTCTGAAGGAGAGGATGTGGAGGGGAAGGAAGATGATGTAAAAGCTACAGGTTGTTAAACTAAAATCCTTTTGTGAGCTGCTTTAAAAAAAAATATTAAAAAATAAATAAAACATTTTTTTCCAGCTAAGTGAATGTAAATTCTGGTTTTGAGTTCTTTATGCTCGGCCTGTTTATTAAGTCCATGCCAAGTTCTGTGGGTTTTACTCTGATGAAAACAGTGTGACTGCTGAATGGCAGGAAAACCAGAGCAGCGTATATAGACTGGTAATATTACAAAGGAGACTTCGGCACAAAAATAAAATAATTCTATACCTCTGCTAGTGTTTAACTTCTACAGGGTAATTACTATTATAATAGTATTGTGGAGCACATAATTGAGACAAATAGAACAGTCAGATAAATACTGTTTACTTAGCGCCTAATTGTTCGTGTATTTATGTTTTACGACTAATTACAGCCAATGAGTTATCAGTATTTTATGTTTTTTGGTGCATATTATAAGATTTATTATATTAGGAACAATACCAATAATAACAAGCCTTGTTAAAATGTAAAGGGAACGTCTTGTGTATATAATTTTAGTTTTGTTCATGAGATGTCAGTCTGTGAGAAGAGAACCATATTTTTTTATTTTTTTTTATTTTAAAGTTTTAGATTCTATTTAAAATAACAAAAACTTTCCTGGGGGCAACCATATTGGAGACACACACCTCTTTCTTATATTGTCTGCATAGGGGGTACATTATGGCAGTGTATGAAACCTTATTTCTGTGTCTATAGTGTTAAAATCCTGCCTTGTCTAGGTCTACAGCAGTTAGATGAAGCTGCCATGAGGACAGGCCTAATGATAGGTCATGATTTCCTGTTCTGTACAGATAACTTTTCAGTAGCCATAACATTATCATCACAGGCAGGATTACAATGACAGATATCACCTCTGTATAGATAACACAGGAACATGTGCAACATGCCCGCTGTCTTGGGGCCACATTTGACTCTGATATTTCCTTTGTTCCCCATATTTAATCACTTACACGCTTGTCGTCAGCACCTTAAGAATATCGCCAGAATCCGCCCTTTTCTTACAGTGGAAACGGCAAAAACTCTTGTTGTTGCCTTGATTCATTCTCGTCTTGACTACGGCAACGCATTACTAATCTCCCTCTCACTAAACTATCCCCCCTTCAGTCTGTCCTAAATGCTGCAGCCAGGCTCCTCTCTCCATCCAACTGCTACACTGATGCTACTAGTCTGTGCCAGTCACTTCACTGGTTGCCCATCCACCACAGAATACAGTTCAAACTTCTCACCCTCACCCACAAAGCTCTTCACAGTGCTGCACCTCCATACATCTCCTCCCTCATCTCCATCTACCACCCTACTCGTTCGTGCTCTTCAAAGTTCTGCTCCTCCCTACATCTCCTCCCTCATCTCCATCTACCACCCTACTCGTTCGTGCTCTTCACAGTTCTGCACCTCCATACATCTCCTCCCTCATCTCCATCTACCACCCTACTCCTGCTCTCCACAGTGCTGCACCTCCATACATCTCCTCCCTCATCTCCATCTACCAGCCTACTCGTGCTCTCCGTTCTGTTAGCGACCTAAGATTAATAACCTCCATAATTCGTACCTTTCACTCCCGTCTTCAAGACTTTTCTCGAGCTGCACCTACTCTCTGGAATACTCTGCCCCGGAATACTAAGTCAATTCCCAACTTCTCCACCTTCAAACGTGCCTTAAAAACACATCTTTTCAGGCAGGCTTATCAAGCTACCTAAACTGACTATTCCCCGACTAAACCTCCCCCCACCAACTACTCTGGCCTAAACTCAAACCTCTAACAGTCCCAAACCTTAAGCAGATCGCCCGGCACCACTCCTGTCAGTCCAATAATGGCTCGAATCCTACCTTATGTGTTGCCCCCAATTCCTCATAGATTGTAAGCTCTTGCGAGCAGAGCCCTGACTCCTAGTGTTTCAGTTGTATATTAGCCAGTTACTTTTATTTTGTACATGAACCCTATGAATTTGTAAAGCGCTGCGGAATATGGTGGCGCTATATAAATACATTTTATTATTAACCAACATTCACAATAGGTGATATCACAGCTCATCAACTCCCTCCTGAACTCTGCATGGGTCACAGAGCATGCCCAGAAAAAATAGATAGTAACATGGAAAACATGTTTAACATAAAAACTTCATTTAACCATAAGGTTGTTTATGATCTGATGGTTCCTTTAGGTTCGCCACCTTCTAATGATAATGAGAAGACTCTTCTCTTTTGTCCCAATCTGCACAGCAAAGTAGACAAGTGAGTTGCAGAAAACAGTCTGCCTATTGTGAGTGCTCTAGTGGTGAGTGGCAAGATTTTGCAGTCTATGGTACAAACGATAAGTGGATTGCATGTGCTAGCCCACTAAGGGCTCTTTCACACTTGCGTTCTTTTCTTCCGGCATAGAGTTCCGTCGTCGGGGCTCTATGCCGGAAGAATCCTGATCAGTTTTATCCTAATGCATTCTGAATGGAGTGAAATCCGTTCAGGATGCATCAGGATGTCTTTAGTTCCGGAACGGAATGTTTTTTGCCCGGAGAAAATACCGCAGCATGCTGCGCTTTTTGCTCCGGCCAAAAATCCTGAAGACTTGCCGCAAGGCCAGATCCGAAATTAATGCCCATTGAAAGGCATTGATCCGGATCCGGCCTTAAGCTAAACGTCGTTTCGGCGCATTGCCGGATCCGACGTTTAGCTTTTTCTGAATGGTTACCATGGCTGCCGGGACGCTAAAGTCCTGGCAGCCATGGTAAAGTGTAGCGGGGAGCGGGGGAGCAGCATACTTACCGTCCGTGCGACTCCCGGGGCGCTCCAGAGTGACGTCAGGGCGCCCCACGCGCATGGATGACGTGATCGCATGGCACGTCATCCTTGCGCATGGGGCGCTCTGACGTCACTCTGGAGCGCCCCGGGAGCCGCACGGACGGTAAGTATGCCGCTCCCCCGCTCCCCGCTCCTACTATGGCAACCAGGACTTTAATATCGTCCTGGCTGCCATAGTAACACTGAAAGCATTTTGAAGACGGATCCATCTTCAAATGCTTTCAGTACACTTGCGTTTTTCCGGATCCGGCGTGTAATTCCGGCAAGTGGAGTACACGTTGGATCCGGACAACGCAAGTGTGAAAGAGGCCTAAGGAGACTGAAAATTACAGTTAAAAAAAAAATTGTTTAAAAAATAAAATAAAAAAGCACATTATGAAAAATTCCAATCACCCCTTTTCTCAATTTTATATATAAAAATAAACAATAAAAAAATAAACATAACTTATCGCAGTGTCTAAAAGTATCAAAACCATTAAAATCTAAAAATATTTTTTGTGAATGTCTTAATGGGAAAAAATAATGCAATATTTGCCATTTTTGGGTTTGTTTTACCTTCCAAGAAATTGAATTAAAAGTAATCAAAAAGTCAGATGTACCCCAAAATGGTACCAATAAAAACTACAGCTCGCTCTATAAAAATCAAGTCCTCGCACAGCTCTATAGGAAAACAAAAAAGTTATGGATGTCAAAGAAAATTAAAAAAATTTCAAAGGTTTTTTATTTAGTAGTGAAACTGTATAAATCTGGTAGTCAATCATTCTAAAGCCTCACGCACACGACCGTTAAGTTTTTTGTAAAAATGCCTATTTTTTGTAAAAATGCTTATTCTTGTCTGCAAAACGGACAAGAATAGGACATGTTATATTTTTTTTTGCGGGGCCATGGAACGGAGCAATGGATGCGGACAGCACACGAGTGATTGAAGTGAATGGGTCCGTACCCGAGCCGCAAAAAACTGCAGCTCGGATGCGGACCAGAACAACGGTCGTGTGCATGAGGCATAACCCACAGAATAACGCTGAGATGTCATTTTTAGCACATGGCTTTTAACCACCTCCGGACCGCCTAACGCACATGTGCGTTCCGCGAGATTTCCTGTGAACGCGCGCACACAGGCGCGCGCGCTCACAGGAACGGAAGGTAAGCGAGTGGATCTCCAGCATGCCAGCGGCGATCGTTCGCTGGCAGGCTGGAGATCCGAATTTTTTAACCCCTAACAGGTATATTAGACGCTGTTTTCATAACAGCGTCTAATATACCTCCTACCTGGTCCTCTGGTGGTCCCTTTTGTTAGGATCGACCACCAGAGGACTCAGGTAGGTCAGTACAGTCGCACCAAACACCACACTACACTACACCCCCCCCCCCGTCACTTATTAACCCCTTATAAACCCCTGATCACCCATGATCACCCCATATAAACTCCCTGATCACCCCCCTGTCATTGATCACCGCCCTGTCATTGATCACCCCCCTGTCAGGCTCCGTTCAGACGTCCGTATGATTTTTACGGATCCACGGATACATGGATCGGATCCGCAAAACGCATACGGACGTCTAAATGGAGCCTTACAGGGGGGTGATCAATGACAGGCGGGTGATCACCCATATACACTCCCTGATCACCCCCTGTCATTGATCACCCCCCTGTCATTGATCACCCCCCTGTAAGGCTCCATTCAGACGTCCGCATGATTTTTACGGATCCATGGTTACATGGATCGGATCCGCAAAACACATGCGGACGTCTGAATGGAGCCTTACAGGGGGGTGATCACCCATATACACTCCCTGATCACCCCCTGTCATTGATCACCCCCCTGTAAGGCTCCATTCAGACGTCCGCATGTTTTTTGTGGATCCGATCAATGTATCCATGGATCCGTAAAAAATCATGCGGATGTCTGAATGGAGCCTTACAGGGGGGGTGATCAGTGACAGGGGGGTGATCACCCTGATCACCCTGATCACCCCCTGTCATTGATCACCCCCCTGTAAGGCTCCATTCAGACGTCCGCATGTTTTTTGTGGATCCGATCCATGTATCCATGGATCCGTAAAAAATCATGCGGATGTCTGAATGGAGCCTTACAGGGGGGGTGATCCGTGACAGGGGGGTGATCACCCTGATCACCCCCTGTCATTGATAACCCCCCTGTAAGGCTCCATTCAGACGTCCGCAT
Organism: Bufo gargarizans; assembly: GCF_014858855.1. NCBI lineage: Eukaryota > Metazoa > Chordata > Amphibia > Anura > Bufonidae > Bufo > Bufo gargarizans. The sequence continues at coordinate 476,909,318 of NC_058084.1, read as the reverse complement.
GTTTTTTGTGGATCCGATCCATGTATCCATGGATCCGTAAAAAATCATGCGGATGTCTGAATGGAGCCTTACAGGGGGGGTGATCCGTGACAGGGGGGTGATCACCCTGATCACCCCCTGTCATTGATAACCCCCCTGTAAGGCTCCATTCAGACGTCTGCATGTTTTTTGTGGATCCGATCCATGTATCCATGGATCCGTAAAAAATCATGCGGATGTCTGAATGGAGCCTTACAGGGGGGGTGATCAGTGACAGGGGGGTGATCACCCTGATCACCCCCTGTCATTGATAACCCCCCTGTAAGGCTCCATTCAGACGTCCGCATGTGTTTTGCGGATCCGATCCATGGATCCGTAAAAATTATACGGACGTCTGAATGGAGCCTTACCAGGGGGGTGATCAATGACAGGGGGGTGATCCGGGAGTCTATATGGGTGATTACCCCCCTGTCATTGATCACCCCCCTGTCATTGATCACCCCCCCTGTCATTGATCACCCCCCCCCCCCTGTAAGGCTCCATTCAGACATTTTGTTTTGGCACAAGTTAGCGGAATTTTTTTTTTTTTTTTTTTTTCTTACTAAGTCTCATATTCTACTAACTTGTGTCAAAAAATAAAATCTCCCATGAACTCACCATACCCCTCACGGAATCCAAATGCGTAAACATTTTTAGACATTTATATTCCAGACTTCTTCTCACGCTTTAGGGCCCCTAAAAAGCCAGGGCAGTATAAATACCCCACATGTGACCCCATTTCGGAAAGAAGACACCCCAAGGTATTCGCTGAGGGGCATATTGAGTCCATGAAAGATTGAAATTTTTGTCCTAAGTTAGCGGAAAGTGAGACTTTGTGAGAAAAAAAACCAAAAAAATCAATTTCCGCTAACATATGCAAAAAATAAAAAATTTCTAGGAACTCGCCAGGCCCCTCATTGAATACCTTGGGGTGTCTTCTTTCCAAAGTGGGGTCACATGTGGGGTATTTATACTGCCCAGGCTTTTTAGGGGCCCGAAAGTGTGAGAAGAAGTCTGGGATCCAAATGTCTAAAAATGCCCTCCTAAAAGGAATTTGGGCCCCTTTGCGCATCTAGGCTGCAAAAAAGTCATTTTACATATACCCATGCTGGGTGAGAGAAATATCTTGGTCAAATGCCAACTTTGTATAAAAAAATAGGAAAAGTTGTCTTTTGCCAAGATATTTCTCTCACCCAGCATGGGTATATGTAAAATGACACCCCAAAACACATTCCCCAACTTCTCCTGAGTACGGCGATACCAGATGTGTGACACTTTTTTGCAGCCAAGGTGGGCAAAGGGGCCCATATTCCAAAGTGCACCTTTCGGATTTCACAGGCCATTTTTTACAGATTTTGATTGCAAGGTACTTCTCACACATTTGGGCCCCTAAATTTTTAGACATTTATATTCCAGACTTCTTCTCACGCTTTAGGGCCCCTAAAAAGCCAGGGCAGTATAACTACGCCACAAGTGACCCCATTTTGGAAAGAAGACACCCCAAGGTATTCCGTGAGGGGCATGGCGAGTTCCTAGAATTTTTTATTTTTTGTCACAAGTTAGCGGAAAATGATGATTTTTCTTTTTTTTTCTTTTTTCCTTACAAAGTCTCATATTCCACTAACTTGCGACAAAAAAAAAAAAATTCTAGGAACTCGCCATGCCCCTCACAGAATACCTTGGGGTGTCTTCTTTCCAAAATGGGGTCACTTGTGGCGTAGTTATACTGCCCTGGCAATTTAGGGGCCCAAATGTGTGAGAAGAACTTTGCAATCAAAATGTGTAAAAAATGACCGGTGAAATCCGAAAGGTGCACTTTGGAATATGTACCCCTTTGCCCACCTTGGCTCAAAAAAGTGTCACACATCTGGTATCGCCGTACTCAGGAGAAGTTGGGGAATGTGTTTTGGGGTGTCATTTTACATATACCCATGCTGGGTGAGAAAAATATCTTGGTCAAATGCCAACTTTGTATAAAAAAATGGGAAAAGTTGTCTTTTGCCAAGATATTTCTCTCATCCAGCATGGGTATATGTAAAATGACACCCCAAAACACATTCCCCAACTTCTCCTGAGTACGGCGATACCAGATGTGTCACACTTTTTTGCTGCCAAGGTGGGCAAAGGGGCACATATTCCAAAGTGCACCTTTCAGATTTTGCAGGCCATTTTTTACAGATTTTGATTGCAAAGTTCTTCTCACACATTTGGGCCCCTAAATTGCCAGGGCACTATAACTACGCCACAAGTGACCCCATTTTGGAAAGAAGACACCCCAAGGTATTCCGTGAGGGGCACTGCGAGTTCCTAGAATTTTTTATTTTTTGTCGCAAGTTAGTGAAATATGAGACTTTGTAAGGAAAAAAGAGAAAAAAAAAAAATCATCATTTTCCGCTAACTTGTGACAAAAAATAAAAAATTCTAGGAACTCGCCATGCCCCTCACGGAATACCTTGGGGTGTCTTCTTTCCAAAATGGGGTCACTTGTGGCGTAGTTATACTGCCCTGGCAATTTAGGGGCCCAAATGTGTGAGAAGTACCTTGCAATCAAAATGTGTAAAAAATGGCCTGCAAAATCTGAAAGGTGCACTTTGGAATATGTGCCCCTTTGCCCACCTTGGCAGCAAAAAAGTGTGACACATCTGGTATCGCCGTACTCAGGAGAAGTTGGGGAATGTGTTTTGGGGTGTCATTTTACATATACCCATGCTGGATGAGAGAAATATCTTGGCAAAAGACAACTTTTCCCATTTTTTTATACAAAGTTGGCATTTGACCAAGATATTTTTCTCACCCAGCATGGGTATATGTAAAATGACACCCCAAAACACATTCCCCAACTTCTCCTGAGTACGGCGATACCAGATGTGTCACACTTTTTTGCTGCCAAGGTGGGCAAAGGGGCACATATTCCAAAGTGCACCTTTTGGATTTCACCGGTCATTTTTTACACATTTTGATTGCAAAGTTCTTCTCACACATTTGGGCCCCTAAATTGCCAGGGCAGTATAACTACGCCACAAGTGACCCCATTTTGGAAAGAAGACACCCCAAGGTATTCCGTGAGGGGCATGGCGAGTTCCTAGAATTTTTTATTTTTTGTCGCAAGTTAGTGGAATATGAGACTTTGTAAGAAAAATAAAAAAAATAAAAATCATCATCATTTTCCGCTAACTTGTGACAAAAAATAAAAAGTTCTATGAACTCACTATGCCCATCAGCGAATACCTTAGGGTGTCTACTTTCCGAAATGGGGTCATTTGTGGGGTTTTTCTACTGTTTGGGCATTGTAGAACCTCAGGAATCATGACAGGTGCTCAGAAAGTCAGAGCTGTTTCAAAAAGCGGAAATTCACATTTTTGTACCATAGTTTGTAAACGCTATAACTTTTACCCAAACCATTTTTTTTTTGCCCAAACATTTTTTTTTTATCAAAGACATGTAGAACAATAAATTTGGTGAAAAATTTATATATGGATGTCGTTTTTTTTGCAAAATTTTACAGCTGAAAGTGAAAAATGTCATTTTTTTGCAAAAAAATCGTTACATTTTGATTAATAACAAAAAAAGTAAAAATGTCAGCAGCAATAAAATACCACCAAATGAAAGCTCCATTAGTGAGAAGAAAAGGAGGTAAAATTCATTTGGGTGGTAAGTTGCATGACCGAGCGATAAACGGTGAAAGGAGTGTAGTGCCGAAGTGTAAAAAGTGCTCTGGTCATGAAGGGGGTTTCACCTAGCGGGGCTGAAGTGGTTAAATATATGATAAATTAAACGGCGCCATTAAAAAACTACATCTTGTAAAACAAAAATAAGCCATTATGTGGCTATGTGAACCGTAAAAAAAAAGTTAGGGGTCTTGGAGAGGGGGAAAAATGAAAACGCAAAAATGAAAATTGTACCAGACCTTAAGGGGTTAATTAAAGGGGTTAGGAATTAGAGTTTTGCAGTTTGATTGTTGGCACTAGACTTGCATGTGATTTACGTTGCACAACTTTATTATTTTCCTCACTTTTTAATGGAAACATTACAGTCTCTGCAGTTCTTGATACAAGGCCAAAATATGTGATAAAAGCCTCCAGAAAACACAAGACCATATGATCTAAACCTTGGTAGAATACAATATTTTCAGCTATGCCAAAGGGTTATAGGTTTCTCCACAAGGCATCAAAGTTTCTTCGTTTCAGGAATTGTCCTGACTGATAAAACTTGATATTTTCCGGACGGATAGGCCCATAGTAGAACCAGGGGGACATTTAATGGGCTCAATAATAGAGCTTTACCACAAATGGACGCAAGAGTTCCACCAAAAGACAAAACCATCTCGAGTTGACTTTGAGGTATGTGCATGTATTTAACTAATTTGGTTGAAATTGTTCAAGGAAATATAAAGTTCAGTATGTCTGTGAAGGTCCTCATTCATCCAGGTCATGGTATGTTAGTAGTAATAAGACAGAGCACAGTAACAAAGCAACTGGACTTGTTGCTTCAGTCAGCAGTTTATGCTTACTGAAACATAAGTCACCCGTACTGAATGCCGGAGATTTCTTGTACAAGTCATTCTAATTGAGAAAGCCAGTTGGATGACTAGCGAAACGTCTTCAAGAGAAAATGCAAGCCCAGTTCCTCTGACTTATCACTACTGATATAAAGTACAGTACAAATATACAGAATACAGATTAGAACGTAATACTGCTCTGTTTCTGATAAAGCAGAGCTGAGAGTGTCATTTTTCTTAGCTGGTGGTTTATCCACTGAACCGCAAGAAACCTACTGCATTATCTTAACACATAGTTCACGAAGCAAAGTTGCATGAAAAGTTTAGCTTTGCTACATCTACACTCCTCAACAGTGAAATTGCAACACCAAGAAAGACAAACCGTAAGGCTATGCAAATCGAGGACCTCACTAATCTGCAGATAATCAAATTTTTCAGCACCAAGCTCTAATCTGTAGCATGTAGGATGAGCGATGCCTCCTGTTCTTCAATATGCCAGCTATCGCCACTTGTCGCAGAATGAGAGGAACAGAATCCTTGAACTGACAGACTGTGGCTTACCACTCCGGCAGATAGCTACGTTGTGTTTCCCGGTGGTTGGGAGAACAACGACAAACTGGAATGACAGCAAGAGGGGAACCTCTACATGGATAGATCGTCTGATTAGAAGAATGGCACACAGTGATCCATTCTGTGCTGCAAATGAAATAGGACGACACATCCCAAGCCTAGGGCGGGTCTACACAGCCATCAGAAGATTGGGCTATGAGCCAGATGTCCAGCTACAGGTATTCCATTGGCCTCACGCCACGCTCTCACTAGCTATCATGGTGCATGGCAATGGAGGCAATGATGTGTCCCACTTTTATCTTAGATGCAATGACAGCCGAAGATTGGTCTTCACAAGGGAATGTCACATCGGTCCTACCCTCAACTCTTCATTTCAGGTACACTAACTGCTCTGCGTTACATTGATTTGGTCATGGAACCAGTGGTAAAGCCATTTCTCGAAAGTGTCCTAGGAGCCATTTTTGAACAAGACAACGGCAGGCTGCAAGTTGCTCGTGCTACCATGGCCTTCAGCGTCCCCGGACTTGTCTGCCATTGAGCACATCTGGGACATCAGTGGTTGGCAATTGTTAAGGGAGCTACCAGCAGCGGATCTTGATGATTTGCATGCCAAGCATTTTCAGTGTGGCAGAACATTCCTTCATACAACCTGTAACAGCAGCTGCTGTGCGCCGCTGTTTCCCTGTTTACTGCCATGGTCCTGGGCGACGTGTTCAGCAGGGATCTGCGGCCGGCACTTCCCATTAACCGCTGCAGTCCTGGGCTCTGTCTGTGTGGGTGCTGTTGTTCTAGGATCCGCTCCACAGTTTGCTGTCAGTCCTGGCCACAGCATGCTTGCTGTTTGTTTCCTGCAGCACTTCCTTAAGGGCCGGCACGCATCACTTCCTGGGCTTTATGGGTTAGGTCATGTGACCTCGCTGACCTATTCTAGGCCTCCTGCGCATATATAAGTGGCTCAGCCACCTTCCCAGATGCCTCAGTATCAAGGTCCTTGTGTCCTGCTAAGGTTCCTGATTACCGCTAGCGTTCCTGTATTCCTGACTCGTCTCTGTATTCCTGGACTCTGCTACTTGTTAGATCCCTATCTGCTTGCCTTGACCCTGTTGCCGACCCGGATTGCCTGACCTGTACTTGTGCCGCCTGCCCTGACCTTTTGCTTGTCTGGCTACGCCTCTGCCTCATCCTTCGGTCCTGTGCCTCTGGTACCTTTCTCAGGTACCTCCTGGTCTGCATGGACCAGCTGCCTCGTGTGCCTATCCTCCTCAAGAGGTAGCGACCTGGTGTTCCCCTCGGGAAAGTTTGAGGCCATGGACCCCACTGGTCACCCCAAACCTGCTGTTCAGGAGTTGTTACATGAAGTGAGGCGTCAGAGTGAACGTCAAGATGTCATGATGCAGTTCATGCAAAATGTTGCTGCTCGTTTGGATGCCATATCTTCTCCAGCTACTGCAGGGCCAATGAATCCGGATTTGTGTGCCACTGGTGTGCAACTCCCTCTGCCTTCCCACAATGGTGGAGATCCAAAAACCTGTTGTGGATTCCTGAACCAGTGTCTGTTCCACTTTGGATTGCATGGGCAGAAGTTTCCCACTGAGCGGTCCAAGGTCGCCTTCATTGTGTCCCTGCTGTCTGGGTGAGGCCCTTGCTTGGGCAAATCCTATTTGGGAACATAAAGGTCCAGAGACCACTAATCTTTCCTTGCTACCTTCCGGCTGGTCTTTGAAGAGCCCGGCCGCACGTCCTCCACAGCATCAGCTCTGCTGCGTCTACGACAGGGTTCCTCGTCTGTGGATCAGTACGCCATCCAGTTTCGTACCCTGGTTGCCGAACTTGCATGGAACAATGAGGCTCAATTGGCGGTGTTCTGGGAGTGCCTTTCTGACCGGATTAAGGATGAATTAGCTGGTCGCGACCATCCATCTACTCGGAATTACCTGATCACCTTGCTACAAGGATAGATATGCGTTTCAGGGAACGTTCTAAGGAGGTCGCATGCACCAAAGACCACCTCATTTGGCTCTATCCTTCCAGAGGCCGGTTCTTCCTCTAGTGTTCACCCCATCTGAAGAGCTCATGCAAATAGAGCGCCTTCGATTGTCTGACCAGGAACGTTTACGCCGCAAAGCAGAGAACTTGTGTCTGTATTGTGGAGGCAAGGCCCACTTTGTGCGTAATTGTCCACAAAAGCCGGGAAACGCTAATGTCTAGGATCAGTTGGAGAGGTGGTCCTAGACAAGGAGAAGTCCAATCTGAAATTTCCAGTTACGGTGACTCTCTCTCACAAGGCAGTCACACTGTCTGTGCCTGCATTCTTGGACTCTGGGTCAGCCAATAACTTCATTCAGCAAGCTCTGGTCCATCAGTACCGTTTTCCTACCATCCGTCTACAAAGGCCTTGGTCAGTGGCTTCCGTAAATGGACTGCCACTCCCTGAACCTGCGCTCTCTGTTACTATGCCCCTTAAATTGCAAATAGGGGTTCTGCATTCAGAGAGTTATCCTTGGTCTTTCCTGGCTGCGTCAGCACACTCCAGTTCTGGACTGGCACTCCTGTCAGATTCTGCGTTGGGGTTCATCCTGCCAGTCCACCTGCTTATCAGAGCTCCAACCTGCTTCCTCGCCTACTGTACCTGTAGACCTGCCTGGACTTCCGCAGCAGTATGCCAGTTTTGCAGATGTATTCAGTAAGATAGAGGCAAAGACCCTGCCTCCTCATCGTCCTTATGATTGTCCGATTGACCTTCTGCCTGGTGCCACTCATCCTCGTGATCGAGTCTGTCCGCTCTCACTTCCTGAGACCCAAGTGATGTCTCAGAATCTTGAGAGGGGGTTTGTCCGGAAATCTACTTCACCAGCCGATGCTGGGTTCTTCTTTGTGCAGAAAAAAGATAGATCCTTATGGTCCTGTATCGACTATCGAGGTCTGAATAAGGTCACAGTCAAGAATCGATACCCTCTTCCGCTAATCTCCGAACTGTTTGACAGGATCAGGGAAGCTAAGGTCTTCACAACCGTATCCGCATTCGAAAGGGCGTTGAGTGGAAGACTTCTTTCAACACTCGTGAAGGACACTATGAGTATCTCGTCATGCCCTTCGGTCTGTGCAATGCTCCCGCAGTATGCCAGGAGTTGGTAAACGATATCTTCCAGGACCTTCTCTATGTCTCCATGACAGTGTACCCGGACCATATACCGATCTATTCTCCAGTTTTGACCACTCACCGGAAGCATTTACATTTGGTTTTACAGCGGTTGAGAGAGAATCGACTTTATGCCAAACTCGAGAAATGCATCTTTGAAAAATCTACCATACCGTTCCCCGGATACATAATCTCGGATGCCGGGTTGCAGATGGATCCTGAAAAATTTAATGCAGTAATGGACTAGCCCCGCCCACAGAGTCTTCGTGCTATACAGTGCTCCCTTGGATTTGCTAATTTCTATTGTCAGTTCATCCCGAACTTTTCATCTCTTACATCTCCGATCTCTGCTCTTACTAAGAAAGGGGTGAATGCCAGAGACTGGACTCCTGAGGCGGAGGCCGCCTTCGTCCAATTAAAAAGGTCCTTTGCTTCTGCACCTGTTCTGCATTATCCCAATGTCTCCTGCCAATTCTTTTTAGAAGTGGACGCCTCCTCCATAGGAGCTCGTGCTGTTTTACTACAGAAAAGTTCCAAGGACAAGATGTTTACAAGTGGATTTTTCTCCAAGCTCCCCTGCTGAGAGGAATTACTGTATCGGAGACAGAGAGCTTCTGGCCATAAAACTTGCCTTGGAGGAGTGGCGTTATCTATTGGAGGATGGGCACTCTTCTCCCGTTTTGATTTTGAGCTTCACTTTCGCCCGGCCAAGAAGAACATCACGGTGGATGCTCTGTCTCATTTGATTTCTCCAACCAGCAGGTGGAGCCCCATACATTGTAGATCCTGCTCGCTTGATCACAGTGGCTCCTGTTCTGGTAAAAGACATCCCTCCCGGGAAGACATTCGTGCCATCTGCCGAGAGAAAACGTATTCTAGCTTAGGGGCACAACTCCAAACTGGCTGGTCACCCAGGGATCCGCACGACCACAGAACTTTTGTCTCACCACTACTGGTGGCCCACACTGTCTAAGGATGTGTGTGATTATGTGGCTGCCTGCACCGTCTGTGCTCAGAATAAAGTCTCCAGGACCAAACCACCAGGGCTGTTGTTACCTCTTCCTGTTCCTGATGCCCCATGGCAACACATTGCCATGAACTTTGTTACAGATCTGCCCTCTTCTGCTGGATGTACAGCTATCTGGGTGGTCATAAACCGCTTCTCCAAGATGGTGCACTTCATTCCTTTGGCTGGACTGCCATTGGCTGCTGAACTTGCTAAACTGTTCGTGAGACACATATTCCGCTTGCATGGTCTACCTTGCCATATTGTTTCTGATTGTGGAGTCCAGTTTACCTCTAAACTCTGGAGAGCTCTTTGCCGGCTGCTCAAAATTGAGCTGGACTTCTCTTCCGGTTATCATCCCCAGACCAACAGGCAAGTAGAGCGGGTCAATCAAATATTAGAGAACTATCTCCGGCATTTTGTTTCAGCCCAACACGACAACTGGGTACAATTGCTACCTTGGGCTGAATTCTCCTATAACAACCACTCTAGTGAGTCTACTAGATCTTCTCCTTTTAATGTTGTTTATGGACAACACCCTCGTATTCCTCTCCCTGTTCCTACATCTTCTGGGATACCAGCTGTGGATTCCTCTTGTAGGGATTTTTTGAAGATTTGGCGTGACATCAAGGACTGCATCAACAAAGCGGTGACCCACATGAAAGCGAATGCAGACAGGGTAAGAAGAAAACTGCCTTAGTTCTTGTCTGGAGATAAGGTATGGCTCTCTTCTAAAAACATTCGCTTAAGGGCTCCCAGTTTCAAGTTTGCTCCTAGGTTCCTTGGACCCTTTCAAGTATTGAGGAGGATCAACGAAGTGACATATAAGTTACGTCTGCCTCTCTCTCTGCGTATTCCTAATGCCTTCCACGTGTCCTTGCTAAAACTAGTAGTCCTGAATAGCTTCTCGACAGCTCCTTCTACTCCAACTCGATGTCTGAAGATTTTGACGAGACATTTGAAGACATCCTGGACATCAAGAAGCGTGGTAAGAAGACCTACTATCTTGTGGACTGGAAGGGCTTCGGTCCTGAGAAGAGGTCTTGGGAACCAGAAGAAAACATTCATGCTCCGAGCCTCATTAAAAAGTTTCTGTCTCATCGTGGACACAAGAAGAGGGGACATAAGAGGGTGGGGGGCATACTGTAACAGCTGTGCGCCGCTGTTTCCCTGCTTATCGCCGTGGTCCCGGGCTCCGTGTTCAGCGGTGATCTGCAGCCGGTGCTTCCCATTCACCACTGCAGTCCTGAGCTCTATCTGTGTGGGTGCTGTTGTTCTGGGATCCGCTTCACAGTTTGCTCTCAGCCCTGGCCACAGCATGCTTGCTGCTTGTTTACTGCAGCACTTCCTTAAGGGCCGGCGTGCATCACTTCCTAGGCTTTATGGGTTAGGTCATGTGACCTTACTGACCTATCCTAGCCCTCATGCGCATATATAAGTGCCTCAGTGTCAAGGTCCTTGTGCCCTGCTAAGGTTCCTGTTTTTCGCTAGTGTTCTGACTGTATTCCTGGACTCTGCCTCATCCTTCAGTCCTGCACCTCTGGTGCCTTTCTCAGGTACCTCCTGGTCTGCCTGGACCAGCTGCCTCGTCTGCCTATCCTCAAGAGGTAACGACCTGGTGTTCCCCTCGGGAAAGTCTATCCCCACCATCAGGGGTATTGTGAAGATCCAGGGGTATACTTAGACAACGCCCTTAGAGGTGGTAGGACGCGTGGCACAGTGGGTTCACATCCGCTGGTTCATGACACAACCATTAATAAACTAATTGATGGCATGCCAAGGTGTGTAAGTGCATGTATTTCTCTGGATAGCGCTCATACTCGATACTGAATAAATCGAGATGTATTTAATATTTTGTTTCCATTTTTTTGTTTGCATATCGTTAACATGTCTATCGATCCTGTGATTTCCATAATCCCATAACTTTTCCTTCTTGGTGTTGCAATTTCAATGCTGAGGAGTGTATATAACGAATTGTTGCACCTGGAAAATGCCTTCTTCGAGGATCTGTTGGCGATCAACTGATCACTACAGGACTGGCAGTTGAAACCCCCTGCGATCAGCTGTTATAGCTGGGTGAAGTTAAGAGTGCATGTTTCTCCTGCAGGGGCTTCTGCTGTAGAAAGGTAGCATTACACTGCCCCAATTGAAATGAAGGGGCGAACATAGTTGTGTCCTCCAGAACTGAAGGAGCTTTTTGCAGTAATTTTCCACTTTGGTTAAAATAGAGGGGTCTGAAGCTTAGGAAACCTCCTCTTTATTATGTCCATATACCCAAACTTGTCATAATAGAATAATCTTTTTAATGTATCTGCAGATATACAAGACACCGGCAATGTGTAGATCATGAAGGAAGTCGTGTGCTGCTTTGGTGGGTATATAAGGTGTGTAATAGGCTGTCTGCATACTTATCCCTCATTGCTCTCATAGGTAAAAGGGGCAATTTATCAGAATTGCTAAGAGGGATGATTATTAACTTTCAGGTCAAGGGTGGCCGTATTTCTGACACTGCGTAATTTGTGACTGTTCTTGTGCTGTGGTGAAAGTGTATGGTGAGTGGACAAATGGCGCCATTGCAAATTACTGACCTGGAAACTGTGGAGCACCACATGCCATTGATGTGAGAGATGAAGGTCGGCTATGAAGGTTCGCGAGGGCGGGGCAACGTGCTTTAGTGGATCGGCTCACTGCCAAAATAAACCAGGGGGCTACCAGATGTCTTTCTAAAATAAGAGTTTAGTGAACCCAATATGCGGATGGTTACTGCACCTCTGATAATGAAGTTGCATCAGCAAAAAAGGCTTCAATTTTCACATAATTATCGGAATAGGACCTCTGCTGATTGGAAAGGGTTGTCTTCTTCAATGAGTCACGTTTTCTGCTTCATGGAACGGATGGATGTTGGCGTGTCAGTTGAGAAACAACAGAGAACAAACGCCCTGCAGCCATTGCTAGAAGAACACAAGCTGGTGGTGGCCTTGTTATGGTCTGGGGAATGTTTTTGTGGCATTCTCTGGGCCCACTCATCCTTGTGGAAGGCACTCTGAACTGATTTGTGCATGAATCCATCCTTGTAGATCAAGTACCCCCATATATGCTGATTGTCTTCCCTGGGGCAGATGGGATCTTTTAGCTAGACAATGCAACATATCACACGGCTAAAAATGTCCGATATTAGTTGGAAAGCATGACCAAGACTTACAAGTACTACCTTGACCCCCTAAATCCCCAGACTTGAACCCAGCTGAGCATCTGTGTGACCAACTCAATGGTCGTGTTCACTCTATGGATCCTCCCCACACCCCCTCCAGCAGCTGTGGGATGCACTGCAGTAAGCATAGCTCCAGATATCTGTGACAACCCACCAGGACCTTATTGACTCTCAGCCCGTCTAGTTGCTGTCCATGCTGCACACGATGGTTACTATAAATATTAGCTGGTAGTCATAATAATGTGGGTCGACTATGTACAGTGAATGTATATTTTTATTATTATTAATACTATATTTATTTACTCGCTGCTGGTAAATTATGCCCCAAAAATAAAAAGAAAAGTGATAAGCGACAGTAATAATAATAAAATACAGATTATAGAAAGGGAAATAAAACACCTAAAAAATTTAGTAAAATGAAGTGTTCTCTCACCGGTGATTTGATTCCCTCTAAAGATCTATTTAAAATCTTAGAGCTCTCAACACACTATTCATTCAACTTCATTTTTCATTAAATTAATCAAATGAAGAGTCACCTCTCCGAGAACAGATCTGAAATGTAATATGTTCTCCTTGTCAGCTTGACATTAACCCATTCTCTTAGAAGGAACAGCTTCTATATTGTGTAGTTATATATACATAATATTTTCAAAGAACTTGCCCCAAAAATTCCAGGAGAACCGGTTGTCCGCTGGCTGCAGGCTAATCTTGTGACCTACTCACCTGGAGCTGGACAGAGGTCAGAAGAAGGCTTGTGTCCTGCACTGCTAGATTTCAGCTGTTTGGATACCTTTCTTTACTTCTTTTGCTTATATAACTCCAACATATTCCGCAGCACTATACAGAGACTATGATCACTCACATCACTGCCCTGGTCTTGATTTCACAACATTTTTTTTTTTGGTGGGGGAAGGTGGTACTGGAGAACCCACCCAAACATGAGGAGAACTTAGAAACTTTGAACAGATGTTGTTCTTGTTTGGATTTGAACCCAATACCCCAGCGCTGCAAGGTAATAGTGCTAACCACTGAGTTTCATGGATTCACTGACTTGGCTGTCTTTGTCACTTCCATGGATTTCAATACATAGAAGGCTATCCCAAAGATCAGAAGAGGGTCCCCACTTAATGTTTTGCCCAGTGGCCTTCATCAACCATAATTCAGACCTGAGGGTAACAAGACTAAAATAAAACATAAAAAATGAAAGTCTTGTGTCAGTGAAGTTCCATTTCATTCAGTACATCTGATGTCTGCAGGAAATGTCCTATAGGAGTCAGAACTTTCCGGCCCTCGTGTAGGCGTAGAAGTGACAGTCCTCGGAGCTCACATAAAAGCATCTTCAGGATTACACAAGTCCAACCGGGTGTCAGTCATCATCACTTTCCTCCCTCTTATTTTCTTAGAAAACAGAGCGAGAATTACTAATAAAAGTTCCTCAGCCAAATATAATATTTATTTATATATTTTCTATGGATTCCAGCTTTCAGTGCAGCGAGCTCAGCTTTAACATGATGATGTCATGGGTGGAATGTCTCGAAAACCCCCAAACTTCAATTCTTCTCTTATGAAATCACCCATCTTGTCCAATTATAGGAGACGTAGTCCTCAGAGGGAAAAAAAAACATAAGATAAAATATATAAAGTATAAAAATAATGCGCTTTTTATTGGATGTGAAAAACCCTCGACTTGTTGGTGTGTTTGTGACCTGTCTCTTAGAATTTGAGAATGATCCCTGGGAAATACAGAGAGTGAGTCAGATTCTTAAAGCACCTCCTCATAAGTCAGATCCTAATTCTGTTGAGAGCTTGCCTGTGTTTTTCTCTCTATATCTCAGCCAGTTCTGCTTCTGATTCAAGAAGAAACCAAGTAATGTTGACCATTTTAACCAGCTATGGAGATTATCTTTTAGTCACAGAGTCACCCAGGCTTCCTGGAAATGCATAGCCCCTGCACTCTGCCTTTTTCTCTTTCTGTGGTTCTTGCTCTTAGGTTTTGTATTGAATCTCATGCATTGCCTGAAAACATAAGGTCATGAGGTTTTATAGCAATAACTAGACAGGTGATAAGCCTGTCCAGGTTCTAGCAGCAAATCCCCCTCTCAGGGCCGTCTTTAATATTGATTAGACCCTGGGCAAAAATTGACTTGGGCCCCCTGGATCCCGCCTTCCCACACCTTAGCAGGCAATCACGCCCTCCACCACAACACACACACAAAAAATCCACACACCTGGTAGAGTCCAGTGAATGACTGTAAATACTTCCAGGTCTGAAGACTCCAGCGGCTCAGGATCAGTGCTCTGGGCAACTGGGCTCAGGCTGGAAGTGGGCACCGCTCTGCAGGAAGGAGACCAGGGCTCGGCTCACCCTAGTAGTACAGTGCACCCCAGCACCCCACAGTATGCAGTATAGCACCCTATAGTATACAGCACCCCACAGTATGCAGTATAGCACAGTATAGTATACAGCACCACACAGTAGGCAGTATAGCACCCCACACTATACAGTACCCCACAGTATATAGTAGAGCAGTATAGCAGCCCACACTATACAGTACCCCACAGTATATAGTAGAGCAGTATAGCAGCCCACACTATACAGTACCCCACAGTATATAGTAGAGCAGTATAGCAGCCCACAGTATACAACACCTCACAGTATACAACACCTCACTGTATACAGCACCCCAAACTATACACAATACAGCCCCCCACACTATACAGTACAGCAGTATAGCACTTCACACTATACCGCACCCACAGTATACAGCCCCCCACAGTATACAGTACAGCAGTATAGCCCCCCACACTATACAGGCCCCCCCTATACAGCCCCCCCCCACTATACAGCCCCCCCCACTATACAGCCCCCCCCCCACTATACAGGCCCCCCACACTATACAGCCCACCACACAGTATACAGCCCACCACACAGTATACAGTCCACCACACAGTATACAGCCCCCACACAGTATACAGTATACAGCCCCCCACAGTATACAGTACAGCAGTATAGCCCCCACACTATACAGGCCCCCCCTATACAGCCCCCCCCACTATACAGCCCCCCCCCACTATACAGCCCCCCCCCCCTCTATACAGCCCCCCCACACACTATACAGGCCCCCCTACACTATACAGGCCCCCCACAGTATACAGCCCACCACACAGTATACAGCCCACCACACAGTATACAGCCCCCACACAGTATACAGTCCACCACACAGTATACAGCCCACCACACAGTATATAGCCCCCACACAGTATACAGCCCACCACACAGTATACAGCCCCCACACAGTATACAGCCCACCACACAGTATACAGCCCCACACAGTATACAGCCCCACACAATATACAGCCCACCACACAGTATACAGCCCCCACACAGTATACAGTCCCACACAGTATACATCCCCCCACAGTATACATCCCCCCACAGTATACAGTCCCACACAATATACAGCCCCCACACAGTATACAGCACCCCACTATACAGTAGTTTAAGGTATATTAACATAACAGCCCCTGTCACCTTTTTCTGATGTAATCTTCACACAAAAAAGCTCCACAGTTAACTTCTGCAACACTCCACAGGACCTGTGATGACCTTATAGCCATGTGACCAGTAATTGCTAGGTTACTGGTCACATGGTGATGATGTCATTAAGGTCCTTGATCAAAACTTTAACACAGTACGATTATGATGCCTGGACTCAGTGCCAGCTTGACATCCGGGGCAGTAGCTAGCAGGGCTCAGGAGGCAGCTGCCTTGGGCCCCCCAGGAGCAACTGGGCCCTGGGCAGCTGCCCCTTTTGCCCCTTGGTAAAGACGGCCCTGCCCCCTCTTCCTGGCCACGGAGCCTTGCGGCATAGTAAATAGGGAAGGTAGGTGGCACGTGTCTAACCTTTTATGACCACCTGGTTTTCTTGAGGATGCTTCTTACTACTCCATAGTACTATATCACGGATCTGCTTGACCTCCATTACTGACCTTAGTTAGCCCACATTTACATCTCTGCAAGAAAATCAGGCGGCCTGATCCAGCATAACTGCCGGCTGGACCAAAAATCAGTGCATGCAATGGTTTTTGTCTGTCCGAAACCTGGCATTTATGCCGGAAAGAGGCTGGATCACCACTGGATCCCATTATAGTCAATAGTGATCAGGCCGGTGATCTCGAGAATATGGCAATTTTGGATCTGGTGAACGTTCACCAGAGATGTGAACATGGCCTCAGCCTGACCACAGTTCTCCAACCTCCAGTTCTCTGACGTCCATTCACCAGTATGTTCTTGAAAACACTTTTAGTTGCCCCTTTCCTTAGCCACCAAACCTATTTTGGTTCCACCCATGTTAAATAGCGTCCAGGCATAAAAAACTGGATTACCTTAGGGTACTGTAGTCATGGGAGTCATGCAGTGTTGGCAAAGAAAGGTTTTGTAGGTCAACTGTATAATGAGGATAGGTTCTTTCCCTCTTGCTGTGGAGGACCCGACACGGCGCACAGATTTTAGATGTAATTGTGCAATGCTGTCTTTCACCTGTGGTGGCGCTGCAGGGAAATTAAACACTTGCTTCCAGTTCCTTCACAAACTACAGATGATCGTTACAAGTCCCAGCAGTGGAAACCCCTTCTCGTAGGTCTAGTTCTCATGTCTTACCATCCGGAAGCCATTGACTAGCTGCAGGTTAGTCTATACTGTCATATTCTGTCTACTGATTCACACCTCAGTAAATGGCGCCTTAAAACCATAACACAGGAGCAACAATTGCTGTAAATTAAGGGGCGACAGGCCCATTTTCATTCTGTATCTGTCGCCGGCGGGTTATACCACATGTCAATCACTTGTTCCCATTTACACGACAAGCAGACAGATACCATCTCAACGGTTGCAAGACGTCAAAGCCGGAGATTAGCTGCTCGCAAATTGCAATTCTTTGGTCGGTGATCAAGAAATACACGGCCCAATTAAAGATAAGCAATAAAGAAAACACAACGCTAAGACGTGCAAATAAAAAAAAACGTCTTAATCTAACCGCAAGATAATCAGTGAATAGTGGAACCCTGCATGAATATCATCCAGCAGAAATCATTAAAAGACGATCGACTTTGATCTATTTTTAGTATAATGGAATTCTTTTTTCCCCAGGGGTCATATACCTGAGCTACTAGTCATAAAAACAGGCTCATTCAAGTGTAGTGCAAGCAAAGGGATGTCAGCTCATGTCAGGACACTCATCGTTTGAAGCTGTAATTATTTAGTACGGCTTGTAATGTATTGTTTTGATAGATCAGGTAGGTTCATTTCATCAATAATGTTCCAAGTTGTTACAAATCGGAATAGAAGTACAAGCCTCTTAGAGGGTTTTTTCTGGTGTTTGATATTGATGATCTCAGGACAGGCGGAGGTCAGACTGCCAGCTGCCCGAGGAGGCAGCCTTCTCACAGCGCCGCCCATTGTATAGTGGCCGTACTTAGTACTGCGGCTCAGCCCCGTTCACTCGAATGAGACTGAGCTGCGCCTAGGTCATGTGACTGATGAACGTGATGTCACTGGCCTAGGAAGAGGTAGCAGCGCTGCAGTCTCTTCAAACAGCCGAGGAGACAGAGCCCTGGCTGATCTGATATTGATAGCCTATCCTGAGGATAGGCTGGCCATCAATATGAAAATCTTGGACAACCACTTTAAAGGGGTATTCCTGCTACAGGACATTATCATTGCTATGGGAGCGCCGAAGATAGCTGAGAGCTGTACCCAGCTATCTCCAGCGCTCCCATAAAAATCAATGGAGCGGCGGCATGCTTTTCCAATCAGCCGCTTCGTTCATTTCAGGAGCCCGCGTTCTCGTGACCTTAGGATCTTACTTGATAGTTATCCAACTGGAATACCCCTTTAGTAAATTTGGCACATCACTAGACAGTACTCTATGCACCAGACATTCACATCTATGATAGCTATGAGTTGGTGTAGAACTAAACTATTAGTTAGGACAGTTTATGGAGTAAATTATAGTAAATTAGTAGGGCCATGGAGGCCGAGCCCTAATTAGTAGGGCCATGGAGGCCGAGCCCCTTTTACTAAGCTTCTCCCAATTTTCCTGAGAAGTGGGGAGTCACAAATTTGGCTCAAATATCTAACACAACCAGAGACATAATTTCCTGATTTTACCTGACTACTTATTAGTCGGGGCAGTTTCTGGGCATTAGGTTCTCTCAAGTTTTTTTTGTTTCTGATTGTAGATTTTTTTCCCCCTGATTCCTGCACATGATTATGGGGGCGGTCATCTTGCCTGAGCTGTTCTTAACAGCGTTTAGACATATGCTTTACAGCAGCCACACGGACCCTAGGAACCTGAAGTCTCACTGAATTCTATGGGAGAGCATCGTGGGCATGCTCTGTGACCTGCGCAGAGGTCAATGTGCAGGAAGGAGGAGGAAGTCAGCTATGGAATCACACTTTGTAAATGTTGGAGCCTGTATTATGAAATGCAACCTTCCATTGTAATCCTACCTGTAATGATGATAAGATGACTGCTGAGAAGTGATCTCTACTGAACAAGTAGGACCTTATTATGACGCTTAGGTTAATTTCAGATTAGCCCTAGGGATCTGGCAGGTGCGTAATGTTTCTTCCGGCCACTTCTCTAGCATATTTGCCGGAATATGGCCTGATTAGGGTTAATTGGGCTGGACGGAGACGTTCAAGCTTCCTGAGATGCCGGAACAGCCTGCCACGTCCCTAGCCATAGTGTGAAACTAGCCTTAGTGGTCAGTGTGAGAAGTACTGGATTCCAGGATTATTTTTGTAAATATAGACATAGTAAATTGATAAAAACATCCCCAAATGGTAAAAATAAAACAATAACAAGGACATTTTCTGATGTCACATTCCCATTTAAAAGTACCTATTTTCTTTCCCCAAATTGCTCCTTTTCGTTGGCCTTAATTGGGTTGTCTCACTTCAGCAAATAGCATTTATTATGTAGAGAAAGTTAAAACAAGGCACCTACTAATGTATTGTGATTGTCCATATTGCTTCCTTCGCTGGCTGGATTAATTTTCCCCACTGCTCGTTTCCATGGTTATGACCACCCTGCAATCCATTCAGTGGTGGTCATGCTTGCACACTATAGGAAAAAGCACTGGCCTATGTGAGCTCCCACGGCCCCGGCCACCAGAGATCCCGGCACTTTTTCCTATAGTGTGCAAGCACGAGCACCACTGATGGATTGCAAGTTGATCGTGATCATGGAAACGAGCAGTGTATACTGGTGATGGGAAAATGAATCCAGTCAGCAAAGGAAGCAATATGGACAATCACAATACATTAGTAAGTGCCTGGTATTAACTTTCTCTACATGATAAATGCCACTTGCTGAAGTGAGGACGACCCCTTTAAAGAATGCAAACCATAGATCCGCTACTATCACTGGCTGGAGCTAATGACACCCTCTGCAGGGGAAGTGCGCAGTCACGTGCTGCCCTGTAAATCTATTAAATACATGGTCATGGCCATTCTGCTGAAGGACGGCCATATTGTACAGTGGTTCTCTACTCTAATAGAGCGGAGGCCCGATTGCGGTACACCCCTCTATGACAGCCATACAACAAGGCACATGTATGGGGGCTGTCCAGTTGGTACAACCCCTTTAAGAGTGCATATACTGCATACGTACAAAGCAATGGTATTAGTGCATAGCTGGTGAAGATGCCCTTTAATTGTGACCACTCAGAAATGGCTGACAAATCAGTTTACACATACTCTACACATTCACAAAGAGCCCTAATTCTCATCATTTTCCATCACACATCACCTCAAACCATTTCACACGTCTGGTGACGAGGGACCGGATGACTGGAAAGCTTGGCATGTCAAGATGTGTCAGCGCCGCCGTTAATATGACATTTGGACATTTGTGTTTGACTTATAGTTCACATGTAGGAGAAATATCCTCTAATGATTTCTCTTCCTCAGAATTTTCTTTTGTGTTACAGTTTGATCTTAAGATGCCTTATAGGAAGAGAGTAAACAGCTGTCTGAACTTGCTCAAGTATGTGTACCTCATCCTTTCATGATACATTGTATCGAGGCAAACAATGCCTTTCAAGTCAAATCTGTAAATGTCTCCAGTCTACTTAGCATTATGACTCAGGCCAGACAGGTAAAAATACTATGGAATGTATCAAAAACACAACACACACTAGTCAGATGTTTACACTGATGTTTCTTTAAATGATCACCAATGCAGACTATTGCAGCCTGGAAATATTCAACATAATCAGGCAAAAATGGGCTACAGATTGGTTATGGACGGGGGCATGACAGGTACTTCTGTCAAAATCATTTAATATTGCTAAAAATAAGTTTTAAATAAAAATGATCCTTCTCTTTTCTCTATAGAAAATGAAATAACTGAATATCAGAAATTTAAAAAGGTGCCTACCCTGTATTACACTCCAAAGCTGCACTCACTATTCTGCCAGTGGAGTCACTATATACATATATTACATTACTTATCCTGTACTGATCCTGAGTTACATCCTGCATTATACTCCAGAGCTGCACTCACTATTCTGCTGGTGCAGTCACTGTGTACATACATTACATTACGTATCCTGTACTGATCCTGAGTTACATCCAGTATTATACTCCAGAGCTGCACTCACTATTCTGCTGGTGCAGTCACTGTGTACATACATTACATTACTTATCCTGTACTGATCCTGAGTTACATCCTGTATTATACTCCAGAGCTGCACTCACTATTCTGCTGGTGGAGTCACTGTGTACATACATTACATTACTTATCCTGTACTGATCCTGAGTTACATCCTGTATTATACTCCAGAGCTGCACTCACTATTCTGCTGGTGCAGTCACTGTGTACATACATTACTGTACTGATCCTGAGTCACATCCTGTATTATACTCCAGAGCTGCACTCACTATTCTGCTGGTGGAGTCACTGTGTACATACATTACATTACTTATCCTGTACTGATCCTGAGTCACATCCTGTATTATACTCCAGAGCTGCACTCACTATTCTGCTGGTGGAGTCACTGTGTACATAAATGACTTATTTTGTGTTTTGAGTTATATATTCTATATTATACTCCCAAGGTACCTTCACAGTTTTGCAGACTTCAGAGCTGCAACCTTCCAGCATTTCTTTCTTGGCTTTGTGTCTGCATTGAGCTTGGCCTGATGACTTGCATTGTGGGAAGTTCAGTAGTTACAGCAGCAACTGTTCAGTCACCTGATGTAGGCAAAAAGTAAAGGCCCTTCTATATGAGCCAAATAAATTTTTAATTTCCAATAATTGCCTATCAATAAGCAGAGATAAGAGCTGCAATTATATGCAACAATCAACCCCGCCACTGTGATTCACTGGTGGCCGGCGGAAGATCCCGGTTTCAACAGGGCGATGTGCTCTTAGCAAAGAGTGATTTTATGTGTCCCGTAAACGGAATCTCAGAAAAGCTGTTTGACATCGGTCTGACAGAAAGTGAATAGGACTGGATAGGACTGTTTCAAATGCAAGCAACACATTTTTAATAAAGGTCCCATAAAGATAAACTATTTATAGAGTGTCCCACAGTTGAGTTCAATTCCCCTGCAGCACCCCCACAGGGCAAATAAAGTATTGCAATACACATTGCAATCAATGAACAGTCTGCATAGAATGTATATATTAAAATATTATATATTTTTTTCTTTCCTTGTAAAACCTCCTTTCCCCCACTTGTCTAAGGCTTCAGTTTGTTAGCGTCCTTGACTGAAGTGTGACTTCTGTTGATCTATGAACATCAGGTGCATCACAGACTGATGCAATATCATCATTGACATTTAATGACAGCTATAACAAGTTGTAGCATTAATTTTAGAAGTTCAGATTGCTGCCAAAACAAATACTGAGCCCTTTGTATTTGCCGTATCTCATAATCAGTCCTGTACTTTATCCTGTGTCCTGTATTTGAGGAACTGACTATTTATTGGCATCTTCGCCTAAAAACTAGGATAGTTCTCTAGCGTCACTTTCTCCTCGCTGCAGTACCTTGGGGCCACTAGAGGGCAAACCTCCCAGCTATTCAATAACATGTCCGCTTGTTCCCTTTTGACTTGTTTTACTACATTGACAACTATTTTTGGATTGCTCCTGTGCGTCTTGAAGCATCTTTGCCTTTAGTCTTGATTAAAAATGTCTTATCATTTTGCATATACAGCTCATATTTAGACCAATGTGTGTCTATGGTTAAAGACTTCAAACTAACTCTGCGCGGTCTGATCCTCCAGTCACGTGTTACTCCTCAGGACAGACGATCCATATGAGATTGGCGGAGGCACGACTCCCAGCGCCCCCGGCCATCTGCTGTAGGAAGAGACCGCGGTGCTCTGTGAGTGCTTACGCCTCTTCCTAGGCCACGTCACGTTTATCAGTCACGTGGCCCTGGCGCACCTCACCTCTATCCCAGAGAACCTCTTGACAAGCCGTTCTTAAGGGCCACCCTTGTAGGGGGATTGGAAAACATGTCCTGAATGTAAGCATAATACACATTAAATGGTTGGTCAGTTCGGTTGACCGTAGCCTAATGGACAACTTTAGGGCCTGAACTGGAACAAAAAAATCCATTACAAATATTGTTGAAACACTCATGGGAACATGACGCTACTACATGGGTGCAACCTAAGTGCAAAGTTGGCAACCATTAACCCTTTCAATCCCGGGGGATTTTTCATTTTGGCTTTTTACCGCCGGTCTTCCTGGAGCTCTAACTTTTTTATTTTTCAGTTCACATAGCTGTATCAGGGCTTGCTTATTCTCTAATGGCATCATTTACTGTTGCATACAATGTATTGAGAAGCTGTAAAATATCTAAATGGGGTGGAATTGAGAACCAGTGAGCACCCCACTTACAGTGTGAACCAGAGAGCACCCCATTTACAGTGAGTGTGCCGCCATACACAGTGCCCCTGACAGAGAGCACGCTCATGCACAGTGCCCAAGGCAGAGAGTGCCCCTGCATAAAATCTGACAGCTACAGAGAGCCCCATATGCCATACACTACCCAAGCCATGCCCCCATATACATTGCATGTTAGGTGCCCTAGCCAGAGTGTGCATAGAGTGCCCCAGGCAGCCACTGCCCTCATGTACAGTGCTGCAACCACATACACTATGCCAGCTGCAGAGAGTCCTCATATGCAGTGCCGCAGTTTGCAGTCTAGTCATGAAGACTCTCCGTTACAGTAGTCCTGTATCCCAATACACATGACTAGTTCCACCACTTTTCAGATCTACTTTTTCCCCCCTCCAATAAGCTTGCGGTTGTGATAGCTAACAATGCTTATTTTCTGTATGTTCGCCCAGGGGAGCAAAATAATGAAATATAGTAAAACACTACATGTAAAGCTTTTATTATGATTGAATCACACAAAATATCAGACAGTAATGGTGCTTTAAAGAGAAGCTGCGCTCCCCCAGGGCTCATTGTTTTACATGCCTTCAGTGTACACAAATAATGATGCACTCTGGGAACAGGCAAGAAATACAAGCAGGTCTTTAATTAGGCCGCGACCAATACTCATTATTGCTGCAGACTTCATCAGGGGATCAGAGTAATTTATTAACTTCTGCTTGGATCTCAACGTCTGCAAATCAAGATGTTCCTTCATTAACTACAATTATAATGTCCAGTTATTATCTGAATGCTACAATAGATTATGTGGGCGTGCTTGCCACTGGACAGAAGGAAAAGCTGATTTAAAAAAAAACCTCTATAAGCCCCTCTGAACTCACCACCCAGAAAACTATTGCTGATCGACGATTAGCACTGGCCGATAATGGAAAACTTGGATGGAGCAAAAATGTGCCCAAATATCCCTTTATACACTTATACTGACTGGCCTCCACACACAGAAAAGAGGGACCTTCATACAGGTCTATAGCTAAAAATCCAAATATGCTCATATACTCCACCACAACCTCAATCTAATATAAAGATTGCTTGCCCCCCACCCATTTCTTTCTTCTTACCAAGTAGGAGAGAAGAGCGGCGTCTGTATAATCTTGCAAAAGAGAGTTAGGCCAGCGCCTCCAAACTATGTATAAAGGGAGTTCAGGTACATGCTACCATGGCTGCAATCAGGGGCGTAACTAAAGGCTCATGGGCCCTGGTGCAAGAGTTAGACTTGGGCCCCCTTCCCGCAGTGCTTTGTGTGTCTTCTTATGCAGCACAAGGGTCTTTGGGCCCCCTCAGGCTCCTGGGCCCGGTAGCGACTGCTACCTCTGCACCCCCTATAGCTACGCCCCTGGCTGCAATGCAAAAGCAAATGAGGACTACAAGGACTTGGTCACTTTTGGATATGAGATCATTCTTGGAGCCAACACATCGACAGCCGCCCTCCGGATCCAGCCTCAGGGAACGCCTAGACCGACAGGTGTCCGACTACATCGGGTTAACGGCCGATGTGGATGCTCTAGGAAGTGAGAAACCCCTGGACTACTGGGTGTGCAGGCTTGACCTGTGGCCAGAGTTAGCACAATTTGCCATCGAACTCTTGGCTTGCCCCTCGTCGAGTGTCCTGTCCGAAAGGACATTCAGCGCAGCAGGGGGGATCGTGACCGATAAGCGCACTCGCCTAGCTCACGACAGTGTGGACTACCTCACATTTCTAAAAATGAATGAGGCATGGATCTCAGGGGAATTCAACAACTGTGACGACCCTGTTTAATAGAATTTTACCTGCTACCATTGTTTTTTTTTCAAGAGAGGGGATTTCGTTAGCCATGTTTTTAATCCAATTTAATATTTTTAGTTATTTTAAACATATGTATTTGACATGTATTTGTACTGGCCTTCAGTAAAATTGATACCCAATGACCGTCTAATATACCTCCAGCCACATAATCACTTGATCTTTTCTGTACGGTGGATGCATAGTTTTTGGGTCCTGTAATCTAACTGCCCAACTGTAAAATTGTTATACGGTGACCGCCTAATGTACCTCCAGCCACATAATCACTTGATGTTTTCTGTCCAGTGAACGCCTATTGTTTGGGGCCTGTACTCCACTGGCCAGCAGTAAAATTGATATCCAATGACCGTCTAATATACCTCCAGCCACATAATCACTTGATCTTTTCTGTACTGTGAATGCATCATTTTTGGGGCCTGTAATCTAACTGGCCAACAGTAAAATTGTTATACGGTGACCGCCTAATATACCTCCAGTCACATTATCAATTGTTCTTTTCTGTACAGTGAATGAATAATATTTAGGGCCTGTAGTCCACTGGCCTTCAGTAAAATTGATATCCATTGACCGTCTAATATACTTCCAGCCACATAATCACTTGATCTTTTCTGTACTGTGAATGCATAATTTTTGGGGCCTGTAATCTAACTGGCCAACAGTAAAATTGTTATACAGTGACCGCCTAATGTACCTCCAGCCACATAATCACTTGATCTTTTCTGTACGGTGGATGCATAGTTTTTGGGGCCTGTAGTCCACTAGCCTGCAGTAAAAATTGATATCCATTAACCGTCTAATATACTTCCAGCCACATAATCACTTGATCTTTTCTGTACTGTGAATGAATAATTTTTAGGGCCTGTAGTCCACTGGCCTGCAGTAAAATTTATATTCATTGACCGTCTAATATATCTCCAGCCACATAATTACTTAATGTTTTCTATCCGGTGAATGCCTAATGTTTGGGCCCTGTACTCCCGAGGTCTAAAATAAAAAATTTCTAGGCTCCAGCAGGGCACATTTTTTACAGTTTTTCCCTTTAAGACATATAAAAATGGCCCCAGATTAAAATACATATTTTTTGTGGGAATTTTTGCCATTGATCCCCGTATCTGGTATGTCACTGTACATGTTGTGGGACGATTTGTGTACTTCTAGTAAGTATTTAGTGGCTGCAAATATGACCTGAAGGTTTTTCAGGTTCATCTGCCATTAAAGTGAAAGGGGCCCGCTGCGAGCTTGCGGTTCGCGAACATTTGATCGCGTTCGCAAATCATTACAGCCGATGTTCGTCCATCACTATTTATAATCACTTACTTAGCAACTGGCATAAATGATGACTGAAATCTATGCCAGCTAGGACCTGGAGTATATGTCAGTATAGAACACAGACTGCCAGAGGAGGCCTGCACCTAGTTCTAAATAAAATGCCTGCTTTGGCTACACAGCCCCCCGGCGTAGCACGTACTGGTCTTGATAAATCAGGGCCTATATATTTGGGGCTACAAACCAGAAAATAACACAGTGAGATTAAAACGCAACATAACTGAATGTGTAAAATAAAAACAAAAAATACAAAAAATAAAAATGATTTGCTTGAAAACATAAATTAAAAGTAAAATAGCTAAAATGTAGATGAAACTGCATATCTATTATACATCTTATTGTGATATTATAGAATGACCAGAGAATAGATTTACTGATTAGAATCTTGGAGATTAAAATCTATAATTACTTCAGGGAAACAATATGTTCTGTCCTGACGCCACAGGCCTCTGGTTTTGCACAATAAAACCTTTTTTTTCTTTTTATTGTTCAAATGTACAGGTTTCTCCTGTCACAAGTGAGCTGGGGAATGATATTGTGTTAACCAGTTCCAATAAACTTCTCACCCACTTCATTACAATTAATTAAAGATGTATAAGTCTGTTAACCAGCAATAAAAATGTCATACAGTTCATTAATTGTTATCCCTTAAAAGTCAACCCGAGCACTCAGCACTGCTAGATTTACTGTTTACACGGTCACTCTCACCAAGTCATTCCCTACAACAGCCCCAATTTATGTTTTCTCGCTTTACTTTAAAGCAATTATTTAAACTAATTTTCTCAGAAAACAGGTTATTATTATATTACTGTTTATTTTACTTTTATTATCAAAAGGAATTACTGTCATCTTTAGAGTTTTAGAATGATTTCAATTTTACCATAATTTTTTCCATGTTTTCCCAATTCAGTTTATTCTGTGACACATACATTTTTATCCAAATTTCCCAATCATAGAGCTGCCAATCCTTGTTTACTATCTTTTCATAAAAGTTTTCAAAAAATTCCTAATGCTTACAATATATATTTTTTTATAATTTCAAAATAACAGCAAATGAAACAACAAAATAATAGACCAAATACGGTAATGCAAATTGTTAATGTTGGGCAATTGTTTTTCGTAGCATCAGATATGTATTCAGAGTTTCATCTATGATGAAATGTTTTATAAATACTTGACCTGTACAGAGCTATAATATGGGCGCCATAAAAGTGTATAGGGGCCTGCTCCTACATTTGGATACATTCAATTTATAAGGCATGCTCCATTTGATGTCATATTCTTAAAATATTCTCCCCTAGAGAATATGCTGCCCTCTATTTCCAAGAATGCAACTTCCATAATACTGCCCCTTGTGACCAATATAACTGCTGTAATATGGCCTTCTACTATATTAGTTGCCTCCTATGTGCAAGAATATATAACTACTATAATACTACCCCCTACGTACAAGAATATAACTACTATAATACCACCTCCTTTGTACAAGAATATAACTACTATAATACTGCCTCCTATGTACAAGAATATATCTACTATAATACTGCCTCTATGTACAAGAATATAACTACTATAATACTGCCCCCTATGTACAAGAATATAACTACTATAATACTTATTTTTATACATTGGAGGTGGATCGCCCCCACAGCCGCTGCCCACATCCTTCTACCTGTACTATAATACTGCTCCTATGTACAAGAATATAACTACTATAATACTGCCTCCTATGTACAAATATATATCTACTATAATACTGCTCCTGTGTACAAGAATATAACTACTATAATACTGCTCCTATGTACAAGAATATAACTACTATAATACTGCTCCTATGTACAAGAATATAACTACTATAATACTGCTCCTATGTACAAGAATATAACTAATGTAATACTGCTCCTATGTACAAGAATGTAAATACTATAATACTGCTCCTATGTACAAGAATATAACTACTATAATACTGCTCCTATGTACAAGAATGTAACTACTATAATACTGCTCCTATGTACAAGAATATAACTACTATAATACTGCTCCTATGTACAAGAATATATCTACTATAGTACTGCTCCTATGTACAAGAATATAACTACTATAATACTGCTCCTAAGTACAAGAATATAACTAGTATAATACTGCTCCTATGTACAAGAATATAACTACTATAATACGGCTCCTATGTACAAGAATGTAACAGCTATAATACTGCTCCTATGTACAAGAATATAACTACTATAATACTACCTCCTATGTACAAGAATATAACTACTATAATACTGCCTCCTATGTACAAGAATATAACTACTATAATACTGCTCCTATGTACAAGAATATAACTACTATAATACTGCTCCTATGTACAAGAATATATCTACTCTAATACTGCCTCCTATGTACAAGAATATAACTACTATAATACTGCCTCCTATGTAGAAGAATATAAGTACTATAATACTGCCTCCTATGTACAAGAATAAAACTACTATAATACTGCTCCTATGTACAAGAATATAACTACTATAATACTGCTCCTATGAACAAGAATATAACTACTATAATACTGCCTCCTATGTACAAGAATATAACTACTATATTACTGCCGCCTATGTACAATGATATAACTACTATAATACTGCCTCCTATGTACAAGAATATAAGTACTATAATACCGCCTCCTATGTACAAGAATATAACTATTATAATACTGCCTCCTATGTGCAAGAATATAACTACTATAATACTGCTTCTATGTACAAAAATATAACTACTATAATACTGCCTCCTATGTACAAGGATATAACTTCTATAACATTGCCACCTATGCATAACAATATATATATACATATATATATTTTATAACACTGTCATCGATCTACAATAATTCACCACCAAATCATAGATAAGGAAATAAGGCTGCCCCTTATGGATAAGAATCAAAAATGAAATATATTGGAAAGATCAGATCTGTTGGGGTGCAGCAGTTGCCACCACTGATAAGGAGGTCCTCCACATGTGTTACAGCGGGGGCGGCTAGCTGCCACTGTCCACTCTTCTTACTCAGCAGACTGGACCCACCTCCTGCTGCCATCTTCTAGGCATTCTCTTTCTCCTTTATAAAGCTGTGGCCTGCTCGTCTACCAGGACCCACCTCTAATGCCTGTAGGGCATACATGCGCACTCCTTTAGGCTCTTAAAGGACCAGTGTGTATTAGCCCAAAACTTCACCGGCCAATTGCTGGCAACCTGTGTATATTCAAGGAACATTCCCCAGTGGGAAAGTGCTCAAACAATAAAGTTCTTAACTTTGCTAGTTCCCTGTGTACTGACCTCTGCCCCTTTACTGACTCTGCTGCCTGAACTGTGCCTGATTTAACCTGTGCTGTCTGTCCTTGATTCTGTTTACCATATTCACACAAACACTGCCTGCCCTGACTTGGGCCTGTTACTGACTATGAATTTTGACCGATCCCTCGGTGCTCCACAGCAGTGTCTATGACATCTGTGGGTCAGCTGCCAAGCACACCGGAAGTACTCCAGGAGGTAATGGTCTTGTGGTTCCTTGCAGTGAAGCCCAGATCCCTGTTCAAGGGTTAAAGTGTGAATAACAGGGGACTGCTAGGATAATGCCTTTAGGTCTAGCCCAAATTCAAACCGGTTGGATTGGCACAGCGGTTCCACACCCACTGCCATAACAACATGCTTATTAAGATGTTAGGTTATGGAAACCTACAAGGCACGCCACTGAAAACAGGCCACTGGCTTCCCCTTTGGATTGGTGGGATTCTGACTGACAAAGCCAAGTAGTCTGCGCAAAGTGAAGGAGAGATTACTGAGCCTACATGCATTATTGCATTATATCTTCTGCCTATACAGTCAGGACAAAAGTATTTATGTCAATGCTCTCATAGACACAGATGACAATTATCACTGGCTGTTTACAAACAGTGTAAGTAGGATGTCTTCAATTACACCAAGAGCAACAGTGCCACCTACAGGCATAAAGATGTGACAACACTACAAAAAGTAAAACGTTTTCAGGTTTGTGTCTCTAATACTAATTGGCTAATTACTCCCCCCATGCTCTGGAGGAACAATGATATAGTGTGCACTGCAGTCTGGGCATATAAGGACTTGTTGCCTGTAGGTAGTGGGCCCAAGTAAAGGGTTGGCATTGCAGCTCATCCTCCCTATAGATGATTATTTAAAATATTGGAGTACAACACCTGCACCGGACCATCTCGTCTCTTAAGCCTATGAAATAAAGATGAATGTTCATGATATCTTTGCACTACAGACACTGTGACCTGTGAGCTGATTGGGTCTTCTCATGTTAGACATGTTTACCTGGTTCTAAAGCCTCGGGGAGTTTAATATTTGAAAGAACCTCTTAGCAATAGATTTATCCTTTAATTCCTTCAGAAAATCTATAAAAGGTATGTCTGAAATCTCTTAAGCCCATGATAACCTCAAGCCACGGCACTTAATCTTCAAAAAAAAAAAGAAAAAGCCAGAGCTGAAGACAAGGCTCTTGAGATCTCTGTAAATCAGCGTTGGGTACATCCAATGTGATGTCAGATCAATGGTCGCCTCTCTGGAAGTGCATGCCTCAACAGCGAATACCAAAATGCCTTGATTGCATTCCTTCCTGAACCTGGCTGCTCTGCTTGTCCGGTTCTGTTTCTAAACAGACGGGTGCAAAAACATAGATTGTTACCAGGTTACTCCGGCAAAAACACAGCAAGGTGTCTCCGCGGCCGCTCTAGTCAAAGCTACAAGAGCGAGACTTCAATCAGAGGCATTTTTTCTACTTCACTTCATTTAACTAGTGTTCAGCTGCCCTTGAGCACACACGACGCTCGGAAAATGGTCACAATGCTGGGTATTCAGGCCTGTATGTGGAGCGATGTGGCATATAATAACATAGTCATTAGCTTATACACATACACACGATGTATGATTGCATAGAGTATAGTATATAATATGGCGTACCACCCTATAAAACAGTGGAGAAAGTGACACAAGCTGCAGATATGGCCTAAAGCAAGGCAAGACAGACCATTAGGGAATAAATGGAAGCTTGCGTCCCCTTGATATTCCTTAACGGGATTGTCCATCCTTGAATATCATTTTGCATTTTTTAATATCTTAGTCAATCCAAATTTCTGTGCTCTCCTGAATGTAGATGCCCAACGGCATAGGTAGGTTTAGAGTAGGACCTGCCTGACTGAGACCACCTTGGCGCAGGTAGGCGGGCACAGATGTGGTTTGATCAAAATATATTGGCTGAGAGTCTCAGATTTTATCATATCAGAGTGAGGGCTTAGTCCATATATAATGTTTGCATCTATTGCATTAGCGCATTATTTTCCGTCATTTTTCTCTTATAAATGTAGCCATGTACATCTGCTTATTCGGTTATCAGATCGTGAAGGATTTTTTAAATCTTTTTCTGTGATTTTTTTTATAATTTCTCAATATATATTGTTCTGATATGAAGCTCCAGCCACCACTAGAGGGAGCTTAACTACTACTGATTTATTGCTGCGTAAAATGTAAAACTGTATACATTAAGCACCTGAGCGCCCTCTAGGGGAGACTGCAGACAGAAATGTATCATTCACTACCAGGAAACTGGAGCCCTGACCTCTGTGATGATGTATTAATCGGCACATAATGATGCACTTAAAAAAGCATGGTGTTAAAAGGTGTGCCTAAAATAAAATAAAAATGCTCCTCAATGCCTTCAACCCGTTTTAACGTCCAAACTTTCATTAAACAGTTACAGAAAAAATATCTAGTATAGTAACTGGGTGCATAAATTAAAAGTTACTTCTGGCTATGCCATCAAATGGCTATTCAACCCTTTCTAAACTCTTCCACCATTAGGCTTGGGCTACATAGAGGCTTGGTAGAAAGTTGGTAGAAAAGTACAGACTCCAACTCCAATATTTTAAAAAATGTTTTTAATAACTTTCATATAGAGCTTTTCTAACTTTTTTTGAGGACAAATTCATAGCTTTCTTAAAATTATTATAAGTATTATATATAAGTATTACTTATTATTATAGGTGTAACAGTGTTTTCCAGTTATTAAATGCATAGTGCACTATATATTTACTTACAGGAATTTCGAAAATATCAGGAATTTTATAGATTATATTCCAATAAATATGGTTTATGTTCTATCGCAGTAGCCTGATTACTTACATGATGGTAAGAGAAAGCTCGATGTCACCATTTTACTACAGGACATTTTTTATTACTACATTTTTGGCCATTTATGTAGGAGTCAGAGCTGAAGTCGGACTGTGAGTCGGAATCAGAACTTTGGCTTACTGACTCCACAGCCCTGATTTTAACAGCTGTAGCTCAATGTTGCATACACTCTTGTGCAGTCCTTAGGTCGCTATTATTATATGTAAAAATATAAACGCAACACTTTCTGTTTTGCTCCCATTTTGCATGAGCTGAACTCAAAGATCTGAAACATTTTCTACAGACACAAAAGACCCATTACTCTCAAATATTGTTCACAAATCTGTCTAAATCTGTGTTAGTGAGCACTTCTCGTTTGCTGAGATAATCCACCCCACCTCACAGGTGTGGCATATCAAGGTGCTGATTAGACAGCATGAATATTGCACAGGTGTGCTTTAGACTGCCCACAATAAAAGGCCACTCTGAAATGTGCACAGTTTTGCCTTACTGGGGGAAGGGGGGGGGGGGGAGAAAACCAGTCAGTATCTGGTGTGGCCACCATTTGCCTCATGCAGTGCAACACATCTCGCATAGAGTTGATCAGGTTGTTGATTGTGGCCTGCGGAATGTTGGTCCGTCCACTTCAATAGCTGTGCGAAGTTGCAGAATATTAGCGGGAACACGCTGTCGTATACGCCGATCCAGAGCATCCCAAACATACTCAATGGGTGACATGTCCGGTGAGTATGCTGGCCATGCAAGAACTGAGATGTTTTCAGCTTCCAGGAATTGTGTACAGATCCTTGCAATATGGGGCCGTGCATTATCCTGCTGCAACATGAGGTGATGGTCGTGGATGAACGGCACCACAATGGGACACTGGATCTCGTCACGGTGTCTCTGTGCAATCAAAATGCAATCAATAAAATGCACCTGTGTTCATTGTCCATAACATACGCCTGCCCATACCATAACCCCACCGCCACTATGAGCCATTCGATCCACAACGTTGACGTCAGCAAACCGCTCACCCACACAACGCCACACACGCTGTCTGCCATCTGCCCTGAACAGTGAAAACTGGGACTCATCCATGAACAGAACGCCTCTCCAACGTGCCAGATGCCATCAAATGTGAGCATTTCCCCACTCAAGTCGGTTACGACAACGAGCTGCAGTCAGGTCCAGACCCCGATGAGGACGATGAGCATGCAGATGAGCTTCCCTGAGACGGTTTCTGACAGTTTGTGCAGAAATTCTTTGGTTATGCAAACCGATTGTTGCTGCAGCTGTCCGGGTGGCTGGTCTCAGACGATCATGGAGATGAACATGCTGGATGTGGAGGTCCTGGGCTGGTGTGGTTACATGTGGTCTGAGGTTGTGAGGCCGGTTGGATGTACTGCCAAATTCTCTGAAACGCCTTTGGAGACGGCTTATGGTAGAGAAATGAACATTTATTGCACGGGCAACAGCTCTGGTAGACATTCCTGCAGTCAGCATGCCAATTGCACGCTCCCTCAAACGTTGCGACATCTGTGGCATTGTGCTGTGTGATCAAACTGCACATTTCAGAGTGTCCTTTTGTTGTGGGCAGTCTAAGGCACACCTGTGCAATATTTATGCTGTAATCAGCACCTTGATATGCCACACCTGTGAGGTGGGATGTATTATCTCGGCAAAGGAGAAGTGCTCACTAACACAGATTTAGACAGATTTGTGAACAATATTTGAGAGTAATGGGTCTATTGTGTATGTAGAAAATAATTCAGATCTTTGAGTTCAGCTCATGCAAAATGGGAGCAAAACCGAAAGTGTTGCGTTTATATTTTTGTTCAGTGTATATATATATGTGTGTGTTTTGAGCTGCAGGTACCGCACTGCGGTTACTGCTGACTACTTGGCTTCACCTGAACTGCTTTAAATGGCAACTCCAGGTGCGGCCGAGCAATTAGGAGTAACTGTGGCTTAGACGCATTTGTGTAATAGCACCCTTAGATGTTAGGATTGTTGACCACAAGCATAGAACTGTGGTCTTAAAAAAGGGGGTTATGCAGAAAAACTATGGGGCTAGTCCATGATTAAAGGCCATGTAAACCTTTGTGGGCATTTTTTTTTATTATTATTGCATTGTACTCATTTTGAGCTAAAAAAAAAACTTGAGCCCCTTTCCCTGCACAGCCTTGACATTCTTTAGTAGCATGCTCTGTATTTTTACTGTTTCCCTTCAGGCAGCTCAGCTGATGGCCCCTTATCTCTGACCTCCGAAACACTCATTATAGATCAATTCTTATCTTACTGATAAGAATGTGGCCTAAATAAGTGTTTTATATTTAGTAATTTAGAGATAAAGTTTATTAGATAACCCACAAAGTGAACTAAACAGTTAACCCTTTGTGACAGAACAGCTGAATATTTTTAATATAAACCAATTTAAAAATATATATATTTTTAGCCCAAAATGAGTAAAATGCAATCATAAAAAAAATTGCTCTCAAAGGTGTACATAGCCTTTAGTGTAAAAAATTGAAAATCAGACATCGTACATGACAATCTCTAACAAAGCTAGAACCAGCCCTGTACTTCACATGGATCCAGAGATCTCCCCATTCATTGCTCTAATTGCTCTGCTAGATTTATTTTTACCTGGCAGCTCAGGGACGTGTCCTTTCTGCTGCAGATCAGTGGGCCTGTCTCTCCCTAACACAGCTCAGATCTAACAGTAGATCCAGTTGGTGGCAGTTGGAGGCTGAAAATGAGCATGTGCGACCACCTCAGCGATGTTACTGAGGTGGACGTACAAATAAGAACTGCAGGTGGCGCTATACAGACAGATTTTATTGACTAACTCAGTGGCTATATTACATTTTTAGGCTACTTTCACACTTGCGTTCAGAGCGGGACGGATCCGCTCATATAATGCAGACGGTGGCTCCGTTCAGAGCGGATCCGTCTGCATTATAATGTTAAAACATTTCTAAGTGTGAAAGTAGCCTCAGACGGATCCGTCCAGACTTTCAATGTAAAGTCAATGGGGGACGGATCCGTTTGAACATTGAGCCATAGTGTGTCATCTTCAAACGGATCCGCCCCCATTGACTTACATTGTAAGTCTGGACGGATCCGCACGCCTCCGCACGGCCAGGCGGACACCCGAACGCTGCAAGCAGCGTTCAGGTGTCCGCCTGCTGAGCGGAGCGGAGGCTGAACGCTGCCAGACTGATGCATTCTGAGCGGATCCGCATCCACTCAGAATGCATTAGGGCAGTACGGATGCGTTCGGGTCCGCTCGTGAGTCCCCTTCAAACGGAGCTCACAAGCGGACAGCCGGACGCTAGTGTGAAAGTAGCCTTAAAGGGTTTTTCTTGGATTTTAATATTGATGACCTATCCTTGGGATAGGTCAGCAATATCAAATCGTCGAGAGTCCATAACCTGGCACCTCCGCTGATCAGCTGGTTGAAGAAAACTCTCCATACGAGCTCTGCTTTCCCTTCATTGTTTACCTGCTCCCCGTCGACATCGCAGCAGTGAGCAGGTGTAATTACAAGCCGCCCCATTCACTTCTATGGGACGGCTCTGTAGTATACACTTCTATAGGAAGGAGCTGCCCCATTGAAGTGAATGGGACAGCTTGTAATTACACCTGCTCACTGCTGTGATGTCGACGGCGAGCAGGAAACAATGAAGGGTAGGTAGCGCTCACAAGGAGAGCGGCGTTCTCTTCAACCAGCTGATCAGAGGGGGTGCCGGAAGTCGGAACCCGCCGATCTGATATTAATGACCAATCCTGAGGATAGGTCATCAATATTAACAGCCCGGAAAAGCCCTTTAATTACATGCAATCACAAACATATTCAGATGAAGGTGTTTTTTTTGCGGGACAGCCTCTCTAAGTCCGTTGGATTGGGATGCACCAAATTTACTAAGAGGTGCAAACAAATTTGTTGCATCTTCTGCTGTCCGTGCGCCACAAACAGAGATCTATGCCAGCTCTGGCCTGGCGTAGACTGGAGTTAGAATTTACGTCAGTTAGCTGGGGGCCCAGCCCCCTTCAGGTAATTCTTTAAGGGGTGGAAAATCTCAAAGATGTAAATAGTAAATGTAAATGTGCTTCACTGTATATACAGCACACTTTTCTACTCCACACCTACTCCAACATGTAGTCTGTGCTAGTTTTTATCGAAAATGAAACACAATAGAACCTGACAAAGCACAAGGGGGTGTATACTTTTTATAGGTACTCTATGTGTTTATACATTCTACATAATGTACAGTAATTGACATTTCACTGTGAGACTAACACATTTATGACTGCATTCGTAAAGCACATCCATTATTCCATCTAGCAATAAGCATGTGTTATGATGCTGTCAAAGAGATTGACAGCCGTAAAATGTATGCAGGCGTTTATGGGTCAGTGGACAATTTATCAGCCTCCATTTTTCAGATAACAAATCTTGTAGAAAAGATTTGCGTCTTGGCTGTGAAAAGACAAAATGAAACAAACAGGTGATACCGCTACTTATATGAGAATAATATTTCAGCGCAATATAACATTTCAGAGTGTATCACCACGGCTCATACACACGGGAGGTGAACACCACTCTAATTATCAGACACAATCGTTAGAAATCACAACCATGTATTTGGCACCAATGTAAGAATTTTCCAAGTTCCGAATGCAACCTACCGAAACCTTAAATACTAAATAAAGGAGGGGAGAAAACATAGAGAGAAAATGATGCGGATAAAGATGCAGTGAAATCTGAAGTTAATCCTCCCTGATTTGACACTTGGTCCATATCTTACACTGATTCGGCCCCCAAAGGGTCGCGTAATTAAAAAATTATATAAAGTTTACAAATTTCCCCTTGAAATGCAAACATACCCCTCATGACTCAAATTCTGGTATCGAGGGTTGGCCTTAGGGGTGTGTGACATGTAGTTACACAGGGACAATCACCAATCATTACTAAAATGGGCACCACTGGGCCAGATAGTCTGGGCACTTTGAACTTACCCCCAAAATCTGCAAACTTGAAAATTTAGCTGCACAAGATTCAGCTTTTTTATTGATTCGCCAGTGTTATTTTGACACTCAAAGAAAAAAATGTGGGGGGTTCAGTCCGCACAACCCTATGCAGGTGCACATTGCTATGGCGAAATACAGATACAAACGCAAAAACACAAATGCAATCGCACTCTGCAACCAGCACTCTGCCCTGCCTTTATGCTGGATGTTGAATAAGGCATTGGTGTACATTTTGGCCAAAGCGTAATAAGCCACTCACCACGTCAAGGTCGCCTCCATGAATGGTCCCTAACACTAGCTCCTACCTGTTATGGGCCATGACAGCCACACAAAGTCCAGGGAGCGCAGGTACAGCATGCACGCCAAGCACACTCTGCTTTTAACCCCGTCCGGTGCCATTACAGCTTTCATCGGATCCAGGGATGCATGCTGAGCCCACTATATACTTCTTCTGGAGCCAAATGGCTACTGGTAGGTGCTATATAAGCAGACTCAGTTTTATACTGACTTTAAAACCAGCCTCCAGGGCACACTAACTGGTCAGGTGTGCATGACTGCTTGGAGATCGCCACGCCTCCAATATATACTACAAAGAAAAAAATGTGGGGGGTTCAGTCTGCACAACCCTATGCAGGTGCACATTGCTATGGCGAAATACAGATACAAACGCAAAAGCACAAATGCAATCGCACTTTGCAACCAGCACTCTGCCCTGCCTCTATGCTATATTTTGACACTCTATGGGGATGTTATTTGGGCACCATGGGCATCAATAGAAGGTCCTGCACGGGGCACCATCCAAATTAAGGCCAACCCTGTTAGGACTGACCTATAGAATGGCCCATGTGTAACCAGCATTACAGTTGGTGGAAGTGATGTCTCAATATTTAGGCTATTTTCACATCTGGGTTTTTAAATCGGGCAGGCTGTACTGGCATAGGAACAGCCTGTCAGATTTCACAGTATCCGGTATAGCCGGATGCTGCTATTCACCACCGGACTCTATTGACAATAATGGGATCTGGACGGTTTCCGGCATGAGTGCTGGGTTTGGACAAAAACCAGTGCGTGCACTCATGCCAGCACCGGACAGATCCCATTATAGTCAATGGAGTCCAGCAGTGAATAGCAGCATCCAGTTATGCCGGATACTGTGAAATCCGGCAGACTGTTCCTATGCCAGTACAGCCTGCCCGATTTAAAAACCCAGATGTGAAAATAACCTTACCTCTCTATGATTCAGCACTGGTGAAATTCCCAGCTTAGATGAAGAGGAAGTCTTGCAAGAGGTTGTAAGAAGTCACCCATAATTTTCCAACTTCCCTATGTTGTTGTGGTTCTTGATTTTTTTTTCCTTACAGCTTGACCATGATATTGCTCTTGTCTAATCTGTGCTCCGGCTGATATGTCCCACTAGTTTGTTAGGGTCACTCGAGAATGCCACCGCTAATACCTGGCCTACTCTGTCAGGGCTAGCCTTTAGAGTGTGCTTTCTGGGCCCATTAGCAGTCATTACCGACATGAGCGCCACGAAGGACTTGGAGTCTAATGCAAGTAATTATATAGACATTGTATGGCTCTGTCATTAGATTACACTGAGCTGTTATTTGGTCACTGCTAGGTTGTTTGAACACTATGAGGCAGTATTTATATTGAGTGGCACAGATTAGACATTGTGCCTTTGGCAGCACGGTATAGCACTGCTCTTTAGACAACTATATGGAAGAGTTATTTGGACAATGAATGGCACTGCTATCTGGGCACCATACTGTATGGAATTTATAATTTGGCACTGTATGGTGTATTCATTTGTACACTGTATAACAGAATACTATATACCAAACAGGGCATCATCAAATGGAAGGCTGACTGTGTCCGCTTTCTTCTGGCTCCTGACATACGGCCCTACTGACTTAGCTTCTACGTTTGTTCCTGGGAAGTCTATACATACATACAAGTTTGGGTCCGCGCTAGAAATTCACATGTAGAGGATGGTTCAAAAGCAATGGTCTTACAGGAGTTGTTTCTCTCGGTCTTTGGCTCCAACCCCAATGATCTCTGAACCGACCAGCATCCAGAGCTGATGTTAGTCCTTCAAATTAAACATGAACATAGGGCAGACCCGCAAGACAGGATATTCGCAATAATTTATTGTACTTACAAAATTTCTTCTTTCAGTATCACCCATAAAATAAGCAAAACTACTAGAAATAACACACAAAAAATCTTTTTGTTTGAAGCCTGGGAAGTCTGCCTATGCAGGCAAGATTATGCTAGTAGTCAATTCTGTGTTGTTGTCCAGATACAAGTTTTGCACAAAGAAATGTGCCGTTATACAGAGAGCAATGCTGCCCTGATGGGGCAAACGGGCTGGAGGAGGTTGTTTTGAATGGATGACACCAGGGAGGATTTACAGCGTAACTTCCAGAAGTTTCTCCTGGTCCTCTTGTAGGCTTCAATGGCCCACTGATCCTATTCGGCATTGGCTCCTAATACAGTCTTTATTTGGAAATAGTCCTAGTAATTCCTATGCAGAAGGCCTAGACCAGTGATGGCTAACCTTGGGCACTTCAGCTGTGGTGAAACTACGACTCCCAGCATGCTCCATTTATTTCTATGGAGCTCCGAGAACAGCCAAGCAAGTGTGCATCTAGGGAGTTGTATGTCTGTGAAGGTTCTCATTTATCCAGGTCATGGTATATATCTGTAAAGAATAAATCAAATCAACTGGACATACTGTAGATTTCTTGAAAATGTTTCACTCGTTCTTCCAACGAGCTTTCTCAATTCTGAGTGACTGTACAAAAATTCTGGGAATAAATATGTAACTGAATCCACATCTGGTAATTATACCCAGCATTGGGTATAATTACCAGATGTGGATTCAGTTACATATTTATTCCCAGAATTTTTGTACAGTCACTCAGAATTGAGAAAGCTCGTTGGAAGAACGAGTGAAACGTTTTCAAGAAATCTACAGTATGTCCAGTTGCCTTGATTGATTCTTTACAGATACTAGGGAGTTGTAGTTTTACCACAGCTGGAGTGTCGGAGGTTAGCCATCACAGTCCTAGACTTTCACCAGTCTCACTAAAAAAGGAAAGACTTCCAAACATTTCTCCCACACAAGTGGGAATCTGTAGTGCTCCACATAACAATTAAGGCCACGTTCACATCACAGTTTTCTTTTCCATTCTTCTTATCCGTCAATAGAACAGAAAAATTTAATCCTTTATTTTGAGCATTTGTTGTGCTCATTTTGCATTTGATCCTCCGTTCTGGACTGTTTCTCCCGTCTAAAATATCAGATCTCTGGCGGAACTGACTAAAACGGATTCTTTTTTTCTATTTTTCTGATCTGTCAGATGTTAATGTGGCCTAAGTCATATACTGCTCCTAAACCTACGTCCCGTAATGATCTCTGATGATCGATTTCAGGACAGGAAGAGGAACTGACATGCTAACAGCTAATTGTTGGCTGCTCACATACAGGGGCGGATTGGGAACCTTAAGTGGCCCTGGAAAAAATACCTAAAAGTGGCCCCATATGGTAGGAGGGTTTAAACTGACAGGAGGCGGGACAAGAAAAGTAGGGGGCTCAGCAATACTGTAGAGTAAAATACCACATACCACAGTGTGGCACAATATCCTGCCCCAAAAACTATCCCTCGAGGTGACCATCAATAGTGGCCATTTTCTCTCCTCCTCTTCCAGTTGTCGCTGGTTAAAATATGGAGCAGAGTGCTTAGGAGGTGAGGTGCGGGACATAGTTGAATTCAGGAGGGCATGTCACTGGCCGATTACATGAGTACCTGATTCTCACAGAGTTAATTACCACTGCGGCAGAGATGGGGGCTTGAATGGCCCCCTGGGCATCGGCCCACTGAGAAATTTCCCTGTAAGGTCTATGGCCAATCCACCCCTGCTCAGATGTTACTTTTAAAGGTGGGAACTAGACATATTGCACCATTGTATGGGCGCTATGTGGCTCCACAGTGAAACAAGTAAAAGATATCAGCTTTAACATTTTCTGATGGGTGCAACTAGGAATTGGGAGAGCCAAGTCACGGTATTAAAGGTCAGAGCACACGTCATATCTCCCTGAACTTATTTCAAAAGCATGGTGTGATATGCATCAGGCATCAACAGTTAACCCGTGCAAGTTATTCATTAGAAATACTGATAAAATAAATGTGTCCAATATAAGCAAAAATATGTACAAGTATATGCAGCTATGCAAATGAATGACACCATGCCCTGTGTACTTAAAAGGGTTGTCCCACAAAAAATATTTTTTCAAACCAGCACCTGGATCTGAATACTTTTGTAACTGTATGTAATTAAAAATTTAGTATAGCCACTGAGTTATTCAATAAAATGTATCTGTACAGCGCCACCTGCTGTTTTTTTTTTCTTATTTCGTTGTCCACCTCACTGAGATGGCTGCACATGCTCAGTTTCATCCTTTAACTGCCTTCTGAGCTGTGATAGGGGGAGCATAGACACGCCCCCTGAGCTGCAGCAGAAAAGACACTCCTCCTGAGCTGCAGCAGAAAAGACACTACTCTTTAGCTGCCAGCTTGATATAAATCTAGCAGATCAATGAAGGGGGAGATCTCTGGATCCAAGTGAGGTACACGGCTGGTTCTAGGTTTGTTAGAAATAGATTGTCATCTACTATATGATGCCTGATTTTAATTTTTTACATTAGTCATGGGATAACCCCTTTAAGAGCGTGTAGGGAACATCTCATCAGAAAATGACCTACTGTTTAAATCACGTTTTCATGTTTAAAATATTTAAAAGGAGTCTGTCAGCAGTTTTGTCGATGCAAAACTGCTGACAGATATAGGTAGGAGCCGTGGACAGGAGGTTAGACTACGTTCACACTAGCGTTATCATTTTCTGGTATTGAGATCCGTCATATGGTCTCAATACCGGAAAAAAAACGCTTCCATTTTGTCCCCATTCATTGTCAATGGGGACAAAATGAAACTGAACAGAACGGAATGCTCCAAAATGCATTCCGTTCCGTTCTCATACTGGGGAGAAAACCGCAACATGTTGTAGTTTGCTTTCCATCCTGGGATGCGCAGCAAGACGGGTCCGTCATGACCCACAGTGCAAGTCAATGGGGACCGGGGACGGATCTGTTTTCTCTGACACAATAAAAACGGATCCGTCCCCCATTGACTCTCAATGGACATATACAGTAGTTTATGGTACATGTTCTATATCTGTATGTCATGATATATCTTTTTACAAAATACAAAAAATCTTGTAGTTTTTACAAGCCCCACAACAGGCGGACACTTCCCTTTCTGTAGATTTCACTTCTCAGCAGTTTTCTCACTACTGCAGGAATATAATGATAGGTAACTTCTATTTATATAGATGACACGGGATCCACCATTCAGAGCATGAGGAGATGTCACAGCTCAACTCTTCCCCCTCTCTGCACAATGACCTCTGTCAGATCACAGAGCTTGTCCACAACACAGAAGTCAATGAGTTATCTCTAGACTACAGGCACCTACAGATCATGTGGCTGCTGTAAAGAATATCTCTGAATGCTTTAAAAAGCCACTCAGACAAGATGGTCACCCATGTAATTACGTACAGAAAATAGAATAAAATAATATCTGCAATCAGAAAATAAAAACCTATAAGAAAAAAAAAACATTTATCAGTATCTTGTCAAGCCAAAAAAAATTACTGAATGGTTGACATGATTTTCTAAACACGAAGTTTTTATTGATTATCTCCAAAAAGTAAAAGTTACAATATCACATACAGGGCGTAATAGCGCCTAAACAGTAGTTATTCAATAGCCAGATTATTATCAGTTATCGTTCAAGTAATAATACAAGCGTCAATTACACCGCAGAAGAGCATATCACCCCAGCCAGGGGTTCATTGAAGGAGTGAGATTTCAAGGAAAATAAAACAAAGTAAAGAAACACAAAAATATAAATGACAATGAACATAGAACAGAAATAACAGTCTGAACACAAGGCTATCAGGTGTCTTACTAACCGGAATCGCAGCTCGAAACCGACACTGACCTCAAGAGGGCCTATGATCTATGGGTACTCTGGGACAATCTTCGGGAATTTGTTGGTTGACATGATTTTAATGCCGGATCCGGTTTATTCTGTTTCAATTTAATACAACCGCATACCAACGGAACGGATGCATAGTCTTAACCCCTTGAGGACCGGGCTCATTTTCACCTTAAGGGCGAGGCCATTTTTTGCAAATCTGACATGTGTCACTTTATG
Source organism: Bufo gargarizans (assembly GCF_014858855.1). Lineage (NCBI taxonomy): Eukaryota > Metazoa > Chordata > Amphibia > Anura > Bufonidae > Bufo > Bufo gargarizans. The sequence continues at coordinate 476,865,275 of NC_058084.1, read as the reverse complement.
TGGTGATAACTTTAGAACGCTTTTACTTATCCAGGTTATTCTGAGATTGTTTTCTCGTCACGTATTGTACTTCATGATAGTGGTTTTCACTTTCAATTTCTCTACTTTTATAATAGATAGTAATACCTCGAAAAATACTTATTACTTCACATTCTCCACATGTCTACTTGATGTTTGGATCATTTTGTGAATGCCATTTTATTTTTTGGGGACGTTAGAAGGCTTAGAAGTTTAGAAGCAAATCTTGAAATTTTTCAGAAAATTTCTAAAACCCACTTTTTCAGGACCATTTAAGGTCTGAAGTCACTTTGTGAGGCTTACATAATAGAAACCACCCAAAAATGACCCCATTTTACAAACTACACCCCTCAAGGTATTCAAAACATTTTTACAAACTTTGTTAACCCCTTAGGTGTTCCACAAGAATGAATCGAAAATAGAGATAAAATTTCAAAATTTCACTTTTTGGGCAGATTTTCCATTTGAATGCCATACGGTTTGAAGGAAAGGAACGCCATACGGTTTTTGGAAGGCAGATTTTGCTGGACTGGTTTTTTGACACCATGTCCCTTTTGAAGCCCCCCTGATGCACCCCTAGAGTAGAAACTCCCAAAAAGTGACCCCATTTTAGAAACTACGGGATAGGGTGGCAGTTTTGTTGGTACTAGTTTAGGGTACATATGATTTTTGGTTGCTCTATATTACACTTTTTGTGAGGCAAGGTAACGAGAAAAATCTGTTTTGCCACCGTCTTTATTTTTTGTTATTTACAACATTTATCTGACAGGTTAGATCATGTGGTATTTTTATAGAGCAGGTTGTCACGCGACAATACCAAATATGACAACTTTTTTGGGTTGTTTGTTTCAGTTTTACATAAAGCATTTTAAAACAAAAATGATTCTTTAGTGTCTCCACATTCTGAAAGCCATAGTTTTATTTATTTTTTGGGCGACTGTCTTGTGTTGGGGCTCATTTTTTTCAGGATGAGATGACGGTTTGATTAGCACTATTTTGGGGTGCGTATGACTTTTTGATCGCCTGCTATTACACTTTTTGTGTTGTAAGGTGACAAAAAATGGCTTTTTTTACACCGTTTCTATTTAAAATTGTTTACAGTATTCACCTGAGGGGTTAGATCATGTGGTATTTTTATAGAGCAGGTTATTACGGACGCGGCGGTACCTAATATGTATACTTTTTTTATTTATTTTACTTTAACACAATAACAGCATTTTATAAAAAAAGAAATCATGTTTTAGTGTCTCCATAGTCTGAGAGCCATATTTTTTTTTAATTTTTGGGCGATTGTCTCATGTAGTGGCTCATTTTTTGCGGGATGAGGTGCCGATTTGATTGGTACCATTTTGGCGTACATACGACTTTTTTGATCACTTTTATTACTTTTTTTGGGAAGTAAGGTGGGCAAAATTTCAATTTTATCATATTTTTTTTATGGCGTTCACCGTGCGGAGAAAGTAACATGAACGTTTCATAGATCAGGTCATTATGGACACGGTGATATCAAACATGTGTAGTGCATTTTATTTTTTTAATTTTTAATCAGTGATAAATGTGTTTTACTTTTTTCACTTATTTTTGACCCAGACCCACTTGGTTCTTGAAGGTCCGGTGGGTCTGATGTCTGTATAATACAATACAGTACACTATATAGTATACTGTAGTGTATTGTGACTTTACACTTTACACTGCCTTTAGCAGAAATCTGATCAGACTTAGCCTTACCATGGCAAGAAGCCTGTGATCGCACCCCCCCCCCCCCCCTGCCGAGGATACGTCATCAGTATAAAATCTTGGAAAGCCCTTTTAAATGAAATAAATTTGCATGATGGTAAATATGGCACGGTTATTTTTATTTTCTACTTTATGCACTATGGTTAATACTGCATTTTTGCAGACTGTATTGTTTGTCCTAATATATATAAAAAGACCAGAATACACAAAGATGACAGACCATGAACTGACAGCTGCAAAGAAATAATAATAAAAAAAAAATAGATATCACTCCCTTCTATAACACCCTGGTGATTAATCATCTGCAACATTTTTTTTTTTTTTACAGAATAAACAATTCTGTTACACATGGGCAATGATTATATTTCTGTCAGGGTATAAAAAGGTAGCAAGCGGCTTACTCATGCATGTGGTACACAAGAATCATTTCCACCCATGAAGAAACATAATACCCTTCATAGGAAACTCAGCTTCTCTATAATCCGTATCCACAGGGGTCCGTAGAGGGAGGTATACTCATGTCTTCCACCCTCAGAAATTACTATGCAGCTGTCATGACCACATGCATTGCTTTCTGTCACCAGATTTAAATGTGACAAAAAAAAGCTTTGTCTAAACTCTTCGTTTCCAGTTTTCTGAATTCTTTTTTTAGGGTGCCAGGGTGACTCACAGCCAGATGTGTAGAGACAAGGGGCACTGGCATGCAGCTGTTTAATACACTAGACAAAACTGATTTGAAGGGTCAGATTTCGAAGGGCCAGCTACATACATCTAAGGCCTCATGCACACGAATGTTGTTTAGGTCCGCATCCGAGCCACAGTTTTTGTGGCTTGGATGCGGACCCATTCACTTCAATGGGGCCACAAAAGATGCGGACAGCACTCTGTGTGCTGTTCGCATCCATTGCTCCGTTACTTGGTCCGCAAAACAAAATATAACCTGTCCTATTCTTGTCCGTTTGGTGGACAAGAATAGGCAGTTATATCAATGGCTGTCCGTGCCGTTCTGCAAATTGCCTTCCGTGTTTTGCGGATCCACAATTTGCGGACCGCAAAACACACAATGGTCGTGTGCATGAGGCCTAAAGAGAAGAAAAATCACTGATTAAAAAAAAAATTATAATAAATATTGCGTGGCTGTAATTTATGCAAAATGTATCAAATGTGGCACAATGTTTGATAAAGTTGGTGCATCTTTAACGTCATAATGACCAAGCGCCGAACATGAACAGCGCTCGTGCTGGGCTACAATCCAGAGCGCCATACATGCACAGCGCTTGGTGCTGAACTTCAATCCGGAACATCGTACATGTACAGCGCTTGGTGCTGGGCTTCAATCCAGAGTGCCGTACGTGTACAGCGCTTCGTGTTGGGTCTCAATCTGTAGAGCAGTACATGTACAGCGCTTGGTGCTGGACTTCAATCCAGAGTGCCGTACGTGTATAGCGCTTCGTGTTGGGTCTCAATCTGTAGAGCAGTACATGTAGAGCAGTACATGTACAGCGCTTGGTGCTGGACTTCAATCCAGAGTGCCGTACGTGTACAGCGCTTCGTGTTGGGTCTCAATCTGTAGAGCAGTACATGAACAGTGCTTGGTGCTGGGCTTCAATCCGGAGCTCTGTACATGTACAACGCCTGGTGCTGGGCTTCAATCCGTAGTGCCATACATGTACAACGCCTGGTGCTGGGCTTCAATCCGAAGCAAAGTACATGTACATCGCTTAGTGCTGGGCTTCAATCCGGAGCGCAGTACGTGTACATCACTTAGTGCTGGACTTCAATCTGGAGCGCTGTACATGCATGGCGCCAGATTAATGCCCCTGCAATCTAACAGAACCAGGTCGGGTCCCAGGCTGTCACTGACCTTGCTTCTACCTTCTCCTTTGCTCAGTACATACAGCTCAATGAGTGCCATGCAGTGAATAAAGGAATCGGCAACCCTTGCCACTTTTACAAAAAGTGAGTGGGGTGTAGGTTTGATTTTTGCTGCCCAACACATTTAGGCCTCATGCACACGACCGTTGTGTGCATCCGTGGCCGTTGTGCCGTTTTCCGTTTTTTTTTGCGGACCCATTGACTTTCAATGGGTCCGTGGAAAAATCGGAAACTGCACCGTTTGGCAGCCGCATCCGTGATCCGTTTTTCCTGGCCGTGAAAAAAATATGACCTGTCCTATTTTTTTCACGGCCAACGGTTCACGGACCCATTCAAGTCAATGGGTCCGTGAAAATCACGGATGCACACAAGATTGTCATCCGTGTCCGTGATCCGTGTCCGTGATCCGTGTCCGTTTTTTCCTATCATTTCAATGGCAAACTTGACTTAGATTTTTTTTTCATTTTTCATGTCCGTGGATCCTCCAAAAAACAAGGAAGACCCACTGTAACGGCACCGTTTCAGCAGACAAGGGGTTAAGATCCGTTTAGGCGATATGCCCCTTTCCGAGAGACAGGCACAGCTACTGCAGAACACCAACCTCCCGAACTGGATACAAAATAGCACTCCAAACTGGAACCTCACAAATAGCTGTCAGTCAGACGAACAGGAAAAGCGTATCCGTCAGCTTACACTCCTGGCAATCAGTCTCCAACAGCATACAGGGAATCCCCCCAATAACGAGACAAGGCTCCGTGTTGAGGGTCAGCAGTGATCTGATGTGCTGGCACACCCAGCCTGGTTTTTATTAGTTTTTCAAATACAGAACAGATACAACATATCCCCACAATGCATCATGGTTTCCTCCTCTCTGCCTGGGAGACGACCGAAGACAATCTAATTATCTCTCAGGACAAAGGGGAGATCACCAATACACATGTGGAGACAACAGGACAGGAATCACCACCCAAACACACAATGGCACACCCCCACAGCAAACACAGACATTTAACATATCCCCAGATAGCTCAAGTCTGAGTGCATATCATTAGGTGAATGGCACTCAGAATACACGAATACAATAATATTAGCTATCTGGGTGCCCTCACAGAACATACAATTTAACCGAACGCATAATAACATAACATACAATTCTACAGACAGATTTAAGCTGTGCAGCCGGTCTGTTTTCTCCTTTAAAGTTACTATGGGCCATAATCCTGAGGCAAGAGGCTTTTAAACAGCCCTCTCCAAAACCCAGTGGCGAGGTTGGTTTCGCCACACATCTCCCCCCCCCAGGGAAGACTAACCAGATACCTGACCTCACGCCGGTCGGTACCTGAGTTAGTCTGGCAGCCCACCCACAACCCAATACTGGACCTGTAGAATTTAGTAGGCTGTCTCTGTCCAGTGAATCCACCAAGGTTATATTGGTAGCTGGTACTCCCGGTCTCTGAGTTGCTCCCTGGCTTGGAGTGGAGGTTGCTTTGTGGGCAGGGATCAGCGGTACTCTGCCCTGGTGCCAGCGTTACCACGGAAGAAGCCTGTTTGGAGTCTGGTTGTTGGAGGGGGAAACCGACTGTCTCCCCTTTGTCTAAACAGCCCTGTTGTTGGGGGACAGGACCAACTGTCCCTACCCCCTGTGCTGTAATTGCAGAGACCACGGTCCCATCTGCACAGTTGTGGGGCTTACTGTCTCCCCCTGGTGCGTTAATCTGCCGCTGGGGAGAGGGGGTAACAAGCTCCTCTCCCATACATACTTCCAGCCGCTGGGGAGGGCGACCGACCGCCTCCGCTCCCAATACAGTGTCCTGCTGCTGGGGAAAGGAGACTGGGCACTCTATTCCCTGTAGGACACTCTGCCTCTGGGGGACAGGACCGACTGTCTCTGCCCCCTGTAACTCAGCCTGCCGCTGGGGAGGGAGGCCGCTGCTCTCCCCTCCCTGTAACTCCGCCTGCCGCTGGGGAATGGAGACTAGGCTCCCAATTCCCAAAAAATCATGCTGCTGCTGGGGGGCAGGAACAACTACCTCTGCCCCCTGTAATTCAGCCTGCCGCTGGGGAGGGAGGCCGTTGCTCTCCTCTCCCTGCATTTCACACTGCCTTCCCGGCACATCACTCTGCTGCTGGGGGGCAGGAACAACTACCTCTGCCCCCTGTAACTCAGCCTGCCGCTGGGGAGGGAGGCCGCTGCTCTCCCCTCCCTGCACTTCACACTGTCGCTGGGGAATGGAGACTAGGCTCCCACTGTCCCGCAACCGTAACCTCCGATGGAGGTCCACCCAACGTGGCAGCTGACCGTCACCTTCTGCCCGGTATAGTAGGGTCTTAGAGACTAGATTCCTCACGAACTTCACGTATTTCTCAGCTGGATTGGGTCCGAAGAGGTTCAGCCGCAACCACATCATACGGTCAAATTCCTCCACAGAGTATCTGTACTCCACTGCTGGTTCCATCCTGGTGCTTTTAGGGTCGCTGTACTGGGACATGCGTTGCCCTTAAATTGTAGAATCCAAAGAAATGGTGTCTCCTGTAGCTGTCCTTCTGGCTGTAGGAACGATCCCACTGCTGCCACCAATGTAACGGCACCGTTTCAGCAGACAAGGGGTTAAGATCCGTTTAGGCGATATGCCCCTTTCCGAGAGACGGGCACAGCTACTGCAGAACACCAACCTCCCGAACTGGATACAAAATAGCACTCCAAACTGGAACCTCACAAATAGCTGTCAGTCAGACGAACAGGAAAAGCGTATCCGTCAGCTTACACTCCTGGCAATCAGTCTCCAACAGCATACAGGGAATCCCCCCAATAACGAGACAAGGCTCCGTGTTGAGGGTCAGCAGTGATCTGATGTGCTGGCACACCCAGCCTGGTTTTTATTAGTTTTTCAAATACAGAACAGATACAACATATCCCCACAATGCATCATGGTTTCCTCCTCTCTGCCTGGGAGACGACCGAAGACAATCTAATTATCTCTCAGGACAAAGGGGAGATCGCCAATACACATGTGGAGACAACAGGACAGGAATCACCACCCAAACACACAATGGCACACCCCCACAGCAAACACAGACATTTAACATATCCCCAGATAGCTCAAGTCTGAGTGCATATCATTAGGTGAATGGCACTCAGAATACACGAATACAATAATATTAGCTATCTGGGTGCCCTCACAGAACATACAATTTAACCGAACGCATAATAACATAACATACAATTCTACAGACAGATTTAAGCTGTGCGGCCGGTCTGTTTTCTCCTTTAAAGTTACTATGGGCCATAATCCTGAGGCAAGAGGCTTTTAAACAGCCCTCTCCAAAACCCAGTGGCGAGGTTGGTTTCGCCACACCCACGGACGAAAAAACGGTCACGGATCACGGACCAACGGAACCCCGTTTTGCGGACAGTGAAAAAATACTGTCGTGTGCATGAGGCCTTAACAATATGTGTGCCAGAAAAATGATTCACATCGGACCTATGCACGGACCTCCCAAGGAAGCGCCAGTAATAATAAGAGGTCAGTGCCTCTTAATAATTTTGGTGCATAGTACACCGGTGAATTTTCTTGCTCAGACTGGCATCAGAAATGCCAGTCTTAATAAATTGCCCCATTGTCATTTATGTTAGTGGCAAATTTCGGTCAAAATGTAATGACATTTTTAAAAATCAGAATTTCTCTGCTTTTAAGACAGACACTCATACCTCAAAAAATAGTTAATTAACAAACACTCCCTTGAAGCTGCCATCATTTTTCAAATGCACTTTTATTTTTTGGGGGACATTAGAAGTCTTATAAATTTAGTAGCATTTTTGTTGATTTTCAAGAAAATTTCCTAATCCCATTTTTTTTTTACACCAATTCGGTTCTGATGTGCCTTTGCGGGCTCTATATATCAGAGACCCCCATAAAACAGCCCAGTTTAAAAACTGCACCCCTCAAAGTATTCAAAATGGCATTTAGGAAGTTAGATAACCCTTTAGGTGTTTCACGGGAATAAACACAAAATGGAGGAGAAATTTCATTTCATTTTACAGATTTTCAATTTTAATCCATTATTTGAACACAGCCGATGTTAACAGAGAAATAAAACTCAGTATGTATTACCCTGATTGTGGAGTTTTTAAAAATATCCTATATTTGGCCCCCGGGTGCCACTTGACAAATGCCACTTCTGAAATAGCTTTGCACCTTGTGGATTTTGGGGATTCCATATTTTTTTAAATGTTTTCAAGGTTTTCTGAGGCCTTGAGGGGGCAAAATATAAGAAACACCCCCAAAGGAGCCCATTTTGAAAACTATACCCTAAAGGGTTGTCAGGATAAAACTGTTACGCACTTGCTCCCTAGTACGACAATACCACATGTGGTTGTAGAGAGCTCTTCGGGCACACAGTAGGGCGCAGAGAGGAAGGAACACCATCTGGCTTTGGAAGCATGGATTTTGCTAAACTTTTTGTTGACTGAGCTGTGTGAGGGATTGGTTTTTTTTGGGGACAAGCTGTAGATTTTAGTGGTAACATTTTGGGGGTACATACATATATACATATATTTCGATCACTTTTTATTTGACCTCTTTTGTGACTTGTGGTAGCCAATTAGTGACCACCAATACGCCTTTTTACGGTGGCCTAGTCTAAGCGCTGCACCGGTCTCCCATTTAGCGAAGAACGCTGGCTCGGCAGTACAGGGTTTTGAAGAAGTAATTAAATGAGTGTTTGTTAAAGTTCCCTTGTAGGGCAAGTAAATAGTTAAAATAAATTTTAAAAAGTTTTATTATATAAAAAATTTCAAGTAAAAAACAGAAACCCTTTTTTTTCATTGAAAAAACTTTTCATTTAAAAGATTGCAAAAACAAAATCCCCTCCACATATTTGGTATTGCTGCATCTATAATGAGCTGCACTACACAATTATCATGCAATTTATCCCGTACAGTGAATGACATAAAAAACCACAATGCCAGAATTGCTGTTTTTTGCTTATTTACCACATAAAAGGAATAAAATAAGATAAAAAAGAGTTATGTATCCCAAAATGATACCAATGAAAACTGCAAATCATCCTGCAAAAATAAAGCCCACACACATCTGTAGAGAAAAAAGTAGTAAATGGGAAAAAATAACTTTATATTTGGTATCGTTGTAATGTTATAATGTTATTTATAACTTAAAAACTATCAAGATTGCTGTTTTTTTTCATCCCCGCAAAGAAGAGTTAATAATGGTTAAAGGGAACCTGTCATCAACTTTATGTTGCCCATACTAACGGCAGAATAAAGTAAAGACAGGTGAGTTGATTTCAGTCAATTAAAAGTTAAAAGTAAGTGGTTGCTGAGAACCAGCATCACAATCATTGCAGATTGGGCCTGAAAAAGAGTCACGGCCACCTGAGAAGAGTCCTGGTTATTCATGAATTCCTGCTCTCCTGCCCACCTGATGATGACTGACCGGCTTCTACCTGGTTTTCTCCCTTTCTCTCTAGGAGAGAACTGCCAATCATCAGCAGATGGGTGAGAGAGCAGGAGATTAGGAATAACCAGGACTCTTCTTAGGTAGATCTGACTCTTTTCAAGGCCTGGGCTGCAATGATTATGATGCTGGTTCTCAGCAACCACTGACTTTTAGCTGATCTGTGACACATCGCTGAAATCAGTATTATTTTACTGAGAAAAAATTATTTTACTGAGAAAAAATATTCTACAGTTTTCAAACAAGCACCTGCATCTGAATACTTTTATAATTGCATGTAATTAAAAATGTAGCATAGCCACTGAGTTATTCAGTAAAATGTATCCGAATAGTGCCACCTGCTGTTTGTTTTTTTTGTTTTTTCTTTGACCAGCTCAATAAGAAGGCCGCACATGCTCAGTTTCATCCTTCAATTGCCCCCTGAGCTGTAATAGGGAGAGCTGAGACACGCCCCCATGGTCTATCCTATCAGGTGAACGATGTAAAAAAATTAATTGTGCACAACAGTAATTTTTTGTCACCTTGTCTCACAAAATGCCTAAAATGGAGCAATATGTAAAAAAATATGTATTTACCCCAAAATGGTACCAATCAAACCATCACCTTATCCAGCAAAAAACATGCCCTCAAACAAGACCATTTCCAGAAAAATCAAAAAATATGGCTTTCAAAAATGGTGATGCAAAAATATGATTTTCCTTTTCAAAAATGCCTTGTGCAAATGTGGTAAAACCTAAAACAAAACCTATAAAAAATTCATACTGACCAGCAGGATAAAGATAACATGTAATTTTTCACGCACAATGTGCGCCGCAATAACAAAACCCAAAAGGCAATGGCAGAATTGCTGCATTTCTTTATCCTGCTTCCCAAAGAGCAAAATAAAAAGTGATCAAAATGTTGTATTACCCCAAAATAGAACCAATAATGATGGCAACTCATCCTGCAAAAAATAAGTAATGACACAGCTCCTTTGAGCAAAAAACTTATGGATGTCAGAAAACAACTGACACTAAACAACTGAAATTTTTTTTTCAAAGCATCTATTCTTAATGATCTGTGAAATACGGATGCAACATGGATGGCATCTGTGGTTTTCACGGACCCATAGACTATAATGGGCGTGAGGGATCCGGGAACACTTACCAAGATAGGACATGCATCCGTGCTGAAAACATGGACCCACAGACCATGCTAAAACACTGATGTCTGAATACACACATTCAAATGAATGGGGACGTGTGCTGTCCGCGAAGTACAGCACACGTACGTAAAACACTGACATGAGGCTTAATACAGGCTTAAGGCTGGGTTCACACGGGCGTGATAGATTTGTTCAGGATGCGTCCCGGGTGCATTGCGGCAAACCCGCGCGAGTAGGTACGCAATTGCAGTCAGTTTTGACTGCGATTGCGTTCAGTTGTTCAGTTTTTATCGTGCAGGTGCAATGCGTTTTGCACGCGCGTGATAAAAAACTGAATGTGGTACCCAGACCCGAACTTCTTCACTGAAGTTCCGGTTTGGGTTAGGTGGTGTGTAGATGTAATTATTTTCCCTTATAACATGGTTATAAGGGAAAATAATAGCATTCTTTTATACAGAATGCTTAGTAGAAGGTCAATTGAGGGTTAAAAAATAAAACAATTAACTCAACTCCTCCAATTGATCGCAGAGCTGCCAGTCTCCTGTTCTTTCTTCAGGACCTGTCAAACGACCTGTGGTGACGTCACTGAGCTCATCACATGGTCCATCACCACGGTGATGGACTATGTGATTGGACCATGTGATGTGACGTCACCACAGGTCCTTTAGCCGGCAGCTCATGATTAAAGAAGTAAGAAGAGATCGGCAACTACGTGTCATGCCCTGCTCAGGTCATGTGCGGAGGTCTGCTAGGCAGCACATGTGTAGCCTTTTGTTATTGTTTTGGAGTTGAGCTGTATCCGCCTCCCTTCAGGTGTCCTGTGCGGGTTATAGCTTCTGTCTTGTTCAGAGGAAGGAAGGATTGCTGTTCCTGCTCAGTACAAGATAAGTTGGTTTTGTTTTCTTGTGATTGTCTGTCTAGGCTGTTAGAGAGACGCCTGCCCCCTCCAGGTCCTGAGGGAGCAGGCTGCCTCTTTCCCCCTTTCACCCTCTTAGGGATTTTAGGGAATCTTCAGCCTAGGCATGAGGACACGTTCCTTCCCACCTTCAGGGTCTGAATGTGGGCATAGAAGTCTAGGGAGAGCTGGTAGAGATTTGTCAGGAGGTGACCTTTATCCCCAGCTTCTTGCCTAGACATTTGTTTTGTTGTATTCTGTGTATCTTGTATCCTGTCCAGCGTGACACTACGCGATTAAGAGGAGGAGGTGAGTTAATTTTATTTTTTAACCCTTAATTGACGTTCTACTAACCATTCTGTATTAAAGAATGCTATTATTTTCCCTTATAACCATGTTGTAAGGGAAACTAATACAGTGAATAGACTGTCATCTTAGCAACCGTGCGTGAAAATTGCACCGCACTTGCTTGCGATTTTCACTCAGCCCCATTCACTTCTATGGGGCCTGCATTGCGTGATAAATGCACTATATAGTGCATGCTGCTATTTTCACGCAACGCACAAGTGATGCGTTGAAATCACCGCTCATGTGCACAGCCCCATAGAAATAAATGGGTCCGGATTCAGTGCGGGTGCAATGCGTTCACCTCACGCATTGCACCCATGCGGAAATCTCGCCCGTGTGAACTCAGCCTAACAGTCTGCCTCTGTTAGGCCTCTTTCACATGAACGATACGGATTCGATCCAGATGCGTTCAGGCTGCATTCAGTGAAAGACGCACCATTTTGCAAGCAAGTTCAGTTAGTTTTGTCTGGGATTGCGTTCAGTTGTTCAGTTTTTTCTGCGCGGGTACAATGCATTTTGATGCGTTATTATGTGTGTTCTGATGCGTGAAAAAAAAAACTCATGTACACAGACTCATTGAAATGAATAGGTCAGGATTCAGTGCGGGTGCTATGCGTTCACAACATGTATTGTACCCGTTCGAAAAACTCGATTATGTGAAGGCGGCCTTAGGGTTTATTCGGCTTCCATACATAAAAACCCACAAACCCTTGTTAGGCCACCTATGATCGCAGAGGCCACGATGGGGTAAAAAGGGAACTCCCTCCCTCTGTAAACCACTTAGATATCACAGTCTGTATCTAAGGGGTCAAAGGGTTAAACGGCCAGGATCAGAGATAGCGGGAGCCAAGCAGTGTGTAGCATCCAGCTGCCGCTGCAGATTGCATGGGCTCAGCTCCTGAGCCTGTGCCATGCCTGCTCTACACATGTAAGGTGCAGTACAGAAAGGTTTTGAATCGATCAGTGGCAGGGCTCCAGCAGTCACTAATAGCCGGACCCCTGATGTATGGGCCGGCATCTGTGAAAACACAGAGACCGGCGTATTACCCTTCGCACTGCCGCGGTCAGTGCTGACCGCGGCACGTGCTGGTTCCTGCTGGGTGCGGGGTGGCCATGGGGTCCCTGCGCTGCTGTGACAGGGACCTGATGGCAGGAAAGGCAGCCCGATGCCTTCCTTAGGCATCGTGGCTGCCTTCCGTGACAGCCTGTGAGATCCAGCCCCCTGGATCTCACAGGAAGCAGGCTGTAAGTGTATTATATTGAGTAATACACTTAGAGCCAATACATACAGAAGTATTGTAATGCATTGAAAAAGGGGATCAGACCCCGAAAAATTGAATTCCCAGAGTGGGACAAAAAAAAGTAAAAAAAAAAGTTTAAAAAAATGTAAGTTTTACAAAAAATTTAAAGTTTCAAGTAAAAAAAAATGTGTCCTTTTCCCAAAATAAAGTAAATTTTTTTTTAAAAAATAGGGAAAAAAGAAAAGTAGACATATTAGGTATCACTGCGTCCGTATCGACTGGCTCTATAAAAATATCACATGACCTAACCCCTCAGGTGAACACCGTCAAAGAAATTAAATAAAAACTGTGCTAAAAAAAATTGGGGGGCACTTTACATCACTAAAATTGCAACACCAAGCGATCAAAAAGATGTATGCCACCCAAAATGGTACCAATCTAACCGTAACCTCATCCCGCAAAAAATTTGCCCCTACCTAAGACAATCGCCCAAAAAATAAAAAAACTATGGCTCTCAGACTATGGAGACACTAAAACATTATTTTTTTGTATTTCAAAAATGCTTTTATTGTGTTAAATAAAAATAAAGTATACATATTGGATATTGCCGCGTCCGTAACAACCTGATCTATAAAAATACCACATGAACTAACCCCTCAGGTGAACACCGTAAAAAAGGTAAAATAAAAACTGTCAAAAAAGCAATTTTTTTGTCACCTTACATCACAAAAAGTGTTATAGCAAGCGATCAAAAAGTCATATGCACCTGAAAATAGTGCCAATCAAACAGTCATCTTATCCCGCAACAATGATACCCTACCTAAGACAATCTCCAGAAAAAAAACAAAAACTATGGCTTTCAGACTATGGAGACATGATTTTTTATTTTTGTTTCAAAAATGATATTGTGTAAAACTTAACCACCTCAGCTCCCCTAGCTTAAACACCCTTAATGACCAGACCACTTTTTACAATTCTGCACTACACTACTTTCACCGTTTATTGCTGCTCGGTCATGCAACTTACCTCCCAAATGAATTTTACCTCCTTTTCTTCTCACTAATAGAGCTTTCATTTGGTGGTATTTTATTGCTGCTGACATTTTTACTTTTTTGTCATTAATCGAAATTTAACGAAATTTTTGCAAAAAAAAGACATTTTTCAGTTTCAGTTGTAAATTTTTTTTTAAAACTACATCTATATATAAATTTTTCTCTAAATTTATTGTTCTACATGTCTTTGATTAAAAAAAAATGTTTGGGTAGAAAAAAAATGGTTTGGGTAAAAGTTATAGTGTTTACAAACTATGGTACAGCCCACCTAGGCTGCAAAAAAGTGTCACACATGTGGTATCGCTGTTCTCAGGAGAAGTTGGGCAATGTGTTTTGGGGTGTCATTTTACATATACCCATGGTGGGTGAGATAAATATATTGGTCAAATGCCAACTTTGTATAAAAAATGGGAAAAGTTGTCTTTTGCCGAGATATTTATCTCACCCAGCATGGGTATATGTAAAATTACACCCCAAAACACATTCCCCAACTTTTCCTGAGTACGGCGATACCACATGTGTGACACTTTTTTGCAGCCTAGGTGGGCAAAGGGGCCCACATTCCAAAGAGCACCTTTAGGATTTCACAGGCCATTTTTTACAGATTTTGATTTTAAACTACTTCTCACGCATTAGGGCCCCTAAAATGCCAGGGCAGTATAACTACCCAACAAGTGACCCCATTTTGGAAAGAAGACACCCCAAGGTATTTCGTGATGGGCATAGTAAGTTCATGGAAGTTTTTATTTTTTGTCACAAGTTAGTGGAATATGAGACTTTGTAAGAAAAAAAAAATAATAATCATCATTTTTCGCTAACTTGTGACAAAAAATAAAAAATTCTAGGAACTCGCCATGCCCCTCACGGAATACCTTGGGGTGTCTTCTTTCCAAAATGGGGTCACTTGTGGGGTAGTTAAACTGCCCTGGCATTGTAGGGGCCCTAATGTGTGAGAAGTAGTTTGAAATCAAAATCTGTAAAAAATGCCCTGTGAAATCCGAAAGGTGCTCTTTGGAATGTGGGCCCATTTGCCCACCTAGGCTGCAAAAAAGTGTAACACATCTGGTATCGCCGTACTCAGAAGAAGTAGGGCAATGTGTTTTATAAAGATGTGGCGAAGTACATTATGCACTTTGTCCCAGGTGAAAGGAGAGGTTTGCAGCAGCTCTGTGTGAATGGGCCCTAATAGCCCTGTGTGCCTGTCCTGTGAGATGCAATCCCTATACTAAGTGTACCTGTGTGTGGTACTTCCGGAAACACTCCCCAAAGCATAGGGCAGGGTGGTCAGGGCAGTCAGGACAGAAATAGCGGGTGTCACGCCTTATTCCACTCCTGCTACAGACACAACATCTTTTTCGGGGTGACGGTTGGGTTGAGGTACCAGCAAGGACATTGGGGAAATGTCGCTCGTGTAGATGGCTCACTACACTGTGAGGGTTGGGGCCATGGAACCTCCTGGATACAGGAGGTTCTCGATGATCTCTTCCTGAAATTTGAGGACGGATCCTGTTCTCCCAGCCTTACTGTAGAGAACAAAACTATTATATACAGCCAATTGAATTAAATATACAGACACCTTCTTATACCAGCGTCTGGTGCGTCGGGAAACTAAATAAGGAGCCAACATCTGGTCATTGAAGTCCACCCCTCCCATGAGCGAATTATAGTCGTGGACACAGAGGGGCTTTTCAATGACACTGGTTGCTCGTTGAATTTGTATTGTCGTGTCTGCGTGAATGGAGGAGAGCATGTAAACGTCACGCTTGTCTCTCCATTTCACCGCAAGCAGTTCTTCATTACACAAGGCAGCCCTCTTCCCCTTGCAAGACAGGTGGTAACGAGCCGTTGGGGGAAGCCCCGGCGACTAGGTCGCGCGGTGCCACAGCATCCAATCTGTTCTAGGAACAAATGCCTGAAGAGGGGCACACTTGTGTAGAAATTGCCCACATAAAGATGGTACCCCTTGCCAAATAAGGGTGACACCAAGTCCCAGACTGTCTTCCCACTGCTCCCCAGGTAGTCAGGGCAACCGACCGGCTCCAGGGTCTGATCTTTACCCTCATAGATCCAAAATTTGTGGGTATAGCCTGTGGCCCTTTCACAGAGCTTATACAATTTGACCACATACCGGGCGCGCTTGCTTGGGATGTATTGTTTGAAGCCAAGGCGCCCGGTAAAATGTATAAGGGACTCGTCTACGCAGATGTTTTGCTCAGGGGTATACAAATTGCACGTGCCACCGTACCAGCTTTAACTGCCCTTCTTGTGCTCGCCACTTCACCATGTTGTATGGCAGTGCTGGTACTAGGTCCAGGGTGGGCTGCGCTGCTGGTGTATGCTCACCACGTAATCCGACAGCGCCAGCCCCACTCTGCTGCCCTTGAAGCGCATCCTGCGCAACCTGTGATGTAGCAACACGGTGCCGGTTACGCCTGTTGGTATCAGGAACCTCAACCTCCTCGTCCGAACTTTGGGTCAGACTGCCACTGCTTTCTACAGGTTCATATTCTGACCCGCTGGATTCGTCAGATGAGGGTTCCCATTCCTCATCCGACTAGGTCAGAAGCCTGTAGGCCTCTTCAGAAGAATACCCCTTGTTTGACATTTGGACTACTAAATTTGGGGGGTATTCCCTGAGACTACCCAAGAAAAAAAGCAAGCCTGTCTTACAAATGGGAGGCTAGCGAAGTACCGGAGGCCGCTGCGATTGATAACAAATATCAAAACTGATTTTTTTTATCGCCGCAGCGCTTGGAAAGTGATTGTGCAGTGATAAAAAATGTTTTATTTTTTGTCACTGCGGCGGGGCGGGCGTGGGTGAACGCACGTGTGAGCGACCGATCAGGCCTGATCGGGCAAACACTGCGTTTTGGGTGGAGGGCGAACTAAGGTGACACTAATACTATTATAGATCTGACTGTGATAAGTTTTGATCACTTACAGATACTATAAAAGTACAAATGCTGATTAGCGATACGCTAATCAGCGAATCAGTGACTGCGGTGCGGTGGGCTGGACGCTAAACGATCACTAACTACCTAACCAAGGGGCCTAAACTATCCTAAAACCTATCAGTCAATACCAGTGGAAAAAAAAAGTGACAGTTTACATTGATCACTTTTTTCCCTTTCACTAGGTGATTGACAGGGGCGATCAAGGGGTTAATTGGGGGTGATGGGGGGTGATCTGGGGGCTAAGTGTGGTGTTTGGTGTACTCACTGTGATGTCTGCTCCTCTGCTGAGACCAACCAACCAAAAGAATCAGCAGAGGTGTAGAGAAGCCATTTAACACCTTATATTTATAAATATAAGGTGTTAAATGGCCTGTGATTCCTTTTTTTTTTTAAATCATCAGCCTGCCAGCAATGATCATTGGCTGGCAGGCTGATGATGTAACCCCCCTCTAACTTTTGTGAGCATCATCTCGCGTCTCGCGAGATGACGCGTATATGCGTGACTCTGCCTCACACTGCCGCCTCCGGACCATGATCCTGCGTTAGGCGGTCCGGAGGCGGTTAAATACCGGTAAATAAAAAAAAGTTGACATATTAGGTATTCCCACGTCTGTAACGACCTGCTCTATAAAAATATCACAGCCCCTACCTAAGACAATCGCCCCAAAAAAAATAAAAAATATGGCTCTCAGACTAAGGAGACACTAAAACATGATTTTTTTTGTTTCAAAAATGCTTTTATTGTGTTGCTTTTAAGTTGACATATTAGGTATCTCCGCGTCCGTAACAACCTGATCTATAAAAATACCACATGACCTAACCCCTCGGGTGAACACTGTAAAAATAAAAACGGTGTCAAAAAATCCCTTTTTGTCACTTTACATCACAAAAAGTGTAATAGCAAGCAATCAAAATGTCATATGCACCCCAAAATAGTGCCAATCAAACCGACATCTCATCCCACAGAAAATGAGACCCTACGCAGGACAATCTCCCAAAAAATAAAAAAACTATGGCTCTCAGAATATGGAGACACTAAAACATGATTTCTTTTGTTTCAAAAATAATGTTATTGTGTAAAATATAAATAAATAATAAAAAGTATACGCATTAGGTATTGCCACGTCCGTAAGAACCTCTCGTATAAAAATATCTCATGACCTAAACCCTCAGGTGAACATCGTAAAAAATGAAAAATAAAAACGGTGTAAAAAAAAGACATTTTTTGTGACCTTACATCACAAAAAGTGTAATACCAAGCGATTAAAAAGTCATATGCACCCCAAAATACTACCAATCAAATTGTCCTCTCATACCAAAAAAAATGAGACCCTACATAAGACAGTATAAAAAAATATATATATGGCTTTCAGAATATGGAGACACAAAAAAAAATATATTTTTTAAATGCTTTATTATGTAAAACTAAAACAAACAACAACAAAAATACCAAATTTGGTATTGTCGCGTCCGTAACAACCTGATCTGTACAAATACCACATGATCTAACCTGTCAGATGAACATTGTAAATAACAAAAACTAAAAACGGTGCCAAAACAGCTTTTTTTGTTACATTGCCTTACAAAAAGTGTAATATAGAGCAACCAAAAATCATATATACCCTAAAATAGTATCAACAAAACTGCCACCTTATCCCGTAGTTTCCAAAATGGGGTCACTTTTTTGGAGTTTCTACTCTAGGGGTGCATCAGGGGGTCTTCAAATGTGACATGGCAACTTAAAATTATGCCAGTGAAATCTGCCCTCCAAAAACCATATGGCGTTCCTTTCCTTCTGTGCCCTGCCGTGTGCCCGTACAGCAGTTTACGACCACATATGGGGTGTTTCTGTAAACTACAGAATCAGGGCAGAAAATATTGAGATTTGTTTGGCTGTTAACCCTTGCTTTGTTACTGGAAAAAATGAATTAAAATGGATAATCTGCCAAAAAAGTTAAATTCTGAAATTTAATCTACATTTTCCTTTAATTCTTGTGGAACATCTAAAGGGTTAGGAAAGTTTGTAAAATCTGTTTTGTATACCTTGAGGGGTGTAGTTTCTAAAATGTGGCCATTAATGGGTGGTTTCTATTATGTAAGCCTCATAAAGTGACTTCAGACCTGAACTGGTCCTGATCACTATCTGTTTGAAAGGCAAAGAAATAGAAATTTAGAAAATTGCAAATTTTTCCGAATTCTTGGTAAATTTGGTATTTTTTTTATAAATAAAAATGAAATATTATGACTCAAATTTACCACTGTCATGAAGTACAATATGTGACGAGAAAACAATCTCAGAACGGCCTGGATAAGTGAAAGCGTTTTAAAGTTATCACCACATAAAGTGACACATGTCAGATTTGCAAAAAATTGCCTGGTCCTTAAGGTGAAAAAAGTCACAAGTCATAAATGTGTCTAAATTCTGGCCAAGTATCAGGCCATGCCCACTTTTCCTTTCCCTTTTACAAACCAAGCTGCATGGCGCTAACAGCTCTAATTTCTGGTGCAAATGATTAAAGGGGTTATCCAACCCCTATAATGACCGCCCAATGCCCTGGCTCCTCCTACATATTATACTTACCTGCTCCTAGGCATCTGGGTCACTTCAGATCCCTGCAAGAAGGAGTGGGAAGTTATATACACTCCGAAACGAGTTTGGTTTTAAAGAGGAAAAACAAGTTTGATGAAGTGCCCCAGCATTATACTTTGAGGAAATAAGCACAAAGTTGCGCAACTGAAACATTACAGAGGACTTCCAGGAAATCGTGCTCACCAGCTTGATCAACTACCAAAAGCAGCTGTCTACTAATCCATAGACCCCAGGAGCGAAAGCCGGCAAGTATAACAGGGTTAATACCTAAGATCTCGAGACAACCTTCGAGACTCATTACGCAAGGAGCCACACAGCGTGCGATATTACCCGCAGTCTGGAGACATCAAACTGTGAGTACCCTGTGATGCCGACACTACAACTGTAGGAAGTAGACGAACAACAAGCATATTAAATATCCCCATTTTAAACCAACTTTGGGGAGGACATGGAGTGATGCTAGTGTGAGCACGCACAGCACACAATCAATTCACCATATTGCTTCTGGAGAGACAATTGAAATATACCCAACTCTGCTTCACCGTATAGGGTTGGAATTCTTTTTCCCTTATTCCACATATATATATGTGCGATTTGCTTGCACCACCGCACATCATCATTTGGTGACTTAATGTATCTCCTTGTTTTAGTAATTTATTAGTATTTTATATTGTTTTATTGCCATTGACTGCTGCCAATATTTTATGTTATAGCATTTTTATTATCCGTTGTTTAATAAATATATTGTTACTTCAAGTGAACCAAATATTCTGGTTGTGCCTATCTCTAATTGCAATACTTATCATTCATTGATAGGGGGGATCTATTGATAGTAGCATCCATACGTCTTACCTATTGTGTAGAGCCACCCATTTCCAATACCGATTAGTGAAAGTGTTCACAATAGCCCCCACTGATGAAACGTTGATGGCCTAGACCAGTGATGGCGAACCTTTTACAGACTGAGCACCCCAAACTGTAACCTAAAACCCACATATTATTGCAAAATGTCAATACGGCAATTTAATCTGAATATTACAGTCCAATACAGTATATAATCCATGTATTTTATCATTTAGCTATAATAGCCTGCCAGCATTCAATGCTCTGCCTGTGCTGTTCACAGTGTGCCCTGCACTGATAAATTGCAGGAAAAGTTGAAGGCATATTGGTACACCTTAGACTATTTCAAGGGCGTGGGTGCCCACAGAGAGGGCCCTGAGTGCCACCTCTGGCATCCATGCCACAGGTTCGCCACCACCGGCCTAGACCATGAATATAAGAGTCACTAAAAAGCCCTTTAAGAGCATTTCTCCATAAAATAAAAATAACTCTGTCAACAAGATCAACCCTATTAAACCAGGCATACTGCCTGGTAGGGCTCATCATGCTGATTAAAACGATAGCTTTATATATCTTTGTTTTATTCATATGCAAATGAGTAGGTTGGAGCACCAAGGGACGGGGCTGAATACTTTACGCACTGCTTTGTATCATCCCCTGTGCTCTGCACGCTCCCCCCTCCCCTTGATTGATAGGGCTAGACATCAGCATGCAGATATGTAGCATGTACATATTATATACACTGCTTACTGTAGCTTCACCACACTAAGATCTGCTCAGAAAGCTAATATTACTTCTTTATTCACCAGCACAATATATGATTATAGACACCAGTTAGCTTTTAAGCATAGAAAAAACAGCCAACTCTAAGAGAAAAGGCTGTAGCTTAGTGATAAGTGAACAGTCTTGTTTATAGAGATTTTAAGTTCAAATCCCAAGAGAGCCTTACAGTATATGGACTATATATTTGTTTTGCTTTTGCTTTCTCTCTCATTTAACATGTAATAAAAGGCTATACTATAATAAATAATATTTATATTCACATTATAATAAAAGGTCTTACTATATAGAGAATAGTGTATTATTATTTTTTTTACTTAGAAACCTAAAACCTATTACTGGTTTATTCATAGACACAATATATGATTTTAAAGAAACCAGCAAAATGTATTAGCTTTTTAAACATAAAAACATTACTCTCAATACGATAAGGATATACTCTTTCATTATATGTTAAATGTGGAAGAAAAAAAATATCGGAAGAAAAACAAAACAAAAAGTCTCTCCCAAGATTCAAACCTGGGATTGCTGGATTCAAAAGCAAGCACTTACTACTAAGCTATAGGACTACCATGTAGAAAAAGCTAGTTTTCTATTAAAAGCTAAAACATATTACTGGTGTATTTATAATGATATATTGTGCTGGTAAATAAGGCAGTAATATGTAGATAAGCTTTCTGAGCGGATCTCAATGTGGTACAGTAAGTAGTGCATTTGGTATGTACAGTCGTGGCCAAAAGTTTTGAGAATGACACAAATATTAGTTTTCACAAAGTTTGCTGCTAAACTGCTTTTAGATCTTTGTTTCAGTTGTTTCTGTGATGTAGTGAAATATAATTACACGCACTTCATACGTTTCAAAGGCTTTTATTGACAATTACATGACATTTAGGCCCCATGCACACGGCCGGTTCCACGGCCCGCACACGGCTGTGAAACACGGCCGTGTGCATGGGGCCTTATGCAAAGAGTCAGTATTTGCAGTGTTGGCCCTTCTTTTTCAGGACCTCTGCAATTTGACTGGGCATGCTCTCAATCAACTTCTGGGCCAATTCCTGACTGATAGCAACCCATTCTTTCATAATCACTTCTTGGAGTTTGTCAGAATTAGTGGGTTTTTGTTTGTCCACCCGCCTCTTGAGGATTGACCACAAGTTCTCAATGGGATTAAGATCTGGGGAGTTTCCAGGCCATGGACCCAAAATGTCAACGTTTTGGTCCCCGAGCCACTTAGTTATCACTTTTGCCTTATGGCACGGTGCTCCATCGTGCTGGAAAATGCATTGTTCTTCACCAAACTGTTGTTGGATTGTTGGAAGAAGTTGGATGGTGTTTTGGTACCATTCTTTATTCATGGCTGTGTTTTTGTGCAAAATTGCGAGTGAGCTCACTCCCTTGGATGAGAAGCAACCCCACACATGAATGGTCTCAGGATGCTTTACTGTTGGCATGACACAGGACTGATGGTAGCGCTCACCTTTTCTTCTGCGGACAAGCCTTTTTCCTGATGCCCCAAACAATCAGAAAGAGGCTTCATCAGAGAATATGACTTTGCCCCAGTCCTCAGCAGTCCATTCACCATATTTTCTGCAGAAGATCAATCTGTCCCTGATGTTTTTTTTTGGAGAGAAGTAGCTTATTTGCTGCCCTTCTTGACACTAGGCCATCTTCCAAAAGTCTTCACCTCACTGTGCATGCAGATGCGCTCACACCTGCCTGCTGCCATTCCTGAGCAAGCTCTGCACTGGTGGCACGCTGATCCCGCAGCTGAATCCTCTTTAGAAGACGATCCTGGCGCTTGCTGGACTTTCTTGGACGCCCTGAAGCCTTCTTAACAAGAATTGAAACTCTTTCCTTGAAGTTCTTGACGATCCTATAAATTGTTGATTGAGGTGCAATCTTAGTAGCCACAATATCCTTGCCTGTGAAGCCATTTTTATGCAACGCAATGATGGTTGCCCGCGTTTCTTTGCCGGTCACCATGGTTAACAATGGAAGAACAATGATTTCAAGCATCACCCTCCTTTTAACAGGTCAAGTCTGCCATTTTAACCCAATCAAACATAATGATCTCCAACCTTGTGCTCGTCAACATTTTCACCTGAGTTAACAAGACGATTACTGAAATGATCTCAGCAGGTCATTTAATGACAGCAATGAAATGCAGTGGAAAGGTTTTTTTGGGATTAAGTTAATTTTCATGGCAAAGAAGGACTATGCAATTCATCTGATCACTCTTCATAACATTCTGGAGTATATGCAAATTGCTATTATAAAAACTTTAGCAGCAACTTTTCCAATTTCCAATATTTATGAAATTCTTAAAAATTTTGGCCACGACTGTACATGATAGGCGACAGCTCTGCACTCAGCATGCTGATGTCCAACCTTCTCAATCAAGGGGAGGTGGTGGGGGTGTTACAAAGCAGGGCTCAAAGGATTCAGCCCCACCCCATGGTGCTCCAGCCTGCTCATTTGCATATGAATAAAACACTGATATATCTGCAGCTGTTAAGAAAACAGACAAAACAAAGGTATTGTTTTAATCAGCATGATGAGCCCTACAGGGAGTATGCCTGGTTTAATAGGGGTGATCATGCTGACAGAGGCTCTTTAAATACCGTATTTTTCGCCCTATAGGACGCACCGGCCCATAAGACGCACCTAGGTTTTTGGGGAGGAAAATAAGAAAAAAATTATTTTTAACCAAAAGGTGTGCTTTTGGTGGGTTTGGAACTAATGGTGGTCTGTGGGTGGCACTATTACTGGGGATCTGTGAAGGACACTGTTATGGGGGATCTGTGGATGACAGACACTGTTATGGGGGGGATCTGTGGATGACGGACACTGTTATGGGGGGGATCTGTGGATGACGGACACTGTTATGGGGGGGATCTGTGGATGACGGACACTGTTATGGGGGGGATCTGTGGATGACGGACACTGTTATGGGGGATCTGTGGATGACGGACACTGTTATGGGGGGGATCTGTGGATGACGGACACTGTTATGGGGGGATCTGTGGATGACGGACACTGTTATGGGGGGGATCTGTGGATGACGGACACTGTTATGGGGGGGATCTGTGGATGACGGACACTGTTATGGGGGGGATCTGTGGATGACGGACACTGTTATGGGGGATCTGTGGATGACGGACACTGTTATGGGGGGGATCTGTGGATGACGGACACTGTTATGGGGGGATCTGTGGATGACGGACACTGTTATGGGGGGGATCTGTGGATGACGGACACTGTTATGGGGGGGATCTGTGGATGACGGACACTGTTATGGGGGGGATCTGTGGATGACGGACACTGTTATGGGGGGGATCTGTGGATGACTGACACTGTTATGGGGGGGATCTGTGGATGACTGACACTGTTACAGGGGGGGGGGGATCTGTGGATGACTGACACTGTTACAGGGGGGGGATCTGTGGATGGCACTGTTACAGGGGGGGGGGATCTGTGGATAGCACTGTTACAGGGGGGATCTGTGGATGGCACTGTTACAGGGGGGATCTGTGGGTGGCACTGTTACATATGTGCCATCCACAGACCCCCCCACCCCATAACAGTGCCATCCACAGCCCCCCAGCCCATAACAGTGCCATCCACAGCCCCCCAGCCCATAACAGTGGCATCCACAGACCCCCCCCCCTTAACTGTGCCATCAGCTCGATCATCCAATAGAGCACACCCACCCCCGCCGCCGCCGCCTGTATACTAATATTAATTGTCTTATTCAATTAAATTGCATTAGATATGCCCCCTCACTCCTATATTGCTAATCGAACCTTAAATCCTCATCCTAGGTGCTGTAATGCAGGCCGGGCGGCCGGCGCGTCACTCGCTGACGTCACTCGCCTGCGCCGCCTGCTTCATTCATAAAGTAGGCGGCGCAGGCACGTGACATCAAGGAGTTACGCTGCCGCCCGCCCAGCCTGCATTACAGCACCTAGGAATAGGATTTAAGGTATGATTAGCAATATAGGAGTGAGGGGGCATATATAATACATTTTAATCGACTAAGACATTTAATATTAGTATACCGGAGCGGCGGGGCGGTGCTATACTACACTGATTGCACCGCCCCGCCGCTATTCCCGGCCCCCAGCTCCTCCTCCCAGTCCCTCCCCCGGCCCCAGCTCACGCTACATCGCATCCAGCGATGTTAAATTGTCAGCATTCGCCCCATAAGACGCAGGGGCATTTCCCCCCGATTTTTTGGGGGGGAAAAGTGCGTCTTATGGGGCGAAAAATACGGTAACTCATTCTTTGTCCATTATGAGATAAGGAAACATATTTATTAGATAATATACAGTACAGACCAAAAGTTTGGACACACCTTCTCATTCAAAGAGTTTTCTTTATTTTCATGACTATGAAAATTGTAGATTCACACTGAAGGCATCAAAACTATGAATTAACACATGTGGAATTATATACATAACAAAAAGTGTGAAACAACTGAAAATATGTCATATTCTAGGTTCTTCAAAGTAGCCACCTTTTGCTTTGATTACTGCTTTGCACACTCTTGGCATTCTCTTGATGAGCTTCAAGAGGTAGTCACCTGAAATGGTCTTCCAACAGTCTTGAAGGAGTTCCCAGAGATACTTAGCACTTGTTGGCCCTTTTGCCTTCACTCTGCGGTCCAGCTCACCCCAAACCATCTCGATTGGGTTCAGGTCTGGTGACTGTGGAGGCCAGGTCATCTGGCGCAGCACCCCATCACACTACTTCATGGTCAAATAGCCCTTACACAGCCTGGAGGTGTGTTTGGGGTCATTGTCCTGTTGAAAAATAAATGATGGTCCAACTAAACGCAAACCGGATATAATAGCATGCCGCTGCAAGATGCTGTGGTAGCCATGCTGGTTCAGTATGACTTCAATTTTGAATAAATCCCCAACAGTGTCACCAGCAAAGCACCCCCACACCATCACACCTCCTCCTCCATGCTTCACGGTGGGAACCAGGTATGTAGAGTCCATCCGTTCACTTTTTCTGCATCGCACAAAGACATGGTGGTTGGAACCAAAGATCTCAAATTTGGACTCATCAGACCAAAGCACAGATTTCCACTGGTCTAATGTCCATTCCTTGTGTTCTTTAGCCCAAACAAGTCTCTTCTGCTTGTTGCCTGTCCTTAGCAGTGGTTTCCTAGCAGATATTCTACCATGAAGGCCTGATTCACACAGTCTCCTCTTAACAGTTGTTCTAGAGATGTGTCTGCTGCTAGAACTCTGTGTGGCATTGACCTGGTCTCTAATCTGAGCTGCTGTTAACCTGCGATTTCTGAGGCTGGTGATTTGGATGAACTTATCCTCCGCAGCAGAGGTGACTCTTGGTCTTCCTTTCCTGGGGCGTTCCGCATGTGAGCCAGTTTCTTTGTAGCGCTTGATGGTTTTTGTGACTGCACTTGGGGACACTTTCAAAGTTTTCCCAATTTTTCGGACTGACTGACCTTCATTTCTTAAAGTAATGATGGCCACTCGTTTTTCTTTACTTAGCTGCTTTTTTCTTGCCATAATACAAATTCTAACAGTCTATTCAGTAGGACTATCAGCTGTGTATCCACCTGACTTCTCCACATAGCAACTGATGGTCCCAACCCCATTTATAAGGCAAGAAATCCCACTTACAGGGAGTGCAGAATTATTAGGCAAATGAGTATTTTGACCACATCATCCTCTTTATGCATGTTGTCTTACTCCAAGCTGTATAGGCTCGAAAGCCTACTACCAATTAAGCATATTAGGTGATGTGCATCTCTGTAATGAGAAGGGGTGTAGTCTAATGACATCAACACCCTATATCAGGTGTGCATAATTATTAGGCAACTTCCTTTCCTTTGGCAAAATGGGTCAAAAGAAGGACTTGACAGGCTCAGAAAAGTCAAAAATAGTGAGATATCTTGCAGAGGGATGCAGCACTCTTAAAATTACAAAGCTTCTGAAGCGTGATTATCGAACAATCAAGCGTTTCATTCAAAATAGTCAACAGGGTTGCAAGAAGCGTGTGGAAAAACCAAGGCGCAAAATAACTGCCCATGAACTGAGAAAAGTCAAGCGTGCAGCTGCCAAGATGCCACTTGCCACCAGTTTGGCCATATTTCAGAGCTGCAACATCACTGGAGTGCCCAAAAGCACAAGGTGTGCAATACTCAGAGACATGGCCAAGGTAAGAACGGCTGAAAGACGACCACCACTGAACAAGACACACAAGCTGAAACATCAAGACTGGGCCAAGAAATATCTCAAGACTTATTTTTCTAAGGTTTTATGGACTGATGAAATGAGAGTGAGTCTTGATGGGCCAGATGGATGGGCCCGTGGCTGGATTGGTAAAGGGCAGAGAGCTCCAGTCCGACTCAGACGCCAGCAAGGTGGAGGTGGAGTACTGGTTTGGGCTGGTATCATCAAAGATGAGCTTGTGGGGCCTTTTCGGGTTGAGGATGGAGTCAAGCTCAACTCCCAGTCCCACTGCCAGTTTCTGGAAGACACCTTCTTCAAGCAGTGGTACAGGAAGAAGTCTGCATCCTTCAAGAAAAACATGATTTTCATGCAGGACAATGCTCCATCACACGCGTCCAAGTACTCCACAGCGTGGCTGGCAAGAAAGGGTATAAAAGAAGAAAATCTAATGACATGGCCTCCTTGTTCACCTGATCTGAACCCCATTGAGAACCTGTGGTCCATCATCAAATGTGAGATTTACAAGGAAGGAAAACAGTACACCTCTCTGAACAGTGTCTGGGAGGCTGTGGTTGCTGCTGCATGCAATGTTGATGGTGAACAGATCAAAACACTGACAGAATCCATGGATGGCAGGCTTTTGAGTGTCCTTACAAAGAAAGGTGGCTATATTGGTCACTGATTTGTTTTTGTTTTGTTTTTGAATGTCAGAAATGTATATTTGTGAATGTTGAGATGTTATATTGGTTTCACTGGTAAAAATAAATAATTGAAATGGGTATACCTGTATATTTGTTTTTTGTTAAGTTGCCTAATAATTATGCACAGTAATAGTCACCTGCACACACAGATATCCCCCTAAAATAGCTAAAACTAAAAACAAACTAAAAACTACTTCCAAAAATATTCAGCTTTGATATTAATGAGTTTTTTGGGTTCATTGAGAACATGGTTGTTGTTCAATAATAAAATTAATCCTCAAAAATACAACTTGCCTAATAATTCTGCACTCCCTGTATTAACCTGACAGGGCACACCTGTGAAGTGAAAACCATTTCAGGTGACTACCTCATGAAGCTCATCAAGAGAATGCCAGGAGTGTGCGAAGCAGTAATCAAAGCAAAAGGTGGCTACTTTGAAGAACCTAGAATATGACATATTTTCAGTTTCACACTTTTTTGTTATGTATATAATTCCACATGTGTTAATTCATAGTTTTGATGCCTTCAGTGTGAATCTACAATTTTCATAGTCATGAAAATAAAGAAAACTCTTTGAATGAGAAGGTGTGTCCAAACTTTTGGTCTGTACTGTATATGGGTAATCAATGGGCGAATCTCCTAACCTCCTACTGTGGTGAGTGGTGGTAGCTCTGGAAGTCCAGGGTCTGAATTAATTTTACTAAGCACCATATAATAATTACCCAAATTATAATTAGGTAGGATGGTTTCGGGAGCGGGCCCCCCCCCCCCCCCCCCCAAAATAGCTAATTACGGGTCCCCTTATGTTGTAAGGGTTCATTTAGTGCACATAACCCCTTTCTGTTAGGAGACAAGAAATTTTCAATTCAACAGGTCAAACTTATTTAACCTACGACACATTTTTAGGGAACACATTTCTTAGTGCTTTCTCTGTAAGACATGAACCCCACTCTGTGCCCAGCCCTGTGTCCTGCTTCTCTTAAAGGGCTTCTGTCACCCCCAAAACACTATATTTTTTGGGGGGCTTGTTAAAATCCTTATTTAACAACTATTCCCTATATAGGGCTCTTACCTTTGTCTATGGCTTTGTTTCCTTAAAAATCGATCTTTTAAAATATGCAAATCACTTCACTACCAGCAAGTAGGGCGTCTACTTGCTGGTAGCCGCCGCAAAAATCGCTCTCCTCCTCCGGCTGGCCCTGTCAGCATTTCAAATCCTGCGCTGATGACGTCACCGAAAGAGAAAACGTCATTGGCGCAGGCGCACTGAGGGAGTGCTGAGGAGGCGGGGCTCCTTCTCAGAGCGCCTGCTCCGAATGAAGACAGGCGCGGGATTTGAAATGCTGACAGGGCCAACCGGAGGAGGAGAGTGTTCGCTGGCCCTGTCAATAAACAGGAGGAGGGGGCGTTTTTTTGCGGCGGCTACCAGCAAGTAGACGCCCTACTTGCTGGTAGTGAAGTGATTTGCATATTTTAAAAGATCGATTTTTAAGGAAACAAAGCCACAGACAAAGGTAAGAGCCCTATATAGGGAATAGTCGTTAAATAAGGATTTTAACAAGCTCCCCAAAGAAATTGTGTTTTGGGGTGACAGAAGCCCTTTAACACATTAATAGCGTTAAACAATTAAATTCTGGCTACATGCAGCCACCTCTAGGGGGGGCTAAAGAGATATGGATCTCCTGCCACCTGTCGCGGGAACGTCCGTGACAGTACCTCTCAAAATTAGAGTTTAGGATGCCTTTAAAAATATTTCATTTTGTGGCTGTATTTCTATTTTTGAGGATTTTGTCCCAGTTAGTTAGGCCTATGGCCTCTCTTAGTTGGTTAAATTTAGCTTTTCTGAAGTTTGCTATTTTTGTTCCTCCCTGAAGAAACACTCTTTTAAATGACAATTCCCAGGTGTCCCCCAACCTGCACATCTGTTGTACTGTCAGGTCTATTGGTTAGTACTAAATCAAGTATGCCGTCCCTCTAGTGCCACGCTTTTTTATACTTTTTTTAAAATAATGTATCCATTTAATGGCTAGCAAAAATGTACCCTTACGTGTAAGTTTTTTGTATACGCTAAACGGATGGTGAAAGCGTGACGTCAACCCAGCCTGTTATTATTCCCATCTCTGCCTTTCATGGGCCACATTAACCCCTTCCCACCACCCCAACATAAAATTACAGCGGAGGTTTAAAGATGGTGCCCGCTGCGCTCGCGTTTGAAACAGCAGGCATCTGGGACTAATATATGCGATCGACAATAATGTTCATTGCACACATTTAACCTCTCAGATGCACTGGTCATGAGTGTGTGTGCAGCAGTCGTTCCTCCTGAATGATAAGAAGATGCCGCACATAGGTTCCTATGGGGCCCCCGCCTGTGAAACATAGTGTAATCCCTATAGACTTCTATGCTGATGCATTGGGGTCTATAAGAGAAGCAATCTATTGATTGCTTGTTTAAGTTCCCTAAGGAACTATTAAAAAGTTAAAAAAGAAAACCTTTTTAAAAATATTTAAAATACAAATTCAAATGACCCCAAAATAAAAATACATATACAATGAAAAAAATAAATATCATGGGCATTACCGTGTGGGAAAACACCCGTACTATCAAAATATAAAAATACTTATCCCATATGACAAACGGAATAAAAGTAAAGATGGCAGATTCACCTTTTTTGGTCGCTTCAACAAAGGTCATAATTTGATGATGCAAATTAAAAAAGTAATTTTTTTTCAGTATTAAAACACAAGAAAAACTATATATGTGGTATGATTCTAATCGTACTGACTCGGCATTTGGATTTTTTTTCCAGCTTCCCACTACATCACATGCAATATTAAATGGCGCCATTATAAAGCACAACTTGTCCCGCAAAAAAAAAAAAAAGCCCTTACACCACTATGTAAACGGAAAAAAAAAAGTTATGGCTTTGGGAAGGCAGAGTATAAAACGAAAATGAAAAAAAAATGGAATTGCCCAGTCATTAAAGGGTTAATATAACACCAGCATTTTCTGGTGCACTTGACAGACATTGTCATAATTTGCTGTCCCCAGTGGGGCTCACAATCTAAATTCCTTATCAGTATGTCTTTGGATTGTGGGAAGAAACCCACACTAAGGGTTCATGCACATAAACGGATTTTTCCGTGTCCGATCATTTTTGCGGCTTGTGGGACCATTCGCTTCAATGGGGCTGCAAAATTGGAAATTACCCTGTGTGCATCCCGTGTCCTATTAGGGGCCGGACGTTTTGATCCTCAAAATGCGTAATGCACACGGCCAGTATCCGGGTTTTGCAGATCTGCAATTTGCGTACCTCAAAACATCCGAAGTCGATTCGCATAAAACTTCGTTCTATTTGTCACCGCCAACTCTCTGAGAAGGTCTGGCAGACGTTCTTCTGTACCTCTTGCATGATGTTCGTTTTGGTTTCACTTTGTCATCTCCTTTCCTTCTCCCAGCTGTCACCTATACACACTAATTGCCTCCCTTTATATTCCCTCCCATACTGCCTCACTTTTACGGTTTATACTACAGGGTAGGCCATTTATATGAACACACCTTAAAAAAAAACTTGTAAATAACTCATGAAAGAATAAAGTTACGTTAAAACCAAGCACACCATTGTTTTTCTTGTGAAATTCCCAATAAGTTTGATGTGTCACATGACCCTCTTCCTATTGAAAAACCAAAAGTTGGATTTAAAATGGCCGCCATGGTCACCACCCATCTTGAATAGTTTTGCCCCTCACATATACTAATGTGCCACAAACAGGAAGTTAATATCGATAAGTGATTTGGACCGGCACTCAAAACACCCAGAGGAATGTGGATCCAAACTAGTTTATTCAGATACAATAAAATAAATCGAAATGCAATATTATTGATGGATATCGATTATAAAAAATCGACTACAATGGATCGATCTAATAAAATCGAGAAGGTAAAATACATGAATAAAATTAAAAAGCAACTAAAAAATAATATCCTTAATCGATAATTACTCGATTTTTCTGGAGACCTAGATGTTTCTCACAATTAAAGTCCCAGTGTAACAAGCCCATATCATATGGGTGAGTCCCAGTGGAGATGGTAAAAGCTGTGTCCCAGTAGGAGTAATCAGGATTGTATCCTCAAAGCTCTGTATAGAGAACAGGGTTTTTCCTATTCAGGCTAGCATAGATGATAAATGCAACCAACTTTCACAGTTCAACGTATCGAATTTTTGTTACTCACAACCTTCGGTGCTGATCAAGAGGTTCTTTGTATGGGTATTGTTTCAGGTGGCGTCCCACCATTCACATCCAAGTCCAGTAATACAGATTTCCCTCTGCAGCAATTCTCAGGATTTCGTCCTAGGATATCACAGGACTTGCTCCGTCTGTAGGTTTTCGTGAGTCAAATAGATGATTTTTCCTTACGTGATTGATTTCAATACATGGCCATGTAAAATAGCAGTCGAGTTTACACACAGGTACTTCGCCCAGACGCGTTTCGAGATAGCTTATCTCTTCCTCAGTGGGTAACCTGTGGTCTGAGAACCTCGACTTTTAAACTCTCCACCTCATTCCTTAATTGTCCACATTGGATTCCAACAGGTGTTGGTAATTTGGTTGGATGGTTACCACCCCTAGTTGTTTCAAAATGAGGGTTTCCTATTTTTTAGAAAGCATCTGGTCTATTCTTGTCGATTATTTATACTTACAGACATTTTGTCAGAATTATCGAGTGATTACTCCTACTGGGACACAGCTTTTACCATCTCCACTGGGACTCACCCATATGATATGGGCTTGTTACACTGGGACTTTAATTGTGAGAAACATCTAGGTCTCCAGAAAAATCAAGTAATTATCGATTAAGGATATTGTTTTTTAGTTGCTTTTTAATTTTATGCATGTATTTTACCTTCTCGATTTTATTAGATCGATCCATTGTAGTTGATTTTTTATGATCGATATCCATCAATAATATTGCATTTCGATTTATTTTATTGTATCTGAATAAACTAGTTTGGATCCACATTCCTCTGGGTGTTTTGAGTGCCGGTCCAAATCACTTATCGATATTAACTTCCTGTTTGTGGCACATTAGTATATGTGAGGGGCAAAACTATTCAAGATGGGTGGTGACCATGGCGGCCATTTTGAATCCAACTTTTGGTTTTTCAATAGGAAGAGGGTCATGTGACACATCAAACTTATTGGGAATTTCACAAGAAAAACAATGGTGTGCTTGGTTTTAACATAACTTTATTCTTTCATGAGTTATTTACAAGTTTTTGACCACTTATAAAATGTGAGAAAAATGGAAGTGGGGCACACTCTTTAAGTATAGGGATCTTTATTGAAACATACTAATTTAAATGAACACAGTAAGTACAACAGTAACAATATAAAATTACAGTAGCAATATAAAAATACAGTAGCAATAAATATCAGCTGGTGAGGCAATCGTGATATAAAATCAGCAATAAAAAGCAGATAGGTTATTTAGGCGATAACAGTAGTGACAATAATATTTAAAATGCCATATAATAAAGTATTGCAATCAACAGGATAAAATATAGATAAAATGTATTAAATTCAATAATATCAATATAGGTAAGATCCCAATAGGTATGGATTTCTTTGAACCAAGTTGGTAATAAATATTAGTCTTCCATACATAAAAGCTCACTCCGGTACCAGTCCTTGTAATAAATATTTGGGAGGGTTAGAGATCCAGGCATATATAGCAGTACAAGTTTGTATAAGCAATAAGTCAGCTGCTTATACGCACAGCGGCGTCCCGCTGTATTAATAGGAGGCGATCGCTTTCAATGGGCTATGCAAGCTCTTACCCGAGGATCTTTGCTGCTGGATGATAACCCCTCGACTCGGCGTATTCTTTATGCCTTCAGTCTCAAGGGGTGATGTTCAAATTTGAATTTGGCGCCGGTAACGTTGTTTGCTCCACGTGGTTAGATTCGTCTCACGTGTAATAGCGTTTGTAGATACCGGCAATTGACTGATACTTAGATAGTCTCCAGACTTCCTCGGACTTGCAGACCCTCTTCTTTTGATAAGGGGGATACCAGACGCGTTTCGGGGATTTGCGGAAAAGACCCCTTCTTCAGGCATAAAGAATACGCCGAGTCGAGGGGTTATCATCCAGCAGCAAAGATCCTCGGGTAAGAGCTTGCATAGCCCATTGAAAGCGATCGCCTCCTATTAATACAGCGGGACGCCGCTGTGCGTATAAGCAGCTGACTTATTGCTTATACAAACTTGTACTGCTATATACGCCTGGATCTCTAACCCTCCCAAATATTTATTACAAGGACTGGTACCGGAGTGAGCTTTTATGTATGGAAGACTAATATTTATTACCAACTTGGTTCAAAGAAATCCATACCTATTGGGATCTTACAGCTTTTTATTGCTGATTTTATATTACGATTGCCTCACCAGCTGATATTTATTGCTACT
The DNA here is from genome assembly GCF_014858855.1 of Bufo gargarizans. NCBI lineage: Eukaryota > Metazoa > Chordata > Amphibia > Anura > Bufonidae > Bufo > Bufo gargarizans. The sequence goes on along the minus strand of NC_058084.1, from coordinate 476,830,949 downwards.
GTATTTTTATATTGCTACTGTAATTTTATATTGTTACTGTTGTACTTACTGTGTTCATTTAAATTAGTATGTTTCAATAAAGATCCCTATACTTAAAGAGTGTGCCCCACTTCCATTTTTCTCTTATTTATACACTTTTAACAGACTGGGTGTTGTCTGTGAGTGGGAGCACCTCCTTGGGATACCTACCTCAATCTATTGCGACATTTCTATATTCACTTATAAAATGTGTTCAATGTGCTGCCCATTGTGATGGATTGTCAATGCAACCCTCTTCTCCCACTCTTCACACACTGATAGCAACACCGCAGGAGAAATGCTAGCACAGGCTTCCAGTATCCGTAGTTTCAGGTGCTGCACATCTCGTATCTTCACAGCTACCATCTTTTCTCTCTGTATTTTCGGATGTGTTTTCCGAGAGTGGTGTCCAGGAGCTGCCCCCTCACCGTAAGTATGATTGCCCCATTAATCTCATTCCAGGCGCCAAGCTGCCAAAATCTCGTTTATACAATCTCTCCCAACCTGAAAGAGTCGCTATGCGTATTTATACCTCTGAGAGCCTGAGAAAGGGACACATCCGACCCTCGAAGTCACCTGTTGCCGCTGGTTTTTTTGTTAAGAAAAAAGATGGTTCTTTAAGACCTTGTCTGGATTTCAGGGAGCTGAACTGTATCACAATTCGTAACCCATATCCGCTTCCTCTGATCCCTGACCTATTTAACCAGATTGTTGGGGCTAAAGTTTTTTCTAAGTCGGATTTAAGAGGGGCATACAACCTAGTCAGGGTGAGGGAAGGGAACGAATGGAAGACGGCCTTCAACACCCCTGAGGGTCATTTCGAGAATTTGGTTATGCCATTTGGTTTGATGTATGCTCCGGCCGTCTTCCAACATTTTGTGAACAGCATTTTTTATCATTTAATGGGGAAATTTGCACTGGTGTATCTAGATGACATTTCGATTTTTTCTCCTGATTTCAAAACTCATAGGGACCACCTACGTCAAGTCTTGCTCATTCTGCGGGAGAATAAATTGCACGCTAAACTGGAAAAATGTGTGTTTGCGGTTCCGGAGATTCAATTTCTTGGTTTTCTTCTCTCCGCTTCTGGTTTTCGCATGGACCCTGAGAAGGTCCGCGCTGTGCTTGATTGGGAGCTTCCTGAGAATCAGAAGGCGCTAATGCGGTTTTGGCAATTATTACAGAAAGTTAATTTTGAATTATTCCTCTGTTGTTAAGCCACTCACTGATATGACTAAAAAGGGGGTAGATTTTTCCTCCTAGTCGGTAGATGCGCTTAAGGCCTTTTCTAGTATCAAGGAGAGTTTTGCTTCCGCTACCATTTTGGTACAACCTGGCGTCTCTCTACCTTTTATTGTTGAGGTGGACGCCTCTGAGGTGGGTGTGGGTGCGGTCTTATCTCAGGGTCCCTCTCCTGCCAAATGGCGACCGTGTGCCTTTTTCTCAAGCAAACTCTCCTCTGCAGAGAGAAATTACGATGTGGGAGATAGGGAGTTGTTGGCCATCAAATTAGCTTTTGAGGAAGGGCGCCATTGGCTAGAGGGAGCCAGACACCCTATTACCGTGTTTACCGACCATAAGAATCTGGCCTGCTTGGAATCAGCCAAGCGTCTGAACCCGAGACAGGCCAGATGGTCTTTATACTTTTCTAGGTTTCATTTTGTTGTCACGTTCCGCCCCGGGGGTTAAAAATATGAAGGCTGATGCCCTGTCACGTTGTTTTCCGAGAGGGGGGAACTTTGATGACACGGGTCCCATTTTGGCTGAAGGGGTGGTCGTCTCTGCTCTTTATCCTGATTTGGAGGCAGAGGTTCAGGCAGCCCAGGCAGAGGCTCCTGATCTTTGTCCTCCTGGGAGGTTGTTTGTGCCTCTCGCTGTACGACACAAGGTTTTTAAGGAGCACCACGTTACTGTCCTTGCTGGGCACCCGGGGAGTAGAGCCACAGTGGATCTCATTGCTCGGAAATTCTGGTGGCCGGCTCTTCGTAAGACGGTTGAGGGTTTTGTGGCAGCCTGCGAGACCTGCGCTCATGCCAAGGTCCCTCATTCACGGCCATCGGGTTCTCTCCTCCCGTTACCCATTCCTTCCCGTCCTTGGACGCATCTGTCCATGGACTTCATTACGGACCTGCCTCGTTCCTTGGGGAAGACTGTGATTCTGGTAGTAGTGGACCGTTTTAGCAAAATAGCGCATTTCATTCCCTTTCCTTGGTTACCCAATGCTAAGACGCTGGCGCAAGCATTTGTTGATCACATTGTCAAATTGCATGGCATTCCTTCAGACATCGTTTCTGATAGGGGCACGCAATTTGTTTCCAGATTCTGGAAGGCCTTCTGTTCTCGCTTGGGGGTTCGGTTGTCGTTCTCTTCTGCTTTTCACCCGCAGTCGAATGGTCAGACCGAACGCGTCAATCAGAATCTGGAGACATATCTGCGCTGTTTTGTGGCAGAAAATCAGGAGGATTGGTGTTATTTTTTGTCCCTTGCTGAGTTTTCTTTAAAGGGAACCTGTCACCGGGATTTGGGGTATAGAGCTGAGGACATAGGTTTCTAGATGGCCGCTAGCACATCCGCAATATCCAGTCCCCATAGCTCTGTGTGCTTTTATTGTGTCAAAAAAGCGATTTGATACATATGCAAATTAACCTGAGATGAGTGCTGTCCCTGACTCATCTCATATACAGGACTCATCTCAGATTAATTTGCATATGGATCAAATCGTTTTTATGACACAATAAAAGCACACAGAGCTATGGGGACTGGATATTGCGGATGTGCTAGCGGCCATCTAGCAACCCATGTCCTCTGCTCTGTACACAAAATCCTGGTGACAGGTTCCCTTTAAATAACCGTCGCCGGGAGTCCTCTGATAAGTCACAATTTTTTGGTGCATATGGGTTTCATCCGCAGTTTGGGACATTCTCTGGAGAGGGGTCTTCTGGTTTACCTGATGAGGAGAGATTTTCCTCGTCGTTGTCATTTATTTGGCAAAAGATTCAGGGTAATCTGAAGAGGATGAGTGAGAGATATAAGCGTGTGGCGGATAAGAGACGTGTGCCTGGTCCGGACCTGAATGTGGGTGATCTGGTGTGGTTGTCTACAAAGAATATCAAACTGAAGGTTCGCTCCTGGAAGTTGGGTCCTAAGTTTATTGGGCCTTACAAGATCTTGTCCGTCATCAATCCTGTTGCCTTCCGTCTTGATCTTCCTCAGACTTGGAAGATCCATAATGTTTTTCACAGGTCCCTATTAAAACCTTATGTCCAACCCACTGTACCCTCCTCTTTGCCTCCTCCTCCGATTGTTGTTGACGGTAATCTTGAATTTCAGGTCTATAGGATTGTGGATTCTCGCATTATCTGCGGTTCTTTCCAGTACCTCGTTCATTGGTTATGGTCCTGAGGAGAGGATGTGGGTCCCAGTGGCGGACATTAAGGCCACTCGTCTCATCAGGGCTTTCCATAGGTCCCATCCTGAGAAGGTGGGCTCTGAGTGTCCGGAGTCCACTCGTAGAGGGGGGGTACTATCACCGCCAGCTCTCTGAGAAGGTCTGGCAGACGTTCTTCTGTACCTCTTGCATGATGTTCTTTGTTTTGGTTTCACTTTGTCATCTCCTTTCCTTCTCCCAGCTGTCACCTATTCACACTAATTGCCTCCCTTTATATTTCCTCCCATACTGCCTCACTTTGCGGTTTACACTACTTCCTGGATTGAAGTGATCACTGCTGGAGACTTCTGTTACTGCTTGTTCAGATAAGTCCTTTCTTGTATTGTGTTTCTTTGCTGGCTTGATTCTAGGTGCCCCTGACTCCCTCCGTATTAAGTGCAGGGAGCCGGTGGTCGTGTCCCCTCACTATTATAGGGTTTTCAGGTGTCACACAGTCTAGGTACGAGGGCATGCAATTGTCTACCTCTAAGACCCTTGTATGTGCTTAGCAGCCAGGGTGAGCTCTTAGGGTTTTACAGGGGTCACCTTTATGCTCCTTAGTTTGGGATCAAGCCAGTCGGATGTTTATCCATAACTTCCAGCTATCTGCAATATCATCCGTGACAGTATTAGAAAGGATTGGCTCCGATGAGCCGAAGTTATTACTTCGCAAAGTCTCGCGAGACTTCGCATAATAACTTTATAAATCAATTTCTACTGTAAAAAAACATTTCCCAAATTCGGGTTCGGTCCCATGTATTGTGATTGTCCATATTGCCTGCTTTGTTGGCTTGATTCATTTTTCCATTACATTATATACTGCTCGTTTCCATGGTTACGACCACCCTGCAATCCAGCAGCGGTGGCCGTGCTTGCCCCCCTTCCCACCCACTTTTTTTGGAACTGGTGTGAGCGGGGAAAAGTCGCAGATTGTGGTGCAAAGAACCTTTCTGCGCCAGAAATACACTTAATATAGGCGTATTTCTGGTTAGTAAATGATCCCCTAAGTTTTTTTTTTAGCTTGTAGTCCAAGTGAACCTCTGATTTTGGCCTATCTATCCTGACATCAGCTGACATGATGACATCATTACGCCCACCTCCATTCATCAGGCTGCAGACAGTACAAGTCACAGGCAAGAAGAGGTGTGACATGAGAGTGGGGGCAATAGAGTGCAGTGTACTGGGTGATGTATTGTCTAGGACCACTCCTGTGCCCATATCTGACATATGTCACTGTATCACACTATTTATATGGGCAGTATACAGCAATTTTCATATCAGCACAGGCTTGCACTATTTGTGCACTGTGTGGCACTATTAATAACACAGCGTGGCGTACCTGGGCACTAGGACAAAACAAATATAGTATTGAAGACTTGGCATAATGTTTCAAGAGTGTTGCTAGGACAGGTTTACATTTATGGGGTGTTGTGTTTGGCACTTATGGGTGGCCCTATGGTCTTCATTTGTGGGAGTGTTATTTGCCATTTTTAGGGGTGCTATGGTCTACATTTACACGGTTGAGTCCCGTTATTCTGACCAGCAGTTAATATCCAAAGTAACGGCCGTGTGCATCACGGACAGCAACTAGACGGGCCGGAGTGACTCCATAAGGTCCTGGTAGGTTGTGCCAGGTATTTGGAGCTATGCATCCCACAGCTGCTGGAGGGTGCGTGGGGGAGACCATAGAGCGAACACGACCATCAAGGTGGTCCCACAGATGATCAATTGGGTCCACATCTCGGGAACTAGGAGGTCAGGGTTGTACTTGGAAGTCTTGGTCATGCTTCGCCAACCAATGTCAGATATTTATAGCCATGTGACATATCGCATTGTCTTGCTGGAAGATCCCATCTGCCCCAGGGAAGACAATCAGCATGTATGGGTGTACGTGATCTGCAAGGATGGAGTCATACCAAAATAGGTGGAGATGAGTGAGCCCAGAGAATGGCAGGAAAACCTCCTCCAGAGCATAACGCTGCCCCCGCCACCAGCTTCTGCTCCTCCAGGAATGGTTGCAGGGTGTTTGTTCTCTGATGTTTCTCGCCTGACACGCCAACGTCCATCAAGCAAAAAATGTGACTCATCGGAGAAGACAACCCTTTACCAATCAGCGGAGGTAAAATTCCGACACGGCCGGGAATATTGAAGCCTTGTCTGTTGATGCAGCTCCATTATCAGAGGTGCAGTGACCGTCTGTCGGCTCCGGAACCCCATACACAGTAGGGTTCAGTGAACTGTTGTGTTAGACACACGTCTGGTTGCTCCACTGTAGGGCGTCCTCCGCTCTCGAGCACCTTCATAGCCGATGTTCACCTCTCACATCAATGGCACGTGGTGCTCCGCAGTTTCTACATCGTTAATTCACAATGGCGCCATTTGTCTGCTCACCACAGCAGCACGAGAACAGTTCACACTGCGCAGTGTCAGAAATACCGACACCCGGGGCCTGAAACCAATAATCGTCCCTTTTTGCAAAGAGGGATATGCGTGCAGACAGCCTATATAATACACCTTATATACCCACCGAGACAGCTCACCACACCTTATATACCCACCGAGCTAACTCACACCTTATATACCCACCGAGCTAACTCACACCTTATATACCCATCGAGACAGCTCACCCACCCCTTATATACCCACCGAGCCAGCTCACCACGCCTTATATACCCACCTCACCACAGCTTATATACCCACTGACACAGCTCACCCACACCTTATATACCCACCGAGACAGCTCACCACGCCTTATATACCCACGAGACAGCTCACCACACCTTATATACCCACCTCACCACAGCTTATATACCCACTGACACAGCTCACCCACACCTTATATACCCACCGAGACAGCTCACCACACCTTATATACTCACCTGGTCTACATTTATGGGTTTTTAGGTATTTTTGGGGGTGCAGAGGCTAGTGGTCATGGGACAGAGTGGGAGAAATTAAAGAAACGTGTGGCATACCATGAACTGCATAATGCTGTGGTCACAGTTTATGGATTTTTGGGTATGATATGGTGGGGGCATTGTGGAATACATTTTTGATTTCCGGGAGAGGGGACCGGCAGCATTGTCCCACACCTCCCACCCCTCCAGTCACAGGTGACCCGGGCACTGTACACACACGGCGGCCTCCTCACCGGATTCCTCTCACACTTCACCTCTAAACTAAGGACGCCTGATCACGTGACAGGACAGAAGGCGGGAAAGGCCAAGAGCCAATCGGCTCGCGCAGTCCACCCAGTGGGGGCGGAGCCGCTGTGACGTGTCGGGGAAGCGGCTGATGGGAAGTGTGTGAGTTCTGCACAGCATGGCTGCCAAGGTATGTGCCCAGTGCAGGGGACCGGGTGACAGGAGGGCCCCCGGAGCGCCGGAGCGGCGAGCGGACAGGTGGAGGGGGAGCCGCAGGCGGGAAGACGCAGCGTGTGTCCTGTGACAGGGCTCCTATGGCCGCATTTCGCTGATGACCCTGAGCCTGCCCTTGTGTGTGGGGTCATACCTGTGCTGGGGGCGGTGTGGACAGCTGACTGGTGGAGAGTAGTCCTGCAGAGACAGGCGCTCAGGAGGGTGGTGGTGGTAGTCCTTATCTTATACAGAGCTGTTTACACTGCCTGTCACACAAGGGGGGTACTCCTAGCAACCAATGAAATGTTAATCTCCAGGGACAGGTGGTACTCAGGAGGAGGGTGGTGGTGGTAGTCCTGTCACATCCAGATGAAAGTAGTCCGTGGATTATTCATAACTGAGTACATTGCCTTACACAAGGTAGGTACTCCCAGCTCCCCCTGAAATCTTTAGGGATAGGTGGTACTCTCATTGAAAGCCACTCAGGAGATGGTGGTGGTGATAGTCCTGTCAAATCCAGCTGAAAGTAGTCCGCAAATGATTTATAACTGAGTACATAAGGTTGGTACTCCCAGCTCCCCCCTGAAATCTCCAGGGACAGGTGGTACTCCCAGCTCCCCTGCTCTGATATCCCCGAGGACACTGTATCGCCTCCTCCAAGGACAGGCGGTACTCTCAGCATCCGCGATCACATCTGTCATTAGACTGTTTCATCCGTGAAGGGTCCGTGTTTGGTGCGTGTCTGTTTTTCTGTGCGCAGTGTCTCGTCCGTATTCCACATGCAGTGCTAGGCTGAAAATTAGTTTCCAGAGCATCTCCTATCGATGGTCCATGAAAACCAGCAAGCTGCGGTTTTTGCGTCCGGTCTGCGAAATCGAACGAACCAGATTCGGCATGAAAATGAAGTCAGTAAAACTCGCGCATCTCATCCGCGCGGAATACTCGCCCGTATGAAAGGGGCCTTACTGTGTCCTCTCCTCCAATGACAGGAGGTACTCCCAGCTCCCTTAGGCCTCTTTCACACAGGCGTTGCGGGAACATGCACGATTTTTCCGCGCAAGTGCAAAACATTGTAATGCGTTTTGCACGCGCGTGAGAAAAATCAGCATGTTTGGTACCCAAACCCGAACTTCTTCACAGGGTTAAGTGTTATGTAGATTGTATTATTTTCCCTTATAACATGGTTGTAAGGGAAAATAATAGCATTCTGAATACAGAATGCATAGTAAAATAGCGCTGGAGGGGTTAAAAAAATAAAATAAATGTAACTCGCCTTAATCCACTTGCTTGCGCAGCCGGCTTCTCTTCAGTGTTGTGTACAGGAAAAGGACCTGTGGTGATGTCACTCCGGTCATCACATGGTCTGTCACATGATCCATCACCATGGTAAAAGATCATGTGATGACCGGGGTGACGTCACCACAAGTCCTTTTCCTGTACACAACACAGAAGAGAAGCCGGCTGCGCAAGCAAGTGGATTAAGGTGAGTTAAAAAAAATATATATTTTTTTAACCCCTCCAGCGCTATTGTACTATGCATTCTGTATTCAGAATGCTGTTATTTTCCCTTATAACCATGTTATAAGGGAAAATAATAAAGATCGGGTCTCCATCCCGATCGTCTCCTAGCAACCGTGTGTGAAAATCGCACCGCATCCGCACTTGCTTGCGATTTTCACGCAGCCCCATTCACTTCTATGGGGCCTGCGTTGTGTGAAAAACGCACAATATAGAACATGCTGAGATTTTCACACAACGCGCAAGTGATGCGTAAAAATCACCGCTCATATGAACAGCCCCATATAAATTAATGGGTCCTGATTCAGTGCGGGTGCAATGCGTTCAACTCGCACATTGCACCCGCGCGGAATACTCGACCGTGTGAAAGGGGCCTTACTGTGTCCTCTTCTCCAAGGACAGGTGGTACTCCCAGCTCCCTTACTGTGTCCTCTTCTCCAAGGACAGGTGGTACTCCCAGCTCCCTTACTGTGTCCTCTTCTCCAAGGACAGGTGGTACTCCCAGCTCCCTTACTGTGTCCTCTTCTCCAAGGACAGGTGGTACTCCCAGCTCCCTTACTGTGTCCTCTTCTCCGAAGACAGGTGGTACTCCCAGCTCCCTTACTGTGTCCTCTCCTCCGAGGACAGGTGGTACTCCCAGCTCCCTTACTGTGTCCTCTCCTCCGAGGACAGGTGGTACTCCCAGCTCCCTTACTGTGTCCTCTCCTCCGAGGACAGGTGGTACTCCCAGCTCCCTTACTGTGTCCTCTCCTCCGAGGACAGGTGGTACTCCCAGCTCCCTTACTGTGTCCTCTCCTCCGAGGACAGGTGGTACTCCCAGCTCCCTTACTGTGTCCTCTCCTCCGAGGACAGGTGGTACTCCCAGCTCCCTTACTGTGTCCTCTCCTCCGAGGACAGGTGGTACTCCCAGCTCCCTTACTGTGTCCTCTCCTCCGAGGACAGGTGGTACTCCCAGCTCCCTTACTGTGTCCTCTCCTCCGAGGACAGGTGGTACTCCCAGCTCCCTTACTGTGTCCTCTCCTCCGAGGACAGGTGGTACTCCCAGCTCCCTTACTGTGTCCTCTCCTCCGAGGACAGGTGGTACTCCCAGCTCCCTTACTGTGTCCTCTCCTCCGAGGACAGGTGGTACTCCCAGCTCCCTTACTGTGTCCTCTCCTCCGAGGACAGGTGGTACTCCCAGCTCCCTTACTGTGTCCTCTCCTCCGAGGACAGGTGGTACTCCCAGCTCCCTTACTGTGTCCTCTCCTCCGAGGACAGGTGGTACTCCCAGCTCCCTTACTGTGTCCTCTCCTCCGAGGACAGGTGGTACTCCCAGCTCCCTTACTGTGTCCTCTCCTCCGAGGACAGGTGGTACTCCCAGCTCCCTTACTGTGTCCTCTCCTCCGAGGACAGGTGGTACTCCCAGCTCCCTTACTGTGTCCTCTCCTCCGAGGACAGGTGGTACTCCCAGCTCCCTTACTGTGTCCTCTCCTCCGAGGACAGGTGGTACTCCCAGCTCCCTTAGGCCCCTTGCAGACGAGTGTGTGCGGATAAGGTCCGAAAGCTTTGCAAATGCGTTCAGTGAAAAATGCACAATTTCACAAAGTCATTCAGTTTGGTCTGCAATCACGTTAAGTTTTTATCGCGTGTGTGCAATGCGATTTAATGCATTTTTTAATGCGATTTTCATGCAGCTCCATTCACTTCTATGGGGCCAGCATTGCATGGAAATTGCAGAATATAGAACATGCTGTGATGCGTGAAAACCAACGCATGTGTACACAGACCCATTGAAATGAATGGGTCCGGATTCCGTGCTGGCGCAATGTGTTCACATCACGCATTGCACCCGCGCGTTTTCTGCGTGGGTGAAATCCGTGACGTGAGCGCATAGCACCCGCACTGAATCCGGACCCATTCAGGTCCTGAGGGGTTAATTGCGACGGATCGCGGCGCCCAGTAATAGAGGCCAGGTATGGGATATGGCCGGCACATGCAGGCTACGTTTGTATTCAGGCATATTAACTATATTCATTGGCGCATTGGCCACAGTCCTTCCCGTCTACTTCCCCTCTTCTAAGTATTATATTTATTGCGGGCCCCCCCCCCCCTCCACACGATTAAATCATTGGTGGCAGTGGCCCCAGGGTGGCAGCTTCTGCTCAGAGCCCCAGCAGTGTAATCGCGGGGGGTTACCATGACAGCCAGGATGCTACTTGAAGCCCTGGCTGCCATAGTAATCTCCCTGCTGCTGTGTGGACTATGCACAGGACAGCAGGGAGAGTCTGAGGTCCTAGTCACTCTGATAGAGCTCTATCAGGGTGAATAGGACAAGGGTTCTAAGACAAAAGTACTCCCACCCCAGCTTCCTTATTCAGTGTCCTCTCCTCCCAAGACAGGTGGTACTCCCACCCCAGCTTCCTTATTCAGTGTCCTCTCCTCCCAAGACAGGTGGTACTCCCACCCCAGCTTCCTTATTCAGTGTCCTCTCCTCCCAAGACAGGTGGTACTCCCACCCCAGCTTCCTTATTCAGTGTCCTCTCCTCCCAAGACAGGTGGTACTCCCACCCCAGCTTCCTTATTCAGTGTCCTCTCCTCCCAAGACAGGTGGTACTCCCACCCCAGCTTCCTTATTCAGTGTCCTCTCCTCCCAAGACAGGTGGTACTCCCACCCCAGCTTCCTTATTCAGTGTCCTCTCCTCCCAAGACAGGTGGTACTCCCACCCCAGCTTCCTTATTCAGTGTCCTCTCCTCCCAAGACAGGTGGTACTCCCACCCCAGCTTCCTTATTCAGTGTCCTCTCCTCCCAAGACAGGTGGTACTCCCACCCCAGCTTCCTTATTCAGTGTCCTCTCCTCCCAAGACAGGTGGTACTCCCACCCCAGCTTCCTTATTCAGTGTCCTCTCCTCCCAAGACAGGTGGTACTCCCACCCCAGCTTCCTTATTCAGTGTCCTCTCCTCCCAAGACAGGTGGTACTCCCACCCCAGCTTCCTTATTCAGTGTCCTCTCCTCCCAAGACAGGTGGTACTCCCACCCCAGCTTCCTTATTCAGTGTCCTCTCCTCCCAAGACAGGTGGTACTCCCACCCCAGCTTCCTTATTCAGTGTCCTCTCCTCCCAAGACAGGTGGTACTCCCACCCCAGCTTCCTTATTCAGTGTCCTCTCCTCCCAAGACAGGTGGTACTCCCACCCCAGCTTCCTTATTCAGTGTCCTCTCCTCCCAAGACAGGTGGTACTCCCACCCCAGCTTCCTTATTCAGTGTCCTCTCCTCCCAAGACAGGTGGTACTCCCACCCCAGCTTCCTTATTCAGTGTCCTCTCCTCCCAAGACAGGTGGTACTCCCACCCCAGCTTCCTTATTCAGTGTCCTCTCCTCCCAAGACAGGTGGTACTCCCACCCCAGCTTCCTTATTCAGTGTCCTCTCCTCCCAAGACAGGTGGTACTCCCACCCCAGCTTCCTTATTCAGTGTCCTCTCCTCCCAAGACAGGTGGTACTCCCATTAAAAGGCGCTCAGGACTGGTGGTAACATTAGGTTGCATCCATTTACTCTATAGATGAGTATGTTTCCCTCCATAGACTGACCTCACTCTATTCTCCCAGAGACAGGAGGTCCTCGCAGCCCTAGGAATACCACCTCAAGACGCAAGCGCGACATGTTCAAGCAGATAAGGTGTTTGTAGCGTACCTGTCTGAGGTCGGAACTCCAACTATCCCCCGAACATGGCTGCCCCATGCCTTGTCTACAATAGAGTTCTAGTTCTACACCATTAAAGTCTGTGGAACCTGCTGTATGGTGGAATATGCCCACTGCCGATCTTGCCACAAATCCACCGAGATTATGCCACAAAATCTTGATGTATTACATGCATGTTTGACACGTGATATCTGCAGTACATGTGGTGATTTTCAAAAGCCCGTCTACACGCCTTGTCCTGTGGATTCCCCAAATCTGCCACGTCCGAGCTTGCTCTATGGCATATGTTATTTTGTCGGAAATCCCCCTCAAATCTACGTGGAGAGGACGATGACACCTGTCGTATATCAGGTGCCCTCCATAGACCGCTGGTACCCCCAGCTGTGGGTATCTAAGCCTCTGTTCACATGGTACGTTTACCACCTGTCTGGCAGATGCCACGGGAAGCTCCTGCTGCCCTCATTCTATATTCGTGGTATTACAGTTTCAGCATCTAAAGTATATCCTCTCTTTATCTATTTCGTAAAGTTTTCAAGATCTCTGCTTGCTGGCATTTGATGGTAACCTTGATTGCTTGCTTCTACTGGATAAAAATCTGTCCTCGTTATGTGATGCAGTGCAGTTGTGGCCCTGTTCACATTTGTATTGTGCGGTGGGGGGGGGGAGGTCCTTTTTGATCTTTGTCATAAAAAATAAAAAAATCTCAGTAGACCCCACCCAGATCCGACAAGCCACCGTGGCTGTCTTACCAGGGCAGATATTAAATAATGAAGGTTTCCACTAAATGACAGCAAGCACAGATCTTGAAATCTGTGGGGAAGTCAATGGGGGGGTTACTAAAGATTCCATTCACAGCCATGTAATGTCTGTCTGAAAATACCGCCCTGTGCACACACCTCGGGTCGCATAGACTCGGCATTATTCTGAATCTGTAGCCTGGCGCTTGCTGACGGCCCATAACGTATCTCCAGTTATATGTAGAAATCTTTAAAGGGATATTCCCATCTGAGACAATGGGGGGGGGGCATATCGCTAGGAAACGGGATGGGGGAAAGTGGAGGCTGGAGGACCCCAGGGTTCCCCGGGTCCTGCCACAACCAAGCGCTCCCCCCATAGAAGTGAATGGGAGCGCACTGTGCTTGTGCGGCCACCGCTTCCATTCACTTCTATGCGCAGTTAACCCTCCACCACTTTTAGGGCTAGCAAGGGAAACCCCCTTTAAGAAAATATGTGACCTGCTGCATTGAGGGGCTTCGAGGAGAGAATACAGGGTTGCACGGAGGCGCACACAATTCTGTATGAGGTCTTGCTCGCAGTGTGCCTATAGGTCTGATGTGTCAGGTGGCGTATCGAGGTGTATGTTGTCCTCGGGCACAGGGACTGCCACTTATCTATAGGTCAAGTGTCTGGTGACCCCCGGCTCGTGTGTAGCTTCTGACATTAAACAGATCAGCCCTCGGCCTGTGGGACGATGATATCGGGGAAGTCACAATTTGTCTGCGGTGATTGCAGCGCGGCCGCGGCTCTGCTCTGTGTCCTGCGCACAATTACACTGAACGTTAATTGATTGTCGGCTAATGTCATTTTCCCGTCTGGGTTTTTTTTCCCTTTGCTTCCCTGTTTGTTTTTTCTAGCAGGTTACCCGACGTTTAGTACCTGACGCTGATTCGATGTGACGGAGCGCGGCGTAGACAGCGCTATTCATTTACTGCCTGTAATCAGATGAGGTCTCCTCGAAGGAGAGGTCGCGTGTATTTCCGGCAGACGGAACGGGAAACTTGTAAATTGTTGTAATCGTAAGCTCCATTGTAAAGTGGAAATCGAGTTAACCCCCCCGATTCCGGGAAAGGGAGCGCTCCTGCTGGTGCCACCATAGGCAGACACGGAGTCCTGTGGAGTGTGCATCAGCTGGAGACAGATGGGTACAATTTAATTTTTTTCTAGGAGTTTCATGTAAAGGGGTTGTGCCATTAGGGCAATCTCTGCGCTCCCCCTTTTATAAGGCTTGTCTATGGTGTCGCGCTGAGACTGCAACACGACAGTTGCACAAAAAGCCATAGACAAGCATTATAAATATATGTCGTGCAACATCAATGTCACGCTACAGATGTCGCTGTGTAGCCCTAGCCTTACCTGCTGTTCTGCAACCTGCGCAGGAGCCCCGAAGGAGTTTTCCATCTGAACTGATACGCTAGGTTATGACTAGTTTCTTCTTGAAGTCTTCTCAGTGGGGGAGGGGAGTGACCTGCTGCTGACAGCTCTGGCCGTGCGTTATTCCCTGTGTCAGACTGAAACCCAACATGCTCAATCCTTTTTTTCTCTCCGACATCTGTTGTTGGGGAGAGAGTCGGGAAAACCTCCATTAGGTGATCTGCCAGTCCGGCCTAAATTGGCAGGAGTTGGTGAAATGCCGGGATCAGCAGCCTCCGGCACGCCAGCTGTTCTGAAACTACAACTCCCAGCATGCTCTATTCACTTCTATGGGAGTTACAAGAAAAGCCAAGCCAAGTGGGCATGCTGGGAGTTGTAGTTTCACAGCAGCTGGAATGCCGAAGGTTGCTGAGCCCTGGTTTATGGACTGCTTTATATGCTCCATAGATCCCTATGTACATGGGTCATGCACTGTAGGTCTTTCACCTTTCCTTGGATCCACAGGAGTAAGGCTACCTGCACTCGGGTCCGGGCTGTCTTGCAGGAATTCTTCGCGTATTTCAGTGCACACCAAAAAACGCATGTGTTTTTGGTGGAGATTTAAATTTTTATTTTTTTGGACATTGAAAAAGGAGAAGCCCACGTAAACTATTGACATGCTGGGAATGTCAAAAACCGTGCGGCAGGTCAATTTCCTTACGGAATGAAAACTCCCAAGTGTATTACGCTGCGCATTTTGCACACTAGAATCTGCACACAATCCACAACGTGTGCAGGGAGCCTAAAAAAAGTGCCGAACCTGCCCTAGGTGATACAGCAATGATGCGGAATTGAGGGGATATTTCCTATGCAGGTGGAGATTATGGTGAACTGGCTGAACTCGGACATTTTTTATTTTATTTTTTCCCTATAAAAGGGATCTCCTGTAGAAATTGGTTCTAACGTTTCCACCTGGTGGTTTTAGCGGTTGCAGCGCCACCGATCTAACATATATCTTCTCCACCCCCCCCCCCCCCCATCATACAGTGGCATGCCTTTTGTTTTTAATAAGTTTGTGGTCTATGCTATTTCATACAGTAAAACAAAATTGAAACCCAGGTGGATACCACCAAACAGAGGCCAAAGTGACACTCTTTTAGCGCCCTCTGTTAAAACATTCCTACTTGACAAATTCATTTTTATATATATTTTTTTTATGGAGACATCATCTGGTTGGGCTACTTTCACACTAGCGTTCGGGTGTCCGCTTGTGAGCTCCGTTTGAAGGGGCTCACAAGCGGCCCCGAACGCATCCGTCCAGCCCTAATGCATTCTGAGTGGACGCGGATCCGCTCACAATGCATCAGTCTGGCAGCGTTCAGCTTCCGCTCCGCTCAGCAGGCGGACACCTGAACGCTGCTTGCAGCGTTTGGGTGTCCGCCTGGCCGTGCGGAGGCAAGCGGATCTGTCCAGACTTACAATGTAAGTCAATGGGGACGGATCCGTTTGAATATGACACACTATGGCTCAATTTTCAAACGGATCCGTCCCCCATTGACTTTCAATGTAAAGTCTGGACGGATCCGTCTGAGGCTACTTTGACACTTAGAATTTTTTTTACAATATAATGCAGACGGATCCGTTCTGAACGTATCCACCGTCTGCATTATATGAGCGGATCCGTCTCAGACGGATCCGCTCTGAACGCAAGTGTGAAAGTAGCCTTAAAGGGGATGTTCGGGTTCAGAGCTGAACCTGGACATACCCATAATTTCACCCAGGCAGCCCTCCCCAGTTCATGCTCCGATGCGCTCCCTTGTCCTGCGCTGTATCGCGCAGGGCAAGGGCTCTTTTATTTACAATAGCACACTGCCGGGCGGAGGCTTCCGCCCAGCAATGTGTCCGGTGCTGCCACCGGATTTGATGGGCAGGCTTTAGCGCTGTAAAACTGCTAGGACAGCGCTAAAGCCCGCCGATCAGTGCCGGTGACGTCATCGGGCTCACTGGGGGGGCGGAAGGAGAGCCGGAGAGCCCAGTACGTCACCGGATCTCCAGAAAATGCCTTTGCCCTGCGCGATTAAGCGCAGGGCAAAGGAGAGCATCGGAGCAAGAACTGTTTCACACTTGCGTGGTTGCATTCTGATTTTGAGATTCGGCAGAGGATCTAAAAACTGGGCCTAAAGGGTTCAGTTGCATCCCCGTTCGTTGTCAACGGGGACAAAATGGAGCAGGATGTCCTCCGTTCCTTTTGTGTTTTTTGACCGGACACAAAACCGCTCCAAGCTGTGGCTTTGTGTCCAGTCTGCGAAGCGAAACAAACCAGATCCGGCAGCGAAATCAATGTAAGTCACTGATGCCAGAGCCCCCGAAAAAAACAGATCCATCACCCATTGACTTAGAATGATTTTAGTGCTGGTTCTGGTTTGTTCCGTTTCGATGTAACACAACCGCATACTAACGGAAAGGATGCTTTCGGATGTGTTAACATTAAACAGAACTATTGTGGTCTGATTTTGAGACCCACTGCCGGATGTATCTGAAAAAAAAACGGAAACCAAACCACAAGTGTGAAACAGGCCTAAGTCCTATTCGCGAGTCTAAGAAAAGGAACGTGACAATCAGTGTGGGTACTGCCATGGCCTGTCGGATGCCATCCAGTGGCCCGGTTGAGCAAAACTGCCCCATTTTGTTATTTTAATTCTGTTCTGGCTGACAGGGAAGGTCCCCACCCCCATTAACCCCATGTGTCTAGGGATTGTGTTTTTTGTTAGATATACTATAGTAACCAGTTTTGGATCCTCCAGTGATCACCTGTAATCGTATCGTAAATCCAGGAGCAAGTGTTCAGTTCTCCTGCAGCGCCCGTTTAGTGCAGTGATCTCCAATCTGTGACTTTCCACCTGTTGCAGAACTACAACTTCCTTTATACCCTGATGGCCACAGACGAGGGCCCCCCCCCCCCCCCCCCCCCCAAAAAAAAAAGGGATTCCAGGGTGAAAAACAGGACTGCTTTCTGCGGCACCACCCTTGTCCATTGATGTGAATAGGGCTAAGGCCGCTTTCACACAGTCAGGTCAGTGACTGTCAGGAGGGGGTCAATAACGGAGAACAGGTGTGAATCTTTCCATTATACCTCATCTCTGTGTAGGCTTCTCTAATGGTTTTGGCTCACAATCGCTGATTCCTCGCTGACTGTGTGAACGCAGCCTTAAAGTGTAACCGTCATGTTTTCATGAATTTTTCTCTTAGTTACAGCTGTTTAAACGTTTACAATATGAGGACCTTCTCAAGATGGCTCCTCTGCCAGTTCTCTGAGGTCAAAACTGCTTTCCCTCACTTTCCATACACACTTGCTGTAGCCAGCAGCTCCCTGCCAGCCAATCAGCTTGGATTACTGAGAGACACGCCTCCTCACTCTGAAGCCTAAGGGCTCTTTCACACCTGCGTTCTTTTCTTCCGGCATAGAGTTCCGTCGTCGGGGCTCTATGCCGGAAGAATCCTGATCAGTTTTATCCTAATGCATTCTGAATGGAGTGAAATCCGTTCAGGATGCATCAGGATGTCTTCAGTTCCGGAACGGAACGTTTTTTGGCCGGAGAAAATACTGCAGCATGCTGCGCTTTTTGCTCCGGCCAAAAATCCTGAAGACTTGCCGCAAGGCCGGATCCGGAATGAATGCCCGTTGAAAGGCATTGATCCGGATCCGGCCTTAAGCTAAACGTCGTTTCAGCGCATTGCCGGATCTGACGTTTAGCTTTTTTAGAGTGGTTACCATGGCTGCCGGGACGCTAAAGTCCTGGCAGCCATGGTAAAGTGGAGCGGGGAGCAGCATACTTACCGTCCGTGCGGCTCCCGGGGCGCTCCAGAGTGACGTCAGGGCGCCCCACGCGCATGGATGACGTGATCGCATGGCACATCATCCATGCGCATGGGGCGCTCTGACGTCACTCTGGAGCGCCCCGGGAGCTGCACGGACAGTAAGTATACCGCTCCCCGCTCCTACTATGGCAACCAGGACTTTAATAGCGTCCTGGGTGCCATAGTAACACTGAACGCATTTTGAAGACGGATCCGTCTTTAAATGCTTTCAGTACACTCGCGTTTTTCCGGATCCGGCGTGTAATTCCGGCAAGTGGAGTACACGCCGGATCCGGACAACGCAAGTGTGAAAGAGGCCTTATGCAGGCATGCAGTGTGAAGGACAGCTCCTCTGTCTTCCTAGCCGGAGACAGACCAGCCCTAGCAACTGTCTTTTAAGTGAGCAGTGGAAAAGGACAGAGGACATTAATGAAAGCTGTTATATAAGGTAATTACAGATCGTTTGACAATCATTGGCAGACTAACTTCGGTATACATGCCTAGCTCTAATAAACTATTAAATAAAAAATATGACAGTTACACTTTAAGGCTGTGTTACACTAGGCAATTTTTCGGGCGATAATCGTTAACTAGTATTGAACCAGCTCGTTCATCGGGCTATTCTGATTTTTTTTAAGCATGCTTAAAAATCAGCGCTTGCCGGCGGCATTAGCCGTTGCTCCTCCCCATACTCCGGAGGAGAGCACTGCATAAAATAGCAACAGTCTCCTCCACTAGCTAGCAAGTGATTGCCAGGAGGGAAGGGACAAACGCTTGCGCAGTCGGCCTGTGTAGTACAGGCTTTAGCGGAAGTTTCGGACACAGCTAGTGGACAGGCATGGTGCTGATTCTGGAAACCCCCTTCAAGCTTGGACTTCCATAGATCAGCTGTAATCTGTGTGGGTAGAAAGCATTGAATTCCCCTGCACTGCCTCCACAGGAGAAATGAAGCATTACACAGTGGCTGTGGAAACCAGGTAACTTTTCATGTAATGTGTGGACCTGTTGTGTCCTCCAGAGCAAGAGACTCTCTTTGTAGCCCCTGGTCCTGATGAAGGTCCTGAATGGGTTACTCCCCCCCCCCCCCACTCCAGTTACCTAGAAATCCCTAATAGACTTTTCTAAACCAGACAGCCTTTTTTATGATGTTGGCCTGTATTCCCAGTTACTTGTAATGCTGTTATGTTGGGAGCCCTCTCTGTTAATGAGTCTCCAGGGCATTTACTGTTTAATGGCCTGTCTGTGAGCTCCTGTTATCTGCAGCCATGTCTCCTTGTGTAATGCTGCGCGTGGTCTCTGACTTCCAGCGTGTGAAATCACATGCCATGTGCATGCTTGGCTTTATTTTGTTACCTGCTCATGATCGTGTTTGTGCAGGAGGACGGGCACGTGGCCAGGATTGGTCAATGATTCAAGGAGCAGGAGAGGCCAGGCCACGTCTTTCTCGGTGCTGCGTTTTAAATGGTTATTATATTTTTTTAACTGTATATTAATACGGGACACATAAAACCAAATTGCAAAAAAGAGGGGGGAGCGAACAAATGTAACAAAGTATTTATTTTTAATTAATAAATTTTTTACAAACTTGAACAATATCACAGTTTATACAGTAAGACTGGAATCAAAAGTGCGTTTTTTTTTAAAGAGATGTAGATTCAATGAGGATGGGGGGGGGGGGGGGTGGTGAACACACCAAAGAGGAGTTGTTGGGATGTAATAATATATGGAGGTGATTAAAATATTAGTGCGAAAGGAGAAGATTATTGGGAAAAACTGTACAATTAACCATCTCCGGACCGCCTAACGCAGATGTGCGGTCCGGAGGTGGCAGCTCTGCGCAGAGTCACGCATATATGCGTCATCTCGCGAGAGCCGGGATTTCCTGTGAACGCGCGCGCGCTCACAGGAACGGAAGGTAAGCGAGTGGATCTCCAGCCTGCCAGCGGCGATCGCTCGCTGGCAGGCTGGAGATGTGATTTTTTTAACCCCTAACATGTATATTAGACGCTGTTTTGATAACAGCATCTAATATACCTGCTACCTGGTCCTCTGGTGGTCCCTTTTGTTTGGATCGACCACCAGAGGACACAGGTAGCTGTGTAAAGTACCACAAAACACTACACTACACTACACCCCCCCCCTGTCACTTATTAACCCCTTATGAACCACTGATCACCCCATATAGACTCCCTGATCACCTCTGTCATTGATCACCCCCCTGTAAGGCTCCATTCAGACGTCCGTATGATTTTTACGGATCCACTGATACATGGATCGGATCCGCAAAACACATGCGGATGTCTGAATGGAGCCTTACAGGGGGGTGATCAATGACAGAGGGGTGATCACCCATATAGACTCCCTGATCGCCTCCGTCATTGATCACCCCCCTGTAAGGCTCCATTCAGACGTCCGCATGTGTTTTGCGGATCCGATCCATGTATCCGTGGATCCGTAAAAAATCATACGGACATCTGAATGGAGCCTTACAGGGGGGTGATCACCCCATATAGACTCCCTGATCACCCCCCTGTCATTGATCACCCCCCTGTAAGGCTCCATTCAGACGTCCGTATGCGTTTTGCGGATCCGATCCATGTATCCGTGGATCCGTAAAAAATCATACGGACGTCTGAATGGAGCCTTACAGGGGGGTGATCAATGACAGGGGGGTGATCACCCCATATAGACTCCCTGATCACCCCCCTGTCATTGATCACCCCCTGTAAGGCTCCATTCAGACATTTTTTTGGGCACAAGTTAGCGGAAATTTTTTGTTTGTTTTTGTTTTTTCTTACAAAGTCTCATATTCCACTCACTTGTGTCAAAAAATAAAATCTCACATGGACGCACCATACCCCTCACGGAATCCAAATGCGTAAAATTTTTTAGACATTTATATTCCAGACTTCTTCTCACGCTTTAGGGCCCCTAAAATGCCAGGGCAGTATAAATACCCCACATGTGACCCCATTTCAGAAAGAAGACACCCCAAGGTATTCCGTGAGGGGCATATTGAGTCCATGAAAGATTGAAATTTTTGTCCCAAGTTAGCGGAAAGGGAGACTTTGTGAGAAAATACAAAAAAAATCAATTTCTGCTAACTTGTGCCAAAAAAAATAAAAATTCTAGGAACTCGCCATGCCCCTCACGGAATACCTTGGGGTGTCTTCTTTCCAAAGTGGGGTCACATGTGGGGTATTTATACTGCCCTGGCATGTTAGGGGCCCGAAAGCGTGAGAAGAAGTCTGGGATCCAAATGTCTAAAAATGCCCTCCTAAAAGGAATTTGGGCCGCTTTGCGCATCTAGGCTGCAAAAAAGTGTCACACATGTGGTATCGCCGTACTCAGGAGAAGTTGGGGGAATGTGTTTTGGGGTGTCATTTTACATATACCCATGCTGGGTGAGATAAATATCTTGGTCAAATGCCAACTTTGTATAAAAAAAATGGGAAAAGTTGTCTTTTGCCAAGATATTTCTCTCACCCAGCATGGGTATATGTAAAATGACACCCTAAAACACATTCCCCAACTTCTCCTGAGTACGGCGATACCAGATGTGTGACACTTTTTTTGCAGCCAAGGTGGGCAAAGGGGCACACATTCCAAAGTGCACCTTCCGGATTTCGCAGGCCATTTTTTACACATTTTGATTGCAAAGTTCTTCTCACACATTTGGGCCCCTAAATTGCCAGGGCAGTATAACTACGCCACAAGTGACCCCATTTTGGAAAGAAGACACCCCAAGGTATTCCGTGAGGGGCATGGCGAGTTCCTAGAATTTTTTATTTTTTGTCGCAAGTTAGTGGAATATGAGACTTTGTAAGAAGAAAAAATAAATAAAAAAAATCATCATTTTCCGCTAACTTGTGACAAAAAATAAAAAGTTCTATGAACTCACTATGCCCATCAGCGAATACCTTAGGGTGTCTACTTTCCGAAATGGGTTCATTTGTGGGGTGTTTGTACTGTTTGGGCATTGTAGAACCTCAGGAAACATGACAGGTGCTCAGAAAGTCAGAGCTGTTTCAAAAAGCGGAAATTCACATTTTTGTACCTTAGTTTGTAAACGCTATAACTTTTACCCAAACCATTTTTTTTTTTGCCCAAACATTTTTTTTTTTATCAAAGACATGTAGAACAATAAATTTAGCGAAAAATTTATATATGGATGTCGTTTTTTTTGCAAAATTTTACAGCTGAAAGTGAAAAATGTCATTTTTTTGCAAAAAAATCGTTAAATTTCGATTAATAACAAAAAAAGTAAAAATGTCAGCAGCAATGAAATACCACCAAATGAAAGCTCCATTAGTGAGAAGAAAAGGAGGTAAAATTCATTTGGGTGGTAAGTTGCATGACCGAGCGATAAACGGTGAAAGGAGTGTAGTGCCGAAGTGTAAAAAGTGGCCTGGTCATTAAGGGGGTTTTAGCTAGCGGGGTTAAAGGAGGCTCCAGGACCCTGTTGGGTGTCCCCTAGCCTGGTTACAGGATGAGACGCGGCCTGTGGCCTGGTTACAGGAGGAGACACATTTGCCCACAGATATTATAGCTGGACCTGTAGATCCTGCAAACTCGTAGGTTGGTGAAGCTGCTGTCCCAGCTGGTTGCAGAAACTGCTCCCAGCACCTCCTAATGGCTAGATCAGAATGGCGTACATGGTGGGCAATTAATCAAAATGACCATCTTTCTTCTCTCAGTCCAATGATGCACCCGATCTCTAAGTCTGCCAACTGGGCAAAATGTATTTTATTGTATTACAGAGGCACGTCTAGCAGTCATCGATCACCAAATGGTACACTACCCAAAAGTAGCCTCTGAGAGCCCTTTTATAGAGCAGCAGGGGAATCACTGTTAGTCCTCCTGCACACTACCGTATGGCTTTTTCAGTGTTTTTCCGTTTTTTGTTTACGTTGTGTTTCCGTTTTTCCGTATGGCATATACAGTATACAGTAATTACATTTAAAAAAATTGGGCTGGGCATAAAATTTTCAATAGATGGTTCCGCAAAAAACGGAACTGATATGGAAGACATACGAATGCATTTCCGTATGTGTTCTGTTTTTGTTGGCGGACCCATTGACTTGAATGGAGCCACGGAACGTGATTTGCGGGCAATAATAGGACATGTTCTATCTTTCAACGGAACGAAAAAACTGTAATACGGAATGCATACGGAGTACATTCATTTTATTTTTTTACGGAACCATTGAAATGAATGGTTCCGTATACGGAACGCAGAAAACGGCCTGTAAACAGAAAAAAAAACGGTCGTGTGGAGGAGGCCTTACCCAGTCTCTAATCAGACCACACCTGTAATCCTTTACATATCTGCCGGAGACATAACTGCATGCCCAGTTTTGCAGCGATCCAACACATATCATGCTTTTTGTCAATAAGTGTATAAAGGAATCCACTTCTGGCTTTGTGCTGAAAAAATAAATAAAAAAACCACTAGGTCAAAAACCGCTCTGTGATTTGAGCCCAAGATCTTATTCACACGTACATGTCTGTTTAGCAGATGCAATGTTTCAGTGAGTAACGGACAGAACATGGATGGCATGTGTGTTCTGACGAGGCTTTCACAGACCCATAGACTTCTGTGGGCGTGTTTGGTCCACATAACATTCAGAGGGGTCTTTCCACTGACCCTACGGTCAGCCGTAAAACAAGGGGTGAATAAACACTAAAATCATTGGGTATGTGTGCTGTCCGTGCTTCGTGGGCCCTGAGAGGCGTATGGTGTGGGGCCATCAGGGGATCCTACTCCATAAGCAGTGGGTGCCTAGCCACAATGGCCGTTATCGGAGAGACCACCAATCTCTATCATTTAACCCCTCAGATGCCGCAGTCAATAGCAGCCACGGCCAAAGGCAGGCAAAAGGAAGGTAGCTCCCTCTCCCCTTCAGTCGGAGCCCTCACGATAAAAAAGGGATCTGATTGGTTGCTATGACAGGCTGGGAACTTGTGAAGGCTCCTAGGCCTGTTATAGTAAACTGCCTGCAAAGCCATGCCTGAAGCACTGCCTTTATAGGCAGTCTGTAAAAATACCATAGACTATTGCAGACTATGGGACAAGCGATCGGAAGCTCTCATGTACAAGTCCCCTAAGATGACTAAAAATGACAGTGTAAAAAAAATTCAAAAATATTAAAAATTTACTTAAATATCTCCCGTTTTCTAACTTTTATCTATAAAAATAAACATGATGTATATCGCAGCGTCTAAAAATGTCAAAGCCTTTTTTAAATATAAAATTTTTCTTTCTACGTGGTGAATACTATGATGGAAAAAAATAAAAAATGCGTGATTCACAATTTTTGGGAGGTCACCTTGCCCCTAAAGAATTTCATAAAAAGTGATCAAAAAGTCATGTGTGCTCCTTATGAAGTAATGGTCCATTGTTAGGATATGCCATCACTTTATGATCAGTGGGGGTCCGACCTCTGGGCACCCCACTGATCCTGTATATACTGTATATGATGCATCCCCCTTTTTTGTTCTTCTCCTGCAGTGTGCCCTGGACATACAGCTAGTCCTATTTAAAGGGGTGATCCAATACGGAGTGATTGGAGCAGCAGCGTGTATGCTCGACACCCCACCGGGGATAGGGGATAATTTGTAACTAAGACTGGACGGCTCATTTAAAGGGAATCTGTCACCATCAATTCACCGTTAAACTGGGCACAATGCCTCGTAGGGCTAGATTAGCTGAATGTAATCAATTAAAAAATACTTTGTAATCCATATGCAAATGATGAGTTAAGTGCCCTGAGGGCGGGACCGAGCCACTCTGTGCACCCTTGCTCATCTTGCTTCCTTTGCCAGGCCCTCGCTCTCCCCAGATTCTTGCATAGTGATCTTGCCTGATCCTGTCAATCAAAAGTGAGAGAGAGGAGCTGGCTGAGGAAGCAGGAGGAGCAAGGGTGCACAGAGTAGCTTGGCCCCGCCCTCATGACACTTTACTGCTCATTTGCATATGGATTCCCAATTATTTTTCTCCAGAATGAAGCAATGGTTTGCTAAGTGAATTATACATTACATTCAGCTGCGCTAGACCTACAAAGCATTGTGCCTGCTTTATCAGTGACCTTCCTGGTGACAGGCTCCCTTTAAATGCAGTTGTGGGGTGCTTCCCTTCTAATATGCGCACAATTCACTCATTATTATATTTTAGACTTATTTTTGCATTTCTTGATTTTGATTTGTATATTCCTGTCTTAGAACTTTAAAGAGGTTCTCCAGGCTTTTTCATATTTATGATCTATCCTCCGGATAGGTCACCAATATCAGATCGGCGGCGGTCCGACCAGGGCCGGATTAAGAGCATCATGGGCCTGGTGCTGAAGATTTTAATGGGCCTTTTTATAGAAAATGAAAATGCAACGCAGAGCAATTTTTTATAACACAAATAAAGTGCATCTGTCATATGTTTTATGCATATGAAATCACCAGCATAGCTGAATAGATGTTGATGTATCGATACCTTGCATACCTTTATAGAATCTGTTCTTTCTTTAGCCTTTACTTAAGTAAAACACTTATGGGGCCCAGAGTGTCAAGAGGTGTGGTAGGGGGTCCTCTGTGCCCTCCAGACCGTAACACCTCTCCCATGTGAAGTCACGCCCGCTTTTTTGGTTGACACCAACGGCTCACTTGACAGCGACATGTTGAGATCCTGCGAATGTGCCATGAATAGGTGAATGGGAATTGCAGTGTCTGTAGGAACCTGAGACTGTGCATGCACCGCAATCCCCATTCACAGCGCATACGGGATGTGTGTGTGTGTCAAAGAAGGTGCAGGCATGAACTCACAGGGCAAAAACAATAGTGCTTATAGAACAGACTACACAGTGTAGCGGTATACTGTATATTGTGGGGCACGGTGTGTAGGCTATATGTGTATAACAAACATACTCCACAGGAAAATCTACAATTACTTGGCTTGGCCCTTGGGGATCTCGGACACAACTTCAGCACCTTGGCCGCGGGCTCGGCAGAGCTGATGTGTTTTATCCTAATGAGAAAGATTTCATAATAAGGATTTGGAGAAGGGGCAGAGGGATAGCAGAGCAGGGAGAGGCCGGTGCTGCTACTAGGGGTCATACCATGGGGGAGTAATAAAAGCCCACAATAATGCCCCCCCAGTAGAAATAATTCTCCTTATAATGTGACAAAAAATACCCCCTTTTAATGCCCCCAGTTGAGCTAATGTCACCATAGTGCCCCTATATTGTGCCAGTATAAAATACCCCTATATAGTGCTCCTCTCCCCCCCCTTCCTCCTTGTGCCCCCCCATAATGTACCAGTATAAAATGCCCCATATATAGTGCACCAGTACATGCCCTCAGTGTCCCCCATAATTTGCAAGTATAAAATACCCCTTCTTAGTGCCCCCTGTAGATGGCCCCTTAGATCTCCTCTACCCCACAGTACCCACCATAATGTGTCCCAGTATAAAATGCTACTGTACAGAGCCTCCCATATAAAATACCCCTTCTTTGTGGCCTCAGTAGATGTCTCTATAGTGCCCACCAATAATGTGCCAGTAAGAGGTGCCCCTGTAACGTTACATTACCCTACTTTGTGAGATTTCCCTACCTCCTAACTTCCGGTCGCACCGCTAATGACGTGAGGAGGCGTTCCTGAGTTTTGACGATGTGCGCAAGTGCAAAAGGACAGTTTAGGGAAAATCTCACAGCGGAGTTCAGCTGCACACCGGGACACTGCGCATGCGCCGGAGAGCCTCAGTAGGGAAATATTACGGCCCAGTGCGCAAGCGCGGCTAACTCCAGAACATCCATCCGATCTCCGCGTCTGTGCCGTGTGGGGGTAGGGAGATCCTGAATCGAGGGATTACCGCGAGCACCCATGGAGATAAATAGATATCTATTTAGATAGAAAATATATATATATATATACACACTCGCCTAAAGAATTATTAGGACCACCATACTAATACGGTGTTGGACCCCCTTTTGCCTTCAGAACTGTCTTAATTCTACGTGGCATTGATTCAACAAGGTGCTGATAGCATTCTTTAGAAATGCTGGCCCATATTGATAGGATAGCATCTTGCAGTTGATGGAGATTTGAGGGATGCACATCCAGGGCACGAAGCTCCCGTTCCACCACATCCCAAAGATGCTCTATTGGGTTGAGATCTGGTGACTGTGGGGGCCATTTTAGTACAGTGAACTCATTGTCATGTTCAAGAAACCAATTTGAAATGATTTGAGCTTTGTGACATGGTGCATTATCCTGCTGGAAGTAGCCATCAGAGGATGGGTACATGGTGGTCATGAAGGGATGGACATGGTCAGAAACAATGCTCAGGTAGCCCGTGGCATTTAAACGATGGCCGATTGGCACTAAGGGGCCTAAAGTGTGCCCAGAAAACATCCCCCACACCATTACACCACCACCACCAGCCTGCACAGTGGTAACAAGGCATGATGGATACATGTTCTCATTCTGTTTATGCCAAATTCGGACTCTACCATTTGAATGTCTCAACAGAAATTGAGACTCATCAGACCAGGCAACATTTTTCCAGTCTTTAACAGTCCAATTTTGGTGAGCTGGTGCAAATTGTAGCCTCTTTTTCCTATTTGTAGTGGAGATGAGTGGTACCCGGTGGGGTCTTCTGCTGTTGTAGCCCATCGGCCTCAACGCTGTGCGTGTTGTGGCTTCACAAATGCTTTGCTGCATACCTCGGTTGTAACGAGAGGTTATCCCAGTAACTGAGCAGATTGTGAAATACTCAGACCGGCCCGTCTGGCACCAACAACCGTGCCACGCTCAAAATTGCTTAAATCACCTTTCTTTCCCATTCTGACATTCAGTTTGGAGTTCAGGAGATTGTCTTGACCAGGACCACAACCCTACATGCATTGAAGCAACTGCCATGTGATTGGTTGACTAGATAATCGCATTGATGAGAAATAGAACAGGTGTTCCTAATAATTCTTTAGGTGAGTGTGTGTGTATGTATATGTGTGTATATATATATATATATATATATATATATATATATATATATATTAAATTCCGCAGCACTCCTTGAAAAGTGAAAAAAATGTGCTATTTATTCACACAGTCGAACTCCGCTGTGAGATTTTCCCTAAACTGTCCATTTGCGAATGCGCAGATCGTCAAAACTCAGGAACGCCTCCTTACGAAGTAGGGTGATGTAACATTACACCCCCAATAATGTGCCAGTAATAAGTGCCCCCATAGATGCCCCCC
Organism: Bufo gargarizans; assembly: GCF_014858855.1. Classification (NCBI taxonomy): domain Eukaryota; kingdom Metazoa; phylum Chordata; class Amphibia; order Anura; family Bufonidae; genus Bufo; species Bufo gargarizans. The sequence continues at coordinate 476,802,719 of NC_058084.1, read as the reverse complement.
CATGTGCCAGGAACAAGAGCACCCCCCCCCCAATCATGTGCCAGGAAAAAACACTTTTATACTATATACTTGCCTCTATGTCAGAGATGCGATGTAGGCTTCTTCCGGCCTGTGTCCCGCGCTGTACAGTAGTCAGGCGGCGCGATGACATCATTGCGCCGCCTGCACTGGCCTCTGATAGGCTGCTGGCACTAGGCCGGCAGCCTATCAGAGACACAGGAAAGGGACACGCCTCTCCCTGCTCCGCCACAACAGTCATCTGCTTCGCTGTCCTGAGGATGGCGATACAGATGACTATGGAGATGAGCACTTCCACAATGGAAGCGCTCATCTCCCTGTGCCCTGCCACCGCCGCCTAACAGGCTGCTTGGCCTATTTTCACGCAATGGCCTGGAGCTGCAGCTCCATCCGTCCCTATGTTAATCCGGCCCTGGGTCCGACACCTGGGACCCCCGCCGATCAGCTGTTTGAGGAGACGGTGCACACGTGCCGTCTCCCTTCTCTCTTCCTGCTCACCACTGTGTGTCTGAGACAGCAGCAGCGGACAGGAAGAGAGACGGAATGTGCACCGTCTCCCCATACAGCTGATCGGCGGGGGTGCCGGGTGCCAGACCCCCGCCGATCTGATATTGATGACCTAGCCTGACGATAGGTCATCAATATGAAAAAGCCCGGAGACCCCCTTTAAATTCCTCCATACTTCTGTCACTTAGCCTTTCGCTCCTGTATAAGAGCTGACTTTCATACGACCCGCTCCTGTAGATCCACACTTAATTTTCTATCCCTTTCTCATTCCTGTCATCTTCCATGTTCCGGGTCTCAGTAGTAGTTTAGATTATTTCTTGTGGTTCAGCAGGAAAAAAAAAAGTAAGTTTTAAGACGGCAGCATCTTTTTTCATAAAATGCTTAAAATCCATTCTGCATCTTTATCCGTTCCCCAATGGCGCAGAAAAGCAATTTGACTCAGTTTTCTGTCCATTAGCTTTATGAGGAATAAAACACTTACACCCCCCACGTGTTGCCCCGCCAGCGCCTCTGGATATCACATTGATCCAGATTTAAGATTTCCTTTGAGCTTTCCAATTCCCTTGAATTTCAAGTGCTCCGTGTCGCGCTGGCTCTTCCTTACCCCCAAGGAGTCTCTCAATGGTTTGGTAATTGAAACCCTTTATGTCTTGGGGTAAGTGGCTTCCACAAATGGATTACAGAGCCAACGTTTCCAATATGTCTTCACCTGGTGGCTCCTCTTTAACAGATTATTTCTTAGAGGCTTTAGCTGCCACGTTGACTTCTTAGTTTAAGCATTTAAGTTGTGGAGAGGCATTTGCAAGATCAGATAAAGTTTTTTCTTGTTGTTGCTGCCCCTCAGATGACCGCACTTCAGAATATTCCTATATTGTAATTTTCTAAGACTTGTCTGTCGTATACACATATCCTCAACCCAACCTCGAATACCCCGTTCCTATTAACGTGAGTTTTGCATGTCCCACTACTGTATATTCTGGTGTATGAGATGCTGATTGAGTGAGTGCTCGCTTCTCTTGTGGTCTAAGGCAGTGTTTCCCAACCAGTGTGCCTCCAGCTGTTGCAAAACTACAACTCCCAGCATGCCTGCACAGCCAAAGGCTGTCCAGGCATGCTGGGAGTTGTAGTTTTGCAACAGCTGGAGGCACACTGGTTGGGAAACACTGGTCTAAGGTACTAGTGGAGAAGTGAATACTGATTTCCCTGGTTGTTAGGGTATAGAAGGGTTAATGCCTGCCTGCCTAGTGGTTTAGGGAACGTGAAGGATAAGTGCCTGCTTCCCTAGTGGTTTAGGACACTGGAGGGGCGAGTGTCTGCTTCCCTAGTGGTTTAGGACACTGGAGGGGCGAGTGGCTGCTTCCCTGGTGGTTTAGGACACTGGAGGGGCGAGTGGCTGCTTCCCTAGTGGTTTAGGACACTGGAGGGGCGAGTGTCTGCTTCCCTGGTGGTTTAGGACACTGGAGGGGCGAGTGTCTGCTTCCCTAGTGGTTTAGGACACTGGAGGGGCAAGTGGCTGCTTCCCTGGTGGTTTAGGACACTGGAGGGGCGAGTGTCTGCTTCCCTAGTGGTTTAGGACACTGGAGGGGCGAGTGTCTGCTTCCCTGGTGGTTTAGGACACTGGAGGGGCGAGTGTCTGCTTCCCTGGTGGTTTAGGGCACTGGAGGGGCGAGTGTCTGCTTCCCTGGTGGTTTAGAGCACTGGAGGGGCGAGTGTCTGCTTCCCTGGTGGTTTAGGACACTGGAGGGGCGAGTGGCTGCTTCCCTGGTGGTTTAGGACACTGGAGGGGCGAGTGGCTGCTTCCCTAGTGGTTTAGGACACTGGAGGGGCGAGTGTCTGCTTCCCTGGTGGTTTAGGACACTGGAGGGGCGAGTGGCTGCTTCCCTGGTGGTTTAGGACACTGGAGGGGCGAGTGGCTGCTTCCCTGGTGGTTTAGGACACTGGAGGGGCGAGTGTCTGCTTCCCTGGTGGTTTAGGACACTGGAGGGGCGAGTGGCTGCTTCCCTGGTGGTTTAGGACACTGGAGGGGCGAGTGTCTGCTTCCCTGGTGGTTTAGAGCACTGGAGGGGCGAGTGTCTGCTTCCCTAGTGGTTTAGGACACTGGAGGGGCGAGTGGCTGCTTCCCTGGTGGTTTAGGACACTGGAGGGGCGAGTGGCTGCTTCCCTGGTGGTTTAGGACACTGGAGGGGCGAGTGTCTGCTTCCCTGGTGGTTTAGGACACTGGAGGGGCGAGTGGCTGCTTCCCTGGTGGTTTAGGACACTGGAGGGGCGAGTGTCTGCTTCCCTGGTGGTTTAGAGCACTGGAGGGGCGAGTGTCTGCTTCCCTAGTGGTTTAGGACACTGGAGGGGCGAGTGGCTGCTTCCCTGGTGGTTTAGGGCACTGGAGGGGCGAGTGTCTGCTTCCCTGGAGGTTTAGGGCACTGGAGGGGCGAGTGGCTGCTTCCCTGGTGGTTTAGGGCACTGGAGGGGCGAGTGTCTGCTTCCCTGGAGGTTTAGGGCACTGGAGGGGCGAGTGTCTGCTTCCCTGGTGGTTTAGGGCACTGGAGGGGCGAGTGTCTGCTTCCCTGGAGGTTTAGGGCACTGGAGGGGCGAGTGTCTGCTTCCCTGGTGGTTTAGGGCACAGGAGCTGCAAATGCCTACCTCTTTTGTGATCTATGGTAATGGAGGGTCCAATGACTACTTTCATCACGGTTTAGACAACTCAAGGGGGTAACTATTGCATCCCTGGTGGTTTGAGGTTGTCTGAATATCACCTCCTATATCAGGCTTTCATGTTGCTGCCTATAAAATGTTCAGTAACTCCTTTAGTTTAGAAGTTCAGACAGCAGCGGACATTACAGAGCGGTGTTGTATTCAGTGTAATATAAAAGTTTAGCAATAATCCAGTGACCTGCAGTGCACGCCTTTTACTGAGTGTGGTCGGCGGTAGTCGTAAAAGTGACTGATGGCACGGTGATAAGGCCGTGTGCCTACGCAGCTGATTTTATCTGTTGCAGAGCAGCCTGAATTCTGCAGCGACATTTGTACAGCACAACATAGCAGATAACGGAGTGCCTTCAGTGTAAAGAATAGAGCCAGGACTCTTCAGGGTTTCTTAAAGGGGTCGTCCCATCTGTCATGGTGTTACCCCATAGATGTCCAGATGGGACAACCACTGTATCTTTTTATGTTATTTTAATGGTTGTGTGGCGTATGCTGACACTTGGGTGGAGTTTTCCTTTTATAGTGGAACCCACCCTCCATTAGCCAGAGTGGATAGCCACCGTTCACACTTCAGTGAGTCAAGGACGCCTGCTCTCCGTGTTGACTTTTAATGTATTTGTTCACACATAAGTGCTTTTCCACCGATCATGGGTCAGTAGAAAAGGCATGGAGACGTGCCACCTTTTTGGTCCGTAATGCAGACCAAACATGCCCATTGAAGTCTGTGGGTCCTTGGAAGACTACAGACACAGCGCGGATGCCATCCATGTTCTGTCAGTGTTTTTTTTTCACGGACCATTGATAGAAGCGGCTCTGGAGATTAATTTTAAGCTGAGTAGGATCCGTGAAATATGGGTGACAGACGGACCAAACATGGAATGTGAATAAGACCATAAAGGGGTTGACATTAGTAGCATATCGCTAGGATAGTCAGATAGGTGCGAGAGCACTGCGCATGCATGGTGCGCTCTCCATTAATTTCTATGGGAGTTCTGAAAATAGCCAAGAGAACGCACTCGGCTATTTTCGTCCGCCCCATAGAAATGAATGGAGGGCACACCACTCGAGGGCAGCCACCGCTCCATTCACTTCTATGGGAACGCTGGAGATGGCCGAGCCAGTGCTTAGCTGTTTTTAGTAGTGCCATAGAAATGAATGGAGGGCGGCCCTGCATGGACGGCTGCGCTCTGCTCACTTTGAAGGGGTTGGGGGGTCCCCCGATCCCGATCTGAAGATAGGTTTGGGTCCTACCTCTGGACCTATCTGACATTGGTGGCTTATACTAGCGATATGCCACCAATGTCTCAGATGAGGCAACCCCTTTAAGGACGCGGCACTACCGTGTAGCATATTCATTTTTATGGGCACGATATAATACCACAGTTCTCCTGTAGTGGCCACTGCTTGCCGCCATCCCGGCTGATGGCTAGGATTATAAGCTGCCAGATCCATAGTGATCTCCAGCGGACTTTCTGCCTGGATGGGACGCGGTCCGTTTTTCAGGATAGCATTGTTACAAGTGGACCGGCCTGAATGACACTGCCGATAATCGCCAGATTACAAAGGACTTCTGAGAGGTTTTCAGGAGAGGGATGTCCATTAAACATAATTTTTCCTGTCTCGGGTATTTGTTTACCGAAATATTTGGTTATATGACACTACTTTTTTATTATTTTTTTTTCCCGTGACTTTCGGCAGCAGCGCTTACACTTAAAGTAATTTCTGAAAGTATGTCAAAAATAAATGTTTTTGCATAGGAACGTGGAATAATGTCACTTTGAGTGATCTTGATTTTTCAAGCCTGCTTGAAACAATTTTCCGGCGAGCTGCAGGCTCGGCGACTTCGACTCGTCAGGATGGATTTTTCTGTACGTTTTTTTTTTGCCAGCGCTGCCGTTTTCTGTTCAGTTGTTAACATCTCAAACTGAATGATTGCAGTAGAAGGGAATTTGTATATCTCTAATCATAGAGGAGCGCATTAAAGCTCTGTTTCCACTCAATAGCTGTAAATATAATTGACATATGTTACCGAGCCGGCTTCTTAAGCGCTCATTAATCGGTCACTGGCTTCACGTCTTTGCCTGTTCTTTTCTTGCCGATAACATTTTGGATATACTTTGTAAAAAGAGCAAATAAAATTATTTCTGCTCCGAGCATATGAACTGCTGACATTCTCTGTACACGGGAGGTTTTTTCTTTCAAATTTTTTTTTTTTTTTTTTTTTTTTTACAAGTTGCTGTTTAGTTTCATTCCAGTTGTAAAACTGACATCGAATTGGCGTTTTAGTCCCAGTCTGGAATGGGCAGAATTAACCTGGGGCAGTGTGCTTCCGGAGCATTTACCACCGTACCCTCCAGAGAGGTTGTGGGGTATATAGAGGTCATCGAGGGGACCCCCTCTATCACCACAGCTTGCACTCTTTACAGACTCAATGGTACTGTGTTAGGCCTCATGCACACGACCGCTGTTCTGGTCCGCATCCGAGCCGCAGTTTTTGCAGCTCGGGTGCGGACCAATTTACTTCAATGGGGCCACAAAAGATGCGGACAGCACTCCATGTGTTGTCCGCATCCGTTGTTCCGTTCTGTAGCCCCGCAAAAGAAAAAAAAAAGTGTCCTTTTCTTGTCCGTTTTGCGGACAAGAATTGGCATTTCTACAATGGGCCGCCCATTCCGTTCCGCAAATTGCGGAAGGCACACGACACTGGCAGCTTCCGTGTTTTGCGGAACGGTCGTGTGCATGAGGCCTTAAAGGGGTCGCCCGCTTTTTTTTATGTTGATGACCTATCCTCTGGATCGGCGGCGGTCCGACTCCCGGCACCATCGCGGATCAGTGCTCCTACATAGAAGTGAATGGGACGGCTCAGATGTAATTACACCTGATCACGCGTTGTCCTATGTCTATCCTCAGGAAAGGGCATCAATATCTGATCGGTGGGGGTCCAACACCTGGGACCTCAGACACTCGGATGATAGAAGCACTGCGATCGGTGATGTCACCTGGTTTAGGCACAACTCAGTCCCGTTCAAGTGAATGGGCCAGGATTGTAATGCCAAGCATAGCCACTATGCAATGTACAGCGGTGTGCTTGGTATGTTGTGAGGAGGCTTGGACGCTCGCGGAGTACTGCGGGCCTTTGAAACAGCTAATTGGATGTCGGACCTCCACTGATGTGATATTGATGACCTGCTCCAAGGATAGGTCATCTATATTCTTTTCCCGAACACCCCTTTAAATTGCTTCCAAGGCAAAGCTGCACCTTTAAACACAGCATGCACCATAGATCGAGAACCTAGCCTCCAGAGACTAGTCTGTACGAGGAGTCTTACCTGCTGCCGGTTCTACTTGTAGGGTTAGTTGATTTCCTTTAAAGGGGTTGTCCAGGACTTAAAAAAACACGCCACCCCTGCCAATCAGCTTACTCAGTGTTTACGTGCATACCGTCCAAGCGATCAGGACATCTTATCATCAAGGTCGCTGAGAGTCGGACCCCCAACAATCTGATATTGATTTCCTGTTAAGCCCGATCCACCGCTGGTCTCTCCTTTCTGGTTTGTGCAGGGAATGAACGCTCAGCCAATCACTGGCTGAGATGGGTCACCGCTCCGGTAAGTGATTGGCCAAACAGTCATTTCCTGTCTGTTCAACCAAGCGTAGGAGAAACATCTGTGCAGACACTGAATAAGCAAGGGTTGCTGAGAGATTTCGGCTCTGAAGCCTGCAGAATTGAGACTTCAGCAGCTCTGGGCTATCACTGTGCCATTATCAAGAAAGGTAAAATAGACCGGGTCTCTAGCGTATGCCGTCACTTTCCCATTGGTGGGCGTCCAGCTGCAGGGTAGTCTCCTGATCCTCAGAATTAAGGGGCTGCAGGGCTAGCTTAGAGCTGAGGGGGAGCGCTGCTGTGAAGTAGAAGCGGTGTTCCCGAAAGCTGCGACCCTTCCTTCTCAGGATAGCTGAGGTCTTTGCAGTCAGACCTCAATGGATCATCAAGTGATGGCATCTCCTAATCTTGGCTAGCACTGATAGTTAGGCAGGTATGTAGTACCTATGGTCACCGCACCTTGTCCTGCAGCGTAAAGCTTCATAACTACTTATGTCCATTTCCCTTTTCCAGGTAGCATTGACCAAGAGAGCTGATCCAGCTGAGCTTAAAGCTATATTTGTCAAGGTAAGGGTTCTTCTTCTACCCTGAACTACAGATAACTGAATTCAAATAAAAAGCTCCAAATTATTATTATTTTATTTATTTTACATATATCTGCTTCTTTTACGTCTTTGTTAGTATGCCAGCGTGGAAAAGGATGGAGAGCGTTTCATGTCCCCGTTTGACTTTGTTAGACGTTACCTGAACGTCACAGGAGATGGAGAGCCAAACCCCAAAACCGTCCAGCTCCTGGCAGGTGTGGTGGACCAGACCAAAGATGGGTGAGTCCACATCATTTCATTTTTAGCATTTGTTTCTGTCTTACTATTTTATATATGTCTGTCTTCATCTGAGATGAAGCAAATTTGCCATAGTCCTTTTTGTCCAGTTTCCAATATTGATGACCTATACTCGGGGTAGTTCCTGGAGGCGATCAGCTGTCGACGGCGAGCAGGTAAATATAGCATCTCCATCCCATTCACTTGAAGGAGCTGTAATTGCACTGCCGGGTAAATGGTGAAGAGAACGCTTATCAAACAGCGGATTGGAAGTCGGGCACCGCCAATCTGATATTGGTGACATATCCTGAGGATAGCCCATCAATATGTGGAAAGCAGAAAAGCTTTTTAATTAAAAAAACAAAAAAAATCCAGCAGTTTTGTGTATACAGTTCCTGTGCAAAGCTGTTTATCTCCATGGTAACGGACAACAAACAACCCTGTGTAGTATGAGCATGCCACCGGTACCCAATTTCTTCCTTACCAAATTTGTTAACAAGGTTCGCTGAGTAGTGATGATCCCATAAAAAAAATGTATGGGATCATCGCGTCTGTCGCAAGAAATCCAGCAGTGTCGCTGTATTACGCTGTGGTTTTTTCTGCACGGGAATCCGCACTTAATCCTCGTCACGTGCAGGTACTCTACAACCGCGGCGCGCGGCGTCGGAAGCTGAGAATTCTCCAGCGGAGACTGAAAATAGTGACATTTGTTATGGACCTGGAAAAGCATCCAGCTTGGGTTCCTATTACTATTAGCAAGGGATAATAGAGGATGCTTATTCTGGTAGGAAATTGTGCGTTTCTTTTTCTTATCGTCACGTGAATTATTTGTGACAGGTCAGACGGCAGGCACGTTAGATGTCCGTCTGGATATTGGGCCCTGCTTTTAAATCCCAGTAATAAACAGGATTTCATTGCACAGGGATATGGCAGCATTATGGCCCCATGAACCAAGGACAGGATTGGTCAGTAAATGAGAGCAGATTAGGGTACTTTCACACTTGCGGTTTTCTTTTCCGGCATAGAGTTCTGTCCTAGGGGCTCTATACTGGAAAATAACTTATCAGTTTTATCCCCATGCATTCTGAATGGAGAGCAATCCGTTCAGGATGTCTTCAACTCAGTCTTTTTGACTGATCAGGACAAAGATAAAACCGCAACATGCTATGGTTTTATCTCCGGCCATAAATCCGGAACACTTGCCGGAATGCCGGATCTGGCACTTTTTTTTCCATAGGTATGTATTACAAAGTACCGCAATGCCGGATCCAATGTGAAAAAAAAAAAATGCCGGATCCGTTTTCCGGATAACACCGGAAAGATGGATCCGGCAATTCAATGCATTTGTAAGACTAGTCAGGATCCTGATCAGTCTTATAAATGCCATCAGTTGGCATACGTTTTGATGGATCCGGCAGGCAGTTCCGGCGACGGAACTGCCTGCCGGATTCCTCTGCCGCAAGTGTGAAAGGCTTTTCGGATCAGATTCCGTCCTTGGCATCAGCCATTGTTCTCGTTCACACCGATCATTCTGGAGCCATTCATTAGAGCGACCATATACATTCAGTAGCTCTTGGTCAAACGATCACTTGGCCGACAGCTCTCACGTTGGTGTGTGTGTGTGTATTCCATGGGAATAGGGTAAAAAGCCAGGACCAGGCAATAATATTCAGTTTGCCTGATCCTTCGCTCATCTGCCAGGAGCCCCCATTCACATTAGACTGTCTGCCGAACCTGCGGTTCTCGACAATACACTGTGTATGGGGGGGCCTTGAGACGGCTGAAAAATACTCTTCTCCGAATAAGGTCAACCGGGGCGTCGTCGAAAGTGTTCGCTTCGAGATGCTTTACAGACACCGTCAAAATGGATCCAAATTGCATGCAAAATTGTAGCATTGGCTGATGTATGGCTTGGCCTCATCTGGGAAGCCACTTCTCCTGTCCGACCCTTTATGATGCCGTCCACGTTACATTTCATTTTTACAACCCCTGTCGGGAACATGTTAATCATCCCACTGTACCATATTTCTTTCAAACCCCCTTGAAAGAAGGATGATGGGGGGGGGGGGGGAGGTTGTACATGAAGATTTCCTGATGTAGACGCGGCTCAGAAAATGGTTGCTGGGCTCCGGGTGTCAGTGCCGTTAATTGTTCGCTGACACATAATTCCCTTGTTGCCGGGCAACCCTGCACTTTGGAGCCTCTACGGATGCACTAAAAGATGACATTATATAATAGAAAGACGCGCAGAAGATACTTTGAAAGACATTGGAAAGCATTGCGCGACACGCTCCCGGCCCCACGCGTAGTCTATTGTGCGGGTTACAATTATTTGTCATTGGGGGGGGAGGGAATATTTCTTTTTCTGAAAAAAATTATATACAGTGGAAAATGACATTCTCACTGGTGTCGGCCGCAGGACCCAAAGATGCAACCCTGCCATTTGCAGACGTGATCTCCTTAAATAGGCCGACGTCTTGATTTTCTGGCAGGAATTGGTTTGTGAAGGAGCTGCTGTAAGAAGTGATGTCACTGCCTTATAATGGGGTGTCGGGGCCGTCCTCCTTGGACAACCCCTTATATTATACCTGGGTAGGGGGGGGGGACTCCCAATCTGAAGCCATCCCTTCTTTTAGCCAGGGCTATGTAAGGGCTATGCCAGTTCACATGGATTTTTTTGGCCCTGATTTTCAAGCGTTTCTGCCGTAAAATCCGCATCAAAAAAGCCTCCTATTCATTCCATTGGGAAACAGAAGTGTGGAAAAAAGAAGCAGCGCCCCTTATCGATGGGGCAGAACTTGCAAGTCCAGGTGTGTTTTGATGTGTTTATATGTGCTTTTTTGGCGCAGATCTGCCCCAAAAACCTCAAGCTGAAAATGCAGCTTTAAATTAAAGTGAACACCCATTGGTCTATTGATCTGGCAATCTGGATGTTCCTCCAGAAGCCCCCGCAGTCTCCTCCAGGGAAGCTATGTGGGGTAAAAAGCCGATGCACATTTGTAATCTAATTCATTGTGGAAACCCAGTGAAGAGCCTCAGTTCTTGGCCTCCGATGAGTGGTCTGACGTGCCGTGGGGCATGCAGTATTGGCCTTCATTCGTGACCTGTCACTTATTCACCTTGAAAATATTTGCAATGAAGATTCCTCATTGAATTCAAGAGGAGGTGAATTTTCAGGTGGATTTTGCTGCAGAGTATCTACTGAAATGTGCATGAAGATTGCCATGTGAACAAAGCCTGACCACACTGAACATGGACAGGCTGGCAGCCATTCTTCAGAATAAAGGTCAGGAGGCCGTATGATGGCACAGTGTTCTTATGGGGCCATAGGGACTCGGTGTGTTGCTGTACGATGTCCTCATACAAGGGAAGGAATCTGTGTACGTCTCGCATGAACGTAGAGGCTGTACGGGGCTATAGCAGTGGCCCCGTGCATCCCTATGGCCCCCTGTTACAGCTCCGTACAGAAGTTGTCATGCAGTTTTCCACACCTTGAAAGGCGTAATAAAAAATTCAAGAGCTTTCATGATGACCTCTTTGTGCTTCTACATCCCATTCAATCTGAAAAAAGCTGAGCTGCAGTGCAAAGTATGGGCTATGGACATAACGGCAACGTGTGCCTCTGAGGTATTTAATGCACTTCTTAGTGTAACATACATCTGTTGAGGACATGGCCTATAACAGCTGCATATACCCTGTACAGGGGCTTAAAAGTTAGAGCGAAACATAGCTAATGGCAAGAAGAGAACAGGCGCTTGTCGAAAGAGAAGATAAATGTATCGGATTTTTAATTTTTTTTTATGCATGTCCGCCTTTGTGCTTATACGCAAAATGCAATCTGGAAAAGTGGAGATGCAGTGTAAAGTATGGAGGAAGGACAGAGCAGCAGCTTTTGATAAGACAGGTGGTTTTCAGTTTACAGCATACTTCAGACTAGCCCCATAACAATGGCAGCCACAGTATAGCCGTCTTATACCGCCAACACAGTGCGAGGGGATACTTGCTATATATATATATATATATATATATATATATATATATATATATATATATATATATATATATATATATATATATATATATATATATATATATATAATATAAAAAATATACTACTCCCCAAAAGTTAGGGATATTTGGCTTGTGGGTGAAATTTCAGGAGGAACCCAAAATACACTCTAACCTTTATAGGGGAACTTAATGTGACCTTCTCTAAACTTTTGAAGGCACAAATGTCCAAAAGTTCAGGGTTTCAGTACTGTTTGCACAACTTGCTGTTCTCTAACAAGGAGCTTAACGGCAAAATTCACAACAGGTGTTTGATCCATGAATCACCCAATACATTTCCTGGTCCAATTAGAATTGGTAACAGTCCTCCTCATCATGCTGTTCACATTTTGACATCATGAGACCAAGACGAAACCTAACAATTGATCAACAGTACCTCACCATTGCGAGGCTTCTGATTAATTTATTAAGAGGCATGCTGCTGTCCATGCACCAGAACTAAAATTCCACTCCAGCCAGGAGCCGCAGTAGATTTCTAGTGTAATGTGCACACGTTTTTCAATGAGTTAGGCCATGAAGCTTCCATCTGTGGCCCACGTCCACGTTTTGCTGACATATTTTTTCTTTTTGCAGAACAGACATTTGGATGCGGAAAGCACACGGATGATGCATGTGCATTCTGCATCCATATGTCCGTTCCACATGTCCTATTGGATCATGTCCTATACTTGGCTGCAAAATGTGGACCCCGGACCCACTGAAGTCAATGGGTCCCCAAAAAATGCAGATACAACACAGGCGGAATACTTATTTTGCAGATCTACAGTTTGCAGACCGCAAAATACATACGATCGTGTGCATGTAGCCTAAAACTGAGAAATATTTTGAGAAATATTTTCTTTGTGTTCTTGAAGATCACCCATTACTTCTTTTCTCCTCCTCACTGTCCTGTATCTGGCTATAAGACAACTGGCTGCAGCAGGAGCCTCCCCTCGCTGCCCTGTGCAGGTCGGACACAAAGATCGTTAAATGGGTTATCCAATATCTGAATTATTCCCCCCTACCTTTCCCCAATGCCTGGGCCCTTTGTATGGATTATACTTACCTGCCCCCGGCTCTGGATCCCTGCACTGCCGCCGCTGCATCTCCTCATCACTCGGATCAAAACATCTGGTGACGGGGGAAGGCAGCCAATAGCAGGCTGAGACGAGGACGAGCCCCCTCCAGGCTGGTGACTCCTATTGGCTGCTCCCCCCCCCCCCCCCCACCCATCGCCGGATGTTTTGATCTGAGTGTCGGGGAGATGCAGCAATGGCCGTGCAGGGATCCGGTGCTGGGGGGCAGGTAAGTATAATCCATACAAGGGGCCCGGGCATTGGGTGGGATCTTTAAGACATCGGATAAGCCCCTTTTGCAAACCACACTCCCCAGCAAAGAATAGAACCGATCAGCAGGAAGTTAACCCTTGCAGGATTTCTAAAAGTCTGTTTCAGCAACATGCAGAATATCCTGCAGACTGACAAACAATGGGGGCAAGTTTAGGGCCCGTTACCTTGTATCATTCATTTCTAGGTGTAGTGTCCCCATAAGCCTAAATCCACTAACCGACCCTGGTCACGCTCCGTCTTTTTGTGGCAGCGTTCTGTTAAAGCGGGCTTTTATGAGGCTTGCACTACTGTGCAGCCTGACTTCTTTTTTTTTTTTTGTAAGTATCTATACGGAAAATGACCGTCTGCAGAGCCTTATTAGATAAAATAGCAGATATTAATGTGAGGTTTTAATCCGATGACTAAAGGGGACACCCGGAGGATCTGCGGCAGCAGCTGCATTTAAATTAACCCAATTTTTACAAGTTAATTAAACCAGCTATTTTCATCTTATTGTATTTCGGGCCCGCCTCGCCGGCAAAATCACAACAGATTTACTCCCTAATAACGGTGACGTATTCACTTACTCAAATTATGACCCGCACAATGGAGTAACCGAGCATCAATTTTACACAGTCAATTACATGCGGAGTTCTTTATGTCTAGAGAAGCCTAAGTAATGCGAGGCACACAGTCCGTGTTCTTATCCGCGACGGCGAGGAGGGCAGTTTCCGTGGCAACGCGCTCTCTTTTTTGGATTAGCCTAGGCCCTCGCCTACCGATTTTCCCCCCCCCCCCCCCCACTTTGCACATCATTAGGTGTCATTAAATAAAATTTAAATATGAACCTCAACATTACTACTTAAAACGAATTCTTTTCATGTGCGGGAAAAACAGGTGTTCCTGCCTCCGATGGGCCGGAATATATTATCTGCCTGATAACTTTCTCCAGATAATGGACTACCCTCCGTGAAGCACAATGCGCATGGGAATAATGGCACGCACTACCTTCCATGCCTAATTAAAGTATTGAGAAATGGGCAAAATGCTAAAAATTGAAGTTAAATATTTTTATTCATTCATTCATTCATTCATTCATTTATTTATTTATTTTGTCGGCTTTTGTTTTTTTTGTTTTAGTTTTTTTACTTTACCTTTTTATGCTTTACTTTTTATTTTATTGTATTTTTTTTCCTTTTTTTGTTCTTTGCCACGTGGGACCCATTTAGATACATTTTATTCATTGGGTTTAATCCTTGGCTGTTCTCAAGTCGGTGAAATTGCTCCTTTTTTTGTTTCCATGGTTCTTTTTTTAATCTCTTCATTAACCTTTTGAGAAGTCTCTAAGTGCCTGAGAGTTTTTATATTTTTTCATCCTCAAACAAAAGCCCCGGCTGCAGCTTTCACTGCATTAACTTGTACCGAGCTAATTCCTAAGCGATGCATTAACCTACAGCTACCAGGAGGGTGATTTATATATTTCTTTCCTTGGTTTCAGTGTCGTTTTAGGAAAGGGAAGAGTTGCGAGAAACTGTTGAGATTGATGTATTGGGGGCTCAGTATTAATTGTGTTCATTTTCTTATCTAACAATCTGTACTTTACCAAAACTGGATTATATTCTGATAATTACAAAGAATTTGTTTTTTGATCATCGGGTTCTGTAGAGAATGTAAAACATCAAAGAAAACTGTGTTCAGGCACTGAACCAGCAGGGAATGCTGGGAGAAGTTAGATTTGAAGCTTGCAGAATAATACAGGATGTAACTCAGGATCAGTACAGGATAAGTAATGTAATGTATATACACAGTGACTGCACCAGCAGAATAGGGAGTGCAGCTCTGGAGTATAATACAGGATGTAACTCAGGATCAGTACAGGATAAGTAATGTATGTACACAGTGACTGCGCCAGCAGAATAGTGAGTGCAGCTCTGGAGTATAATACAGGATGTAACTCAGGATCAGTACAGGATAAGTAATGTAATGTATGTACACAGTGACTGCACCAGCAGAATAGTGAGTGCAGCTCTGAAGTATAATACAGGATGTAACTCAGGATCAGTACAGGATAAGTAATGTAATGTATGTACACAGTGACTGCACCAGCAGAATAGTGAGTGCAGCTCTGGAGTATAATACAGGATGTAACTCAGGATCAGTACAGGATAAGTAATGTATGTACACAGTGACTGCACCAGCAGAATAGTGAGTGCAGCTCTGGAGTATAATACAGGAAGTAACTCAGGATCAGTACAGGATAAGTAATGTAATGTATGTACACAGTGACTGCACCAGCAGAATAGTGAGTGCAGCTCTGGAGTATAATACAGGATGTAACTCAGGATCAGTACAGGATAAGTAATGTAATGTATGTACACAGTGACTGCACCAGCAGAATAGTGAGTGCTGCTCTGGAGTATAATACAGGAAGTAACTGCATTAGTACAGAATAAGTAATGTATATGACCAAAATTTTAAGTAGATTGTGTGCAAATTTGTTAATAGGTTTAAAACGATTCAGTTTATCACAATTACTTATCATGTCTCATGCTTTATATTTTAGCCTTTTATTTATTTTTCAGGTTTATCTCCTTCCAAGAGTTTGTGGCGTTCGAGTCTGTCCTCTGCGCTCCCGATGCTTTATTCATGGTCGCCTTTCAACTCTTTGACAAAACAGGGAAAGGAGAAGTAACTTTCGGTAAATTTCTTGTATATTTTATTACATGTATTACCACATAGGAAAGCGGAGATAACAGGGAAAATGAGACCTTTACTGATCTGATTTCTAAACTCTACCTCTTGTACGTTGTAGTTGGTCTTATCCGAACTGAAATCTGATAATGATCACTTGTAAAAACATTTATCAGACACTGGAAAATAAGGTTAGAAATTGTCAGTCTCTTGCCCTTTGAAGTGCCCCCATTGTACAATCACAAGCGCCAAATATGCCGTTTCTGCACAGAAGTCTACTCCAGACCTCCCTGTGTGACATCCCTTACAGCTTTCCTTGCCTTTGTCCCCCTTGTTTGCCATGCGTTCATCCCTATGATGTTAGCCCACTTGTTTCCACCTGGCCACACGATAGGGAATTGCGGTCACGTGTTTTCGCTGCCACTCTATTAAACTCTATGGGATTTTTGGAAATAGCTGAGCGCTGTACTCTATTGCCAGCAGTCCCATAGAGTTGAATAGAATGGCACTACTTGCATGGGGCTGCCTCTCCATTAAAAACGGGCCCCTTTTATTATCAGTGGGGACCCCAGAGGTCGGACACTTATACACCTCTATGGAAGGATAGTGGACAAGTTTGTTGTTCTCCTGAGCAGCATTATTACCCATGATGAGGAGGTACAGTCTGATGACAATGTATTTGATGTTCTATCTAGGGACAGCATTTCATAGATCAGTGAACTTTGGTCCCCGCCTAGATCACCCTGCAGAGTCTGCCTATTCCGATGTAGTGTAACTTCAGCCTGCCTTTCCAGTCTCCTGATTGCGATAGTTTTCTCAATGTCAGCACTTGTATAAAGGAAGTACAGGAGTGCAGTGTGAAGCTGCATCTCATAGAAATATACTAGAGATTCTGTACAGGGCATCCACAGATAGGGTGGAGCTGCACCTGAGATTCTGTATACAGCACCAACAGATAGACTAGACAGTTTGAATCAGAGGAGTTTTAGAACTGTGGCTAATACCATAATTGTATGGACTCTGCACTCCTGGTCTCTTGGGGCAGAAAGTACGGTATATCTTCAACAGCAAGCTGTGTATGGATGGTCATACAGAGGAGAGATCAGTGGGGAGGGGAGGTGTCTGAAGGCTTGCAGGAGGGATCGGATAGATGAAAATGTAATCCTGTAGTTCACAGGAAGTCAGCCACACAGGAGAGACCTGGTGGCCAGAATGGGGATCACTAAGCTTAACTGCCCATAATATTATTATTAATAATAATAATAATAATAATAATAATAATAATAATAATAATAATATTATTATCAATAATAAGTTAAAAGGCTATGTACCCCTTTGGAGTCCATTTTTTATTATTATTGCACTGTAATTATTTTGAGCTAAAAATATTTTTTCACTTTATAAAAAAAACTACATAAAAATATGAAGTCCTTTCTTTCTGTACAGAGCTGACATGCCCTAGTAGCACCCTTTGGATTTTCCATCAGACCAGGAGCTGAAAGACTCCTTATCTCTGCTCTCTGACCTCCTAAACATTATAGCTCAGTTCTTATCTTACTGATAAGAATGTGGCTTAAATAAGTGTTTATGATAAGGATTATTAGATGAAAGTACCAGTCACACGGCTAGAAAAACAGTTAACCCTTTGTGACAGAACAGCTCAATATTTTTAATAAAGGCCAATTGAAAAAATCATTTATAGCCAAAAATGAGTAACATGCAATCATTAAAAAAAATTGCCTCTGAAGGTGTACATTGCCTTTTTAAAGGGAGTCTGTCACCACAATTTGACATTATACACCGCTTACATAGCGCTGTAGCATAACTATAGATGAGTCAAATGGTACCTTTGTTGTGTTGTTCTGAAGTTCAACAGAGGCAAAATCGTTGTTTTATTCTTATGTAAATGAGGGCTGGCAGCCCAAGCGCCGGCCCATGGCACTGGCAGCCCAAGCGCCGGCCCATGGCACTGGCAGCCCAAGCGCCGGCCCATGGCACTGGCAGCCCAAGCGCCGGCCCATGGCACTGGCAGCCCAAGCGCCGGCCCATGGCACTGGCAGCCCAAGCGCCGGCCCATGGCACTGGCAGCCCAAGCGCCGGCCCATGGCACTGGCAGCCCAAGCGCCGGCCCATGGCACTGGCAGCCCAAGCGCCGGCCCATGGCACTGGCAGCCCAAGCGCCGGCCCATGGCACTGGCAGCCCAAGCGCCGGCCCATGGCACTGGCGGCCTTCATTTATATATGAATAAAACAGCGATTTTTGCCTCTGTTGAACTTCAGAACAACACAACAAAGGTACCATTTGACTCGTGTATAGTTATGCTACAGCGCTATGTAAGCGGTGCATAATGTGAAATTGTGGTGACAGACTCCCTTTAAAGATGTTTTTCCAGCTCTGGTTTTCATGACCTAGACTTCAAGTCCACTTCTGGTACCTGCATCTGTCTTGAAAACAGGGGTCCTGTTTGCTGACAGTAAATGGAGAGAGGGCCACGCATGCACAGATCTCTCCATTCACTTTTATGGGAGTTCTGAGAACGGCTGAGCACTGTTGTTCTGCTGTGCTTAGACGTCCCCCCTGTTGGTGGAGCTGTCATGGTGTATGAAGCCTCCTCATTCTAACTGCTCAGATACTGCAGTCACTACTGACCATGGTGTCTGAAGGGTTAAAGGGATTTTCCTGGACTCTTTTATATAGATGATCTATCCTGATCGGTGGGGGTCTATCATCCAGTAGCCCCACTAATCAGCCATATGAAGAGGCTGTGGTGCTCTGGGAAGCGCTGCGGCCTCTTGTCTGCTTACCAAGCACATCTGTGTACGTTGTCCATTGCAGCTCCACCCCATTCACTTGATTGGGAGTAAGCTGCACTTAGGTCATGTGACCAATGAACTGGACGTCACTGGTTGGACCCCAATGTATTAGACTTGAGGGTAGGTCATTAATATATGCATCCTAGAAAAGCCCTTTAAATTACCAGGATCGTAGTTACCCCTGATCCCAGTCACTATGGGCTGGCGTCAGCTGTATGGCACAGCCGGCACCTGCTGCACGGTTACCGGGTTCAGCTCCTCGTTTCCCATTATGACAGACATGTTCGTTAGATATCAGGAAGGGGTTAGTTAAATGAATGGTGGTCACATGGGTGGGTACTGCTGTGTTAGCGCCTCCCTGCAGCCATACAAGAAGGGCCTATTATGCTTTTTTGCAATTTGTACGTTTGTCGACCAACTTCACCGAGGCAGTGTGGTTATTTAGCCATGTGTGACCGGAGAAGTATGAATTCTGAAGCGGCTTCTTTGAAACATTTACTTCACGTGTCCGTCTACCAAACCGGCATAAGTTAAAAAGCGAGATCGAATGAAGACAGACAGAAATCTGCATCTGAAAGACCAGCGTTCACCTCGTCAGCATTATGCCACAGTCTTCTGCTAATAGGATGTCTATGGAGACGGCAAACTGTCTGACAGGCTGCCCTTTATAAACATATAGAGTATTTTTTATTTTTACCATGGTAACCACCATTTCAAGCTATGCATATAAAACTCCTATATGGGGGGGGGGGGGGGGGGGGGCTGTAGGTTGGCAGCCAATAGCAAGCCGCAATGGGGACGAGCCTCCCTAGCGTCAACCACGATGCTAGGGAGGCTTGGCCTGCTATTGGCTACCTATTGCTACCTCCAGTCGACTCTCCCCGCTGTCCGCATCTTTTGTGTCCCCATTGAAATTAATGGGTCTGCATCCGACCCACTGACCCACAAAAAATGTGGATTGGATGCGGTCCAAAACTACGGCAGTGTGCATGAGGTCTTTTTCGGATTGATGGAATGGTCCAGGCAAAAACAAATGCACCTTGAGGTATGTCTGTGTTCTATGGTACCTTTTTAATTTATTTTTTTTTCCTATTATTTTTTTTTTTCTCTTCACTTTACGGATTGCAGTTGAGTGCATTTACTTTGAGATGGATTAGGGTGAGATGTCAATACTTATGATACATGTACAATGTGGAACTGTTCACATACTTATATTGTTTGGGTGGGGGATCACAGATTTGCTTGGTTTGTATTGAACTCTGCACAATGATTGCTGAATGTGAATGGCAGCTAAAAAGCACTGCTGGACTTGCTAGCTTCAGGGAGAAAAATCTGCCCTCCCTAAAGGACTCTTAGGCCTCTTTCAGACGGGCGTTGGGGGAACATGCGCGATTTTTCCGCGCGAGTGCAAAACATTGTAATGCGTTTTGCACTCGCGTGAGAAAAATCAACATGTTTGGTACCCAAACCCGAACTTCTTCACAGAAGTTCGGGCTTGGGATCGGTGTTCTGTAGATTGTATTATTTTCCCTTATAACATGGTTATAAGGGAAAATAATAGCATTCTGAATACAGAATGCATAGTAAAATAGCGCTGGAGGGGTTAAAAAATAATAATAAAGAATTTAACTCTCCTTAATCCACTTGATCGCACAGCTTGGCATCTCTTCTGGCTTCTTTCTTTGCTTTGTGCAGGAACAGGACCTGTGGTGACGTCACTCCGTTCATCTCATGATCCATCACCATGGTAAAAGATCATGTGATGGATCATGTGATAACCGGAGTGACGTCACCACAGGTCCTGTTCCTGCACAAAGAAAGAAGCCAGAAGAGATGCCGGCTGCGCGATCAAGTGGATTAAGGTGAGTTAAATTCTTTTTTTTTTTTTTTTTTTTTTTTTTTTTTTTTTTTTTTTTTTTAACCCCTCCAGCGCTATTGTACTATGCATTCTGTATTCAGAATGCTATTATTTTCCCTTATTACCATGTTATAAGGGAAAATAATAATGATCGGGTCTCCATCCCGATCGTCTCCTAGCAACAGCGCGTGTAAATCGCACCGCATCCGCACTTGCTTGCGGATGCTTGCGATTTTCATGCAACCCCATTCATTTCTATGGGGCCTGCGTTACGTGAAAAATGCACAAAATAGAGCATGCTGCGATTTTCACGCAACGCACAAGTGATGCGTGAAAATCACCGCTCATGTGAACAGCCCCATAGAAATGAATGGGTCGGGATTCAGTGCGGGTGCAATGCGTTCAACTCGCGCATCGCATCCGCGCAGAATACTCGCCCGTGTGAAAGGGGCCTAACTGTCATCTCTTCCCCTGCACAACTTTCATTGACCCCAGGAACTTTACTGCAGGTTATCACCCCTCTTACAGATCACTGTCAGGAACTTTTCTTCAGGTTATCACCCTCTTACCGATCACAGCCTGTCACTGTCATCTCTTTCCATGCACAACATTCAGTGACCACAGGAGCGTTACTTCAGGTTATCACCCTCTTACCCATCACAGCCTGTCACTGTCATCTCACCTCCTGTGCAGCCACAGGAACTTTTCTTCAGGTTGTCACCCTTTTACCAGTCTGGAGGATATGTGCCCTCTGTCACATATAGAGGGGGTCTTTTTCATTTCTACCATAGGGGTAAGATAAGAAGTCACACAGACAATCGCCCTCTGCACTCTTGTTGTATTCTTGGGTGTTTACTGGGATCAGGATCGTGGATATTTTTGGTCTATTTACTTCTGGTAAGATAATGAATAGTATAAGTTATTTTCGGCATTAATACAAAGTGAGCATGTCCAGGTTACTTTTTCCCTTTAAGCTGGAAAACACATGGCAGTGTTGGTTGAAGATTAGAAATATATTTTTATATATAAAAAGGCACAAAGTACGTGACTCGGGGAGGCGTTAGACATCAGTAATTGTCTTTATAGGTTCGGCTGTACTTTGCTGAGAACTTTGTGTAGGAAACCTTTGAAAACAGCTTCTGCCGTACATGTATAATTCCCTCCAGTCAGTGTCAAGCCGGGGAGAGATGTGTCACTTTGAATAGAACAACACTAGGGCAATTTCCTTTGCGGTATACAAAAGTGATCTTCCCACACAAAATTCAATAAAACCTCGGCAATTGTGCCTTAAGTACACCGCTCATGTAAATATGATCCACTAATTGTCCTCAGCCACTTTCATTTTATTATATAAAAATGTAATATAAAAATCCGGGTGTGCACCTGCATTCATATACGATGACCCCACTCCTGGCACCTGAACGTGCCTGCAATAAATAGAATAGTAATGTAGAATTTAGTATATGGTGAAATTCCTCTAATCTGATTAGGTGATCGCCCATATAATACACTGCAATGCTTCGGTATTGCATCGCATTACATCACTTTTAAGTAGATCTAACCGGCTGCCTATCAGGCCCTGAGGTTGGCTTCCGTGCACGGAGAGACCATTGTAGAGGGCCTGCCACGGCACGGAGAGACCATTGTAGAGGGCCTGCCACGGCACGGAGAGACCATTGTAGAGGGCCTGCCACGGCACGGAGAGACCATTGTAGAGGGCCTGCCACGGCACGGAGAGACCATTGTAGAGGGCCTGCCACGGCACTCTACAATCACATCTCGGGGTAGGTGATAATATGAAAGAGGAAGCTGACCGCAGCATCTTCTGACCAACCTCAGAGTTATCTCCAGGCTGAGGTTGAGGAGTTTGCTGGTGACCTCAAGGGAAGGCCCAGACGCAGCTCAGGAGCCTGTGCCTTCTCTGTGTCTGAAAAGTATGGCGGCTCGCATTAACTACCTGCACACATTATGTCGCAGGGTGGGGACTTCAGATGTGGTGAGGGGGTCCAGTAGGTGAACCATTGATACCAATGAGCCAAGAAGGGTGAGTGGCGTAGGGCAGGGATGCTCAACCTGCGTCCCTCCAGCTGTTCCAAAACTACAACTCCCAGTATACCTGGACATCCTATAGCTACTAGGGCACACTGGGAGTTGTAGCTTTGCAATAGCTGGAGGGCCGCAGGTTGAGCATCCCTGGCGTTGGGTACAGCTGGCAGTGTGGACTAGTGTCAGCTTCTGCATGGAGGTCGTTTTGCTTTTGTGGCTTTTTCCTACATCTCCGTTGTCTTCCAAGTCTCCTTAGATGTCCTGACAGGTTACTTGACCCCAGTGTGTATGTGAGGTAAGGAGATTAGATTTTGGGACTTATTGGGAAGCAATCAGCCTGCACAGCGCTGCAGAATATGTCGGCGCCATATAAGATAATATAACCGGGAATAGATAAATGCAGTACACTGTAGTTTCAGAAATGCAGCATTAAATCAGATTTTTGGGGCTGATATTGATGGCTTATCCTTAAGAGCAGAGCAAGTATGCATGCAGGGAGTTGTAGTGCTGCAGCACTACAACTCCCTGCATGCATACTTGCTCTGCTCTTTTCATAACTCTCATAGAAATAAATTGAGCATGCTGGGAGTTGTAGTTTCACAACAGCTGTAGAGCCGCAGGTTGCCCACCCCTGGGCTAAACCATCAATATCAAATCTGTGGGGTCTGTTTCCGAGCACCACTGCCAATCGGCCGACTGAAGAGGTCGGCACAGGCACAGTGCCACACATTTAGTAATGGCTGTGGCTGCTACTGCAGCCCATTGCCATTAAAAGAGATGTGATTGGGCTGCAATGCCAGACACTGCCACTATCCTGTGTAAGGGCGCTGTGTAAACAATGAAGGGGGAAGCTATGCCCACCAGAGTGTTGTATCTGTCATCTGATTGGTGGAGACGCTGGGAGCCCCACTGATCAGTCAATACATAATCGATATCAAGGTCCCGATAGATGTTATGTTGATACTGTGAGAGATGACCCCACGGTTCTCTACATATTGCAGCCCACAGCTCCAGCATGCATGAATGCCGTCATTTTTATTCTTCTACCTCACTGGGGTTTTTGCCTTCCTCTGGATGAACTTTCAGGATAGCAGGCAGAACTGGATGGACAAATGTTATTTTTTCCAGCATAACAAACACTATTACTGTGAATGCAGTCATGTTTATTCTTCTACCTTACTGTTTGTCTTCACAGAGAATGTAAAGCAAGTCTTCGGCCAGACCACCATTCACCAGCATATACCATTCAACTGGGATTGTGAATTCATCCAGCTGCACTTTGGCAAGGACCGCAAGAGGCTTTTGCCCTATGCCGAGTTTACTCAGTTTTTGCTGGTAAGTTCTGGAGATGGATTCTGTCGCAGTCCCGTTGACTTTTATTGCAGTTTTCCATGCTGGGAAAATAAACACTTTGTCGTAGGGTAGAGGTTTGGTGCAGCCTCAACTCCTCACCTGGTAGACCCAATAACAACACTTCAGGTTCTCCCTCTACCCCCAACAGGACCATGATCACTTCTGCCCAGACGATGAGCAAAACTAAGGCGGAAGAAGTCTGCCCCCTCGCACCAGCATTTGGGACAACAGGTGCTAGGCAATGTACTAAAAAAAGAGTCTGTATAATAAAAAATACGTTACTGATCCCCCGCCGCCTATGTTCCGGTCCGCCCCTGGTCTCTGCGCTTTCTGGCCTAGAAAACCTGGCGTACCATTTCCAAACAATGTGTGAAATTTAACAAATGTCATGCCATGTTTGATAAATTTTGTGCAAAGTACTCCAACCCAGACAAAAATTCTTCTCTTGATAAATTCCTAATTCCATCGTTTTTACCTTTTTTTTTTTTTAATTTCATTTTTTATTTTATTTTTTACATTCTAGTGAAATTTTTGGTAATTATATAGTGTTACCTTAGGCTAGTGTTATAACAGTATTTGATGGGGGGTGGTCTTTTTTTGGGAAGGGAATATTTTATGTGCATTTTTTTATTTTATTTAATTATTAAACATTTTTATTTATTTTTGTATGCTTTCCCTCCAAGGCAGTGTATGTAATGAACACTTGGAAAACTTCATGCAATCGAATTAAGATTGACAAAGTATGAGCTGCACCTGGTGCTGGGTCAGTGATCACACAACCAAGGTGGCGTCCCCTTTATTTTGGGTTCTGCAGCAGGGCGTATGTTGAGGTCTCAATAAGACTGGGTGTCATCTCCCCTTGCTGGAGATACAGGTGGCCCCTCTGGCATGCTGGATAACCTGAAGAGCACATTGTGTAGCACAGGCAGTGTGTGGCAGCATTATCTTGTTGGACACCACTTCTCGTAACAAAAAAGGCAGTAGGACTGGTTCCATGATGTCCTGGATATACAGAAGACTGGTCAATGGTCCCTCCACAAATACCAGATGGGAACGGCCATGGCAGCTAAAGGCGCCCCACACCATGGCACCTGGTGTTGGGCCAGTGTGTCTCCACAGTATGCATAATGGCAGTAGGCGCTCTCCAGCCCTCCTCCGAACTCTGATGAAGCCGACAATGGCAAACGATAGTGTACAGTGATGAAGGCAGGTTCTGCCTTTGTACTAAGCAGCAGGGTTAGGACTCATGCACACGAATGTGTGTGCCCCCTGCTGTGGGGCGCAAACTGCGGTCTGCAATGCACAGTCCGCCCACTAAAAAATAGGACGTTCTATTTATTTTGCGGTGCGAAGGCACGGGCCAAAATCCCACGGAAGCGCTTAGTAGTGCTTCCGATCTGTGCCACCGCTCTGTATCTTGAGGATTGTGGACCCATTCAGTCAGTGGGTGCACATCCGTGATACAGAGTGCACACGGCCTGTGCCCACATATTGCAGACCTGCTGTTTGTGGTCTACAATACAGACATGGGGCATCTTGCAAGGAGGTCTTTTTTTACTTTTGAGGGAAAGCAAAAAAAAAATTTGAAAAGTTATAATAAAAAAGTTACATTTAAAAAATACACACATAAAATATCCCCTTCCCCAAAAATAGACCACCCCTCATCAAATACTGTTGTAATGCTAGCCCCACCCCTAAAATGGTCAAACACAGTAATTTTTTTATGTAACCTAATATAACTGCCAAGCATTTTACTAGAATGTAAAAATTTTTTGAAGCTATAAAATTATTGAAGTTTAACCCCTTAAGGACACAGCCTTATTACACCTTAGGACCAGGCCATTTTTTGAAAATCTGACCAGTGTCACTTTAAGTGCTGATAACTTTAAAACGCTTTGACTTATCCAGGCCGTTCTGAGATTGTTTTTTCGTCACATATTGTACTTCATGACACTGGTAAAATGAAGTCAAAAATATTTTTTTTGCACCAAAAAATACCTAATTTAACAAAAATTTTGAAGAATTTGCAAATTTCAAAGTTTCAGTTTCTCTACTTCTGTAATACATAGTAATACCCCTAAAAATTGTGATGACTTTACATTCCCCATATGTCTACTTCATGTTTGAATTATTTTGGGAATGATATTTTATTTTTTGGGGATGTTACAAGGCTTAGAAGTTTAGAAGCAAATCTTGAAATTTGAGAAATTTACAAAAACCCAATTTTTAGGGACCACTACAGCTCTGAAGTCACTTTGCGAGGCTTACATAATAGAAACCACCCAAAAATGACCCCATTCTATAAACTACACCCCTCAAGGTATTCAAAACTGATTTTACAAACTTCGTTAACCCTTTAGGTGTTGCATAAGAGTTATTGGCAAATGGGGATAAAATTTGAGAATTTCATTTTTTTGCCTAATTTTCCATTTTAACAAATTTTTTCAACTAACAAAGCAAGGGTTAACAGCCAAACAAGACTGTATCTTTATTGCCCTGACTCTGCCGTTTACAGAAACACCCCATATGTGGCCGTAAACTACTGTACGGCCACACAGCGGGGCGTAGAGTGAAAGGTGTGCCATATTGTTTTTGGAAGGCAGGTTTTGCTGGACTGTTTTTTTGACACCATGTCCCATTTGAAACCCCCTGATGCACCCCTAGAGTAGAAACTCCATAAAAGTGACCCCATCTAAGAAACTACACCCCTCAAGGTATTCAAAACTGATTTTACATACGTTTTTAACCCTTTAGGTGTTGCACAAGATTTAATGGAAAATAGAGATACAATTTCCAAATTTCACTTTTTTGGCAGATTTTCCATTTTAATATTTTTTTTTTCCAGTTACAAAGCAAGGGTTAACAGCCAAACAAAACTCATTATTTATGGCCCTAATTCTGTAGTTTACAGAAACACCCCATATGTGGTCGTAAACTGCTGTACGGGCACACGGCAGGGCGCAGAAGGAAAGAAATGCTATACGGTTTTTGGAAGGCAGATTTTGCTGGACTGTTTTTTTTTTTTTTTTTACACCATGTCCCATTTGAAGCCCCCCTGATGCACCCCTAGAGTAGAAACTCTAAAAAAGTGACCCCATTTTAGAAACTACGGGATAGGGTGGCAGTGTTGTTGGTACTAGTTTAGGGTACATATGATTTTTGGTTGCTCTATATTACACTTTTGTGCGGCAAGGTAACAAGAAATACCTTTTTGGCACAGTTTTTATTTTTATTTTTTTGTTATTTACAACATTCATCTGACAGGTTAGATCATGTGGTAATTTTATAGAGCAGGTTGTCACGGACGCGGCGATACCTAATATGTATAAAAATTTTTTTATTTATGTAAGTTTTACACAATGATTTCATTTTTAAAACAAAAAAAGTTTTAGTTTCTCCATAGTCTAAGAACCATAGTTTTTTCAGTTTTTGGGCGATTATCTTAAGTAGAGTCTCCTTTTTTGCGGGATGAGATGACTGTTTGGCACTATTTTGGGGTGCATATGATTTTTTTTGATCGCTTGCTATTACACCTTTTGTGACGCAAGAACAAAGAATTGCTTTTTTTACACCGTTTTTATTTTTATTTTTTTACGGTGGTCACCTGAGGGGTTAGGTCATGTGATATTTTTATAGAGCCGGTCGATACGGACGCGGCAATACCTAATATGTATACTTTTTTTTAATTTATGTAGGTTTTACACAATGATTTCATTTTTGAAACAAAAAAAATGATGTTTTAGTGTTTCCATAGTCTAAGAGCCATAGTTTTTTCAGTTTTTGGGCGATTATCTTAAGTAGGGTCTCATTTTTTGCAGGATGAGATGACTGTTTGATTGTTACAATTTTGGCGTACATGCGACTTTTTTGATCACTTTTATTACCTTTTTTTGGAAAGTAAGGTGGGCAAAATTTCAATTTCATCATAGTTTTTAATTTTTTATTTTTATGGCGTTCACCGTTCGGGTAAAGTAACATGACCGTTTTATAGATCAGGTCGTTACGGACGCGGCGATACCAAACATGTGTAGGGAATTTTATTTTTTTCATTTTTAATCAGTGATAAATGTGTTTTTTGATTTTTACTTTTTTTTTTCACTTTTTTTACTTTTTACTTTTTTTTTTACCCAGACCCACTTGGTTCTTGAAGATCCAGTGGGTCTGATGTCTGTATAATACAGTACAGTACAATATATAGTACTGTACTGTATTTTACTTACACTGAACAGATCTATGTCTTTAGCATAGATCTGTTCAGCACCATGGACAGCAGGACGCCTGAGCAGGTGTCCTGTTGCCATGGGAACCTTCCCCGTCTGCCACAACTTCGCAGACGGGGAAGGGTGAGGACGGGGCTTCGGAGGGCTGTCTGGGGGCTCTCTCCCTCTCCCATCGGGGGGGGCTGCAAAGGCACAGCAGCCCCCCGATCGGAGAGGGAGGGAGCTCCCTGCGCTGTCAACCTTTTCCATACAGCGGTCCGTACGGACCGCTGTATGGAAAGGGTTAAACGGCTGACATCGCATCAACGATGTTAGCCGTTTATACCAGGGTGCCAGCAATGTGCTGGCACCCTGGTATACCCACTAGACGCCAACGATTATTCAAGGGGAGGCGGGCGGGGGATCGCGATCCCGCACCGCCCGCAACCCTCCCCCTGCACCACCCGCCCACATAATATCATTCAGGGGTGCAGGGGGAGGAAAAAACATATATATTTTGGGCATTATAAAGTTTCTGATCCCCGCGGTCAGGGACCGCGAGGATCAGAAACGGCATAAAGCGCATCAAACCGCAGGTCTGAATTGACCTGCGGTTTGTTGCGATCGCCGACATAGGGCGGGGCCACGGGATCCCCCCGCGCATTTAGCCTAGGTGCCTGCTCAATGATTTGAGCAGGCACCTTGTTCCGATCACTGCCAGCCGGGCGGCAGTGATCGGAACAACACATGACGTACCGGTACGTCATGTGTCCTTAAGTACCAGGACATCATGACGTACCAGTACGTCATGTGTCCTGAAGAGGTTAAAGGGGTTGGGCCACCTGATATTAATGGCATATCCTAGCGACCTATGTCAGATAGGTGCGAGTCACACCTCTGGGACCCACTTCTATCTCCAGGACGGAGCCCGCATGTGCTGCACGCTCTTTATTCATTTCTATAGGAGTTCCAAA
Organism: Bufo gargarizans; assembly: GCF_014858855.1. NCBI lineage: Eukaryota > Metazoa > Chordata > Amphibia > Anura > Bufonidae > Bufo > Bufo gargarizans. Next base: position 476,773,759 of record NC_058084.1, on the reverse strand, counting down.
ATGTGGGTGAGCGAGCATGCTCAGCTATTTTTGGAAGTCCAATAGAAGTGAGTAGAGATCGCACTGTACATGCACAGCCACCTCTTCGCTCACCACTATGGGACTGCTGGAAATAACCGAACTCCAATAGAAATAATTGGAGGATGGCTACACTTGCACAGTGCGCTCTCCTTCCCTTCAGGGGTTTGGTTTTGGAGATTGGAGCGGGTCCCTCCTCTGGGACCTGTTTGTATCCAACATTTGATGGCAAAGCCTTGTCATCAGTGTCTGAGATGAAAATACCCCTTTTAAGAGTTCTTTTTCACTTTCTGCTAGTGTTGAGAAAAAAAAATATATAATGTTTTAATATATATATATATATATATATATATATATATATATATATATATATATATATATATATATATATACACACACACACACATAAAATTTTCCGCTGTACATTCCCACTGTAACAGGCAGCTCAGCAGGCGATCCTCACCCAGTTAAACATAATTTATTGCTTGTGCCGCAGAGCATCTTATTTTTCCTTTTCCCTCTGTTTCACAACTTCCTCCTGTCCGACATTTATAAGGACGAATGGATTGTGCAGGCTTCTTCAAGATGTGTCACTTAAAGCGAAGCCCCCAGTGCCGGTCCAGGAATCTGCTGTGCATGAGTTATGCTCTTGTTACGATGTCTAGACCTGCGGCAGCTGGAACCGGAGTGTACGTGGAGACGCTCGTTTAACTTCACTTTCTTTTCATGTCGCTCCTAACCTGGACCAGATGGGCATCCAAATGCATTTTATGTTCTCCTTCCGTACGCTGTTCCATCAGCTGGAAAGCTTAAAAGTCACCGCCGGCAAGAAGCCGGCACGTTGCATCAGCAGCAGTAACATTTCCTCCTTGCAGCGTGCTGTGGTCAGGACTCCCGAGGAGGAAGCAGGAACGTCCTATTTCCTGATAGATGTGCGGCCACATGAAAGCCAGAGCGCTGAGCATGTTTGTCAATCTGGAGGCTTTGTTGTACAGTCCATAAATGTCACCTAAAGGCCTTTTTAAAGGGGTTGGGCCAAGATAGAAACTTGTCCCCTGTCCAACATCTGGGAGTCACAAAAAAGGGGGTCCTTCTTCTACATATGAATATAGAAAGCACGCTGCCGCTCCATTCATTCTGTTGGACCACCCGCCAGAGATAGTTTAGTGCTGAACACTACTATTTCCATCACTCCCACAGAGAATGTATGGAGCGGTGATGCACATGCTTACCTGCCGCTCCATTCATTTGGAGCCCTGTCCTCATGATGCCAGCGGTCAGACCCTCCCTCCACTTATCATCCATCCAGTGAATAGGGGAATGACTTTCTATCTTTAAAAAAAAAAAACTTTAATGACCACTGCAGAAAGGCGTATTGGCAGTTATTAAGGAGTTAATCTGACATTTGATTCTCCAGAAAACAAGAGAAGACCGTAAAGACAGAAGGGTACATTTTAGGGTTCCCTAGATGGTTGACTAATCAGCGTACTTATAAACCTGCCGGTAACCTGTTCCTTTTAAGTGTTTTTTTTTTATCCCCATCTTTGTATTTAGCGACATATCCCTTAGATATATCCCTTAGATACAGCCAAAGGGATCCAACAGATGAAGAGAATAAAGGAACAGAGGCCCCTTCAGTATCTTCCTTTTTACAGCATGTGCAGAAAGTCAGTTGTAATACCTGCACAAGCCTGAGGGTGGCAGGGGAAAAAAAGGGCTCCTTTTAGCTGCTTATGTCTCCTGATTCGTAGCAGCTAGAGACACGGGTCTTGTTTGAAAGTGTTCATTTTAGGCTTTCATATAAGGCCAAAATGACAGCATTAGCCCAAGATAAGCAGGAGATATCACTGTTAGAAATCAAGTCGGGAATAATCGGGGATAAAACCTGCTTTTACTTTCACATTCAGATGCATTCACTGCATCCCGATTTCTAACAGTAATATCTTCCCATGTAGTGAAGATATTGCTGTCATAATTGAAATGCCAACTTTCAAAGAATACAAAGCCCATATCTCTAGCTGCTGCCTATCCAGAGATATGAGCAGCTAAAGCAGCTCCCCCCAGCTAAAGCAGAGGTCTGGAGGAGGGGGAGCAGTTGCAGACAGCCTACACAGGAGAGAAGAAAAAATGAAAAATGTATAGAAATTTGTCATTATCATCATTGCAGTGACTGACATAATAAAGTTATATTATTTATACCACACATTGAACGCCGTAAAGAAATTCCACACAATAATGTTAGAATTGCTGTTTTGTTATTTTTTGAGGGATAGATAAAAAAATAAGTTATTTAATACGCTATATATACCCCAAAATGGTTCCTGAAAACCTACAACTAATCTCGCAAAAGAAAAAAAAAGAATTTAGAAGAAAAAATGTAAGTTATGACTGCTGGAACACGAAGGGGGGAAATGTTATTGGTCCTGAAGGCTAAATTGTCACTAAGGGGTTAAACATGCAATTTTGTCCCCTGACTTGGGCGGCAACAAGATTTACTGTAGACACTCATTAAAAATCTACAATTAAAAAAATTTATATTTTTGGGAGGGTTTTTCTAATTTTAGTGTGACTGTGAGGAGGTTAATCCGGCATCAGTTATGAAACATTTATCATTACTGAACTGTTACAGAAAATCATGTCCCGTAGTAATGCTACGTTGCTCTCTACGTCCTTGGTCTCCCACTTTTGCACCATTCTAGTCACATACCCTGGTGCCACGATCCTGGCAGGCAGTTTTCTTGACACCACTGTCTTTTTTTTTTTTTTTTAATTGTAGGAAATACAACTGGAGCATGCACGACAAGCCTTTGTCCAACGTGACACAGACCACACTGGGACGATCAATGCCATGGACTTTAGGGACATCATGGTGACCATCCGCCCACATGTCTTGACACCATTCGTGGAGCAGTGCTTAGTGGCTGTAAGTAAATCTGTCCAAACGTCATTCACATTACTTCATGGACTCTGTAGATTTGAAAAAATCTGCAAATCCGCACATAGATCATGTTGGTTTTTTCATCGCGAATTCCGTCTTATTCTTAAATGTTGTTCTGTTTGGATCCTGGGCCCCTGTGCACTCTGTGTTGCCATAGTTAGACTTCAGACCAACCCTTTGTAGTCTGATCCTGCCGTTGCGATCCCGTGTATCTTGCTTTTGATGTAAGTTGGCAAGCTTAACTGCAGGATCAGACAACAGACGGTTTGTCGGTAGTCTGTAGCTATGTTGATGGATAGGTCTGCATAGGGGCTGGAGACCCAAATGGATATTGGCGAACCGGAAACTATCATCTGTGGGCAGATCCAAGGCCTTATTTATGCAGAGAACCTCTGGGATCACCAGACCTCTGTAAGAGATCCGGCAAAACAGCAGATGATGATCTGAGGAATGAGCTGTGCCGGTTTGTAATGAAGGATAACTTGTATGCGCTTTCGGTCGGGTTTAACCACTAGCAGGAGATTAGAATAAGGGTCCATTCACACGTCCGCAAGTGTTTTGCGGATTCGCAAAACACGACACCGGCCATGTGCGCATGGCCGGCACTATAATAGAAAATGCCTATTCTTGTCCGCTATTGCCGCGGACCGGAAGTGCGGCTGCAGACAGCACACGCATCTTTTCCGGCCCCATTTAAAATGAATGGGTCCGCACCCATTCGCATAATTGCGGAACAGATCAGGACCATTCATACGGATGTCTGAATGGAGCCTAAATGGTTCTTTTGTCCAGAAAGAGCGCCACTTCATGTGACCTGGCCATGTCATGTATCTGGTCACTTGGCCATGTCATGCATCTGGTCACTTGGCCATGTCATGCATCTGGTCACTTGGCCATGTCATGTATTTGTGCTCCTGAGACTGAGCAAAAAAGTAATTTTTTTTTTTTTTTTTTTTCCTGCTCTCGGATAACTGTCGTATAAAGGGGCTGTCCACTTTCCCAAAAACATTTCCATTCACCCTATTATGTGATTCTTCGTTAAAGGGGTATTACGGTTATAATAAGTTGTATCCTATCCACAGGATAGGTGATAACGATTAGATCGGGTGGGGTCCTACTCCTGGGACCCCCACTGATCATGAAAACGGGAGCACACCAAAACAAAGGAGCGGCCGGTCAGGCATGCACGCAGCTGCTCTATCCATTTCTGTAGGAGTTCTGGATATAGACAAGTGAGTGAGCATGCCCAACCGGCAGCTCTGTTTGTTTCGGTGTGAGGGTCACAGTGGTACGGTGATCTAGTAGCTATCCCCTATTCTGTGTAAGTGGAATACCCCTTTAATAGTGGGGTTCCTCTGTTCAGGATCGTGATCCGTTGGTCAGAGTGGAGAGCGGTTACAAAGAAAGTCTCTTGCTTTGGAGGATCTGTCCTTTTCCTGTATTACAAAGGCAACCCACTGATTTTATTGGACATTTTGTAATGCTTCATTTCCCCTGTGGTGGCGCTGTAGGGAAACAGAAGACTTGGGCTACTTTCACACTTGTGGCAGAGTGATCCGGCAAGCAGTTCCGTCGCCGGCAAAACGTATGCCAACTGATGGCATTTGTAAGACTGATCAGTCAGAAAAAATGCATTGAGATGCCGGATCAGTCTTTCCGGTGTCATCCGGCATTAATTTTTTTCACCTTTTTTTTTTCCGGCACTAATACATTCCTATGGAAAAAAATGCATTCACCGGAGATAAAACTGTAGCATGCTACGGTTTTATCTTTTGCCTGATCAGTCAAAATGACTGAACTGAAGACATCCTGATGCATCCTGAACGGATTAGTCTCCATTCAGAATGCATGGGGATAAAACTGATCTCTATGCCGGAAAAGAAAAACGCAAGTGTGAAAGTACCCTAACTGTCAGGTTTGCACATACAGTTCACAACTGGTCACTTCAGGTCCTGGCAGAAGGAAACTTAATGATCAGCTTCTGGTCAAGGGACCTATTTAACAAATAGGAATTGTTCAAAGCGGAAAGGAAAACCCCTTTAAATTCCAGGAGTTGTCCTCTGTGGATCCCTATAATGTTATAAGGGGTGCTTGCAGTTACTCTTTACTATAGTTAATGGGAGGGTCATGGTCAGAGGACCCCCTCCCTTACTTCCATATGCCCCTTTAAAGGTGTTCTCCAGGAATTAGAAAAAAAAAATACTTAAATATTACTTTATTATAAATATATTCCCAAATACCTTTCATTTGTTATAATGGCTCTTCTTGTCTGTGGAGCAATCAGGGGAAATAAAATGGGCGCTGTCTTTTAGTACACACAAAACCTGTCCTAATCGCACAGCAGGACCAGTTACTTCAGAGCAGTGAGCCAAAGAGCTGCCTCATCCTCCTCTCTGCTCTACTTGTCTGGGATTATGATCCTGAATACAGCTGATAAGATCTTTAGCAGAATCTTTGTAGTAATTGGGTCCATGAGGAGACATAAAGTACAGAGAGGAGGTGGGGATGTGGATAATGAGCAGCAGCTCTTGTATGCAGTCTCCATTACAACAGCCTCACATTACCACCGTCTGTCCTGTCCGTCCTCTCTATACTCCATGTCTCCTCATGAACTCCATTCGTACAGAGATTCAGCTGAAGATCTTATCACCTGTATTCAAGATCATAATCCCTGACGAACAGAGGATGAGGCAGCTCTTTAGCTCAGTGTTGAGAAATAACTTGTGCTGCTGTATGATTGACAGGTTTTGTGTGTACTAATAGGACAACGGCCATTTTACTTCTAATGATTGCTCCCCAGACAAAACAAGGCATTATAACTAATAAATCGTGTTTGGGAATATATTTATAATAAAGTATAATTTAAGTATTTAAATTTTCTTAATTCCCGGAGAGCACCTTTTAAAGTGTAACTGCCGTTTCATTTTTTTTATACCCTTTTATACCCAGTTTTACCTGATAATAACGCCCACAAATGTGTGCTACTTTCCTATTCTGCAGCCTTTTTTCACAGCGTTGTCATGTGCAGCCGTCTCCTCTGTATTATAAACAAGAGACTGGGAGAGCACTGGGAGGAGGAGCACAGCCCTGAGTGCCTGGGCTCGGGCAGAAAGTGGAGGGGGAGATGGTGATATCTCCTGAATGGTAGCAGCTAGAAACATACAACTGATCTTGTTTGAAAGCTGACATTCCAGGCTTTCATACAAGTCCAAGCAACAGTGGAGAAATCACTGTTAAAAATGGAGTCGGGAATAATCACGGGTAAAACCTGCTTTTACTTTCACTTTTAGCTTCATTCACAGCATCCCGATTTTCTATCAGTGACATCTTTCCCTGTACTGAACATATTGCTGTCATTCTGGTATTGTCTGAAAGCTTAGAATGTCGAACCAGAAAAATGAGCAGCTAAAGCAGCCGCCCCCCTCCCCTCCCTGTCAGTGTGGAGGAGAATGAGGTAGCAGCTGCAGAGCTGACGGGCTGCAGAAGTTGAGAAAAATATATGGAAATGTGTGTGACTTTATCATCAATATAGTGACCAACATAGTAAAATCGTTATTTTTACCACACAGTGAATGCCATAAAAATATTCCACAAATTAATGTAAAAATTGCATTTTTTTTTCTTTCACTCTAAAATTAAATTAATAAGTTATTTAATTGACTATATATACACCCTCCAAAAAACCTTTTAATGTGACTAAGAGGCTAAAACAAGTGCTTACTGATTTCATGTAATTGCAGGGCTTGTCTCTGGTTAGCTGTACGTGAGAGGATACACACTGCTCTGGGGTAGTGGGGGAGGTTATCTGCATTCTGATTGTTCCTGCTAGTTCATGTGAGGACAGCAAGGGCTTATGGGAAGTGAGGGAAATACAGGATGGCCTCAAGGACATGGCAAACATCACCACAGGAAGTGCAGCAGAGGCCATCTTAGGAAGATGCTGACATAGAGGCACAGATAAATAGGGTTGCTAAGGGCTGAATGCAGACATCAGAAAGGTAAAATTAACTGAAAAAATGATGATTACTTACTGGTAATTTGATTTTCCAGAGCCCATGACAGCACCACGAGAGAGGATCCGCCCCCCACAGACAGGAAACCTGCAGAATAAAAGGGCGGACACTCTCCTCCCAATTCAGTGTGATTTCCAAGCATCAGAGGAAGTCCGCCAACATAGTGTTAGATGATTAATCATAAATTTATTTGTGTTTTTTATGCAACACCCATGTGAATATAAGAGATTCAAGAGAACCCAATAGGGAGGGAATAGAAGGGTGCTGTCATGCATGGGCTCTGGAAAATCAAATTAAGTAATCACTTTTTCCTTTTGCCCATGACAGCACCACAAGAAATTTACTAGTGGAAAAATCAGGGTGGGAGAGTAGAAAGAAGCACCTTTTCCCCAAAGGATGACCCCGAAGGAGAGGAATTCAAATCAAGCAGATAGTGTTTGAAAAAAGTTGAAGGAGAAGACCAGGTAGCCGCTCTGCAAATATCCTCTATGGGAACAGAGAATTTTTCCTCCCAGGAAGTAGCAACTGCCCTGGTAGAATGTGCCTTAAGACCCACCAGAGGAGACAACCCGGAAGCAAGATAAGAAAAAGATATAGCAGACACAATCCACCTAGCTATAGAACTTTTTGTGGCCGCCTTTTCCCTTATTCACTCCTTGGAAGAGTATAAAGAGTGAGGAAGATCTGCGCCATTCTCTATTGCGAGATAGGTATTTAATCAAAGTCCTTCTAACATCTAGGCAGTGAAGAGATTTTTCTTTTTCTGACCCAGGGTTACTAAACAGTGTAGGGAGAACAATCTCCTGAGACCTATTAAATTTGGAAACAACTTTTGGAAGAAAAGACTGGTCTGGCCGAATCAAAACTTTAGCCTCTAAAATAGTGGTATATGGAGGATTAATGGAGATGGCCTGAATCTCATTATTCCTGCGAGCAGATGTTAAGGCTATTAGAAGGCAAAACTTTAGGGTGAGACATTTAATGGAGATGGTCTCTAAAGGCTCAAATGGAGGTTGAGTTAAAGTCTTCAACACTAGGTTTAAATCCCAAGAAGGAGGTCTACTGGAAGTTGTTGGGGTGGATCTGGCTACTGCTGAAAAGAACCTGGACACCCATCGGATCCCTGCTATGTCCTAATTAAACAAAGCTGACAGAGCTGAAATGTGTACCTTCAAAGTACTACTTGCTAGCTCTAAATCCAGTCCTTTCTGAAGGAACGCTAAAATTAGATGAATAGGAGCAGAAGAGGGGATGTCATTAATTTGGATCAGAGCAAAGTCTAGGAATTTTTGCCAAACCCTAGCATAAATAGCCACTGTCACTTTTTTCCTACTCTTAAGAAGGGTAGCGATCAGGGTGTCAGAGAATCCCTTCTTACCTAGCAAGTACCTTTTAAGTTTCAGGAGATTTTTTATGCCGGGGTGAAAAATTGAGTCTTGGCTCAATAGATTCCAGTTCTCTGGAAGAATCCAGGGATCCGAGATTGACATGATTCAGAGCCACGTGAACCAAGATCTTCTTTGCCAAAATGGGGCAATGAGCACAACCCTTTCCCCATCTTCCCTGATTTTCCATAAAACACGAGGAATCAAGGGAAGAGGAGGAAAGGCGTAAGCTAGGGGAAAATCCCATTTTGGAAGGAAAGCGTCTATCCCACAAGGGAATCCCGCCGGGTCTAGGGAGAAGAATCTCTTGACCTTCCTGTTCTGGTAAGTAGCAAAGAAGTAGATGTCTGGTTGTCCCCAGAGGGCCGTTATTTTCTTAATATTGGATTTGTCTAGAGTCCATTTACCCGGAGAGAAAAAATGGCGACTCAGAAAGTCTGCATTTTCTACGCCTCTGATATGTATTGCAGAGATCAAGGCGCACTTCTTTTTTTGCTAATAGGAGGATTTTCTGGGCTTCCTGCATCAGAGTTCTGCACCTTGTGCCCCCCTGCTTGTTCAGATACGAGACTACGGTCTTGTTGTCTGTCATGACTCTGAGATCTTTTCCTCTTATTCTTGGGAGGACAGAGGTCATTGCAAGGCGTTCCGCAACTAGTTATTTTAGGTTGGAGGATACTCTTTCCTGGATATCGCTCCAACGACCCTGAAAGGAGAGCTCTTGGATATGAGCACCCCATCCCCAGAGGCTTGCGTCTGTAGTTAGACATACCAGGTCTTCTAGCTTCCATGGAACCCCTTGAATCTGATTTTTCTCCTCCATCCACCACCTCGAGCTCTAAAGAGTAAGGTCTGATCTTATTTTTGCCTCCTAGGGAGTCGTTCTCCCAGAATAACAGGATTTCCCACTGGAGAACCATCGAGTGGAGTTGCGCCCATCTTACTGCCGGAATGCATGATGTGAGGGACCCCAAAATGGACATTCCTGTCCTCATTGTGATCACAGGGTTCCTGATCAGATCTTTTTATTTTTTTATTTTTTTTTTCTGGACAAGGATAACTATTTCCTGTGGTAAAAAAACATTTCTGGCAGAAGGACTGTAATATCAGTCCCAGAAAAGTCTTTTGGTAGGATCTGGTCTTGACTTTTCCAGATTCAAAATTCAGCCCAACTTGCTCAGAATTTCTGATACTGTCAATACTGCAGTTCTGCAAGCTTCTTCTGTTCCCCCTATTATCAGAAAATCGCCCAGATATGGTATGAAGAGAAAATCTTTTTCCCTTATGTGAGCTGCCATTTCTGCAATTATTTTCGTAAATACTCTTGGAGCTATGGACAGGCCAAACGGGAGAGTCTGGAACTGAAAGTGTCGAAGGTGACCCCCTAGTCTCACTGCGACTCTTAGGAATTTTTGATGCTCTGGAAAGATTTGGACATACTATGCATCTTTTGAGATCGAGTATTGCCATGAAACATTTTATAGTTTCCATTTTGAACATTATCTGTAAAAACCTGTTGAATTTTTTTAGGTTTATTATTCCCATCCCTTTTTTTTTTCACTAAAAACAGGGGAGAGTAAACCCCCCCCCCCCCACCTTCTTCCGCTTTTGTTACTGGCACAAAGACTGATTTTTCTACAAATTTTAGCACCCCATTTTCGATGGCTGAATTTCCTAGAGCCGAGGCCTGATCTTTTGTAATTAAGAATCTTGCTGGCGGGGACAGAAGAAATTCTAGTTTAAATCTGTTTGGTGTCTAGTATCCATGAACTTAAAGGAATCTAGGACCAGGCAGGAAAAATATTTTTTAATCTGCCACCGATCTGACTTCTGGCATCATTGCTGGTCTTGTTTCTTTTTGTTTCCAATGGATTGGTTAAAAAAGTAATTTCTACCTCTCCTTTCCGAAATCTGTCCTCCCGGGAATTTTTTTCATTTTGTTGGCCGCTTTATCTAGTAAGTCATCTAGGGTTGGTCCAAAAAGGTACTCCCCTTCACAAGGAACCCCACATAGTTTATTTTTAGATGGGAAATCTCCCACCCAATTTTTTTTTAGCAAGAGTGCTCTACGGGCTGAGTTAGACAAAGCATCAGATCTGGCCGCCAGTCTAACAGAGTCAGCTGAGGCGTCCGCCAAGAAATCGGCTGCTTTTCTTTATAGTTGGCAATGCTGATACAATCTCTTCCCTGGGGCATCTATTTCTTAATTGATTTTCTAATTCGGAGAGCCATACTATCAGAGAATGGGCCGTACAAGTAGAGGCAATGCTTGGTCTGAACGAAGAAGTAGGTGCTTCCCACACCCCTTTTAAAAAGTTATCAGCCTTTTTATCCAGTGGGTCCTTTTTAATATCCCCGTATCATCGAAGGGAAGAGCCGTCTTCCTAGATACTTTAGAAATGGCCACGTCTATTCCCGGTGCTTCATCCCATGTGGCACAATTTCCTCTTTGAAGGGATATTTACGTTTAAGATTTTTAGATATGTAAACTTATCTGTCAGTTTTATTCCATTCTCCCTTGATTAAAGCTGAAACATTTTTATGAACCGGAAAGGTGCTGTGGTGTCTAGATTACAGCCCCCCCAAACATAATATCCTGGATAGACCTGGCTTCTTTGGTCTCTTCAATGCCCATAGTTAAACATAGGGCTTTTAGGAGTTTCTCTGTGTCTTGTATAGGGAAACACGGTCTACCACTAATTTCACCTTCTTCAGAAGACGATAGGGATGAATCAATCAGACTGGATATATAATGAGGAATGCATGTCGCCTTCATCAGAATCTGACAAATTATGTTCCTGTATAGGATCATCTCGTCTAATTCTAGATTCTTTTTTAGATAAGGTAGAATTAACTTCCGTTTTGACTAGTGCCTGGAGACATTTGTAAAAAGATGGCGATTCCTCTGCCACTGTTTTATCAATACATGGCTGACGCATCCTCTTCTCCCATTCAGACGACAACCCAGTTTTACAAAGAACACATTCTTTATTCTTCTTTTTTGTCACCACTTTCCTAGGTTTTGTCTGTAACACATTAGTATAAGTGCATCAACAGAAAAAAATACAACGTTATGCCCAGAGCACTTACCCCCTCAGAGGTACCAAGGCTGGAGGGACTGCAGACTCTTCCACGTGCTTGTCCTCCTCCATGCTGCTTCTGTTACCGCACCAGCGCTGCTAGGACGCCGGCTATCCATCCATAATGCGCCCTTCTTATAGGCGCTTCTGTGATGATGTCACGCTCGATGCTGCGCGCCGGCGGTCACGTGGCACATGCCGCCCTCCCCGGCTTAAATGCTTGCCGGAAGCTCCTCCCCCTGGGGTCCGGAAGTCCGTGCCTCTAGCGCATCACCGATGCCGCCAGGAACTGTATGCTCCAGCACACAAAGTACTCCCTCCAGAGTTTTGCTGTGCCTCTGCCCGTCCCTTTCAGCGCACCAGAGATGCCAGATCCAGTCCACTATAGGGGTCAGCGTAGGAGCACCACCAGAGGGAGGGAACCTAAAAAGGAAAAAACTGCAGACTTCCCCAGAGACAGGAAACTACACCGAATTGGGAGGGAAGGTCCGCCCTTTTATTCTGCAGGTTTCCTGTCTGGGGGAAGGGGGGGGGGGGTGGATCCTCTCTCTTGCTGTGATGGGCGAAAGGGAAAATAAAGCTTCATGAATACCTTCCCTTCAGCATCACATATGTTAGGAATTAAATTTTTGGTTAGTGAAATACCAGTTACATTTTAAGGAATCATCCAAAGCTGACCATTAATAGATTCTGATTTCAAGCTGAATATAAGAATATTTTTGGGGATGATCTGGACCGCTGGGTGTCATACTCCAGGAACCCTCCTGCACCTAGGCTAAGCAATGGCGTCTAATGAAGAAGCAGGTTGTAATAAACTATCTTTAGTGAAAATAAATATAGAGGCCTTAAAGGGGTATTCTTATCACATAGAATGGGGGCATATCGCTAAGATATGCCCCCATTGTCTGATAGGTGCTGGTCCCACCTCTGGGAGCCGCACCTACAAGGGGAACGGAGAGGGGAGAGCTGTGGCTGGAGGACCCGGAGTACGTCCACCACCAAGCGCTGCTCCAATAAAAGTGAATGCGAGCGCACAGTGCATGCGCGGCCCCTGCTCCCATACATATCTATATGGGGCAGGCGGAAATAGCCAAGCCAGAGCTCTCTTGAAATGAATGGAGGGTGGCTGCTCATGCACAGTGTGACATTGACCAGACAATAGGGGCATATCCTAGCGATATGCCCCTATTGTATGTGATGGCAAAACCCCTTTAACCCATCCGTCTATGTGCCCTGGGGCATTTTTTGGGGAGAGGGTGTTTGGTTGCGCTTTATCCTGAAGGACAAGTTCTATGGTGATGTTTCTACATTTATTACCCCAAATAAATCGACTTGTAAAACATTTCTGACCCCGGCAATATTGAAACTTTAGCCTTGTAAATCAGCGCTGGCCGAGCCGGCGTAATCCACCGCCATATGTATTTGTTTAGGTTCTCGGCTGGGGCTTTCATGGAGTTTATTAGAAGGAGAGACGTATTTTCTTTGACAGCTCGCCTTGTTGTCTTCATAAATCTTTTGCTTGTGTGTGTTTTTTGTTCTTTTTTTAATTCTTTATTTTTAAGCGTTTCTTTGGTCTTTCCTCTTGTGTCGTTGAAGGCTGCTGGAGGTACCATATCTCATCAGGTCAGCTTCTCCTACTTTAATGGATTTAATTCCTTGCTTAACAACATGGAGCTTATTAGGAAGATCTACAGTACCTTGGCCGGCAGTAAAAAAGACATAGAGGTCACCAAAGGTCAGTCCTTGTGTCGTGTGGTCATTTTTTATTTTGTTTTTAGTTTAGTTATTTTTTTTTTACCTCTTTATATCAGTATTGCAATTATGTTCTTCTAAAATGCTATATTTGCACCCAGTGACATTAAAATGAAAGGGGTTGTTTTGGATTTGAATTAGATCAGTGAGGGTCCGACACCTGGCGCACCCACTGGTCAATTGTTTGAAGAGACTACAGCACTCCAGCAAGCGCTGCGGCCTCCACAGCATACCAAGCGCAGCGCCGTCCATTGTATAGTGGCTGTTCTTGGTCTTGCCGCCCAGGAATGAGCTGCGTCTAGGACATGTGACCGATGTACAGTAATGTCACCGGCCTAGGAAGGTTCTGATAGGTGGAGGTCCGGCACCGATCGATGAACTAATCTGAAAATATTAAAGGGTAACTGTCATATTTTTTTATTTTATTTTTTGCTAGTTTATTAGAGCTAGGCATGTATACCTGAGTTAGTCTGTCAATAGTTGCCAAAAGATCTCTAATTACCTTATATAACCGCTTTCATTAATGTCTCCTGTCCCTTTCCACTGCTCCCTTAAAAGACCGTTGCTATGCCTTATCAGTCTTCCCTTTAGTATAAACAGAAGACAGAGGGGCGGTCCTTCACACTGCATGCCTGCATTAGGTTTCAGAGTGAGGAGGCGTGTCTCTCAGTAATCCAATCTGATTGGCTGGCAGGGAGCTGCTGACTACAGCAAGTGTGTATGTGAAGTGAGGGAAGGCAGTTTTGGCCTCAGAGAACTGGCAGAGGAGCCATCTTAAGAAGGTCCTCATATTGTACATGTTTAAACAGCCGTAACTAAGGGAAAAACTCAAGGAAAGTAGTGATATGTGAAGAAACTAAAGATTGCTTTATGCATATGCTAAATAGATTTTTTTTTTTCTGAAAACATGACAGTTACCCTTTAATATAAAAATCCAGGAAACCCCTTTAAAAGATACCTGACCTGGTCTATAAATTCTACGTGTAATAAAAAATGTTAATCAGCACAACTAAGGGTACTTTCACACTAGCGTCGCTGGATTCCGGCAATCTGTATGCAATATTTTAAAGGTCCGGCAATAGTTCAGCCAAAAATCCTGGAGAGAAAAATGCAGCATGCAGCCATTTTTTATATATTTTTTTTCCTCCGTCCAAATACCATAAAAGGACTGAACTGAAGACATCCTGATGCGTCCTGAACGGATTTCTTTCCATTCAAAATGCATTAGGATAAAACTGATGAGACTTTTTTTTTCCAGTATTGAGCCCCTAGGACAGAACTCGGTGCATGAAAACTTTGGGTTTTGGGGAGTGGATGCAGCCAATGACAGGCGGGGACAGGGATGAGCCTCCCTAGCGTCACCCGCAATGCTTAGGAGGCTCGTCCCGCGTGCCATTGGCTACCACCCCAACACCGAATGTTTTCATCCGTGGAGAAGCAGCAGCGGCTGTGCGGGGACCAGTAGCGGCATTTCTATCATGGTACCGACCATGTTCAGTCCGCAAAATGCGGAACGCACACAGGTGGTATCCGTGTTTTGCAGATTCGCTAAACACTACGTTCGTGTGCATGCGCCCTAAGCGTTACATTAGGCCGCTGTTTAACAGCTTCAGGCTGTTATGACATGCTGGGAGTTGGAATTTCTTGCAAGATTTTATGTTTAGTGGAAGAGTCTCCTTTTTCAGGATCCAAAGCTCCAAATCCCTTGCTTAGGGTGGGTTCACATCACGTTTTATGCCTCTGTTTGACATTTACCCCCAAAAACGCAGCACACCATGTTCTTGCATCCTAAATCTGGTAAAAAGGTATGTCTTGGAACTCTGTGGTGAATGGATGCCACTGTGTGGCATCCGTTTAATGTATAAGTTTTTTTTCGTATACCTTAAACTGATGGGAAAAACGTTGTGTTAAACCAGCCTTAGGCCCCATTCACCTGGCTGTAGTGCTTTGCGGATCCAAAATTTGCGGACCACACATGGCTGCAACGATAATAGAAAATGCCTATTTAGAATAGGACAAGCTCTATCTTTTCCGCGGAACCACGGTGCGGACAGCACACGGATGCGGACAGCACACGGTGTGCTGTCCACATCCTTTGCGGCCCTATTGAAATTAATGGGTCTGCACCCGTTCCCCAAAATTGCTGAAACAGCATGCGGACTCGTTCTTACGGCCGTCTGAATGAGCCCTTAGGCTTTGTTCACATCACCGTTCAGCCTTTCTGTTCTCCTGCTCCGTTTAGGAGCCGGAGAACGGAAAGGACAGATTCGGCACATAACTGAGCCGAATGGAACCTAAGGACCCCATAGACTGTAATGGGGTCCGTTAGGTTTCCTCTCGGAGGAAGATTTTAGAAGCGGAGACAAAAGTCCCGCATGCACTACTTTTGATTCCGCTCCAAAGTCATCTTCTGAGCGGAAACCTAACGGACCCCATTATAGTCTGTGGGGTCCTTAGGTTCCGTTCTGCTCAGTTATGTGCCGAATCAGTTCTCCTGCTCCTAAACGGAAAGGCTGAACGCTGATGTGAACGAAGCCCTAGATAGATAACTGAATGCTAAAACGTTTGCTACTTAAAGCCACCACTAGAGGGAGCTCACTGTATTTCGAATGCTACATGAGGTGAAATTAGCAAGGCTAGGGCTAGCAAAATGATTACTATTATTAACCCCTTCTCGCTGTGCACTTTGACATGATGGCCGGAATGTAGTTAGTGCAAAGTGCAGTAGGGTTAGGAGCTGTGCCCGTGCCATTACTTGCGGGTGCTGACTAAATTACACAGCTGGCAACCCGCTCTTACGGGTGGAATCAACTCTGAACGCAGAGGTTTAACCACTGAGATGCTGCAATCAGTTGTTAAGGGTTAAATGACATATCTAAACTCCCAATATCCAAATCACTGTGGGGCGTTATAAAGCCTCACTTTCGCCCCCTGGTGTCGCCCAAGTGAACTGTGAGATTTTCCTGTCTGCCGTACAGCTCAGGCTTACACCTCATTGCACCTTCTGCCAGGTTGGAGGTTTAGGAAGAAAAATATCTTGAAGCAGTGATTGGATTGTACTGACTGGGCTTCCGCCCAAATTGGCAGCACGGCGACCTGTCCCTCAAGGCGCAGCGAGGAGAGCAGCGCGCTGCCGGTCAGCAAGCCCAGAACACGATGCTATCTCTTCCGCCCTGACCACATCTGTAGCAGAGTCCCGTTGGGCTCTCTAAGTGTTATTCATGAGGGAGAATTTCATAGCTATGGTCTGGTTACTTAAAGGGGAACTCCACTTCTCAGCAACTTAATCCACCGTTCATATTGTTATTATTTATTATTATAGCGCCATTCATTCCATAGCGCTGTACATATGAGAAGCGGTGCACATACATAATACAGACAATTGCACTAAGCATGAACAAAACGAGTTACAAACTGGTAGAGGAGGAGAGAGGGCCCCACCCGCGAGGACACAGTGGGTGAGGGTATAGCTGGTCATATGGCGGTATAGCGGCAGCAGGGTCACTGGTTGTACATTTGTCTGAAGAGGTGCGTTTTTAGGTTTCTTTTGAAGGAGTCATATCCGTACTAATACTTTATATTACTTTTTTGCTTATTTTTATTTATTATATCTTGTTTTAGATAATTAGATCTTTTTATTTGAGAGCAGTGCATTGTGGGAGCTCAGCTGTTAGGTCACATGACAGTGTACAGATTCCATCAAGGATCCAGCTGATTTTTTTTAAATTGAACTTTGGATGTGAATGGAGAATTTGAGAAATACCTTTAAAATTTGGAAAATATTATATAATTCAGCATACCGGTGATATCATATAGTAGTGCCGTCTGTAGGACTCATCTGACTCAGACATATATGGCTTAGACCAGGGGTGCACAACCTTTACGGTTTGGGGGCCTCATTGCCAGACTGAACCAAAGACCAGGCCCGAAAATAAAATTTAAAGGGGTATTACCAACTCAAATACTGTATTAATGGCATATTTTACTTACAGTATATACTATAAATGTCTGGTTACACCTCTAGGATTCCCATCTCATAAGACAATACAAGAAAAATGTATGTGAGCAGCCTCAAGACATAGACGTACATGGTTGGGGGCCGCACAGAATGGTATCGAGGGCCGCAGGTTGGACACCCCTGGCTTAGACAGGCCCCCTGTAAATCCAACCCCCCCCCCCTCCCCCCTTCCACTGGCTGATCTGTTACATGTGCGCTCGGCAGCTGAAGGCATCTGTGTAGGTCCCATGATCATATGTGCTCGCATTGCTGAGAAAAATTATGTTTTTATATATGGAAATGAGCCTCTAGGAGCAACAGGGGCGTTACCATTACACCTAGAGGCTCTGCTCTCCCTGCAACTGCCACGCCCTCTGCACTTTGATTGGCCAGGCAGTGAAAACATGTGGAGAGGACGCAGCAGTTGCAGTTAAATCGGAGCCTCTAGGTGTAATGGCACCTCCCCCGTTGCTCCTAGAGGCTAATTTGCATATAATAAAACATCATATTTCTCAGCAATGCGAGCACATATATGAACATGGGACCAACACAGATGCCTTCAGCTGCTGAGCTCACATGTAACAGGTCAGCCAGTGTCATAGGTACCAATCTGCTGACAGGTGCCCTTTAATGGAAATCTGAAATAGAAGGGCAGTTGCATAAAGAAATACATTGCCAGACACAGAGATTTTAGCCCACTATCAGAATAGAGAGTGCAGCTCTGGAGTATAATACAGGATGTAACTCAGGATCAGTACAGGATAAGTAATGTAATGTATGTACACAGTGACTGCACCAGCAGAATAGTGAGTGCAGCTCTGGGGTATAATACAGGATGTAACTCAGGATCAGTACAGGATAAGTAATGTAATGTATGTACACAGTGACTGCACCAGCAGAATAGTGAGTGCAGCTCTGGAGTATAATACAGGATGTAACTCAGGATCAGTACAGGATAAGTAATGTAATGTATGTACACAGTGACTGCACCAGCAGAATAGTGAGGGCAGCTCTGGAGTATAATACAGGATGTAACTCAGGATCAGTACAGGATAAGTAATGTATGTACACAGTGACTGCACCAGCAGAATAGTGAGTGCAGCTCTGGAGTATAATACAGGATGTAACTCTTTTATGTTGATTATAGCAGTTAATTAACTGGAAAATGGGGTTTGGAGCTGGATGTGATTTCACAAGACCAGACGTAGAAGATTGAGTAGATTTCCACATTGTGTACATTGTCGTTTTTTTTGTTTTGTTTTGTTTTTTCTTTGTGATGCTCTGTAATTAATGTGTGCTCTCTCTATTCTGTCCTTTTTATATTTTTATAGAGGAGTTTGTGTTGGCTGCTCAGAAATTTGGTCAAATTACACCCATGGAAGTCGACATATTGTTCCAGTTAGCCGATTTACATGAGTCGAGGGGGTAAGTAAGATGCTGCTGCGTTGTTTTATAAGCCAGGAGAAAACAATAACCTGAATCAGTGGCTGTACTGCCTATACGTTCATATGTGAAATGTGTGTAATATAATGTATGCTCCAAGTATTGTTCTCCAGGCTCCAAAGTTAATGTCACGGTTTTCATTAACAGGCGGATGACGATGGCAGATATAGAACGTATCGCTCCTCTGGAGGAGGGGGCATTGCCTTACAACCTGGCTGAAGCTCAGAGACAGGTAAAACTATAGGTTCTCGGCGTATTTACTAGCAGGAGTATATATCATGACACATTAAAGTAGTTCTCTAGCTTTTTAGAAGTGAAAGCCTATCCTCAGGATAGGCCATCACTATCTGATCTGAACAGCCATGCCGATCAGCTGTTTCAGTTTAGCTCCAGTGCCGGATTTACACTGCTCCGTCCGTTCTGTAGTGGACAGAACTGGTTATTGCAGACCTGCTCCCAGTAACCAGCTCTGTCCATTCTGCAGTGGCTGTGCTGTACTGGTGCCAGAGCTACACTGAAACAGCGGACCAGAGTGTATACAGAGTAGGAATGTCAACTGTACCAGTCAAAGGCGCGGATCTGCTGCTGTGCTACGTGCGATGTCACGCGATGTCACGCGATGTCATGGAAGTTTGATGTCTGTGAGCTTTACTGTTCCCTAGAATCAAGTGACAATAGGAAACTCTGCGACACTTCGGCTTCCGTCTCTACTTTTCTTTGGAGGCTGCATGTAGCTGAAAGCGCTGTAGTCCTTTCGTATGGCTGATCGCTGGGGGAGTCCTATCCCAACGATAAGATATTGATGAGCTATCCAAAGGATAGGTCATCGATATATAAAATTTCTGGAAAAACCCTATGATCTTTTCCAGACATGGCGGAAGTGCCAAAGCCGGCAAGTTTCTGCATTATTACAGACACCCAGTTCTAATGTCTGCGATCGGTGATAGCGCTGATTATAGACATTTAAGCCCTCAGATGGCGTGGTGAGTTGTGGCCACGACATCTCAAGCGGCTTTGGGGGAACGATCGGGCGGAGCCTGTCATTGTCTGCGATAGCCTGGTTCTTTCTGAAGAAACTCATTCCAATGTAGGGGGGAAATGGCCTAAGGTCTCATCCACAAGAACGTATTTTTGGTCTGCTGCTGGTCCCCTTTTTTTGCAGGTCGGATGCGGACCCACTCACTTAATTGGGACCGCAAAAGATGCAGACCGAATACCCGTACGCTTTTCGCATGCGTATGTCTATTCCACGGCTCTGCACAAAAATAGAACATGTCCTATTCTTGCCCATTCCACGGAATGCACACGGCCGATATCCGTGTTTTGCAGATCCGCAATTTGCAGACCGCAAAACAGCCAACGTTCGTGTGCATGAGCCCTAATAATTCATATAGGCACTTTGGATGATGTAAAAAGTAAAAAAAAGATTTTTTAAATATATATATATAAAAAAATCATATCACCTCCATAATTAAAATAAACCAAAAATAAGCATCATGGGCATCACCACCTTATAAAATGCCCAAATTATTACAATATAAATTTTTTTTATCCCGTCTGTACAGTGAACTCCGTAATCGGGGCAAAAAAATTCAAAATGACTTTTTTTTTTTTTTTTTTTTTGTCACTTCACCTCCCCCACAAAAAAGTTATAATAATAAAAAGTGATCAAAAAGACATACAGACACTAATGGTATCAATAAAAACTACAGATCGCCCTACAGTAAAGGAGCACGGCTCCGTAGACATAACTAAAATAGAGTTATGGGGGTCAGAATATGGCGATGCAAATAAAAAAATAAAAAAATTCTCAGTATTAAAACACAAGAAAACTTAATAAATGTGTGAAAAGGAAACCCAGAAAACTGTGGCCACTACATGGTATGCAATATTAAATGGTGCAGTTAGAAAGTACAACTTTCCCTGCAAAAAACAAGCCCCCGTACGTCTGTGAACTGAAGGATTAATAAGTTGTGGCTCAAAGAAGGCAGGGAGTGAAAAACGAAAAATCCTCTAGGGCTTGGGGGGGGGGTGATTTGTACAGGATGACAAAAAATGGGTCCGCTTTCTTCCGGAAACAGCAGCGCACTAGTCCACGGGATGTGTCTAGTATTACAAACTCTGTTGAAATGAATGGGCCTGCACAGCAGTACCCCATGCAACCTGTGGACAGACGTGGCGCTGGCTCTTGAAAGAAATCGAGCATGTTTTTACAATGGCGTGCAACCCCTTTCAGTATTTAATTTCGGGAGTCTAGCTGTAGCCCTGGGAACCACGTGCCCATCCTTGCCACAGTCATTTAAAGGGGTTGTCAGAGTGTTTAATACGGATGACCTAGGCTTCCTCGCAGCTTACCAAGCACAGCGACATCCATTGTGTAGTGGCTGTGCTTGGTATTGCAGCTCAGTTCTATTCACTTGAATGGGACTGAGCGGAGTCTAGGCCACATGACAGATGAATGTGATGTCACTGGCCTAGGAAGAGGCCGCGGCTCTTTGATAGGTGGGGGTGCTGGGAGTCGCACCCCCCACCGATCAGACACTGATGGCCTATCCTGAGGATCGGTCATCGGTATTAAACACTCGAATAACCCCTTTAAGTATCTGAATGTTTTTTCAGGGTGACTTGCAGCCTTTTTTGCCATAGAGAATTATGGAAGTTGCCCAAATTTTTATGCAAAAATTGGGCAACTCCTATAACTAGCAGAGCTCTCTCTGTTTACCGCGCTGACGCTTGCTGGGACTTGCGGTTCTACAGCAATAAGAGTACCTGCATAACCTCTCTGTAGCAGGAGTCCATGAATCTGCCAGGAGACCTTTAAAATTGCACTCCCTTATTCCGTTTTTTTGCTTTGCACTCTCTTCTTCCCTCGATTTGGCTTCTCTAATGCCTGTATCTTTGGCTTATTACATTACGTGAGCGGTGGATCATTATATACGGCTCCCTATAGATCTCCACATAAAAGCCTTTTGAAAGGCTGTGGCCCCTTTTTCGCTCCGTCATCCACAGAGTGGCCCTGACCGGGGGAGATAATAGCCAAATAGCTCGAATCCTGCTTTACATCCACGTTTCAGGTCGTCGGACCAATTTCTATATTCCCCGTCGCGTTTGATCTCCCTGGCAGCTTTAACTCTGTACGTGCTGGAGCGTCATACATGTTTCATTCATGTCATTAGCCTGTTCCATAGCGATCCGGGCCCACATTTAAGGCTCTTTGCTCCTTAGGAAGCCATCTCTCGCTGTGCGCAATTATCTTCAAGGGCCACGTCTTTTCATTTGAAAGCACAGCAATTATACATACATCACTTTAATTATATCCATTAAAGGGACACAGGCCGTATTTTTTAACATTTCCATAAATGGCGCAGGTAGCAGCCAGGAAAAAGCTCTTTTAACTAAAAAGCTGTTATTTTTATTTTTTTGTGTTTTATGCAAAAGATTTTATTTGAAGTAAAAGTATAACATAAGGAGTTCTATGTTGCTTTGTTCAATTTTTTTCTATTTTCAATATTTTTTTTTTTATTTGCTACTATTTATTTGGTAGTGGCTAAGGCCCAGGAAGCAGGGTACTGGTTTGGCTGGTACAATCTAATTTGCATACACATTTCCTATGGAGCATTGCGTGAAAAATAAGTCTCAAAGTCATCAATGAGAAACAGTACCCCCGAGTTAAAAATATAGAGGGAGATTAGAGTGGGGTGCCCAGCCTGTGCCTGCCATGCTGTTCTTAGCCGTCTACGCCTATCAGGACTTGTAAGTATCTGCCCTGGTGGTTTATAAAAAGACAGAGAATTGATTGCCATCACCGGGCATAGACACTTTAAATCTGAAGTGTGGGGGAACCACATTCTTCTAATAAGTGTGAGGGAGGTATTTGAGAACAATAGCTAGCCTGCCGTTTGGCTATTACTCGCTTGCTGTCCCAACCGCTCTTTGGCTGTTGCTTGCTCACTTGCTTGCCTTCTCTGTGGCCGACCCTTGCTCGCCTCTCTGTCTTCCTTTTGCCTGACTTTTGCTTACCTGTCTGGCTTCCTTTTGCCTTACTGTTGCTCGCCTCTCTGGCTTCCTTTTGCCTGGCTGTTGCTCGCCTCTCTGGCTTCCTTTTGCCTGACTGTTGCTCGCCTCTCTGGCTTCCTTTTGCCTGACTGTTGCTCGCCTCTCTGGCTTCCTTTTGCCTGGCTGTTGCTCGCCTCTCTGGCTTCCTTTTGCCTGGCTGTTGCTCGCCTCTCTGGCTTCCTTTTGCCTGGCTGTTGCTCGCCTCTCTGGCTTCCTTTTGCCTGACTCTCGCTCGCCTGTCTGGCTTCCTTTTCCCTGACTCTCGCTCGCCTCTCTGGCTTCCTTTTCCCTGACTCTCGCTCGCCTCTCTGGCTTCCTTTTCCCTGACTCTCGCTCGCCTCTCTGGCTTCCTTTTCCCTGACTCTCGCTCGCCTCTCTGGCTTCCTTTTCCCTGACTCTCGCTCGCCTCTCTGGCTTCCTTTTGCCTGACTCTCACTTACCAGTCTTCCATGCTTTTGGTTGGCGCTCGCCTGCCCACCCACTCTTTGGCTGACGCTCGCCTTCCAGTCCTGCCACCATTTGGATGATGCTTACCTGCCTGTTCGCTGTTGCTAACTCATACCTTTTTGGCTGGCGCTCATTCTTATCCGAGAGTGGCAGGGAGATTAGAGAGTGAGACAAGGAGAAATATTTATCTTTCGAGATGTTAGAGAGCAGAAATATTGCTGAGTGATGTAGGAGAAGAGCTTATACACCCTGCTATCCAGGGGAGACTTGCTTTGACCCGATATGTCTGATAGGCACTGTGTTGTGACTCACACTCTATAAGACATGTTAACCATATGATATGGAGTTTCTCTACCGATTGCTAAACATTACTTCATCTGAAGATCATGCCCTGAACCCGACTATACTATATAATAAGGTCTCAGATGTACACAGCTTTGTTTTCTTTTAGGCCTTTGCATGTATCGCCTGACATTAAGAATGTTTGATTGTGTTTTATTTATGCTTATTATAGATATTTTGCATCTTTTTTTTTAAATCTAATTTTTATGATAAAACCACAGCCGCGGAGGCCAAGTCTGCGCTGAGACGCCTGCTCAAGACCACAAAGGGTTGATGCAGGCCCCGGTCCAGACCTCCATCCCAGAGTATTGCTGTGCGGTTTCTGACCCGATGTCTCTGTACAGCAAGAGGCGGCTGCTGCTTCTTCAAGAGGAGCACAGAAGCTCGACAGCTATTCCAGGTGTGTCGGCTTCCAGAAGAGCTTGCACTTACATTGCTGGGGCTGAACTCTTTTTGTTTTGCAGTGTTCTCGCTGCTTTTGTTGCCATGCTTTATGGTGTCTACGATGTGGTCTGAATTGGCTTTGCAGCTGGCACTGACCTGCAGTTTTTTTTCCTATTTTTTAATACATTGTTTTTATTTCTTAGGCAGGGCTCCGGGGCTTCTGTGTGTATTTGTCCATCTGTGAACACCAGTTTCTTTAGAATTAATCTAATCCACTTTGTTAATACGTTAACCTTCCAATTCTGAAGATTTAAGTGCCAAAATGTGTTCAGTGTCAACAGAACCTTCTCTTGTGATTTGCATTTTAAGAAGCTGTAATCTTTACAACAGGCACTACACCATAATCTTACACAGTGACTCCACCTGCAGAATAGTGAGCACAGCTCTGGAGTATAATACAGGATATAACCTGGGCTTAATGCAGTATAAGTAATGTATGTACACAGTGACTGCACCAGCAGAATAGTGAGTGCAACTCTGGGGTATAATACAGGATGTAACTCAGGGTCAGTACAGGATAAGTAATGTATGTACACAGTGACTGCACCAGCAGAATAGTGAGTGCAGCTCTGGAGTATAATACAGGATGTAACTCAGGATCAGTACAGGAAAAGTAATGTAATGTATGTACACAGTGACTGCACCAGCAGAATAGTGAGTGCAGCTCTGGAGTATAATACAGGATGTAACTCAGGATCAGTACAGGATAAGTAATGTATGTACACAGTGACTGCACCAGCAGAATAGTGAGTGCAGCTCTGGAGTATAATACAGGATGTAACTCAGGATCAGTACAGGATAAGTAATGTATGTACACAGTGACTGCACCAGCAGAATAGTGAGTGCAGCTCTGGAGTATAATACAGGATGTAACTCAGGATCAGTACAGGATAAGTAATGTATGTACACAGTGACTCCACCAGCAGAATAGTGAGTGCAGCTCTGGAGTCTAATGCAGGATGTAAACCAAGATCAGTACAGGATAAGTAATGTCATGTTGGGGGCGTTCAGTGGTCAGCATACTCAGTATTTGGTTTTAATGACATGTAGGTGAAGTGGACTGCGATAGAGGGTGAGCTCATACTTGACTTTGGCAGTCGATTTGGACACAACAGTTTAATAAGCAACAGTGAGACAGGGAAGGGGGCGCCCTCTGAAATTCCATCAGCACCTCCTCAACACTATTTTGGGGTGCTAATTGATTTTCATGGTAGCCAAGGAGCTTGTGAATATGTGCGCTCATGTTAGGAAGGAACTGACTGGATGTCAGCATTACGCTAACAGGTATAATACACTGCAATACCGAAGTATTTCATTATACCTGCAATCAATGCTTCATCATCGTGTAAGAATTTTTTTTAAAAAATTAATTAAAAGTCTAAGGTAATTGGTAACGCTGCAACTGTAATTAATAAACTATACTAAAACAGATTTTTATTTATCCCATGTGGTGAATGCTGTAAAAATTCTATGGCAGCTTGTCCTGTAAGAAAAGAAGCGCTTGCATAGCTCCTTTTAATTGGAGGGAAAAAAATTTAGTCAAGTGCTTGAAATCTTTAAAGATTATTATTATTTTTTTAATTATGAGTAAGTAGTAAGACAAAAAGATCAAAAAGTTTTAGATAGATTTGATATTGCTATAATCATACTGACCCCCTAGAATAGAGGAAACACATTATTTATGGCGCATGGTGAATGGTACAAAATTTATAAGTTAGAAAAATATGGTGGACATTGTATTATTATTATTTTTTTTTAAACACGTTCTCCCTTTACCCCCCACCTCACAAAAATAAATAAATAAAAAGTTTGATAAAGGTTAATCAGGACATTTTATGTACCACTGAAAACAATACAAGCCCTCCTACTGCTACATCGGTCGGAAAAAATAAAAATCAGCTCTAGTTTTCAGAATGTGAAGATGATAAAGCGCAAAAACACAAAAAACTGCGGTTTCATTAAAGGGGTTGTCCCATTCCAACAATATATAGGGGATAAGTGTCTTATTGGCGTGGCTCCATCCGCTGGGACCCCAGCCAATCACGAGAACGGTGGCCGTGTTCCCCTGTTTACACGCATGTGCCGATCAGACACTTGTGCATAGGGGGTAAGGACAACCATTTTAAAAGGTTTGTCCTACCTGGACCTTTTCTGGTATCACCACAGGATAGGTCATCAATGCCCGATTGGTGCAGGTCCCATCTCTAGGACCCGTCTTGCAGCCTTGATTGAAGATCAGGCCGCGCATGTGCAGCCCTCTGCATTCACTGCCAGAAATAACAGTGCACAAGTGATTGGAGAGGACTGCACACGCGAGGTCTCCTCACCATTCCTGCCATCGCCGGACTGCCACCTGTTCTAGAGATAGAAGTGGGACCATACCCATTGAACATTTGATATATCCTATGGAGATGCCAGATGTTTCCAGATGGGAATACCCCTTTAATTGGTGAGTGTTCCCTCTCTGTAACTGAGCTGCAGTGTGGCCACAACTAGCTCTCCCTTCCTGCTTCAACATCCCGGGATAATGTAGGCTCTGCCATCCCGCCATCGCTACCTGTTCCTGCTGGTTTCGTGTGCCCGTGTTTCAAGCTTGGTCCCAAGTATGGTGAAATATTACCAGGTACAGACGCTGCACATCTTCCTTAGAGAGGACGGTGTGAGATCCGTCACGTGTGACCACCTCATGTCTTCTTTCATGGGGTCATTGCGGTCTGCGGGATGTATGTCATTTGCATGGTGAGGTGGGTGCATAGTGATGAGGTGTCCGGCAGCAGCTCCCTGTGTCTTGGCCACATACATCACTAGCAGAATTCATTCAATGTCTATTAAACAGTCAGGTCTAAAATAAGTGGACCCCCTTATCATTTTAGTATTGAGCACTGTCTTGCTTAAAGGGAGGGCCGCTCAGTAAGAACCCCTCCCTGTCTTCTATATAGTACATGCTCTTGACCGCCCATTGCCTGTCTGGCTTCATTTGTAAATGCGATTTTATTGAGTCGACCTAATATCGAGCCTGATAACGGGGTTGTGCCAGGCTGTAAAGTTCCCAGGAAAAAGGATAACCCTCTGAATGGTGCGTCCGACCGCTGGAACCGTACCAATCGCCACGGGTAGAGCAGCAGGACTGTACAGCACCATTTATCTCTATGGGGCCGGAGCGGCAGCGTTTAATTAGGCGATCGGGACTCCTGCTCTTGTGATCGGTGAATACGCCATCGGTCGGATCCCCTCAGTTTGGACAAGAGAGGTAAAATTTGGCACAACCCCTTTAAGACCAGCGCTTCTAGAACTAGACGGCAGCCTGTACTACCCGGTGCTGGGCTGATTGGCTTCACTAATATTGTGTTCAGCAGCTCTGTCTTCTGTGTTACTGGTTGGATGCAGTTTGTGTCGTTGGTTTGTACTTTATGCAGATTGATGACATGTTATGCCCTATGTTACTGGAGGAACCGGGAAAAGCTCACAAGGCCCCTACGGAGGGCAGGAGGGTCGTCTTTTTAGCCTTCATCTGGCATTTTTTTTATTTTTCTTCTTCTTTTTGCAATATGTAATAGTAAACTACAGAACGCATCTTTTTAACTATATATGAGTCAATTATTGACGTATTCTGCTGTATGCCTGAACAGTGCGGCTTTCCATTGGGGTGTATACTTAGTCCCATGAGAAGAAGGAAAAATATTCAGGACTTTTCAAACTAGCTCCTGGATCTGGAAGGGATACTTTTTTTTTTTATTGGATGTAGTTAAAAATGTAGAATAGCCACAGAGTTAATCAATAAAAAGTATCTTGCCGAGGTGGTCGCACGCGCTCAGTTCCTTACTTTTAACTGCCACTAGTCATCTAGCAGCTGTGACAGTTACAGGGAAAGAGCTGCAGCAGAGAGCAGCAGCAGAAAGGACACCCCCGCAGAGCTGTGATAGTGGGGGGCTGAAACAGAAAGGACACCCCCTCAGAGCTGTGATAGTGGGGAGCTGAAACAGAAAGGACACCCCCTCAGAGCTGTGATAGTGGGGAGCTGAAACAGAAAGAACACCCCCTCAGAGCTGTGATAGTGGGGGGCTGAAACAGAAAGGACACCCCCGCAGAGCTGTGATAGTGGGGAGCTGAAACAGAAAGGACACCCCCTCAGAGCTGTGATAGTGGGGAGCTGAAACAGAAAGGGCACCCCCGCAGAGCTGTGATAGTGGGGAGCTGAAACAGAAAGGACACCCCCTCAGAGCGTTGATAGTGGGGAGCTGAAACAGAAAGGACACCCCCTCAGAGCTGTGATAGTGGGGAGCTGAAACAGAAAGGACACCCCCTCTGAAAGGAAACACATGCCCCTGAGCTGCCAGCTTGAAATAAATCTAGCAGAGCAATGAATGTGGAGATCTCTGGACCCATGTGAGGTCCAGGGCTGGTTCTAGCTTTGTTAGAAGGACATTGCCGTGTACTAGATGATGATGGATTTAATTTTTCCCTATTTTTTTTTTTATGTCAATCATGGGATAACCCCTTTAACGTGATGTAAACGTTGCCTTCTTCTGTTTTACTTGGCGACGACCACGTTTGTGTTATCCTGCGGAGCGCCCACTAATTACTTTACAGGTACAGTCTTTTCTCCGTTTATGTTGGAGCTGGTGGCCGCGGTCCCAGGTAACTGATACCGCGCTCGTGACCGGGCCGCACAATGGCAGGTGTCTCATCTTGTCCTCTTTCTTTCAAGCATCAAGGCTCCGGAGAAGTGTCTCGTACTGTCCTTGTCCAAGTGGCCGAGTCGGCGTACAGATTTGCTCTGGGTTCAATCGCTGGAGGTTAGTCATGGTTGACTGTCGTCGTCTTATCTTCATGATGGGCCCCTCCCTGGTCTTGACTGGGTGCACAATGCTCTCCCTGTCTATTCCCACAGGAGCTTCATGGGTCGCTGACCCTGTCGGTATTCGCCGCTCCGTCCATTGTACTTCATGACTCTCAGAGTCGTACCTATGACTTGTTTCCCTCAAGTCTGTAAACTTAATAAATGTAGAACAACTTACTGTTCCGTTTTAATAAAGTCTTGGAGGATCCTTTAATGTTACCTCATTAAGTTTTATGAAACCTTCCCTTAAGATTATT
The DNA here is from genome assembly GCF_014858855.1 of Bufo gargarizans. Lineage (NCBI taxonomy): Eukaryota > Metazoa > Chordata > Amphibia > Anura > Bufonidae > Bufo > Bufo gargarizans. Next base: position 476,744,747 of record NC_058084.1, on the reverse strand, counting down.
GTCTTGTAACCACTGAATCGTGTATTTTTTCCCCAATAAGCTGTTGGCGCCACCGCCGTCTACCCCATCGACTTGGTCAAGACGAGAATGCAGAACCAAAGATCTACTGGATCCTTTGTAGGGGAGCTCATGTACAAGAACAGCTTCGACTGCTTTAAGAAAGTGTTGCGGTATGAAGGCTTTTTTGGACTCTACAGAGGTCAGTCACCCCCCAATCCCTTTGTTTTTCCCCTCATGAAACGATAATAGCCACCCTAACTTTACGATAGGCAGCTATAGCCATTAGAAGACAGTAGACTGGCTCTCGTGCACTGTTAAAGGGGTTGTCTGGATAATTAAATGAAAAAAACATTTCAGATTGTGTGAAACAATATATGTTGATACTTCACCGATTTCCCCCGCTGCTCCTGTTACGTCCCCCGCCAGGCTCTTCTTCCAGATTCCTCCAATACTCAGGAGAATGCTGCTTAGCCAATCACTGGCTGCTGTGCTCATATGCCTCAGTCAGTGATTGGCTGAGTGGTCGTTTCCTGTGTGTCAATCGGGACCAGGAAGAAGACACCGACAGGGGGTGGAAAAAAAGTGGTGGGAAATTGGTAAGGTATGACCTATTTTATTATTTTACAGCATTCAGTAAAGCAGTTTTAATTTGGCTGACGTCCCCCCCACACCCCACCCCATCTGCCGTGCCCCTAAAAGGTAATATACTTACCTTGCTCCCCGGGGCTACGCTTCTGCTTCTCCCTGTACAAGGCAGACGGGGGACGAGCGTCACCCGTGATGCTATGGAGGCTCGTTCACGTCCCCACCTGCCATCAGCTGCTCATCCCTGTACAGGGAGAAGCAGCAGTGCGGGGACCAGGAGTGGCGTGGGGTAAGTATATTACCTGTGAGGGGCCCGGCACATGGGAGGCTGTTTGTGAAATTGGATAACCCCTTTAAGGGTCTTTCCAAACACAGAGTTTTTAAAAGGGTTTTCTGACGTTTTTTTAATTAATATCTATGCTCAGAATAGGTTATCAGTATCTAATCGGTACGACACTTGGAACCCCCACCGCTCAACTGTTTGAGACGGCACTGGCGCTCACAGTGGCCCCGCAGCTTTGTCTAGTCCATGTGACGTCACGTTCGTCGGTCACATGACCTAGGCGCAGCTCAGCTTTTTAGAAGTGAATTGGGGTGAGTGCGATACCAAGCAAAGCCGCTATCAAATGTACGGCACTGTGCTTGGCGAGCAGAGAGAAGGTCATGGTGCTACTGTGTGAGCGCCAGTGCCTTCTCAACCCGCTAATCTGTGGGGGTGTCGGACCCCCATGAATCAGGTACTGATGACCTCGGTTCAAAGGTATTAGTCTGCATTGTAAACATGCCAGTAGTGTGCTGCGCAGCCAGACCGCGTGCATTTGCCACATTTTTGCATGCCGTTTTTTGGCCCGCGGTTATTACAAGCATGCATGTTTCACCTGTACAAAGCGCGCAGCCAAAAAGATGCTATGGTAATTAGTGACACCGCACACCACTGCAACATGTCAGCAAAAGTCCTTAAAAAGCTATGAATTCTAAGCATTTTTCTGCCGTTTTTAATGCCTGTAGAAAAAATGCCAGAAAGAAATGGCGTTCCCAGAGCATTTGGAATGAAAATGGCCAAAAACAGTGCTCAAAAACAACGTGTATGTGTAGACTGTAAAGTGACATCTGAGGGCAGGTTAATGGATATGCTGCAAAAAAACTTGCAAAATGCTGCTTGTGTGAATCCCGCCTAAAAGGAATCGCCTCGCAGCATCCTACATGAGACACGGACAGTTCAACCCCCCAACGTTGGGTTGCTGTGTTTTTGGCTCTCTTCCTTGGAATATTCCACACTTTTTCCATCCAGGTTTGAGGGATACGTCCGTTGATTAATGTGTTTGTTCATCATAGATTTTACCCTTTGCAGTGCATAGGGTGGAATCCTTATATCTCATGTAAAATGTCCTTGCCAGGGATCGGCAGTGGATATTCTCCATCACATGTGAACATACCCTAAAAGCTCCTTTTGACAATTAGCTTTGAGATCTGTAGATCATCAATGCCTCTCTTAAAGGGCTCGTCCACCTTTGGGGGACTTTGGGCCTGATGTTTCTACAAGGTGTGTTCACATCAATTTTCATAATCCAGCAGAGGAACAGCCTGCCGGATAATGCGGGGAACCACCGGGTCCCCATTGACTGTAATGAGATCCAGTGGTGGTCCAGCTACTTTCCGGACAGATAAATTCTTCCGCATGTGTCTTTTTTTTTTTTCTTTTTGTGCCATTTATGATGGGCAGGCACATGGCAGTCGGATCTCCTAATGCTAGTGTAAACCAGTGTCATACTTCGCCGCTGCTGCTGGGTTCTGGCTCCCTCGGTACTCCTCTGCCGCATGTCAGCTGGTTTGATGGGGGTCACGTGCTGCTGCAGGCAATGGCTGGCTGCAGTGGTAATGTGTCCTCCCTGAGTCATGTCAGTGGAGGATATGTCACTGCTAAAAAGCATGTGACCCTAATGAAACCCGATGGTGACGGCGACGGACCAAATGAGCCGCAACGCAGAGGCAGGGAGCAGGTAAGTGTGCTTCCCTCCGCAGGTCCATTGAAGTGGGGTTGTCGGCCCGAAAGGCCTCTGGAAGTGGACAGCCCATTTAACATTCTACAGGACTGCAGTCATAGTACATTGCCATTGAATCTCATGTGCCTTTTTAATATGGAAGATCTCCAAGCTAAAACCACAAACCTTCAGAGACCTGATGATTGCCGGCTAGAGACCTCCTCTCCATGCATTTTTGAAAGGTCTCCGTATGCCTTGGGGTTTTAGTTGTATTGGACTTTTTCCATCATAAAGGATACTTGCCTACCTCGTTAGTTTGCAGCATGCAGAGGATGAAGCCTTCATCTGTAATAAAAATAAATTGATGTCCTGGAAAACCCCTTTAAACACTAAAGGTCACATTAACTGGATGACCTCACAGACGCTTCCCTCCCCGTTATATGTCCCCTGTTACTTTTTATTTATGTGATGTCACCTATAGATCTGCATAGGATGAGCCCTTTAATTGGGGTGACCTAATCTAAATAAAAACAGGAGATCGCGCCACTTGGCGAATGGCCTCCAAAATCTTAAGACGCCCACATTTCAGTAAACTTTTACAAGATGTTACGTAAGTTTTTTGCAACCCTCCACCTAGTAACAAAAATTCAGTCTGCCCGAGACCTTAAATATTCACCTTAAGTCGACCTCTTAAATCCGCCTCATCCCCTAAAAAAATAAAATGAAAATCCATAAAATAAATGAAATAAGCAAAAATAATGAAAAATGTCATAAAATAATCTCTAATGAAAACTAAACAGACGTTAAATCTCGTAAAAAAATAGACGTAAAAAGGAAATGACATCAGATGGGGGGGGGGGGGGGGGGGTTGTGGTCTCGGTTCAGCTGATTTATGTTCCAACCCCCTCCCCGACCAGCGTCTCAAATATTCATATTCTGTGTTCCTCGCCAAAGTGTCTGAATTATGAAGATGATGGGATTTCCACATAAATGTCAGTTTCTTGCTTCCTGAGCTGTTCAGGTTCATAGGTCGACCCCATGGTGTCCTTAGCTCTTGGTCTCGATTTTGGCCGCTCTGTTGTAGATTTTGCAGGCCGCTCGCGCAGCAGGGGGTTGCGTTCCATTGCAGTTGTAGGCCTGCAATATATATATATTTATAAGGTCGAAGCCTTACCATCCTGCACCCGGAAAGTCAGTCGCTGAAGGTTGAGAGTGGTTCCCTTCACCAGCACCTAGGGAAATGGCACCCCATATGCATTGGTAGCGGGACTATGGTCATAGGCATGCTACCAATTCAGTGCAGGCTCTGGTGGGATCACCTGCTGACCCTCCCGTCTTCCTTTAACGATGTCAATCTCCCCCTTTTTTTTTTTTTTTCACGTTTTGAATGTTTTGCACTTTTTTTTTTTTTTTCTATTTTACTTTGGATGTGATGCATCATTTGTAAGAATTTTTTTAAATAATTTTTTTCACCCTCAGGAAAAAAATTGGGTGAGGAAATGCATGTTGATCACATCCTTTCCATCTACAACTTTATTAAATAATTGACACCACTGAGTCTACGAGATCCCCACCGTATGCCTGTAGGACAGGGGTGTGTGGGCTGGCACTGGAAATTGGGCTGTGATCCCAGTGTGTGGGCTACGAGGCAATACATGGAAATATTTGGTTTTCTCACCTCCTTCATATTGTGCAGAGATCTGTGAGGCTAGCCCGGTCAGAGATGCTCTGCGTACACAGGACACTGCAGAGGAGAAAATTCAAAGTGAATGTCCGTAAAAAAAAAAAAAAAATCTTTATAGTCGTCCAGGTCTAATATATTTACAGATCCCCAATTCCACCTTGTAAACATAGTTACGTGACAGAATTCGGTCTGCCTGTAGCCACCACTAGGGGGAGCTTTACTGTATATAGTGTTAACTAGTCCTATTCACCATTAAACAGAATCTATCACCAGCAACCTCCCTATCCAACTGTTGGCATAGACACATAGCTGTGGTTGACCTGATTAAAATAATGTTTTGATCTGAGTTATGACACTTTTAATAATGAGTAGACCCTGCGTGCAATGAGGCAGTCATCTTGCTCTTGTTGCACCCAAGCTCCACTCGTTTCTGTGGCCAGCACCTCCCTGGTTGTGTTGATTGACAGGACCAGCCAGTGGCAAAGCAGCCAGGAGGGGCTGGTCACAGCAAGGAGTGGAGCTCAGGTGCAACAAGAGCAACGGTGATGCCCTTGTTGCACCAAAGGCCTAATTTGCATATTAAGAAAAAGTATCGTAACTCGGGAACAGAGCCTCGGATCAACAAAAGAAAAACAGTCTTTTAGTCCAGTGAACCACAGCTGTGTTGTCTATGCAGTTTGATAGGGAGGTCTCTGGTGACAGATTCCCCTTAACCCCATAACCGCATTAAACGCCGGGAATTGTATGGAGCTGGCTGTGCTGAGCCCGTTCTTATAATACAGCAGACACCTGGCCGCAATGACCTGGATCGACGATGAGGCTGAAACTGGTCATTTAACTCCTCAGTTGCCGCATTCAGTAGCAATCTCTGCATCTGTGAGGTTAGTGCTGCAGCTCCTTCTGACTTCAGATTGAAGCCCCCACAGTGAAATTGTGGGTCTCCGATCGGTTGCTATCATAGCCTGGGGCCTGATGCAAGTTCCCAGGCCTGTCATGGTAATCTGCCTGCTAAGCTGTGCACGAGGCATAGCTCAGCAGGTACAGTGGCAGAATCCCCTTCACCATAATGGAGTTCTGTTATGATGAATGGCACAAGGGATCAAAAGATCCCAGGTTCTAGTCCCCTAAGGGGACCAAAAGCTATGTAATAAGGAAAAAAAAGTTATAAGTTCAAATCGCCCCCTTTCTCAATTTTACATTTAAAAATAAGCAAAAAAATAAACATAACAAGTATCTCCAAATCTAAACTATTAAAATATTTTCCCTCACAGTGAACGCCGTAACCTAAAGAAAAAAAACATGCAGTGATCAAAAATTTGTACTTACCCCAAAAATGGTGCCAATACAAAACTTCAGTTCGTCTTGCAAAAAACCTGCCCTCCTACATATCTGTAGATGGAAATATAAAAAAAAGTTATGGCTGTCAGAAAATTACAAGAATTGTTTGAAAGGTTTTTATTCTTTTAAAAGTAATTAAACCAAAAAAATATACAAATTTGGTGTCGCTGTAATCGTAATTTTTTGTGCACAGTGAACATCGTAATATTAAACCCCCCCCCCAAATTTTTTATTTTTTTTTTCAATTTTATCTCGCAGAGCATTTTTTTTCCCATTTACCAGTAAAAGACTATGTTAAATTAAATGGCACCAATCAAAAAATTGCTTCATGTCCTGCAAAAAAAAAAAAAAAAAAAGCAGTCATATGGCTATGTGAACGAAAATGTAAAAAGTTATGACTGTTGGAATGTGAGGAGGAAAAATAAAAAAACTGGAAAAATGAAAATAGGCCCAGTCCTTCAGGGGTTAAAAATAGTTAGCTCCCTTTAGTGGTGACTGCTGGTGAACAGAATGTTATAATTTAATGTGGTTGACTCACAAGCAACATTTATCTGCATCCACACGATGGGTAACGAATGTATGATCACTGGGAACCCCTGTGGTCACAAACGAGGGTCCCAAAGAAAAGGGGGTTAGTCAGCACATCACAATGCGCAGGTGCACGCTGCCATGGCTGAAAACATAGAGAAAAAAAGACACTGCAGCAGCACCCTGCAAACCCGCTTATTTATAAAGTGAGATGCTTGGCAAATACATTTTGTACAAAACCATTTGACCCAGTCTGCCGAACGTCAAGGCGATATCTGTAAGACTGGTCCTAACGGGTACTACCTGTTATGCGCCATAATGGCCGCCATAAAGTTCAGGTAGTGTTGGATCCACATGCATGCTGGGTCCACTCTGCCTTTTACTCCATTACTTACAAGGGATGCAGGTACCAACATACATGCCAGAGACCCCTGTGTCAATTGAGTAGTGGTGCACATGCCTGACCACTTGTGCATTCACTTTTATCGGACCGCAGAGAGCAACGCTTGGCTTTCTTCGGCATAGAAATGAGTGGAGTGGCGGTAACACATGCACACTACTGCTCCATCCGCATCCTGTTTATTGTGGTATATACTGTGTATGTATGTGTGTGTGTATGTGTGTGTGTGTGTATATATATATATTTTATAATATAGTACTTATTTTTTTTTTTTCACCTATCCTGTGGCCCTTTAATATTTACAAAATTGATCATTTTGCTAGAGACGGAAGTAAAAAATCTGTTCTTTATCTTGATAGGTCTTCTGCCTCAGCTGCTGGGAGTTGCACCAGAGAAAGCCATAAAACTAACAGTTAGTATTGCATTTTTTTCTTTATTCAGGAATATTTTCTATTGCATTTATGTCTTGCGTTTTACTGTCTTGCAACCATTTTCATAGCTTCAAATCTAAAATAAAGAAAGCTTACAAATAGTCTTGGTTGAAAATGGACTATTTTCTGTACACAGCTCCTATGCAGACCTGCGTGTCTTCGTGGTAACAGACTACATACCAACCCTGTGTGGAGTCTTATCTTTCAGTCTGTGGATTCAGGGCCCTTTACACGGCCCGAGAATTGAAAAGATCATAGCTAACGAGCGTTCATAATAACGCTCGTTAGTGATGATCTGGCAGTGTAAATCACCGCCTATGAATGAGTGCAGCAAAAAAGTCCTTGTTTCCCGACAGCAGATTGTGTATGGGGAAGAGCGATGGCGTTGGCGGTCGTTCCTCCCCATACGCTGGAGGAGATCGCTGCATGTCTCCTCCTCTAGCGTTCAGCAGATTGTTTGGAAGGAACACTTCCCTCCCAACAATCTGCTTGTACATGTGCAAAGGGACCTGTGTAAAGGGACCTTTTAGAAGGGCATTGAGAGTGGAGTAACACATAACTGCAGGATCAGACTACAGAAGGTTTGTTTGTAGTCTGTAACCATGGAGACACAAAGATCTGCATAGATACTTGTAGGCACAATAGCCAGATTTTTGTTAAAATCAAGATTTGTAATGTTGCTGTGTTTTATTATTCTCGGGTGATCCCTTAGGTGGACAGCAGCAAAGTGCGTTTGCCTCCTTAACTACAAGAACTTTTTTATTTTTCTGGGAAAAAAATAATAAAAAAAATTGCTCCCACACACATTCTGTAATATTTGATTTCAGTCTCTCTGGCCTTTGTTGAGTAATTTTAGCTGCTAGAAATGCTGTAATTCAGACACATTGGTAGATTTTCATGCACGAACTGCTCGTTCGAAACCATTGATCGTGACAAATGCGCCATAATAGGACATCTGGAAGGCGGCGAACATGGCATCAATTCATTGAATGTTCTGTTCCCTGTTTCTGTATTAAAGTATGAAAATGAAATCTTTAAAAAAAATAAAAATATAACAACAAAATACTTCCTGTTGTGTTTGTGTTCCAGGTAAACGACTTTATGAGAGATAAGTTTACAAAGAGAGATGGTGGCATTCCATTAGCTGCGGAGATCCTTGCCGGTGGATGTGTAAGTTCTGCATGAACACTGTGCTGTTAAAGGGGTTCTCCGCTGTCAACAATCCCCGTTTTTTTAATGGGTCCCCTGACTATAAGATGAAACCAGCGATCAGCTGTGATCTGTTAGGAAACCTGGTAGTAAGTTTTCAGCTTTCCTACAGCGCCACCACTGTGGAAATGAAGTATTACACAGGTCCTATTCAAGTAGGGCTTGTCTGTGTAAATACAGGACAGGACGTCCTCCGGAGCGAGAGATGCTCTTTGTAAACGCTCTCCCCTCTGGCCAATTGATGAGGGTCCTGTATATAGAACCCCCTCTATTAACCCATAATGGGGTGTATAAAATGGGTTTTTGAAGCTGGACAATCCCTTTAAGCTTATGTCATGGTAATTGTATACCCTGCAATATTGAAGTCAACGTCAGTAAGTGTCCATCGGTAAGGGAGTCAGAATAATCTGCGTATGGCTCCCAGCCCCCCAAAACTATCCTTTCAGTGGTGAAAAGATTGTAGCCACCCTATAAATACAGTAATTGAGTTTATTGCTATTATTTTTTAACATACTTTACAGCAGATGTACTTATCCTGTGTAATATTTAGACAGTGTAAACGTGAAGGGAAGCTGCCAGCAGTTTTGACCATGCTAAACTGCTGACAGCAGTGGGTAGGGATTGGGGAGAGCAGTATGCAGATCTTAATATGAACTTTTAGTCATTCAGATTCTGCCTCTGCAAGTGCCCCGGGGGGCGAAGCTTCACTGTATAGCGCTCTACGCATTGAGCTGCATCACAGCCCCTCCCCTCTGCTCTGAGTGACAGATGTTCTAGTCTCCTGGTTGGATGCTACAGCTGTCACTCAGAGCAGATAGGGGAGGGGCTATGAAGCAGCTCAATAATACCAAGGGCACTTCACAGCGAAGCCTCACCTGCTTGGCACTTGCAGTAGCAGAATCTGGCAGAATAAAATGTTATGGTCACACTGCTCCTGATAATGAAAGCTCCACACAAGCTGTTTTATGCTGCTGTCTTCAGCCCCTACCTAGTGCTGTCAGTGGTTGAGCATGATCAAAACTACTGACAGACTCCCTTTAAAAGGTTTCTACCACCAGAAATACTGTTATGTAGCTGACTGATATAGCGATGCGCTAATGTCAGCACTACATAACAGTATGTTTTTTACCTTTCTCCCTGCAGCCGTTTTGGTAAAAAAAAAGCACTTTTATAATATTCTAATGAGCCTCTAGGTGCTATGTGGTATGTGGGTGCAAAATCAGCACCTTGAGGCTCCGTCTACTCACGCTTTATCCCGCCCAGGTCCTCTTGATTGATGTGACGGTTCGCAGCAGCGTTTACGAAATCCAGCGCCTGCGCCGTTCGTTCACTTCTGTCTTTGGCGCAGTGAGTGAAGGCCGCTCTGGGCCGACTACGTCACAGTGAGGAAGCCGGCACCAGGAAAGCGTCCTTCACTCACTGCGCCTGCGCCGAAGACAGAAGGGAACGGCGCAGGCGCGGGATTTCGTCAACGCTGCTGCCAACCGTCACATCAATCAAGAGGAGCGGGGCGAGCAGAACAGGGAACCTGGGCGGCATAAAGGGCCAGTAGACGGAGCCTCTAGGTGCTGATTTTCCCCACCGTTCAAAGCTACAGGCTACTTCTGCACTTGCTGTCAGTGAATGGTAACATTCTTGTTTACATCCAGATGCTGAAAACTCCCACACAGACCTAATACTTCTCCCAGCTGAGGGTTTATTTCTGTTGCATCCAGTCTAGGCAGTCCTGTGCACATTTAGCATCACAAATCTCACTCCCGTCCTGGTGGTTTGTTGGTGAAAATCATTAGCATGCAGTCCATATTGTTTACCTCGCAGGGAATTGTCTACGCTGGATGCTATTGCGACAAACCCTGAACTGTGAGAAGCATTAGATCTGCACAGTGTTACAGCTTGGAGGAATGGGACAGTTCCTGTTGCCTTTCAGCAAGCAGAGATCTTGAAAATGCTAAATCAAAGTAAAATATAGAGATATATAAAATATATCTAAATATAAAAGAATAGTTGAACATGCACTCTTGATAAAATAATAAAAGGGTAATTTGTTTAGAACAAGGTATCATCTACGCAAAGGGCTGCTGGATTGGTGGAGCACGAATTGTTGAGACCCCCATCAATCATGAAGGGCCCTGTAGCGGGGGGGGGGGGTTAAGCATGGACCCCAAGGGCGGACTGGCCATAGACCCTAAAGGGAAATTTTCCAGTAAGCCAATGCCCTAGGGGGCCGCCCAAACCCTCCTCATGGCTGCCTGCCGGGTGCATAACAATTTCATCCTCTCAGCATTCATTAATGCTAGTAGCATAGTAGCGTCAGATTCTCATGCACCTGGCCGTCGGCCGCAGGGCGGTGATACAGTTGAATACTGTGGTGGGGGCGGCAGTATTTTCTGCTGCATTGGTGGTATTTCGTTCTGCTGAGGAGGCATTTTGAGCTGCACTTGCCCTGCCTGCTTGTGTTGCCTGACCTTCTGTCAATTTGGACCCACCCACCTACCTACGACATGGTGCCACTTTAAATTTTTGGTTTCCAGGGCCACTTTAAGTTCCCAGTCCACCCTTGATGGACACGGTCTCAGAGTCTCATAGACCTTGAGTGGAGCAGTGACGCACATGCTCGAACAATGCTCCATATGGGGGAGGGGAGGGGGGCGACTACGACTGGACCCCATTCTCGTAATATGCAGGATATTTTTTTATTTTTTTTATTTCTTCTTTAAATCTCCCATTTTCTAAATTTCTGCTTACTGAAAGCGACTAGGGCCCTCCCGATCTGTTTTTCACTGGATAGAGATCTTGTTCTATCCGGAATACCCCTTTAAGCCTTTGGTAAAAAAAAAAAAAATAGAAAATCTGTTTCATTTTCCAGGATGAGTCCGGAATCTGGAGGTGCTCAGCTCAAACTGTGCGCTTGCTAATAAAGTTGGTTTGGGAGGGTCACGCCACCCTTTGTTGAAAGATGAATGCACTTAATTCTACACCAAGGCTCCCAATAACCGGCCCCTCTGTGATCAGCCATGGCTGACCACCCCCCTGCCTTCTCCTGCTCGGCTTTTTTCCAGGAGAGGCAGGTTGTCATCTATATTCCAGTGATGGCCTCGGCTTGTCGTCCCCTCCCCGGACCGGTCTTGCAGGCGAAAGTCATGTAGCCCCCGGGAAGTTCTGTCCACGTTGTTTGTCCTCTGGGGAGATGCCATGTGCTGATCTGATTTGGCCGCTGCTTTGTTTGATCACCTTTTGCTAAACTCCAGGTACTGTCCCTTGTTCTGCAACACTTCCTGGAAAAATGTCTTTGATTACTGAGCCTTTATATTTACAGAAATGTAATGTAGTGTCCCTGCCGCTACGTAATGAGCATCCCTTGTAGAGCTTCATCTGATCATTTATGGACAATCGTCCTCAGCGTGCAATGACTTTTATGTGCATTATATCACTCCTTGCAGAACCTGTTATGCACCTAGCAGTAAGCACCTATTCCTTGGTGTCCGAGGAGCCCTAAGGCCTGTCTGCCAGATAAGTCGCTAAGTAGGGTCATGTTGAAGATTATGCATTAGGGCCCAGGTTCCCGAGGTTACACCTCAGATCACTAAATCAAGGGGTTGCTGAATGGCAGGTATTCCATACACTAATGTGATAGCATAGCATGCTGCTAATTGGCCTCTGGGCTTACAGTAGCCCACATGGAGTTGCCCTCCCTTAGTGTCCAGGGTAGCGGTCATCGCTGTCCATATCCTTTCTAAGATGGTGCAGATACGGGACGTCCACCTCTTCCCTGATGTACTGTACCTCCGCCTGTGCTGACCTGGCAAAGGGGTGTCCACCATCTTTGATAATGCCTTTCATAATAACTTATTATAGACGAGAGGACACACTCTCTCTAAAATTCGGACCATAAAATATTCCTGCCAAGAACAGGTCCCATTCCAATGGCTTGAATAGAAGTTACGAAACGCATCCTGCTTTCCACTGGAGAGGAGTTCACGTCTGTGTATTAGGTGGTAGTCGGTGCCGCCACTGGGCACACGTATATTACGTTAGGCCACCGCCAGTTCCAGTGGCTGTCGAGCTTGACAAACCTTCAAAACTTACTAGCTACTTGTCGGTTTCTCCTTTGATGCCAGGTCTTGCGCCACGGCATTGCCACAGGCCGCCCACCTTCCTCCCCGGTATACTCTCATGATCTCTCCCAATCAGATGTTTATTTAAAACGTCCTCGAACTAGAGCGTCAAATACACGCCTGTGGTGTGATCGTTCTACCTGCACTACAGGATGAATAGGTCTATTGAGGACGCCGTTGCCATGCACTCTCTTCCTGTAATTACTATTATCCATGCCAACCTCACGATCCGTGCCACTCGGCAAACCTTTGTGCCCATTGATAACATTCCAGAGCCTCTCATAGGGTCCTTGTCACACGATCCTCTCCACTTCTCTCTCCAGTCGAGCGTCCCCGGGTGCTGACTCCCGAGACCCTGCGGAGTTCACCTTGCATGGTAATTACTGGGAATTAGTACGCATGGCTAATTTTGTCCACTTCTCCATTGTGCAATTTTCTGTTTGTAAATTTGACACCCCCCCCCCCCCCCCTTTTCTAATAGCCCATGAGCCTCGTGACCCCGGTTCAGCTAACAGCTTTTTAGCCGCTGTTATTGCATTAAATAGACACGGTAAATGTGTCAGGTCTTTATGGTGAGGATACACAAACAAAGCCTGGCCCTCGAAGGTCAGTGCTAAGGAGGAAGACCAGAGGTTTGATGGCGGCAGAGAGAGATATCATTATTAGCCAACAAATTATATTTAATTCTGCAAAAGTGAAACGTAGAAGTTCAAAAGAGAGACTTCATGCCCCGTTGTTTTGACCCAAGGAGCGAGCCTCTTATTTTGGCCCTTGTTAGTGAAACAAGAGACTCAAGATGTCGTCTTAAGCCAAGCGTCTCCGTATCGCCATGTTTCCTTTTTTTAGCTTCTGCACAGAGGAATGATTCATTCCGAGATCTCGGTGAAGAGGTTCAGCTCGTCGCAGAATCATCATCTCCGCTTGAAGACTCTGACTCAATCTCTAATGATGTCCATTTTTATCCACCCCATCGAAAGGCTCTACATTCTAAACTCTGACCTTCTTCAGGACGTTCCTTGAGATGTCGATATTAATACATTGACTGTTCCTGGATCTTTTTGTTGTCTTGACCTTCATCACACAAGATTTTTCTTTTTCTCAGAGCCTTTAACCTTAGGTGTAGCCGAAAGGGTTAGGTTTCTTACACAGTCGAGACCAGTAAGAGATGGTGCCGCGCGACTCTATTGAGCTGTGCTACTATAACGCATACAAACTATGGACACGTATGGTGCTGTTTCTGGAGTAAAAAAAAAAAGCCACCCTTTTTTGATCCTTGCCAACCCCCTTCAGAAAGTGGCTGTCTGAAGATTGAAGCTTTTCCCCTGTCCTTACAATAGAGAGTAAGTGTGTGATTACCGCTGGGACCCCACTGATCAGGTCTTGTGTTCTCTGCTCCCAGCTTTCTGCTTGGAGATGCCTGATCAGCTGAGGCGGGGTCACCACTGCCACCAGTGATTGGCTGACCGATCCAGGAAGCAGAGACCAGCGTAGGGATAGGATCGGCAAGGCTCAATATTCCTTATTTTTTTTATTTAGGCTGCACTCAGCCCTTTTCTGCAAATAACCCTTTCACCCAAATATGCATAAAAATGTAGGACCCTTTTAAACCTGTGTAACTTGAGGTAGTGTGCCGCGCGTTTGGAATTTTTGCAATTGTAAAGTTTCCTTTTTTTTTTCCCCTGTCATTTTTTTTTTTTACTCTCATTACTGTTGTTTTTATTCTTTAATGCTACATTTTGAGAGAGAGATGAGATCTGAGCTTCTCCTGGAAGGTCCTCTTTCACCAGGTTCTCGTACACGGAGCTGTGGTAACGGGCCATCCAGCCCAACACAACAGCGTTACCCGGCACAGGGAGAATGTAATGACACATCACACAGGTTTGGGACGTAATTGCCTTTGTAACGTCAGTCAAGTGGGGTGTTCTGCAACTTGGCCTGAACTTCTAAGCGCGAAGCCCCCCCCCCCCCCCCCCCCCCCCCCCCTTCCAGAACACGGCAATGCTGGTCACAACTTGTGAAGCTCTACTCTGTTTCTACCGGTTGGAATTTCTTCTTGCATAAAATTTATTTTCATCCCCGAGTCTCCCGTCACCATATTAAAAAACTAGAACAATTTTATATTGCGTTACACGTATATGTAAGTTCTTATATTTGAACCCTTATTTATCACATCTTACAATGTAGTGTAGGGTCTCAACTCTGGAGGCTGCAGCAAAGGAAGAGATGTGCATGCATCCACTTCTATGGGAGTTCTGAGAATAGCTGAGACTGCTGTCCCAGATGGGAATAACCAGCAAGTGGTAGTAAAATACAGCTGTGCGTCATAATAGAGGTGATATATGGTGGTTTCAGTTGAGGTGTACCTTGCTGTTGAATACTTTTTTATATCCATATTCTTGTACGTAGAAGACAGTATTATAGTAGTTATATTCTTGTACACAGGAGCAGTATTATAGTAGTTATATTCTTGTACATAGAAGGCAGTATTATAGTAGTTATATTCTTGTACATAGGAGCAGTATTATAGTAGTTATATTCTTGTACATAGGAGCAGTATTATAGTAGTTATATTCTTGTACATAGGAGCAGTATTATAGTAGTTATATTCTTGTACATAGGAGGCAGTATTATAGTAGTTATATTCTTGTACATAGGAGGTAGTATTATAGTAGTTATATTCTTGTACATAGGAGCAGTATTATAGTAGTTATATTCTTGTACATAGGACCAGTATTATAGTAGTTATATTCTTGTACATAGGGGCAGTATTATAGTAGTTATATTCTTGTACATAGGAGGCTGTATTATAGTAGTTATATTCTTGTACATAGGAGCAGTATTATAGTAATTATATTCTTGTACATGGGAGCAGTATTATAGTAGTTATATTATTGTACATAGGAGGCAGTATTATAGTAGTTATATTCTTGTACATAGGAGGCAGTATTATAGTAGTTATATTCTTGTACATAGGAGCAGTATTATAGTAATTATATTCTTGTACATGGGAGCAGTATTATAGTAGTTATATTATTGTACATAGGAGGCAGTATTATAGTAGTTATATTCTTGTACATAGGAGGCAGTATTATAGTAGTTATATTCTTGTACATAGGAGCAGTATTATAGTAGCTATATTCTTGTACATAGGAGGCTGTATTATAGTAGTTATATTCTTGTACATAGGAGCAGTATTATAGTAGTTATATTCTTGTACATAGGATCAGTA
Source organism: Bufo gargarizans (assembly GCF_014858855.1). Taxonomy (NCBI): domain Eukaryota; kingdom Metazoa; phylum Chordata; class Amphibia; order Anura; family Bufonidae; genus Bufo; species Bufo gargarizans. Next base: position 476,729,246 of record NC_058084.1, on the reverse strand, counting down.
TTATAGTAGTTATATTCTTGTACATAGGAGCAGTATTATAGTGGTTATATTCTTGTACATAGGAGCAGTATTATAGTAGTTTATATTATGTTCTCCTCTATTGCCTTCTCATGCTTCTTTTGGCAGTTCATATTGCGTACATTGCCTTGCAGGGGCAAGGGGGTGACAAATGAAAGACGTGTCCGCATAAAATGATAGTAGTGAAATTTTAAAGGTTTCTACTTTACATTTAATTAATATCAGCACAGAAGGTTCATCATATTGTACAAATGATATCGCGGTCTTGTTTTTCAGGCTGGAGGTTCTCAAGTAATTTTCACCAACCCCTTGGAGATTGTGAAGATCCGCTTGCAGGTGGCAGGAGAAATTACCACAGGCCCCCGTGTCAGCGCCCTGAGTGTTCTTAGAGATTTGGGCTTCTTTGGACTTTACAAGGTATTATGTGCTGCTTGGTGGATCTCCTTGCTGATGGTTTCTGACCTCGTATTCATGTAGAGTTGACCTATGCACAAATCTTCTCATTATAGACATCAATAGAGCTGTTTTCTTTTGCATCTCAAGATGCCATCGGTATACGTTGTGCATTTCACCAGTTGTCCCTTTCCTGAATAGTAGCAAAAAAAATAAAAATCCACGGAGAACTTGGAGAACTATTGGAAGCATTAGAGTGAACTATTAATCTCTTTATTATCAGATGTAAATTAACTCTTCTGTTGCTAAAGAATTTGAATAGTAGCTTTCCTGAAGACGCAGGTATTCCTCAGGTGAGGTGCAGCAAAGCCCCCTAGTGTCTCCTCTGGGTAATTGTTGGCTAAGGTGATGCACAGGTATCCTGCTCCATGCAGTCTACACAGAGCGAGATCTTTCACCTGTACACCTGCCCCTCATACTCCTCGCAGGAGCGTCTGCTTCTCTCTGGTGTCCGCAGCTACAATATGTATTAATGCAGCACTTTGGGATAAATCTTTGATAATGCAAAGCTGCAAATCGACACTTTCTGCACAAATCTTGTTAATACTTGGGTGAAAACCGCAGCACGTAGCTTTTGTTTCTATTATAGGTGTTTTCCCACGATTTGCGTGAACTTTCCACTGATGACACTCCTATGGAAGTGTTTAGGGTTAAACCTTCTGTAATCGCCCATCCCTCCGCAGTCCCTGCTGGTCCATGTAAAAGAATATGCAGGGTCTTATCACGTGTGTAGAGATGAGCAAAACTTGCATTGTTGCTGTTTTGCCAACAGCAGAATTTTACTGCCTGTAAGACCTGAGGCTGCACTACTGAGAGATTTTGACTACCCGTCCTCATTTGATCTGTGCTAGGCGCAGTGTTGTCATATGTCCCTGTATGAATTCACATCACCATCCACATTAATGTTCACACACGTACACACGTGATCATAAGTAAGATATAGCTGTCCATGCAGAGGAGCAGCCTCACAATTTAAGGCCTGTAAATTTAAACGGGTTGTCTGGTGTTCCGATATTAATAACGTATCTTCTGTATAGGTCGGGGATGGCCAACATACATCTGCAACAGCCAATGGCCGCACTGTCTGGTCTCACCCTTCAGTAGCCGTCGGCCGAATGCTCATTCGCCTGACAGCTGTTCTGATGACTCCACCACATATGTGCATACTCGGTTCAGCCGGGCATGCATGTGTTCACATTGGCAAAAGAGGAGAATGCTGCTGCCAGGCACCTCATCTCCTGGCAGAACAAAGGAGCGGGCGAGGACCTTCAGCTGGACCTGATCCCTCCTTCCCCTGACAGCATTTATTGAGGGATAGCCGGGAGACCCCCAAGCTCAGTCCAGGCTTTAATAGATACTGCACCTCTAGGAACCTGCATACTTCTGATCTAGGAGTGGACCATCGTGCATCTCATTGCACACCTAACAGGAAATACACAAGGGTTAATGGGTCCATGGAGTAGGGGAGGTGGCGGGGGCCAAAATTGGTGACTCAAGAAGTGAGTTGCTGCCTATTGTTTACAGCCATTGACTCCAAATAACAATTACCGATGCCAAATCATTTCTAGACCTGTAAGGTATAAGGGAAGGAAAAAGTACTTAAGAGGGGGTGGGAGCCCGTACAGGTGCCAGAAGCATTAAATAACCCCAGCAGACAAGGTGCACCTCTGTCTTCTATAGATGAAGGTCCCCCCCCCTGTCTGGCATTTTCCCCCCTACACGAGACAATGTGCATTCACTGCAGGAGACTAGGCTAAGCCTGCGTCTCCCAGACGTGCTGGCTCCTTCTGCCCAGCCCGACACAGAGGTGCCTTTGTGAGTGTAATTACTCTCCCCTTGTTGTAGAAATGGCTGTTTCAGAGCCGTCCCTTGCAGGTACGCTTTGGAAAATGCAAGAATTAGCATGCTAAAGAGAGTCCTCCAGCCTCGTGGGTACAGTGGCCGTCCAGGGCGGAAGGGAGGGGCGGGAGTGTGCTGCCTGGAATCTCGGGGGTTAACCAGTCCTCGTTAATGGTTTACACAACATACTAATGAATTGAGACTTAACCACCCATTTGTCATAGACAGAGAGCGGCTTTAAAACACCTGACCTAATTTATGTGCGCAGGGTTTTCTTTTAATTATGATTATTATTGCGGAGATGAATGGCCGCTGACGCATCTCTGGTGATTTGTGCGCATTTCGCTTTATCTGCAATAATGAAAATCTGTTCATTGGACGATCAGGGGCATTCCAGTTTTGTGATATTGATGACCGATCCTCAGGAAAGGTCATCAATATCAGATAGGTGGGGGTCTGACTCTCGGCACCCCCGGCGATCAGCTGTTTGAAGGTGCTGCGGTGATGGGGCGAGAGCGGTGTTCTCTTCAGTGTCTACCTGCCCACCGTCTACACTGTAGTGGTGGCACTGGGTAATGACCCATATCAGTGGGGGTGCCAGGAGTCACACCTCCACCAATCAGAAATTCGTGACCTATCCTGAGGATAGGTCATCAGGTTCATGAAACAGGAATACGGAGGGAGGATGGAAATTTATGGCAGGGGCGAGACCCGAGAGGAGAATAATGGACCTGCAAAAGGATAAATGGGGAACGTGACTTCATATTAAGGGTTCATTCACACGTCCGTAGTATTGTGGATCCGCAATGCACCCGGCCGGCACCCCCATTGAACTGACATTGCGGACAAGAATAGGACATGTTCTATTTTTTTTCCGGAGCGACGGACCGGAGGATCGGGCGTGCGCTCCGGAAATGCGGATGCGGACAGCACACTGTGTGCTGTCCGCATCCATTCCTGCCCCATGGAGAATGAATGGGTCCGCACCCATTCTGCAGAATTGCGCAACAGGTGCGGACACATTCCCGGACGTGTGAATGGACCCTGAAGGGGAAGGGTCATTCTTGTGGGCTACACCTTGTGAATGGGCAGACATTTTCTGTCATAGGGGAGATCAGGAGTGCTGTACGTTTTGGCAAATTTTATCAAAATGGCGCACGTGAACACGGACACAACTCGCTGGGGAGGTTGGACGCATTTTTCTTGCTCAGGTCTACGCATTTTAGGACTTTTTCAGACCCTTATTTTGGCATGATTTAAGGGGGATTGAAGGGGAGCGCAATAAAGAACATTCTTATAGCTTCTTTACCAAAAATCTGTACGTTTTTATGTTTAGATTTTTTATTTAATTTTTTTCTTGATTTGTATTGTATGTGTATCAAAATCTGATAACCCGAGACGACATAATACTATTGACGTAATTTTCTTTAAGAGGATCAGACTCATTGCCTAGCGCTGTGCAAGTGAAATGTTCTTTTCAGGTTTTCCACCCAAATTGAGCTTTTACAAATTTAGACGCTGACTGGATTTCTATTTTTTGTGTCTGTGTGGGTAAGGCTACAGGCACACGACCGTATGTGTTTTGCGGTCTGCAAATTGCCAATCCGCAAAAAAAAAAAATTGATGACATCCTGCGTTTTTTGCGGACCCGTTGAAATGAATGGGTATCCTGTCCGCAAAAAAAAACGGACACGAAAACAAACAACGTTCGTGTGCATGTAGCCTAAGATGAATTATGCTGACTCCCTGGATCTCCACCAATTAGCTGATAAAAAGGCGAATACCGCAGCCTCCCCTCGGCCTGTGACGTCGAATCTGTCGGTCACATGTCCTGTGTCACAGATTCAAGTGAATGGGATTAAGCTGCAATACCAGGCAGAGCCACTGTACAGTGTTGGGCGCTGTGCTCGGTATGCTATGAACAGCTGATTGGCGGGAGGGCCAGGAATTGGACCCCCACTGATCATGTATTGATGACCTGTCTTGAGAATAGATCATCAGTATATAATTCCCAGAAAACCCCTTTATTGAATCCTCCATTTCCGAAAGAGGTCCTTTCAATCCTTTGGGCTGATTGCAAAGGTTTCCCTAGTCTTGGTTCCTGTCCCCAGTAAACCAGTTGAAGGTGGAGGTCCCATTTTAGGCTACTTTCACACTCGGGTTTTGTGCGGATCCGTCATGATCCGTTCAGATAATACAACCGTCTGCATCTGTTCAGAACGGATCCGTTTGTATTACCGTTAACATAGCCAAGACGGATCCGTCTTGAACACCATTGAAAGTCAATGGAGGACGGATCCGTTTTCTATTGTGCCAGTGAAAACTGATCCGTCCCCATTGACTTACATTGTGTGTCAGGATCCGTTTGGCTCAGTTTCATCAGACGGACACCAAAACGGAATGGAGACGGAACTGATGCAAACTGAGCGGATCCTTTTCCATTCAGAATGCAAACTGATCTATTTTGGACCGCTTGTGAGAGCCCTGAACGGATCTCGCATACGGAAAGCCAAAACGCCAGTGTGAAAGTAGCCTTAGGCCCCCAAACGATCAGAACTTTTGTTATAGCTGAAGAACAAGCTCTTTGCCCAAGACCTTAAAATCCTCCTTGTCTGCTTCTCTCTTGGGCTTTGTTCACACACTGCACTATGGAATTACTGCTGTAACCGGAGCCTGTAGTGAATTGTCTTGTTTGTTTCAGGGGGCGAAAGCGTGCTTCCTCCGGGATATCCCCTTCTCCGCCATCTACTTCCCCTGCTATGCACATATGAAAAGCTCCTTCGCCGGAGAAGACGGCAGGGTTAGTCCCGGGTATCTACTGTTGGCGGGAGCTATCGCCGGTAAGTAGTCAACGAATTGCTAGTTGTTCTGGTCGTCTTGTTCTAATATATCCCAGTTACTAGTATTTAGACCCCAAGATGCCCCCCCCCAAAAGCCTTTAAAGGGGTGTTTCCATCTCAACATTTATGACGTATCACTAGGATATGACACAAATGTTCCGAAAACAGCCAAGAAAGCATGCTCGACTATCTTCAGAAGTCCCATAGCACTAGGTCTCCATTCACCAGTATGCTGCCAGAAAGAGCCGACTGGTTTTGAGGCTTCCATAGCTGTAAATGGAGGACGGCCATCCGTACACAGCTTCTCTGCCTTCACTTCAAGAGCCTTATTCTGGAGATACGTAGGTGTGGAGGCCAGCTCTGGGCCCGGCTCCTATCTGACAAATGAGGCATATCCTAAATTCTGTGATCATGATACCCTATGTGATCACTGCTAGTCTACCCCAACATCCCCCCCACATAGCAGATGGTCGGCCAGTCCTGACCAGATCAGCAGGTTTAGGCTACTTTCACACTAGCGTTTCTGCTGGATCTGGCAGGGTTTAGCAAAAACGCTTCCGTTACTGATAATACAACCGTCTGCATCCGTTATGAACGGATCCGGTTGTATTATCTTTAACATGGCCAAGACGGATCCGTCATTACCTCCACTGAAAGTCAATAGGGGATAGATCCGGTATATATTGTGGCAGAGAAAATGGATCCATCCCCATTGACTTGCATTGGGAGTCATGCCGGATCAGTCTTGCTCCGCATCCCAGGACGGAAAGCAAAATACAGCATTTTCCGGTCTGGGAACGCAACTAAAAAGAACAAAATGCATTCTGGCGCACTCCGTTCTGTTCAGTTATGTTTTGTCCCCATTGACAATGAATGGGGACAAAACTGAAGCGTTTTTTTTCCCCCGGTATTAAGCCCCTATGACGGATCTCAATACCGGAAAACTAAAACGTTAGTGTGAAAGTAGCCTTACCCGCCGTTTATCATAACTCATGCGGCCTGCTTAAGACAGAGCACCCTGCCGTGCCTGGGACCACCCAGCGATCACATGGTCGCCGGGTCGTGTACAGACGGCAGCATTGCCTCTCCACACTACATGGTCCTCACTGGCTATTTAGACTGCAGTAGTGGGTTCCTGTCTGTTTCGGAGGCCTCTGCTAAACACTGAAAATGCACCCGCTCTACCCCCCACCTCGGACCCAGAACCTTCCCCACAACAAGCAGATGTGGAGGCCGCACCAGGCTCCAGGAAATACAAATGAATCCCTCTCCGTCCTCCAGGGCTGTCAGTCTTATCACAGCCATTGCTGATCTGTGCAGATATTCGGCAGCGGTGGGTGGTCTCCGGCATTCTTTACATATTTTGATGGATTTTTATTGGAGCAGGACAAAATATGCTTTTGAGTTTACATGGCTCCTTATCTTAGATCTCAGCAGTGATAGATGTAGTGATGGGGGCAGGATACTAGAAGGTGTAGTGGAAGGACCTGGGGGGATTTCTTTAAGACGCATTGGCTGCAGTTACAGAGATACTGCACACTCCAAATGACAGTATTTGCTAATATATAGGAATCGAAATTTAAAGGGGTTTTCCAGGAGTACAATATTGGTGGCCCATCCCCAGGATAGGTAGTCGGTAGAGATGAGCATCCTAAGTCGTTTTGCTAAAAAAAAAATGTTATAATACTGTACAGAGATTCGTCTCCGTACAGTATTAGAATGTATGGGCTCCGATGAGCCAAAGTAACTTATTCACGAAGTCGCACTTAGGTAATTGATTATTACAGTGAAAAACCTTAGAACCGAACTCGGTTCCAAGTTTTGAAGTGTTTTTTTTTCACTGTAATAGTCAATTACTGAAGTTATTCAACGAAGTCTCGTGCGACTTCGTGAAAAACTTACTTCGGCTCATCGGAGCCCATGCATTCTAATGCTGCATGGAGACGAATCTCCGTACGATATTATAACAAATTTCTTAGCGAAGCGGCTTCGGATGTAGCATCCGAAGGTTGCCTCCCCTTATCTCTAGTAAGCGGTATCTTATTAGTTGGGGGTCTGACACCTGGCACTCCCGCCGATTAGTTGTTTGAAGAGGAATCGGCACTTTAGTGAGCTCTGCAGACTCCTCACAGCTTACCGAGCACAGCGCCGTCCATCGTATAGTGGCTGTGCTTGGTATTGCAGCTCAGGGCCAATTAACTTGAAGGGGACTGAGCTGCACACGGGCCATGTGACCGATGTACGTGACACCACTTGCCTAGGAAGAGGCTGTAGAGCGCCTCTTCACAGAGCTGACACTGTGAGGGTGCCAGGCATTGGACCCCCCTACCTATCAAATATTGGTGACCTATAATTAGAATAGGTAATCAATAGTTTACTCCCAGAAAACCCCTTTACCCTTTGCTGCAAGTGCATTTGGGCCAATTTTGACATATAGCCGACCATCTGATGTCCATAGGGATGTCCTGCCTCTCCCCACACAGCAGACGGTCGGGTAATGGAGGATCAGTCAGTTGGATTTCATCAAGTCTGATCCTTTTGCTCTCAACGGAGTTGCCTTGAGCCAAAAGCGATCTGTGTGTGTGTGTGTGTGTGTGTGTGTGTGTGTGTGTGGCCAGCCTTAAAGGGAATGTCACCAGTTGTTTTTTTTGTTTTTTACTCATTAGAACCAGATAGAGAATCTGTTTTTATTTTCTGGTTTGTACAGTTTCTGTACCGGATTGTAGGCATCTTGCCTGAGCTGCTGTTACCAGCATTTAGAGATCTGCTTTGCAGCTGCCACGTGTCCGTGTCCCGTCGGGCACTATAGTCTGGAGCTGTTCACTGACGTCTGTGTCAGACTCTTCTAGGCATGCTCTGTGACCTGTGTAGAGGTCATTGTACAGGGAAGGGGAGTAGATAAGCTGTGACATCACCTATTGTGAATGATGGATCCTGTGTTATCTACTGTATATATTGGTGATACCTGTCGTTGAAATCTTGCCTGTGATAATGAGATGACTGCTGAAAAGTGATCTCCACGGGGCAGAAAGGGTCAGCCTATCATAAAGTTCAGTGGTCGCTGTGAAAACTGCAAGACTTTTTTATTTTATTTATTTTTAAATAATATTGGTATTGATGTAAAATAAAAATCACCAAAGTTTCTTAAAAATATGTCGACACATTCCCTTTAACCTGATACATTTACATGCTGATGATTGGAAGTCAAGCGCTGATCATCTTGCCTGTTTCAGTGATTGTTCCAGTCAGATCTCTTCCTGCAAATCAGCTTTTAAAGGGTTTGTCCAGCCTTGGAGCCGACAACCCATGCGGCTGTCCGCTGTCCCACTGAACATGAAATGCAGGACGTGCACACTGCGCGCGCGCCTTCCTTTCATACAGCTGCTCGGCAGGGGCGCCGGGTGTCTAACCTCCGCCTGAGGATAGGCCATCAATATTAAAACCCCGGAGAACCCCTTTAAAGAAAGCTATTATCTTTAAGCAGAAATAGTCTTTCCCAGCATATTCCACTATAACATGGACTGGGTCTATATGGACTGGAAATTCAGTCTACAGTATTACACGCTTCTATAGGTAAAAGGGCAAATACACAGAGGCCAGAAATGAAAAGATTCTACAGATTTTTATTTTTATTTTTTTAAAGCTCAGAGGACCATAAACACTACTTTTACCCACCACCCGATCAGATACAAATGTCTTCAGACTTGTCTACTTCCAGCCTGCTTCCTTGGAACAAAACAAGCCTTTAACATGGGAGCCTATGCGCCGACGTGAAATGCAAGCGCACATCGACAGGCCAAACAATTTCTGAGATTCAGTCGTCCCCTTTGAAAGCTGCTGATGTGATGGTAGACCAAGATAATTTGCCTTTTGAAGTTCAGTCACACAGGCGGCTTTTATGCTTTCATTTATGTCAGGCTAGCGATCTACAACGCTGCGAAATCTACATTCGGGTGCACCGAGCACATCTATAGATATGATACAATGCATTCAGATTCTGCAGGCGGCGGAAGGGAAGCTTTTTCCTTTTCGGCCTTTTACTGTAATGTAATAGGTCACCCAGCTCCCCCTCCCTTCTTGTCCATGTCAACCTGATTGTCATCTGCTAGTCAAGGCTTGTGCCATTACTGAAATCCTGGCAGGGACGGAGAGTATGGAACCTGAAATCTAAAACTATAGGTTTATAAAAAATAAAAAAAAGGCAATACAGATACAATTTCTTTAATTCAGCATCGATGGGAGCTGATAGGTGTCAGGTTAATTTTGTGGATGGGGTTGCACAGGATAAGGAGAATATAAAAAACAAACAAAAAAAAACAACTCCTTGGATGGAAGTATTAAAGGGGTTATCCCACAAATTTATGTTTTTTTTATTTATTTTTTATTACATATCTGGAGGACTTTCTTCTCTTTCTGTGGGAGGGCAGCAGCTCATCAAACGTCTATATGTCTCAGGATGCATTGCAGTTGGTTCTTGTTAACCCGTTCCTCCCCCTGCATAGAAAATAGTCCCTCACATGTAGCCTCAGAGATGCATATGAGATATATAATGCCTCCATCATTTCCTTCTCCGCTGGGCTGGTTCACTATGAGATCGCTACGCCGGCACGGAGAGGAGGAAGAGAGCAGGAAGCCACGGAGCATGTGTGCCCACCACTAAATGCAGGAGGATAAACAGCAGGGGGCGCTACCAGGGAGCGACCAATTCTCTGGTCTTTGCGTACCTCTTTTAAGTGATTGCAGAAGTTTACATATCCCGATAAAAACTTTTGCATTGCAGCCTAGAAGTTGTCCCTCTATAACAGGGATCAGCAACCTTCGGCACTCCAGCTGCTGTGAAACTACAACTCCCAGCATGCAAACATGCTTGGCTGCTCTTCTAACTCCCATAGAAGTGAATGAAGCATACTGGGAGTTGTAGTTTCCGAACAGCTGGAGTGCTGCGCCATAAGGAGCTCTCACCTATAGATATTCCACCATTTCTGCTCTTCTGCATTCAGGACCCAAAAACCGCCAATCCATTGTTCATCCAAATCTAAAACCATTTTACAGTGCTGTTGGATTAGCGGGCTCTCCACGTGATGGCTTCACGGATGGTCATCCTCTATTTTATTGGTTTTAGGGTTAAACAGCGTTCCTTTTAGCCGTATCGTCACGGTCCTATCTATATAATCGGTGGTCGCGCCACACGGACACGCTGGTCTATTCTTGTAGATTTATATTGGGCAGCGGTACAATATTCTGCACACAGATCTACCTCATGTTACAGACGCTCTGTATAGTTTTATTTCACATCGCCCTATGCCTCCGTGTGCCGTCCCCTGCACTTTTATGGAGAGGGGTTGAGGAGCCAGACCATGCTGGTTTGGCTAAATCTCTCACGGACTTAGTAAACTACAACAAGAAAATATTTCACGGCTCGCTCTGAGACTTGTTTGGCTTGGAGCTCGCAGTAGAATCCAGAAGTAATAGAATCTGTGGCGTTTCCACTGCACGTAATGGTTTACCCCCAAGGTCAAAGGTTGAGTATTGTGGCTAAACAGAACGGAGGATAATTGGCCTACAGGTAATGATGACCTATCTTTAGGATAGGTCGCCTATATCATATCTGTGATGACTCTACAGCCAGCATCCCCACCGATCAGCTGTTGACAGCACAGAGAGTGGAGTGGCAGCATAGCTCTCTGTACTGTCCGTGCAGGGTTACAGCAGCTCAGTTCCTGAATCATGGCAGTTACACAGAGAACGGATCTGTTCTGTGTGTTACTTCCGGCCGATCAGTGGGGGGGGGGGGGGGCGCGCGTCGGATCCCCACTGATCTGAATAGTGTGCAGTGGTCACGCGACCTACACGTGTCACTGAAAGCGTGCTGTGTGCCAGCTCGTGTCCCACCTGCCATGGGACCAATATATGACACAAGTGGACGGCACTCCAGGCTTGATGCAATTCATTTTTTAGTAATTCATCCGATGACGAAGGCAGGGTTTAGGACAATTTCAGTTTGGGATGCCACTTCCTGCGGACCCTGTTCCGCAAAGCGTTCATCCAGAGGGGTAGCCCACTTCTGTGACATTTGCCTATCTGGAGAACAGCAGCCACGTGACCTCTGTTCACCAATGGAACATTTGTTCAGGGAAAAACTGATGGTTTTGCAAGCAAGTAAAATCTGTTTTTTTTGTGATTTGTGTTGTGTGTGTGTGTGTGTGTGTGTGTGTGTTTTTTCCATCCGGATTGAATGCGTTTTTTATGTGTGTGAATTAAAACAGAGAATAGGGTCTCTTGCAGACGAGCGTGAGCGGATTAGGTCCGGATGCGTTCAGTGAAAAATACGCGATTTTGCAAGCAAGTTCATTCAGTTTGGTCTGCGATCGCGTTCAGTTTTTTCATGTGGGTGCAATGCGATTTAATGTGTTTTTCACGCACGTGATAAAAAAAACGGAAGGTTTACAAACAACATCTCTTAGCAACCATCCGTGAAAAACTCACTTCTATGGGGCCAGCATTGCGTGAAAAATGCAGAATATAGAACATGCTGAGATTTTTACGCAACGCACAAGTGATGCGTGAAAATCACCGCTCATGTGCACAGCCCCATTGAAATGAATGGGTTCGGATTCAGTGCGGGTGCAATGCGTTAGCATCAATCTACATTTTCTGGCCGCCATACGTGAAAAATGCATTGCATCCGGATGCTTTTTACGCAGCCCCTTTCATTTCTATGGAGCCAGAGCAGCATGAAAAACGCAGAATGTAGCTTTAGAACCGTGGAAGTCTCACTCCTGGCATCCCCACTGATCAGCTGTTGAACCCCTTTGATTTTTCCTCCTCATGTTCCAAAAGCCATAACTTTTTTATTTTTCCGTTCACACAGCTATATGAGGGCTTATTTTTGCCGGGACAAGATGCATTTTTTTTATGCCACCATTTAATTTACCATGGCTTGTATTAGAAATTAGAAAAAAATTATTTGTGTGGCAAAATTGAAAAAAAATAAATAAAAATGAATTCCACCAAGGCTTTTGGGGTTTTGAAATCACAGCGTTCACTATGGACTGACCTGGCGTTCTTATTCTGCAGCAATACCAAACTTAAACAGTAGTTTTTTTTGTTTTAAGACTTAAAAAAATAAAAACCTTTAGAAAAATCGAAGTTTTCTTTACATCGCTATATTCTGACAGCCATAACGTTTTATATTTCGGTCTACAGAGCTGTATAAGGGCTTGTTTTTCTCGTAACTTGCTGTAGTTTTTATTGATACTATTTTTGTAGTATATACAACGTTTTGATCACCGTTATTAAAATTTTTTGGGGGAACAAAATGAACAAAAAAAATTGCATGTTTTTCATTTTTTTTCTGTTACGGCATTCACCGTCCAGGATTTTTTTTTTTTTATATATATTAGTTCGGACATTTTTTGATGCGGCGATAACCAATGTTTATTTTATTTTTTATTGTTTATGTATTTTTATATGTAAAATTGGGAAAGGGGCGATTCAAACTTTTTAATATACAGGTGTTTTTCGAAAAAAAATGTAAAAACTTTTTTCACTTTTTTTTTAATTTTTTTTATAACTATTAGCCCCCGTAGGGGCCTCGTACATGGGATCTTTTGATCCCCTCTCCTATTCACCCCAATAGAGATCTATTAGGGTGAATAGGATTTTTACTCCATCCATTCTGAGCTATGCCTCGTGCATAGCTCAGCAGGGAGAATGCCATGGTAGGCGTGGATCGCTTCAGAAGCGTCCAGGCTGCCATGGCAACCGTTCGGAACCCTGCAATTTCACTGCGTGGGCTCTTCTCTCTGCCTTCACTCACAGGTGCCATGATCAGCGTTGATCACGGCACCTGAGGGGTTAAATGACGGGGAAGCACTGCAGAGGCCCGCTCCATACACCTGGGGGCGCATAACGCCATATATATACGGAGTTAAGGGGTTAAAGGGCACTGTAGTTTCTTCACACCATACCAAGCACAGCGCCCTCCATTGTATAGTGGCTGTGCTAGGTATTGCAGCTCAGACCCATTCACTTGAATGGGACTGGGCTGCACAAAGACCATGTGACCGTTGAATGTGCTGGATTTGTGGAAGTCAGAACTACCCCGATCAAATATTTTTGACCTATCCGGAGTATAGGCCATCAATATTTAAGTTCTTAACAACCCTTTAAGGCTAGCAAGTTCAATGTGAGACACTCGCTGCATGTGGCAGTGTGAGGTCCCGTTCTGACAGGACCGCACAGCATTATAATGATTTATAAGGCCGTGTGACCCTGAGAGTCCTGGAATCTGTTGTATTACACTGACAGCATTATGTCCGTGTAACTCTGTAGATTCCAGGACCCTCTGACAGGATGCTGTGCGAGCCTGTCACAGGAGCAGCGTTCAAAACAAGACCTCACACTGACGCACGCTGCGAGTTTCTTGCGTTGAACTCGCTTGTGTTTGTCTGAAAACCATTGAGAATCGCAGCCCACTGCAGAAGTATACGGTTTACTCCGAATGTTCAAGAAGTGAAAGGATGAGATCTGGCTGCAGCATCAACGAGCCAGCTTGTTGACAGTTTCCTGGTGCAAAAGACGCATTGAAGACCTTAGATTTTACATTTATTGACGAGAAGCAAAATAGTGCGTAGACAACAGTAAAGTGTGAGATCTGAAGCCAGCGCCGGGTCTGCATGCTGAACTCCAGGCACATGTTCTTCATTTCCAACTAATAGACTGAATGTGACCCACCTACATGGATATTGCATGGTAAGGCGTCTGAGCCAGGAGCCTGTGCTGTACAGAGAGAATGCATTTGGCTCCCTCCCTCCTGAAATCCTATCTGTATTTGGTTTGCTGATTTTGCACAGAAATGTTTCTTTGCAGGGATGCAGAGTTTACATAGGGTTATTTAAGGCGGTGGCAGACAGTCATGCTTGCGCGCGCCTGTGGGTAAGTGGTGGCGGCAGCGGTGGTGAGTTTGAAGACTCTGCTTTTCAGCTCGCTGTGTGTTCCTTGCCAGTAGCCACAAAGAAGCGTGAAGAAAAGCAAAAGGCCAAAGGAGCTTTCGCCTCCCAAAAATCTGAATGTAATCATCAGATATGGTGGAGATTACGTGGAACGGGATTCTCCAACGCTTCCAATTCTGAGACGGCCACATGCTGAGCATTCGGCAGGGTCCATGTTATCAATGATAGGGTGGTATACCCTCCGCAGGGTAAGGGTCTGAGTGGTTTACCGGGCACCGATAGCCCATATCATATCGCTTTGGGGCGGATATGGAAAAATCTCTCAGTATCCTTTCCTAGTCTGTAATTTAAGGGTTTTGGGAGCAAACCTCAAGAGATGATGGCACACTTTTTACCATGAGATAATTTCCTGCTGGGAGACATGAGGTCAATCATCTTTCGGAGATCTCTGCCGCCCTTCTGATCGCACCGTTGCTAAAATTACAAAACATGGAATTTAAAACATGGAAATTAAAATTAGTAACATGGTATATAAGGCCGAAAAAAGACATCTGTCCATCCAGTTCGGCCTGTTATCCTGCAAGTTGATCCAGAGGAAGGCAAAAAAAGTGAATGGTTCCGCATAAAAAAAAAAAAAAAAGTACCGCAGAACCAATACTGACCCCTGAGGTACCCCACTAGTGACAGTGACCCAATCTGAGTGTGTACCGTTAATAACCACCCTCTGTTTTCTATCATTGAGCCAGTTACTTACCCACATCCAGACATTTTCTCCCAGTCCGAGCATTCTCATTTTATATACTAACCTTTTATGTGGTACAGTGTCAGATGCTTTGGAGAAGTCGAGATATACGACGCCGCTGTCAAGTCTAGAACTTACCTCCTCATAGAAACTGATTAAATAAGTTTGACATGACCGATCCCTCGTGAAGCCATGCTGATTTGGTGTTATTTGCTTATTTTCATTGAGATGCTCCAACAGTTTACCCACGACAGATGTTAAACTTAACGGCCTATAGTTTCCGGGCTCGGTCTTTGGACCCTTTTTGAATATTGGTGGTGTTTTGCTCTCCAGGTATGCCGGCCGCTTCTCTTGTGACCCCCGCCGACGTCATTAAGACTCGACTACAGGTCGCCGCACGAGCAGGTCAGACCACTTATTCTGGGGTCATAGACTGCTTCAGAAAGATTCTGCGAGAGGAAGGACATCGGGCGCTATGGAAAGGCGCTGGAGGTAAGATCTGTCTGTCTCGATCAGTCTGTCTTGGTCTGCACAGTAGCTCACTGCTTGGCACTGTTGCCTTGCAGCGTTGGGGTCCTGGGTTCGAATCCACCCAAAATCAACATCTGCATGTACTTTGTATGTTTTTTGCATGGCTTTCCTCATCACTAGAAATTACTATTCTATAGGACATGTTCTATAATTTGTGGACCGGACATACGGATTGCATGCAGTTAACATCTGTGTGCTGTCCATATATTTTTTTATTTTTTGCAGAGCCATAAAAATCAATGGGTCCAAAAAATTGGATCCGACACGCATGCAAAATACGGCCGTGTGCATGAGCCCTAATTGAGAATTTAGATTGTGAGCCCCGGGAAGCCCTGTGCAGTGCTGCTTTCCATCTCTCCATCTAATATCTATTTGTGGATTTTTTCAAAGTCTTACAATGCCTTGTCTTCCTGCAGCCCGCGTGTTCAGGTCCTCTCCACAGTTCGGTGTGACTCTTGTGACCTATGAGCTATTGCAGAGATGGTTCTACGTGGATTTTGGCGGAGTGTAAGTGCCCCATTTTGGTTTCTGTCGTTTTCCTACTAACTGACTGTATATTTCGCCTGTGGTCACACTATAGCTGCAGAGATCCCTCCTCGGGCTCCTGTGCCAAGTGCCATAGTGAAGTTTAGCTGCGAGTACAGGAGGCACGCTAGCTGCAACATAAAAATACAGAATGAAAAATTTCTTTAGAGTATTTTTTATTATTTTTAAAGTCTGTGGAAAAAAATATTACTGTCACCTACTGTATTGTGTATGCCGCGTCTATGCAGGTTTATGTGACTCCATGCTTGTGGACTACTCTCTTCCATAGCAAAAAGTGGGGGAAAGATGAAAGTGAGTTTGACTACTGCAGGATCTGACTACATATTTTTTGGTGTAGAACTATGTAGACCAGGGATCAGCAACCTTCGGCACTCCAGAAGCTGTGAAACTACAACTCCCAGCATGCACTCTTACTCTGCTGTTCTTGTAACTTCCATAGAAGTGGAAGGAGGATTCTGGGAGTTGTAGTTTCAGAACAGCTGGAGCTCCGGAGGTGTAAGGTGTAGGGAGCTGTAAACAAAGAGATTTGAGACTTTTGATCTGGAATATTTGCCAAATCCCTTCATTTTACTGTACTTATTTTTCATGCATTGGAGCAATAGAAAGCTTGATTCAAGAAATGTGCTTATCCCATGATTGATGTAAAATGAACATCATATAGTACATGACAATCTCTTTCTAACAAAGCTAGAACCAGCCCTGTACCTCACATAGATCCAGAGATCTCCATTCATTGCTCTGCTAGATTTATATCAACTTGGCAGCTCAGGGGAGTGTCCTTTCATCTGCAGCTCTCTCCCTATCACATCTCAGGGGGTGTGTCCTTTCATCTGTAGCTCTCTCCCCATAACAGCTCAGGGGGTGTGTCCTTACTATTGCAGCTCTCTCCCTATCACAGCTCAGGGGGTGTGTCCTTACTATTGCAGCTCTCTCCCTATCACTTCTCAGCAGGACAGCCCAAACTGCAGCAGACCCCTCAGTGACCAGTCTGTTTTGGGCCTTACTGACTAAGCGTTTTTCTTTCTTTTTTCATTTGTCGTTCCATGAGCTATAACTTTTTTCTATTTTTCCATCTATGTAGCTGTATGAGTGCTTGTTTTTTACGGGACAAGTTGTAGCTTTTAATGGTTTGATTTTGGGGTACACATAACTTTCTGATTAACTTTTATTAACTCTTTTTGGGAGATGGGGGGAAAAAACAGCAATACTGACACTGAGTTTTCTACATTATACATTTTACAGCGTTGATTTTTCGGTATAAATAATATAATATCTGTATTCTCTGGGTCAGTACGATTACAGCGATTTTTATTTATTAATTTTTTTACGTTTTACTACTTTTGTGCAATAAAACCCATTTTTTTTAACGGGAAGAAAATATTTTTGCATCGCCACTTCCTATGACCCATAACTTTTTATTTTTCTTTCTATGGAGTTGTGTGAGGGCTTGATTTTTGAGGGACAACTTCAATTTTTTATTGGTATCATTTTGATGAAAATTACTCTTTTTGATTGTTAAGTTTTCTTGGTGGCAACTAAGAATAAATTAACAATTCAGCCATATTTTTTAGTTTTTTTGGTTTTACAATGTTTACTGTAGGAGATAATTCACATGATACAGTCCTGATCAAAAGTTTAGGACCACTTGAAAAAATGGCAAAAAATCATATTTTACATTGTTGGATCTTTACAAGGTTCCAAGTAGAGCTTCAACATGCAACAAGAAGAAATGGGAGTGAGACAAAACATTTTTTGAGCATTCAATTTAATGAAAACAATGAATAAACTGAAACAGGCTGTTTTTCAGCTGATCCAGATTTTAGGACCACATGCCTTTAAAAGGCCAAATCTGTGCAAAGATGTGGATTCATTGTCACTTTCTGTCAGGTAGTCACACGTTGTGATGGCAAAGGCAAAAAAACTCTCGTGTTGTTGAACTGCATAAGCAGGGTCTCTCACAGAGCGCCATCGCTGCTGAGGTGGGACGCAGTAAGACAGTCATTTGGAATTTCTTAAATGATCCTGAGGATTATGGAACAAAAAAAGTCAAGTGGAAGACCCAAAAAAATTTCACCAGCACTGAGCCGGAGGATCCAATTGGCTGTCCGTCAAGACACTGGACGATCCTTGACCCAAATTAAGGCCCTTACTGGTGCTGACTGCAGCCCCATAACCATCAGACGGCATCTGAGACTGAAGGTCTTCAAAAACAAAAAACGTCTTCAAAGACCTCGTCTCCTTGAACGCCACAGAACTGCTCGTTTGGACTTTGCGAGAGAGCACCAAACATGGGACATTCAAAGGTGGAAGAAAGTTTTATTCTCTGATTAGAAAAAATGTAACCTTGATGGTCCTGATGGTTTCCAACGTTACTGGCATGACAAGCAGATCCCACCTGAGATGTTCTCTACGCGCCACAGTGGAGGGGGCGCCATAATGGTCTGGGGTGCTTTTTCCTTCAGTGGAACAATGGAGCTTCAGGAAGTGCAGGGGCGTCAAACGGCCGCTGGCTATGTCCAGATGTTGCAGAGAGCATTCCTCATGACTGAGGGCCCTCGTCTGTGTGGTAACGACTGGGTTTTTCAACAGGACAACGCTACAGTACACAATGCCCGCAGGACAAGGGACTTCTTCCAGGAGAATAACATCACTCTTTTGGCCCATCCTGCGTGTTCCCCTGATCTGAATCCAATTGAGAACCTTTGGGGATGGATGGCAAGGGAAGTTTACAAAAATGGACAACAGTTCCAGACAGTAGATGGCCTTCGTGCGGCCGTCTTCACCACTTGGAGAAATGTTACCACTCACCTCATGGAAACGCTTGCATCAAGCATGCCGAAACAAATTTTGGAAGTGATAAACAATAACGGCGGAGCTACTCATTACTGAGTTCATGTTTGGAAGTTGGATTTCTGTTTTATTTTTTTTATTTTTTATTTTTTTGGAGGTGTGGTCCTAAACTTTTTAATGGCTGAAAAACAGCCTGTTTCAGTTTATTTGTTGTTTTCATTAAATTGAATGCTCAAAAAATGTTTTGTCTCACTCCCATTTCTTCTTGTTGCATGTTGAAGCTCTACTTGGAACCTTGTTAAGATCCAGCCATGCTAAATATGATTTTTTGCCATTTTTAAAGTGGTCTTAAACTTTTGATCAGGACTGTATTTGTGTAGTGCGGGTCGTTACGGACACGGCGATGCCGAACGTGGGGGAGATTTTATTTTTACAATTATTTTTTTATTTAAAAAGCTCCCACTGTTACCACTTGCATGCGGCGGGTGCCATCTCCTGCAGCATGTAAGGGGTTAAACAGCCCGGATCAGCACTCCTGCCGGTCCAGGCTGTTAGAGCAGTCATGTGAGAGCCGAGCCCCTGCTCTCCACTGCACGGGGGGACCCGTACAGCTCTTAGGGTGAGCAGACACCTTTTTAAGGCGGCCCTGTCTAAGGCCAATTGGTTGACGCTTTAAAAAGACGTGTATGGGTGGTCACTAAGGGGTTAATAGATAGAAATAAGCATGTGTGACCACCTCAGCAAAATGGACAGAGTAATAAGGAAAAACAAACAGCAGGTGGCGCTATACAGATACATGTTATTAAATAACTCAGTGGCTATGCTAAATATTTAATTGCATGCAATTATGAAAGTCTTCAGATCCGGGCGCTGGTTTGAAAACTGTCAGAGAGAATATTTTTTTGTTGGACATCCCCTTTATTCCCCTTAATACATTTTTCAAAGATTTCCCTTTGATTTGGGAAGAAGAGCTCCAACGTTTCCTATTCTAAATATTCAAAGCTGTTCTTCAATATTAACTTTTGTCTTTCCATTCCAGGAAACCAGCCGGGTCCGGAGCCGTCCCCAAGTCCCGGATCACACTTCCTGCGGCGAATCCCGACCACGTCGGTGGATACAAACTAGCAGTGGCGACTTTTGCGGGAATTGAAAGCAAATTTGGACTCTACCTTCCTAGATTTCAGCCATCATCAGCAACCTCTAAAACCACCTAAAACCATTAGCTGTTAAAGCCTGAGGACGCAGGCGAGAGGTTTAGATACACAGCTATCATCTGTTACAATGTATCAGCGACTCTCGCCTTTTATCCCACAGTCTGTTTCCTGAAAGATCTTTTAGACTTATTTTTTGTGCAATTATCTTTGTGGTTCCCTTCCTTACAGAATGCAGCCTGTGGCAGGGAGGTGGCGGTGGGTCCCCTGTTACCCCTCAGCCTCTCACCAGCACCAGTTAGGGAGTCTCCGGGTTGCTTTGGATTGTGAACTTTAGTGGGTTCTGCACACCCCACAAATGTAGGTTTGTCATTAACTAGACAATTAATTAATGAAATAGTTTCTGGGTTGCTCTGAATTTTCGGTCAATTTAAAAATTATTTTTAAAAAAATACTTCCTAAATATAGCATAGGGACCGAATTAAAGGGAGTGTCCACCTTTTGAGCTATATATATATATATATATATATATATATATATATATATATATATATATATATATATAATTATAATTATAATTATAAAAAAAAAGGGGTCAGTTGTAATTACATTTTGTCTCTTGTACTGATCCTGAGTTACATCCTGTATTATACTCAAGAGCTGCACTCACTATTCTGCTGGTGCAGTCACTGTGTACATACATTACATTACTTATCCTGTACTGATCCTGAGTTACATCCTGTATTATACTCCAGAGCTGCACTCACTATTCTGCTGGTGCAGTCACTGTGTACATACATTACTTATCCTATACTGATCCTGAGTTATATCCTGTATTATACTCCAGAGCTGCACTCACTATTCTGCTGGTGCAGTCACTGTGCACATACATTACTTTTTCTGTTCTGATCCTGGGTTACAGCCTGAATTATTCTCCAAAGCAGCACTCACTATTCTGCTGTCTTTATTGGCTTGGCTTAGCTGAGCTCCAGTAATGCAATATTCTGGTGTAAAGACAACAATACCCACAATGTAAAACATCCAAACAAGCTATGTGCAGATGCTGACGCCTGTAGAATTGTAAATTCAGCTCTGGAGTTTAATACATGATGTAACTCGGGATCAGTATAGGATAAGTAATGTATGTACACAGTGACTCCACCAGCAGAATAGTGAGTGCAGCTCTGGGGTATAATACAGGATGTAACTCAGGATCAGTAATGTAATGTATGTACACAGTGACTGCACCAGCAGAATAGGGAGTGCAGCTCTGGGGTATAATACAGGATGTAACTCAGGATCAGTACAGGATAAGTAATGTATGTACACAGTGACTCCACCAGCAGAATAGTGAGTGCAGCTCTGGGTCAGTACAGGATAAAATAATGCAATGTACTTACAGAGTTACCTAATTTTTAATTAAGATTATATATATATATAT
Organism: Bufo gargarizans; assembly: GCF_014858855.1. Lineage (NCBI taxonomy): Eukaryota > Metazoa > Chordata > Amphibia > Anura > Bufonidae > Bufo > Bufo gargarizans. Next base: position 476,707,941 of record NC_058084.1, on the reverse strand, counting down.
ATATATATATATATATATATATATATATATATATATATATATATAGATATAAATTGAGGCTTAGAGGTGAACATTTACTTTAAGGAAACATTTAAAGCAGATGTCTGATATTAGAAGGAAGGATTTGCCATTTTTTCACAAACCGCGCCATCCTTGTCCTCCGGTTGTATCTGGTTTTGCAGTTCTGTCCCATTCATTTGAATGGAGTTGGGCTGCAGCACCAGACAGAACCCAGGGACAGGAGTGGTACTGATCCTGAGAATCCTCTCTTCTAACCTCACGGGACCTACTGATTCTATAGCTGGAGAGATGTGCGCCCCGCAGCGCCCTCATTACTGTGCAGGCAGGAGGCTGTATGATCCCAGTGGTCTCTGACTTTCATGTATCCTGACCATTTTCTCCAGCGTGGCGCTGTGGGAGAAGAAATACACGGGAGCGTATGATGGGCCATGTCATGTGGCTGCATGGGTACGAACATGACATACAGTGTCTAGCGACAGTATGGTGTAAATAATTGCAACCAGACAATGGCTCCACCATCACTGGGATCTCCCCCTATAGCTTTCTCCAACCTGCCGCTGGTCTTCTGTAAGTAAAGCCTGTGCTTTGTCCTTTGTTCTTCCTATCCTCTCAAGACCTCTGCTTACTATCAGTGAATAGGAACCCCTTCCTGATCAGGTGCTGCTCGCACGGGAGTTATAGCACAGAATCTGGATAGCTGTTCCCATTCAATGACCACAAGCAGAGATCTTAAGGAAACAACATTTCATTACACTATAAGATCTCCTGTCTGTTATAGTAAAAATGTGTATTCCCCATGAGATAGCAATTACCGGGGTAGAGTTTCTTAGACTTCTGGGTTGGGCCATTCCTCTGTAGTTCCTCTTGGAAATAAATAAATTGGCAACCGAGGAGGTTCACCAATCGTCTTTTCAGCTTGGTGTGTACTGATTTTTGTCACAGTATCAGACTGTAGTGACAACACCCATTGTGAAGAGAATTGGTAACTCCCCAGTTTTAATTTATTCATACATTTCCAGGAGGAGTAATAGAGGGGAGAAAATTATTACTTTATGGGCAGTGCAAGTTTTTACTAAAACGGACATGTCAGGAGAACGTGCAGGTCCTTTATTTACAGAAATTTGGAATTTGAGGCGCAAGAAATGACTCAGAATGATCCCCACCAGCTTATTGACTGACATGTGCTGCACCCGGCATCCCTTCGCCTGTTGCCAAACTACAACCCCCAGCATGCTGGGCAGGGCATACTGATTGTTGTAGTCTCCCAACCTCTGGAGGCTGCTATAAAGCACTTAGGCATCGTTCACACTTCAGTGTTTGGTCAGTGATTTCCATCAGTGATTTGTGAGCCAAAACCAGGTGCAACGCTAAACACAGAACAGGAGCAGATCTTTCCCTTCTACCTCATGTCTGTGGAGGTTCCACTTCTGGTTTTGGCTCACAAATCACTGATGGAAATCACTGACCAAACACTGAAGTGTGAACGAGGCCTTACAGTTTCACTGAATACTCTGAAATCGGATGCTAGTATTACAATGACATTTTTCTCCTTTTAGCAATAATCTTCACCTAGAACAGTCAAGGTAGCTAGTTGTGGGTTTAATGAAAATTTTAATTTACAAAAAAAAAAAAAAAAAATCCCTCTGAAGCCGTAGATTTTAAATAACGTCCGAGGACTCTATCTGGATTGTATCAGTGTTTAAGTAGTTGAAACCAGTTGAGCGTTGCGGTGAGAGCCCGATCAGTCCTTGTCCTTCAGGTTGGGCTTTGCCAAGTCCTACAATTCTAAGGGCTCGATCAGACTCCAGCAACTCGTGGCTCCTCATAGCTTGGACCACAACTCCCAGCGTGCTCTTACATGTACGCTGGAGATAGTGGTTCCACGACAGATGAAGAACCGTGGTTTGGCAACGTTTTTTTGGGGATTATGTACTAAAAATGTAAATGCAATGGAAGTCAATGTTACGTCATTTCAGGGTTCAAAAAAATGCTTTAAAAGTTTTAATTGTTGCTGTTAATTTCTGTGAAATTTAGTTTTAGATCCAAGTCTACTTTCACATTTGTGGCCCAGCTTTCTGCCATCGAATGCTGAGATTCTGAGGACGAAAACCGTTCCTTACAGCAGTGTTTGTCCGGCAAACTCCCAGCATGTTTGCAGGGTAGAAGCCAGATAGGACTATAGTCAGTGGGGGCCGGTGGGCATTCCAGTAACATGCGGCGATGCCGGAGAGCTGTGCCGCAGTTGTGGAGCTAGCCTAACACATGGTTCTGTGTAGAGGCACCAAGAGTGGTCCATGGGTGGTCATAGTGTAAACCTTCCACATGCATGTTATCGATTTATACATCGGAGGTACTTTTTTGGATAAGTTTGGTGCCTCTGGGCAGGAGAATTGAGAAATTGGGTGAGGTCAACAAATGCATAATCTTTAGGCCTGTTTTACACGACCGTATGGCTTTTTCAGTGTTTTGCGGTCCGTTACGTTTTTTGTTTCAGTCTCTGTTCCGTTTTTCCGTATGGCATATACAGTAATTACGTAGAAAAAATTGGGCTTGGCATAAAATTTTCAATAGATGGTTCCGCAAAAACGGATACGGAAGACATACAGATGCATTTCAGTATGTGTTCTGTTTTTTTTTTTTTTTTTTTTGCGAACCCATTGACTTGAATGGAGCCACGGAATGTGATTTGCGGGCAATAATAGGACCTGCTCTATTTTTCAACTAAACTGAAATACAGAAACGGAATGCATATGGAGTACATTCCCCTTTTTTTTAATTTTTTTTTTTTTTTTGCGGAACCATTGAAATGAATGGTTCCTTATACGGAACGCAAAAAACTGCGGGGGGGGGGACGGTTGTGTGAAAGAGGCCTTAAAGGGGTTGTTTACCTCTCAATGCAGTTTTACTTTTGGCCCTTAAAAATGCTCAGTTAAAAAAAAAAAAAAAGCCACATAAACCTATACAAACCTATTCTCTCTGTATTCGGGTAACTCCATCAGCCCCATAGAGTTGAATGGAGCGGCCGCACACATGCACTACTGCCAGCCACCCTGTTCTTGTTAGTGGCACCCCAGTGGTGAGGGATGTGTTGTTTTTTTGTGGGACAAACCTTTTAAAGATGAACTCTAGAAAAATGTTGTATGTTACTTTTTGTAATGCACAACCAGTTGTCCAAGCTCTAGATATGAATGATCAGTATCAGGTCGCTGAGGGCCCGATACCCAGCAGCCCCACCGATTAGCTGCTCTCGGCAGACAGCTCTGTCCATTGTTGTGGTGGCCATGCCAGGTTACCATTCATGTCAGCTGCAGCAAACTATACAAATAGGTCATTGATATCTAGCAACCCCATCAGCTCACCAGCTCCGTCCCTTCAGCTGTAGTTCGTGACTGCACTCTTACCCTCCGAATCATAGTGTCTTCCTTTAAGACGCTCATAGACATGCACTGAGATTGACTTCTGCCCCACACTGACAATGCTGTATGGATCGGAGGGACGGAACCACCAAAGGAGCGGAGCAGATAATTCAAGAGGACAGAACGTCCATTATAATCAAAAGGAGTAGAGTGCTGCTTTCACAATTTCTAGGTTACTTAAATTCAGAAATCTGTGCTGAATCCTAACCCAAGACGCCGATCGATGTCCCCATCACAAACCTTCTATGTATATTGGATATGCCATGAAAGTTTTGTTGGCAGCACAACCCTCACTAGGTGTGCCGCCTCCAGTGGTGACTTGCATTTATCCTCCTCCGCCTGCAGCACCCAGTGAGGGTGGTCTTTCATGCACTAGTGTTTGTACCGGTGATGAACATGAGATCCCATCTCTAAAATGTATAGCTTCTTAAGATGGCCACCTGACTAGGACCCAGGAGCTGCATTGTGCGCTATATGCCTAAGGACTGATCATACTTCCTAGTCTATGGATCGGATGCGTCTTGGTGACGTCTACAAAATGGGTGATAACTGCTGTTGTGTACGTGACCCTGCGATAGGCCAACTTCTTGAGATCGAAAATCAAAGCATTGTGTGAATTATAAACGTCTATAAAATGCTGCTTGAATGAACAGTAGAGAATCCATGTACTGTATTAACATCTGCCTAAGGCCCCCTGCACACGATCAGGATTGCGTGCGGATTTTCCGCGCGGATTTGCATGCGGAAAATCCGCACCGTAGGTCATGTACATTGTATTCTATGAGAATTTGAAATTCTCAATGCACACGATGCAGATTTTTTCCGTGCGGATTTTGACCTGCGGTGCGGATTTTAAAATCCGCGACATGTCAATTAATTTTTTTTTTTCCTGACCGGATTTTCTTAAGTCACTTAGTGAAATCCGCATGCGGAAAATCCGCACGCAAATCCGCATGCAAATCCGCACCAATTAATGCGGATTGACCGCACGGATTTGCCTGTGAACACCTGCGGATTTCAGTGCGGATTCTCCGCACATGAATCCTGAACGTGTGCATGTAGCCTTAGGGCTCCTGCACATAAACTTATATTTTTTGCGTGTCCGTTCCGTTTTTTGTTTTTTTTTGCGTACCGTATACAGAACCATTAATTTCAACTGAAGTTACTCCGTGTGCATTCCGTTTCCGTATGTCTGTATTTCCGTTCCGCAAAATAATAGAACATGTCCTATTATTGTCCGCATTACGGACAAGGATAGGACTGTTCTATTAGGGGCCAGCTGTTCCGTTCCGCAAAATATGTAATGCACAGAGATGTCATCTGTATTTTTTGTGGACCGCAAAATGCATACGTTGGTGTGCATGTGCCCTTACTTAGTGACTTTGTCAGGACTTTGAGTTCATCAGGAATCGTTCCGGACAGTGATCATTAATAATGGTTGTCTCCTGCGAGCTCTTGTTCATCTGCAGGAGATGGTGTTAATAACGCAGTCTTCTGTGTAGATAATGATAATATAATTTCCTTATTACGATGCAGTGTATTCGAGACGTTATAATGTGAATCTAATAAACTGGAACAGAGGACAATTTCCGTTATCGTCTTCTCTCTTTTACTTAGAAAAATCTATACCCGTAAAGTTTGTGGTGACTTTTGCACTAAGAGACCAAAAATATGTGAATACTCCAATCACTTTCTGGGTTTCCATGTTTTACTTGATAAAACTGACAGTGGTCGGTGAATATTTTCCTTTCCAATGCGATTTGGTCGGCGAATGACTTCCTTTCCAACTAGTCTTGATAAGTAAATGTCATCCTTTCCAGTGTGTCTTGGTCAACGAATGCCGTCAATTCCAATGTCCAGTTGATCACTGAATGCCGCCTTTCGTAACAAGTCTTGGTCAATAATTGCCATACTTTTCAATGAGTCTTGGTCATTGAAACAACCAGTCAGCTGTGAGGTGGTGGCCACTGAAGCTGGACTAGGTCTCCATTTCAAATCCAAATTACTTTTTGGAAGCAACACAATTCTAAAAGCAGTGGTACCACACACAAATGTAGAGTCATCTGTGAAAGGATTCTTCCACCAACAAACATTCAAAGAAAATCACAGCCAATTCTAGATTGTTTGATGCGTGTAGTCTCCAAATGTAATAATCACAGCACAGAAAGTATTTGATTCAACGCAAAGCCAAATTTCTTGATTCGTGGTAATGAAACAATTTTCCCTAAAATGGTGGTAGAAAAAAAAAAATCTCGCCTCATCCATTTGCACACGAAGTGTCTGCAGCGGTCATCTTGCAGCGGGGGGGGGGGGGGTGTCACCATCGCTGTTCCCCATCATTGTGCACACTTTTCTCAAAGAAATGTACTTCGTGACAAAGTAATTTGTCATGAAACAAAGCCGAAATGGAAGTTTTGAGAACTTTGCTCAATTACATATCCTCCATCCCACTGACATAATTTAAGCATTAGGCTATACTGCACTCCATCCCAGACCAGTCTGGTAGATTGACAGTGGCAGGGGAAAAAAAAGTGGTGCACACTGCAGCTGTAGGAGAATAGAGTTTTTGGTAAGAAGAATAGGCGCTGGGACGGAATTTTCCTACCAATTGCAATCAAGATGGAAAACAGCATGTACAGTGCCAAGCAGTGGCCAGAGTGGCGTACAGCATGACACCACTGGAAGTATTAGGTACTTTCACACTGGCGTTTTGGCTTTCCGTTTGTGAGCTCCATTCAGGGCTCTCACACGCGGTCCAAAACGGATCACTTTTGCCCTAATGCATTCTGAATAGAAAAGGATCCGCTCAGAATGTCTCCTAATTCCGCTCTGGAGGCGGACACCATGTGGTGCAGAGTAAGACGGATCTGTTTTACACAATGTAAGTCAATGCTGACCGATCTGTTTTCTTTGACACAATAGAAAACTGATCCGTCCCCCATTGACTTTCAATAGTGTTCATGATGGATGGATGCATGCGGTTGTATTATTGTAACGGAAGCGTTTTTGCAGATCCTTACAATTCAGTCTTCAGATAAAATAACGAACAATAATAACCTCATTTGGTGTATGCCTTCTGAATTCCTACCGAAATGCATAGTGCCAACTGTATAATTTGGTAGAGTATTTGTCTGGACTGTTTAGGCGCAGCTCCGTAAGGTGGGACCATTTAATGTGTATGGGGTGTCCCGACTCTTGCCCCAGTGATAGATGTAGAGGAAGAAGGGTCGGCACGTTGGATTTCAACCAGCCTGATCCTTTTATGGTCAAGGGAGATGAGCCACTGCCGAAAGAGTCTGGCAGGAGCATATGGTCTTCTCCCAATTGATTACACATGCTTGCTCGGACAAGTCGAGCATCTTCATAGGGGGTTGGAAGCAGTAGGATTCGGACAACCGCTATCTAATGTGTATGGCTCGTTTTAGTTCCAGTAAAGGGCTAAATACAACAGCATGCAATGGCATTTAAGAGAATTGTCTAATTTGCGGCAATACATTATGTCCAAGATGCCATCTTGCCACATAGTGACTACTTGTCATTAAAGGGGTTTTCCCATTCAAGCATTTGTGGAATATGCCACAAATGTCCGACAGATCCAGGGTCCCACCTCTGGGACCTGCTCCTATCTTAAGAACGGACCCCTGAAGTGAAGGAGAACACACTGCACTTGCGTGACATGCTTTCCATTCACTGCTGTGAGACTTCGAAAAATGCACGGCTGCTCTCCCTTCCCTTCGGAGGCCCCGTTCTGGAGATCGGTGTGGACTCCACTGCACCTGACATTTGTGACATATCCTAACAATATCCCTTTAGTAATGAGGCACAGTTCCAGTTGGACAACTTTTTTCCTTCTAGGCAGCTGGATGTATTTGGGGAAAAGCAACCAATCTCTCGCTCTGTTGCTTCAGGGGCAGTCGCCACTATCATTGCACTATCTGTTACCAGAAATCAACGACCCCTTCAAGTTCCTTTGAAACACTTCAAGCTTTGAATCTATAGCCATCTTAGAGGCTAATTTTAGTTAAAAATTTAGATAAACTATTTGTTGGGCATTTTATAGGTCTTTACGGTTAAAAAAAATCTCATGACATTGATATGCTGTAATACTTTTTTTTATTATTATTATTATCTGCATTAAAAATCCAACTCTGGCTAAAGGCATCCATCACATAAAAAAAAAAAAAAAGTGCTGGTGTGTCTTCAATATAGAAAGTCCATATACTGTATTGGACTTCCCAGCAGTCGGGTGCTGTGCCAAGACCACTTGCTTACTGAGGCAAGGCATACTGAGGCACCCATTGTTACTAATGAATATGGTTGTAAGGCAGCTCTCACCTGCGTCGTTGTAATCGCCCTCTGTGCACGGATGCCGCACCTGGATGCGGTAAAGTCCAGAAATGTACAAAGAAAATAGCCAGCTCAGTTCAGGTGAAGTATGGTAGACTTTATTCCAACGTCTAAAATCCGTACAGCAAGTGTAAATTACGCGTTTCGGACCTACGCGTTTTTGAATATATATATATATATATATATATATATATATATATATATATATATATATATATATATATATATATTTTCAAAAAAACAGGTATAGCAAATAGTCAGTACTGCAAAATGAGATCATGACTTGTTAAGTCCCTGAGGCTGACTGGATCCCAGCTGGAAGATCCAGAAGGCTTCCCTGTTAAGGAGTTTCCTCTTGTGATCTCTCTCCCCCCCCCCCCCCCCCCCGGGTGGCAAATAGACCCTTTCTATGCCTTTGACCTTTAAACAGGACACATCACCCTCATGTGCAATTGCAAAATGCAGGCTGGCTGCAGAGACATTACGGTCCCTATGATGTGGCACATCGGATATGTGTTTACGGATCCGATTCTTTGAAGGATTGACAGTGCAGCCTACATATTGCAAAGAGCACATTGTGCATGTGATAAGATAGACCACATGTCTAGTGTTGCAATTGATGTAAGATTGTATTTTATATTCTCTATTGTTTACAGTAGATCAAAAGGTTTTCTCGGTAGTGGCATGTTCACAACAAATACATTTCCTGTGTCCACATTTGAAGCTACCTTTTATAGTGGAGCCATGTGGGTTGTGGCCTTTCTCTATCTGAAAAGAAACTAGGGCTAATAATGTTGCCTAGAGTAGGTGCTCTTTTAGCCACACATTTTATTCCATTAGACACCGTATCTGACCAGTTGTCATCAAAATTAAGAATGTGAAAATATTTTTTCATGATCCCGCAAATAGCAGGGAATTCTTGGATGAACTGTGTAATGAAATAGATGGCTTGTTTGTTGTTACCAGAGTTTCTGTCTGTTTTTTGGAGAAAATTCCGGAAAAAACAGGGATTGTCTATTCATATCGGAGACCACCTTGGTAGCACACTCTCTATTAATGCGTGAATATTTTCTACGTAGAAGCCTATCACTTGTATTGGATGCTTCCCTCTCAAAGCCCTCTTGATCGGAACAATTACGGCGGGCACGAATCAATTCCCCTTTAGGGATATTGCGAATGGTGTGAGAGGGGTGACATGAGTGGGCTAGTAGAGTGGTATTTCCAGCAGGTTGTTTCCGATATGTAGACGTGCTGACTCTGTGGGTGGAAATATTCCCCCTCAGGCACAAATCCAAAAACTGAATCTCTGTGTCATTGATTTGAAAAACAAATTGTATGCAGTCAACCCTGGAGTTGAAAAAACTGATAAGCTCTGGTATGGACGCCACATCACCAGACCATACCATCAGCAGGTCATCGATGTAACGTCCATACCAGAGCAGATAATCCAAAAAGGGGGAGGTATCGATAAGGAGAAAGTGACCCTCCCACCATGCCATGAATATATTTGCAATGGAGGGAGAGAACTTGGCCCCCATCGACACCCCCGACACTTGCAAATAAAAAGTATCAGTAGTATGGTTACTAATAGATATCTGGGTCAACCCTTCTTTCAGATGATTAGGACACTCCTGTGGTACTTCACTGCTAAAAAGGCATTTCAAAAACCACATGTACACCGGTCGCTACTGTTATAGCGTCTTGAAGAGTTTTATAAAGGTAATGTGGAATTCCCTTTATTCCCCAGGGGTATTCCGGTTTAGCAGTTTTCAGCATTGACATTTTCCACTGTTGGTTCCCTATCTTGATGACCTCACGTCTGCATCTGAGGCGTGACAAGTCTTGTAAGGCTTTGCACTGTGGACACAATATCCTCAATGCCTCTGTGGGTGGTGGTCTGCTCGTTCTCCTGGACCCTGCCCTGTAGATGTGATGTCAGCAATGATGCTGTGTCTTAGGGTGGGGTTTATCCAGCAGGTCTTCAAGCAGGCTTGGATACAGGGCTGCCATCAGGAATTTCAGGGCTCCATACAGGCAAACTTTGTGCCCCCTTTTTATTTCCTATAAGTCTTTTAAAAAAAAATCCAATCTTTACAGCTGAGCTTTTTTGTAGAGGAGTGAGTAAGGCAGCTGTTTGCTGTACAGAAAGTCTGGGGTTCAAATCTCCCTGCAATCTGTTAAATGGCGTTTATAGTAAAAGCTATGACTGAAAAAAAGGGTTTCCAGGACGTCCCTCCATGACAGCACCCATGGAGGTTGTCCTATTGGTCTCTGTAGGGACAGGAAGCGAGAGAGATTAAAAGGCCCCCTCCCACTCTCCAGTGTTCTTCCTGTCCTTACAGGGATAGGAGCAGAGAGAAGTCGTTCCCTGCTCTGGGAATGTAAAAGGATTTGGGGCCGAGTCTGGTCGGGGGGTTCTGCCTCTCTTCTTCAGACTCTGAGGGCTTAAAATGCTAGCTCCTCTCTGGGTAGAGGTCCCCTCGCTATCCCCGATACCTCCTTTTTTTGCTGTACCTTTGGCCGCGGTATTGTGGGAAGCCGAGGCCACTTCTTCCGGGTGGGAGCTCTGGGATCGGCTGCGGTTCCGGCGCTCCTCCAGTTGGGCGTGCAGACCATGTGACCGGGGAAGATGGCGGTTCCCAGGGAACGCTAATCCCGGGCGGCGAAAGCATGCAGGGGGGTTGACTCTTCGTTTGAATGAGTCCGCCCGCCAGGAAATGAGGAGGCGGAGCCGCGCGGCAGCAGGATGGACCAGGTAGGACATAAATTGAGAGTCAGTTTCTTGTCCGAGTGAGGTATGAAGGTCCAGATGTCAGCTATGCAGGACGCTAGCGCAGACATCCCTATCCTGGGTCATGTACAGTCATGTTAAAAAATTAGGACACCCTTTGAAAGCATGTGGTTTTTTGTAACATTTTTAATAAAAGGTTATTTCATCTCCGTTTCAACAATACAGAGAGATTAAAGTAATCCAACTAAACAAAGAAAACTGAAGAAAAGTCTTTTCAAGATCTTCTGTAAATGTCATTCTACAAAAATGCCTATTCTAACTGAGGAAAAAGATAGGACACCCTCACATGTATTCCCTCTTAAATTGGCTCAGATCTCACACAGGTATATCACACCAGGTGCACATAATTAGTAGATCGTTACTCTGCATGTTGAATGAGGCTTGCCCTATTTAAACCTCAGACATTTAGTTTGGTGTGCTCCTGACTGTTGAAGTGAGAGTGAGCACCATGGTGAGAGCAAAAGAGCTGTCAGAGGACTTCAGAAAAAAGATTGTAGCAGCCTATGACTCTGGGAAGGGATTTAAAAAGATCTCAAAAGATTTTGAAATCAGCCATTCCACTGTCCGGAAGATAGTCTACAAGTGGAGGGCTTTCAAAACAACTGCCAACATGCCCAGGACTGGTCGCCCCAGCAAGTTCACCCCAAGAGCAGACCGCAAGATGCTAAAAGAGGTCTCCAAAAACCCTAAAGTGTCATCTCGAGAACTACAGCAGGCTCTGGCTACTGTTGATGTAGAAGTACATGCCTCTACAATCAGAAAGAGACTGTACAAGTTTAACTTGCATGGGAGGTGTGCAAGGAGGAAACCTTTGCTTTCCAAGAGAAACATCGAGGCCAGACTGACATTTGCCAGAGATAAAGTTGACAAAGACCAGGACTTCTGGAATAATGTTCTTTGGACAGATGAGTCCAAAATTGAATTATTTGGACACAACAGCAGAGGACATGTTTGGCGTAAACCAAACACAGCATTCCAAGAAAAGAACCTCATACCAACTGTGAAGCATGGAGGTGGAAGTGTCATGGTTTGGGGCTGCTTTGCTGCAGCAGGACCTGGTCAGCTCACCATCATAGAATCCACGATGAATTCTACTGTGTATCAGAAGGTGCTTGAAGAACATGTGAGACCATCAGTTAGAAAATTAAAGCTGAAGCGGAACTGGACCATGCAACATGACAATGACCCAAAACATACTAGTAAATCAACCAAAGATTGGCTGAAAAAGAAGAAATGGAGAGTCCTGGAATGGCCAAGTCAAAGTCCAGATTTAAATCCCATTGAGATGCTGTGGGGTGACTTGAAAAGGGCTGTACGTGCAAGAAACCCCTCAAACATCTCACAGCTGAAAAAGTTCTGCATTGAGGAGTGGGGTAAAATTTCCTCAGACCGATGTCGAAGACTGGTAGATGGCTACAAGAACCGTCTCACTGCAGTTATTTCAGCCAAAGGAGGTAACACTCGCTATTAGGGGCAAGGGTGTCCTATCTTTTTCCTCAGTTAGAATAGGCATTTTTGTAGAATGACATTTACAGAAGATCTTGAAAAGACTTTTCTTCAGTTTTCTTTGGTTAGTCGGATTACTTTAATCTCTCTGTATTGTTGAAACGGAGATGAAATAACCTTTTATTAAAAATGTTACAAAAAACCAAATGCTTTCAAAGGGTGTCCTAATTTGTTCACATGACTGTAAGTGCCTACAGGGGGCTGATATTCCGGGTTTCCTCTTTTTTATGCAATACAGCTAACGGTCTCTCTCTCTCCCTATTAGGGAGAGAAAGACACCATGGTTAAAGCTATGGGATAATCAAAAAAGAAAGCCAAAAGATGTGCTTTATGTTCTAAGAAATTGCCGGAGTCATATAAAAAAGCCCTATGTAGTGACTGTCTGGCGAAGATTCTCAAAGATGAACAATCTTCTCTCCTAGCAGACTTGAGAGTGATTGTGAAAGAGGAGATCCAGGCGGCCAGCTCCAGTATGGTTCAAAAACCATGTGCTGGTTCTCCTCCCCCCAAAAGACACCGAATACTAAGGTAGTCAGAATTCGAAGAAGAGGGATTATATCTTTCAGAGGGGGAAACCTCAAAGGTGGATGATGATCAGGGTTCATCTTATATGGCTGACGATCAGAGAAGATATCTTTTTTCACAAGAAGATTTAGATCCCCTTCTGTCAGCCGTAAGGCAGACAATGGATATTGAGGAAGAGGAACAGACTCGCTCAGTGCAGGATGAAATGTTTGGCGGGTTAAAAGCAAAGAAAAATAAGTTGTTTCCAGTAAACGAGAACTTAAAAGGATTTAGTGATTGACGAGTGGGCGGATGCTGATAAGAAATTATATATACCACGTGAATTTAAAAACAGATTGCTGTTTAACCCTGAAGATACAAAACTGTGGGATGTGGTCCCTAAGGTGGATATTCAGGTAGCAAAGGTGGTTAGGAGAACCACACTACCTTTTGAAGATTCGGCCCAGTTAAAAATGACAATGGATCGGAAAATTGACGGATTACTCAAAAGAGCATGGGAGGTTTCAGCCAATAATATCAATACTAATATTGCTGCTACCTCTGCAGCTAGATCTATGTATTTATGGGTGAACCAGCTGGAGGAACATCTTAAGCAGGACACCCCTAGGGAAGAAATTCTGGCATCATTACCTCTATTTAAGATGGCCGCATCCTTTATGGCAGACGCTTCGGCGGAGTCCATAAGGTTTGCAGCAAAAGCAGATTCACTAACTAATACGGCTAGGAGAGCATTGTGGCTAAAATCCTGGTCAGGGGATATAGCCTCTAAAAATAAGCTGTGCGCTATACCCCTTAAAGGTTCCCACCTCTTTGGCCCAGTACTAGATGAGATTCTGGAAAAGACAGTGGACAAAAAGAAAGGGTTCCCGGAGGAGAAAAGCAAGAAACCTTTGCCCTTTCGTAAGCCGGCCAGCAGTTTTCAAAACGCTCCCAGGAGTAAAGGGAAGACTGGGAGGTGGAGCTACCCAAAAGGTGGAAGAGGCCAAGGTTTTCTCTTTAATCCCAATACCAAGACAGAGAGACAATGACGCCAGACCAGTAGGGGGCAGACTCCAGTTCTTCTAGGAAGAATGGACCCGAATAACCAAAAATCAATATATTCTGGAATCCATCCAGAAGGGGTTCAAAATAGAGTTCCTCCTCCACAACTATTTCAGACTACAGTTTTCCAGTCGGCTTCACTTCAGGATCAGCTTCTGACAGATATCCAAAAACTATTGAAATTAGGCGCAATAGTGCAGGTCCCTCCTTCAGAGGAATTCAAGGGTCACTATTCAAAGCTGTTCCTCATAACAAAACCAGACGGATCCAAAAGGACCATCATCAACCTGAAATTTTTAAACAGATGGGTAACGCATTACCATTTCAAGATGGAGTCAGTAAAATCTACAATCCCGCTGATAAGTCCAGGAGCGTTTCTGTGCACCCTGGATCTAAAGGACTCCTATTACCACGTCCCCATTCACCATCCGTTTCAGCAATACTTGAGGTTTGCAATCAAGAAAGACGAGGAGATATTGCATTACCAGTTCCAGTGCCTCCCGTTTGGAATATCAACAGCCCCACGCATCTTCACAAAGGTAGTGGCAGAGATAGTTGCCTACCTAAGACAGAGACAGGTAACGATAATTCCTTACCTAGACTACTTCCTTCTTGTAGCAGACTCAAAAGAGGAATTAGAGCTTCACAAAGGAAGGACTCTATCTTTGCTCACAAGTCTAGGATGGAAGATAAACCTGGAGAAGTCGGATTTGCAGCCGGCAACACAAAAGAAGTTCCTGGGAACTCTCTTAGATTCGGTAACTCAACATTCCTTTCTTCCTCAGGACAAGCAGGTCGGCATAAGGGAAAAAATAAAATCCTTCAGGCTAAAGAAAAAGCGGACGCTACAAGAGGCCATGCAGATCTTAGGCCTAATGACCTTGTGCATCTCGACAGTTCCTTGGGCCCAGTTCCATTAAAGAACTCTCCAGGCGGAGGTCCTCTCATCTTGGGACAAAGACCACAGATCGTTAAACGCCAAGATAGCTCTCTCGGACAGAGCAGTAAACTCCCTCTGATGGTGGCTAGTAACAGAGAACCTGTCCAGAGGGGTTTCCTGGAACATACCACCACTCAAGACAATAACCACGGACGCAAGCAGCTGGGGTTGGGGTGCTCACTTAGAGGATCAGTTCTTTCAGGGCAGTTGGTCCAGTACAGATGCCCAAAAATCCTCAAACTACAGGGAACTAAAAGCGGTTTGGGAGTCCCTGAAAGCTGCGGAACATCTCCTCACAGGCCATCATGTCAGAGTATTATCGGACAATATAACAACAGTCTGTTGCATAAAGAGACAAGGAGGGACAAAAAATCCTCAACTCCAGGAATTAGCGAATCTCATCTTCAAGTGGTCAGAGA
The DNA here is from genome assembly GCF_014858855.1 of Bufo gargarizans. NCBI lineage: Eukaryota > Metazoa > Chordata > Amphibia > Anura > Bufonidae > Bufo > Bufo gargarizans. The sequence continues at coordinate 476,692,935 of NC_058084.1, read as the reverse complement.
AGATGGTCTTGTCCATTACAGCCACACACCTGAAAGGGTCTCTCAACTACACAGCGGATTTTCTCAGTCGACAGATTGTCGAACCAGGGGAATGGAAATTGAACCAAGAAGTATTCCAGATGATTTGTCAGAAATGGGGGAACCTCAAGTGGATTTATTCTCGTTCAGCAGGAATACTCAGCTGGACTATTTCTTCTTGCTAGACCCAAGAGGGAGACCACTAGCGGTAGATGCTCTTTCCCAGAAGTGGGACATGACTCTAGCTTGCGCTTTTCCCCCACTTTCCCTCATACCTTTTAATCTTGAGGAAATTGAGAGTAAGTTCAACCACGCTGATTTTGGTGGCTCCAGCTTGGCCCAAGAGAGCCTGGTTTTCGGTTCTAAAGATCATGTCCATCAGAGAACCGATAACCCTTCCAAAAAGACACGATCTCCTGTCACAAGGACCACTTTTTCATCCCAACATGGACAAACTGAATCTTACAGCTTGGATCCTGAGAGGCAAACCTTAAGAAACAAGGGGCTCTCAGATAAGGTAATCTCAACTCTACAGGTCTGCCGCAAACCCGTCACGAGAGCGATATATAACAAAATATGGAAGAAATTCTCATCCTGGTTGTCACAAAATCACACATACCAGATCCCCTTCGGTGGGTTGCATATTAGAATTTCTTCAGGAAGGGTTTGATGCAGGACTAAAACCCAGCACACTTAAAGTACAGATCTCGGCACTCAGCTGTTGTTTAGATACTCCCCTTGCAGAACATAGATGGATTAGAAGTTTTCTAAGAGCAGCTTCTAGGTTGAGACCCACCTTGAGACAGTCTATTCCCCCATGGAGTCTAAATGTAGTTTTAGAAGGTTTATGTGACCCCCCTTTCGAGCCTATCTATCTTATATCTGAAAAATATCTCTCCCTTAATTTTGTTCCTCTCCCAAAAATATACAGGAGAAGAGATTCCAGTGTCTGGATGTTAGAAGAACAATTCTAGCCTATCTTGACAGAACAAGTACTTGGAGAAGATCAAGTAACTTATTCATCCAATTTGGTGGAAAGAATAGAGGCCTGAAGGCTTCAAAGCAGACGTTGGCACGGTGCATTAAAGACACCATTAAAGAAGCATACAGACTGCAGGAGATGACCTGTCCTTTAAAGGGCTTCTGTCACTCCACTAAACCGTGTTTTTTTTTGTTTTTTTTTGTTTACTTATAATCCCTATAGTGCAATTTCTGCATACATAAGCTAAATAATCATTTTGCTCCAGTAGAATTTGTTAAAAACGTAATTTTAAAATATGAAAATTACCTTGCTACCAGCAAGTAGGGCGGCTACTTGCTGGTAGCAGCCGCATCCTCCGATCCTAAAGACTCCCCCTCCGCATGTAGATTGACAGGGCCAGGGAACGTCCTCTGCTGGCCCTTTTGAATTCAAAATATAGCGCCTGCGCCGTACCTGTCTTCAATCGGGGCAGGCGCACTGAGAGGCGGCCGCTCGCTCGGCCGCTCGCTCGGCCGCTCCATCCTCAATGCGCCTGCGCCGAGACGTCACATCTACACCCGGCGCAGGCGCATTGAGGATGGAGCGGCCGAGCGAGCGGCCGCCTCTCAGTGCGCCTGCGCCGATTGGAGACGGGTACGGCGCAGGCGCGATATTTTGAATTCAAACAGGGCCAGCAGAGAACAATCCCGTTCCCTGGCCCTGTCAATCAACATGCGGAGGGGGCGTCTTTAGAATCGGAGGATGCGGCTGCTACCAGCAAGTAGCCGCCCTACTTGCTGGTAGCAAGGTAATTTGCATATTTTAAAATTACGTTTTTAACAAATTCTACTGAACCGAAATGATTATTTAGCTTATGTATGCAGAAATCGCACTATAGGGATTATAAGTAAACCCCAAAAAACGGTTTAGTGGGGTGACAGACAGGGCCGTCTTTAATATTGATTGGACCCTGGGCAAAAATTTACTTGGGCCCCCTGGATCCCGCCCTCCCACACCTTAGCAGGCAATCACGCCCTCCACCACAACACACACACAAAAAATCCACACATCTGGTAGAGTACAGTGATATAAATGCTTCCAGTTCTGAAGACTCCAGCGGCTCAGGATCAGTGCTCTGGGCAGCTGGGCTCAGGCTGGAAGTGGGCACCGCTCTGCAGGAAGGAGACCACGGCTCGGCTCACCCTAGTGTTACAAGGCACCCCAGAGTATGCAGTATAGCACCCTATAGTATACAGCACCACACAGTATGCAGTATAGCACCCCACACTATACAGTACCCCACAGTATATAGTAGAGCAGTATAGCAGCCCACAGTATACAACACCTCACCGTATACAGCACCCCAAACTATACACGATACAGCCCCCCACACTATACAGTACAGCAGTATAGCACTCCACACTATACACCACCCACAGTATACAGCCCTCCCACAGTATACAGGCCCCCCACAGTATACAGCCCCCCACAGTATACAGGCACCCCCCCACAGTATACAGGCTCCCCACAGTATACAGCACCCCACTATAGAGTAGTTTACAGTATATTAGCATAACAGCCCCTGTCACCTTTTTCTGATGTAATCTGCAGCTGCCCCTTTTGCCCCTTGGTAAAGACGGCCCTGGTGACAGAAGCCCTTTAAACTTGAAGGCGCACTCTACGAGAGCAATGGCAACTTCCTGGGCAGAGAAGGCAGATGCTACAATTGACCAGATTTGCAGGGCAGCAACCTGGTCTAACTTCCTGACTTTTGCTTAACATTACAGACTAGATGTATTGGCCGGACAGGACTTGGCTTTCGGGTGGAAAGTCCTTCAGGCAGTAGTCGTCCCCCCCCCCCCCCCCCCCCTAGGAAATTCAGTTGTTAGTTCTCCATGGGTGCTGTCATGGAGGGACGTCCTGGAAATACTGGTTTAGTTTACCGGTAAATCCTTTTCCAGGAGTCCGACATGACGGCACCCCATATTACCCTCCCTGGTATTTTGGTTCCAACCTTGATGGCAGTGTGAATGTAACATTATTAATAAAAGGTGTTGGATCCTATCCGGTGTAGTAATTTGGGAAAACACTGGAGAGTGGGAGTGGAGGGGGCCTTTTAATCTCTCTCTTCCTGTCCCTACAGAGACCAATAGGACAACCTCCATGGGTGCTGTCATGTCGGACTCCTGGAAAAGGATTTACCAGTAAACTAAACCAGTATTTTACATTCCAGCTTTTTTTTTATAGTAAAAGTTAAACATTTTCTGCAAAGTTATTGGTACTAAAAAACTAAAGCAAAAACCATTAAGTTTTTGTAACAAACAGTATGAAATATCACAAAACAGTACTTGGTATGTCAATAATCATAAGTTGTACAATAAAGTGAAAACATTATTTATGGTGATTGGTAAATGACAATTTTTTATCTTCATTTTCCATAATGTGCTATTTATTTATTATGCCTAAAATAACTTTTTAAGCACATAAAATGCATCCCTTTTAACGGAGCAGGTCTATAGTGTAATGGCAATTGTTCTGTCTGCCACACAGAAATCCTAACGAAGACCTGTTAAATAATTTATTTTGTAGAAGTAAAATGGGGAGATTTATTAAGATAAATATAAATTTTAATATCCCCTGCTCTGCTGGAGGATGTGCCTAGTTTATGATGAGGCTCAGGCCTCATCATAAATTAGGCGCATCCTCTTAACGGTCCGCGCGCCTAAACAGAAATCTACGGCAGCTCTGAAAACGCCAGAAAACTGGTGTAAATGAAGATAAATTTGTAGTGGCTGCTGGCCAGACACCCTTATTACATCCCCTTTCTGAAAAGTGGTGAGGACAGCGTAAAAATTGAGCGATGCAACTTTTTATTGCCACTTTTTGGACACATGGGAGACAATAAATCTCCCCCTATGTACTAGAAGAGGGTCCCTCACCCAACCCAGCTTCATTCACTGAACTGAATTGTAATGAGGCTGCCAGCCCACTTGGATCTGCGATGTTCCTGCTGGTAGTACAAGGTACAAGTCACAGATTGCAATTACGCTGAAGGAGTCAAAATGCACTTAGAACATCATTTATATAATGCAGTAAGGTTCAGTTCTGGTGTTTATTTTTATTTTTTTGTGTATGTAACCGGAAAACCCCTTTAATTTATGGAAAACAGCTATAAGCATGTAGAAGCGACAGTCACACAGGGCACTGGTGTCTGAGGAGAGCCAGAGGCTCCTGTACCACCTACAAAACCAGTATTATAAATGGCAGGTGGGGCCCCTCTTCTAGATTACTGCATTTAGGAGAGTGCTCTGTCTCTACCCTCTTGTTTTGGTTTGTCCGAGAAACTTAGTTAAAATCAATATGTTTTACCTTTAAAATAAACTTAAAAATGCTAGTAAAGCATGAAAACTTCACATGCAGCATTCATCTTTTGCTGCAAATGCGGAGCCGCCGGTCTGCAGGACATTAATCTTCAAACGATAAGTGACATCAAAAATCAAGTTTAACCGTTCTAAGCATTTCCTTTGCACAAGCTGAAGTCTGAAGTTTTCTGTCTCTCGACGATGTGGTATATGTACTGTGCTTTTTTTGTGTTAGGCTAAAAAACGATCCAGGCCTCATATATAATCCTACGAAGGAAACGTCAGATCTGTAAGGTATTTCTTAACTATGTTTTATGGGTCTCTCTGGTGTCGTTCTTGGACCACAATCTGTTAATATAACCTTCCATGAAATCAACTGCGCCCAAACGCTTCAAGAAATATAGCTGCAATGCTCTCAAGTAAAAGCTATATGACAGCCTACTCTATTTGACTTCCTAGTCCTTGTACAAACAGCCTATTGTAATTCTCATTTTTGGAGTATTATATCGTCTTTGCAGCAGATTACAGATAAGGCCGGTCTCGTTATGTTCATGGTAAAGAATCGTTTATTATAATCATTTCAAATAAATAAGTTCCATGAAGCTAACCGCAATAAATAAGACGCAGCGATATCCCTGTAGATCTCAAAATTTGAATTTAGAGTTCATGAAACCCAAGTGGAAGACCACATCTGAGGTCTTCAGCCTGGTCCAATGTCTGAAAACCACATCTGTATACAATCATATCTCACTCTGAATGGATTTAATATAACTGTGTTAAGCATGAATTCATGGGCCACAGGCAGGCTAGCTTGCTCTATAGGGCTGTTCCAGAGTTTGGGCTAGTTACTTTGCCTAGGGCGCTTCTAAGTACTGGAGTGTGATGGACCTCTGGATGCTTGCATGGCTTCTGATTATGGCTGGTGGCTATTCTCAGGATTTTGGGGCATACTATTTCTCCTTGGGGAGAGAGTGCCTTAATCGGCTTGAGGAGACGTATAGGCTATACATGCTCCTCTGGAATTCTGGGAAGAAAGGGCATCTATTTCTTCTCGTTCTTAGCACATGGTGTAACGCACAGTTTCACGAAGCAGCCAAGTGAGGGCTCCTACTCCATGTTATCTCACCTGATTTTTTTTTTTTTCTTTATGATGCTACGTCTGGACAACCTTATGACTGCATTCCTACTTGGAGAGTCACTGTTGGAGTGACCATGCCAATCTATGGTCCAACTTGGTGTCAACAGTCCTTTACCTTGATCTAATTAAACCTCTTATTTTATGGGCCTAATTATTATGGTATACACAGTCTGTGGCTCAAAACTTCACATGCAGCATTCTCATCTGGTGTATGGGTCTATTATTTGTAGAAAGGGGATGTGTTCCATTGAGAACAGCATTTGTTCAAATTGTTCTGATTACCAGGAAACATGAAGAATATCGATTTACTTTGAACATGTCTATGTCACTTTGACTTTGTAGGTGAATGTTTGTAAAACTTTACTATTAATAGTAGCTGGACTTGTTCTAAACATGTTATCTGGGGATAGGATATCCTATTAGTGTGGGCCATGTATGATCCATGGAAGTTCAACCTCTGGGACCAGTACTGATCAGAACATGGTTTACACAGCCACAAGATCTTGTGTTCGAGTGACTGTGCTTGATACCCCAGCTCATTCCATTACCTTGCGGAAAGAGGCTGAGTCCTCTTCGATGTGGTCTTGGAAGTTGGAACCCCTCCCCTCAAACACTGAATGTTCTATCAAGGACAACTTTTGGTTTTATATAATTCCCTTCATGTCTCAGGAGTGACCCCAGACTTCATATTCTCTTTACCACGGCAAGAAAAGTGGGGGAAGGGAAATGACAATAGCTCTGTGCACAATTCTAGCTGATATCAACCTGTTGTCCTAACAAACGAAGTGGAGAATCATGATAATTCTAGGAATGATGCCCACTATTAACAAGTATTTGGAACTTGTTGCCTGGACCTGCCAGCCATATTGTGCTTTCTGGCAACATGCCACCACCATCACCATGTTTCGTAAGAACATTAATGTCTTAGGCCTGAATGAGCCAGCACACAATTTGTCTACTATATTCAGCAATTATTTGTGAATTAGTATGCACATGTTTTCATCCAGGAATAACTAGCGTTCTGGCTGTGATATAATTCTTTTAATTAAAATACTGGCACACAGCGAAATATTTGTACACCAGGGAAGGACGGGAGACAAGGGCTGAGATTGTCTGCACAATACAGAGAGACGACAGGATGTCTCGGCTGGGCTGGCCACTATTTTAACAAGAAGCTGAAGGTGGAGAAGGACTGGCGGCACTTGGAAAGATCACAGCAAAAATAATGGTGACATTGGTACATTCAGTTACAGATTAATGCTGTGCTGGTTGTGGTTGACATTGTGCACTCAGGTTGACAGTTCTACAGCTTCTTCTTCCCCATCACCTCGGTTGGCGCGAATCTCAACCAGAGTACGGGCAAGCCGGCCCCATTCGTCACTGTGTGGAATGGCAAACTGCAGGGAGAAAGGAGAAGATGGTTTGTGAGAGAACGGGCAAGCGCTACATACATCGTCAGACATGTAGAATTCAGAGAAGCAAAATTCAGAGAAGTTCCTCATTATCTTCCGCATCTCACAAAGGCTTTTTATGCCAGAAGCTACAGCTGCTTGTCTCTGCCTGTGGGAGGATCAGCTTGTTTGTCTCCCTGTTTCTAACCCTGTACACCTTATGTAATCTGGTTTCCTTACAGGCTATCGCTCAATACAAGGGTTAAGAAGGAAGGTTTATTATCCCACTAATTATTAGAACAATCCCTTGAGAAAAGCACAATGCAGGACCTGGAGATCACCTCATAGACCTGACAAGTCATGAGTTGCTCCATCTCCATCGTGACTTATCAGGCCTACTACTAATGGAAAGATTCACAATTGGTCCAAGTCTTCTCAATTTCTTGAAAATGGTCCTAACTTGAGGTCAATGGAGTTTAAATAGAAATCAGTCTGTTAAATCTAAAGTAACTGGGCACATACTATCTCGCGTATTGATATTGGTAAAAGGATGGCTGAGTAAAGTGAATGGAAGAAAAGTCTTGGCTTCTTTGTTCCCAGGTTTATTTGCAGGACAGTTGCAAGGTGTTTGGGTCAATCTGTCTCAAACAATATTCACACAAAGGGGGCCAGATTTATCACTAGCTCAGGTCAGAATAATGGAGTAAAAAAGTCCCAAACGCTAAAACTGCGCACAAATTTGCGACTTTTTTTCTGTTCTGCACTATGCTCGCCAGTTTTCTGAAAGTGGGCGTGTTTTCTTATGTAAATGAATCTCTAGACAGATTTACTATTGGGACTATTTAAAAAGTCGCAATTTCACTCCAGTGAGAACCATGCTTATCTTATGAGACTTTTTCGGAAAGATGTGCGACTTTTTTGTAAAGCTGCTTACTGATGGATAAACTGCTACCGTCAAACCACATTTATTACAGTCTTAAAGGGCCGATCATAAATCTGACTTGGCTAAAACTGACTTTAGCCATATGTGAAAGTGGAGTCAGCTGTCAGTCATGATAAATCTGGCCAGGGAGTTTGCCACCGCTAACGTGTTCCTTTGTCCAAAAATAGTCTCCCGAGTTGGCCAAACTCTTTTATTTTAAGCAAACTGTTACTGTGTGATCATTCGAATCATGCGATCATACAGTAGCAGAATCAGGACAAGACACAATATGCATGTTATAAGTACAAAGCTGATATTCTGAATTTTTTGTTCCATAAATGATGTCCGTATTTTATTGCTTGTGGTTACTGTTCACCCAAAGCATACAGTAAGTTGCAGCAGATTTTCATGCTGCGCAACACTCCACAATCCAAAACCAAAGGTCAGCCCTTGTCTATCTTAACCCTCTATTCACAGAACTGGTCCATCTTTGATTCCTCATGTTAAATGAAAGATTCTCTTTCAACCACATACGTGAAGATATCCTCCTTTCTGTTGGTATCACTCACCTCTGATGATTAACCGTTCACACTGGAACGGGGTTGTAAAAGTACACAATGCGTTCCTAGTAACAGCATGTGTGGTCAGAGCTTCCCTGATCTAATAAGTGACCATATGAGTCATAAAAAGTGCCAGTGGCTAATTGAAAACCTGAAAAGTAATATGCATCCCAACAAGCCAAAATATTGGTGTCATTTAATATGTCTCATAAATGTAATTAACCATCAGGAACATTAAAAGCAAATACAAATGTTGTGGTATAATACCGAAATAGGCTGTCAAGAAGAGTTTGTTTACAGCGAGCTTCATTTTTCCTGTTGCTGACCTTGCCTTTACTATCAATCTTCCTGCGTAACCCCTTGGATTCTCTCTTGGCACTTGTTCTCCTCGGTTTGACTTTAACTGTGTTCCAGAGTTTTCCCTTAGCCAAGAAACTTTCTTTGACTCCTATAGCCAAATGGACATCTCAAATGTGCACCAGATATGAGTTGCGGTGAGCTGGTTCTTCATTAGTATTGGACTACAACCCAAATGTAGCCCAAAATATATCCTCTTTCCCTCACCTCTATTGTACCTTTTCTCTTTTTGAGATATATTTAATTGCCTTGTCGATATCCCAATAAACTCAGTTAACAAAACGATCCAGTGTTTTTTTTAGGTGGGTGTGTAGACTATGGACGAAGCAGTTTTTGGTGGCTTTGAACGCTTGTCTGCTGATGGTATTAGAAAAGCATGTGGACAAAAGAAATGGAACCTCAACTAAACCAACAACCTGAAAGAATCTTCATCTGAATATATTAGGAGAACATGCAGCTCACTGGAGAAGACAAAGATGCTTGGAAGACATGAAAGGAGAGCATGTGGGTGACCAGCAAAAAGATAAATCGCTAAAATGCTGAAGCATCCCTGCCATGGCTGACAATATTGTCTTGGCATGAGGTCTAAAGTAAGACCATAGGAATGCATGGCTTTTTCCTTTAATTAGATCATCTAAATGTACTGCATGACCATTTATTCCATGGATGTGACCTTAAGTGCCTTGCGCCCAATCAGAACATGTACAACATATGTTGTGAATAGGCATCCTCCACCGGAACCTGAATGGTGACAAAACTACAACCCTGAATGAGTATCTCCTGAGATTCGAAAGTCTGAGGTGGAGTTTCTCTTTAAGAAGTGTGAAATTTTATATGACTGAGCACGGCATTTATGGTGAAAAAAATTAAAAGGTGTTTTTTCTTCCCATTTCAATATTCTATCGTAATGAAATTTGGGAAGGAGGTGACCTGCTAAATATTTTTACCGCTGTCTGGCCGTACATGACGCAATCCTTATACCTTGTATCTTCTACGGGAAGGAGAAGTCATGTTTCACCCTTGAAATTAATTTTCAACGTAAACCTCCCAAAGATTTTCCGTTTGTAATATAAATATTGCAGAAACTGTGAAAGTGACCACAAGTTTTAATGAATGAGGGCATAAAATATCCTGGTAAGAACTGCCATATATGGTTGGTACCTGTTTCTCTGGAGCCAACCGTCAGTGGGGTCCCTATAAAAACGACTGCAAACAATGGGCTAAAAAAAAAGTCATGCCCTATATGCCTGCCCTTAAGCTTTCTGAACCCACTAAAGGTGGTAGGTACTTTAGGTTCAATAAAGGGGGCAATTATACCCACTAGGTCAGCTTTGATAGGACACCATGCAAATTCCTTAATCTAAATGTTACCTTTTCTGTTGGAAATTTCTGGTTAAACAAACTTTTTATTCGAGGACAACCATTATGTGATGGATTCATAGAATGCTAAAGACTGTACTACACATCTAGTTTTCCCCCAGAACCCCCTCCAGGATACGGTCATCTGGTTGGGTTTCCTATGACGGTGGTATATAATGGGATCATCATTTGTAGTAAGCGCATCGTTAATTCTATATGTGTTACACCGCGCTTGCCAAGCACACTTCAGCAAGTGGCTAAGATATATTAAGCCCGTTCCAAATGCCAGCACTGACTCAAGAAATTTAATGTGATGAGGTCATGACAACACCATACACATTTCGGTCAGAGGCACAGCTTGTGGCTGGAGTGTCGCAGAATTTTTTACAGAACCCAAGTTGTCAGGTGGGAGGATGTGTCCCTGAATATTACTCTCTGGAGTCCGATTATTCATGGAGAGATGCCGGACCTGATAGGAGGATGCTGGATTCATGGATGAGACAAGACGTAGTTATTTATAGAGCAGGGTGGAGCAGCTCTCACCCATCTCGTAATTCCAAGCTCCGCCATGTGTCATCATGAAACATTTTTTGGCTCTACTTATCCACCATGGACTAACTTCACCGACCCCTATTGAATATAAGTATGACGTTGTCTGTGACTGCACCCGTGATGAATGGGTTCTGATCAAAAATGGTTACCACATGTTAAGTCTACTTTTCCATTTCGATTTGTTTTTGCATTCTGCAACTTTTTGTAAATATTCTGTGATCTTCTTTGCTGCTTGAGACGTACAGCAGAGCATTACATCCCATTGAAATCGAAAGTCAATGTACTGAGTTGCATCTCCTGATCTATGGAGTATAAGGGCTCTTTCACACTTGCGTTTGTTCTTTTCCGGCATAGAGTTCCGTCGTCGGGGCTCTATGCCGGAAGAATCCTGATCAGGATTATCCCAATGCATTCTGAATGGAGAGAAATCCGTTCAGGATGCATCAGGATGTCTTCAGTTCAGGACCGGAACGTTTTTTGGCCGGAGAAAATACTGCAGCATGCTGCGCTTTTTGCTCCGGCCAAAAATCCTTAACACTTGCCGCAAGGCCGGATCCGGAATTAATGCCCATTGAAAGGCATTAATCCGGATCCGGCCTTAAGCTAAACGTTGTTTCGGCGCATTACCGGATTCGACGTTTAGCTTTTTCTGAATGGTTACCATGGCTGCCAGGATGCTAAAGTCCTGTTTGCCATGGTAAAGTGTAGTGGGGAGCGGGGGAGCAGTATACTAACCGTCCGTGCGGCTCCCGGGGCGCTTCAGAGTGACGTCAGGGCGTCCCACGCGCATGGATGACGTGATCGCGTGGATCACGTCATCCATGCGCATGGGGCGCTCTGACGTCACTCTGGAGCGCCCCGGGAGCCGCACGGACGGTAAGTATACTGCTCCCCACTACCACTATGGCAACCAGGACTTTAATAGCGTCCTGCCTGCCATAGTAAGACTGAACACATTTTGAAGACTGATCAGTCTTCAAATGCTTTCAGTTCACTTGCGGTGTTACGGATCCGGCGGGCACTTCCGGCAAATGGAGTACACGCCAGATCCGGACAACGCAAGTGTGAAAGAGCCCTAAGCCGATGTTGTGGGATATGGCGCTGGTACCGTTGAAGAGAGATTTCAGGTCAATGATGCCTGGACAGAACTCGTTCATGGCTGCCTTGGTGTGACAGATGATCATATATGTTAGGTAACACATGTCTTATAATAAATCCTCCAGACATAAGTTGAAGTAGTGGAGTTTACCAATATGGATCGATGCTCCATGCCCCTTCCTCTAATATCAAGGACTTGTCCTACCTCGACCACTGATGACCTATTCTGAGGATCGGTTATTCATTTTTAAGTCCCGAAAAACCCATTTAAAGAATAAATGCCAGACTATCTTCGTTGAACGTGAAGACACATGGGGAAGCTTGGACAACCAGTAGCTGAAAGCGATCAAATATCCTTAGTATGTTCCCTACATTGAGAATTCTCTCAACTAACGCCCCACCTCAAGAAGAACTGAAATTCTTACACTTCAGTCAAATGACCTCCACAATTGAGCAACATTTTCATAATGATGCTTACAGTCTACCTGTAATTACTGGTGCTAGCCCTAAAGGAGGTGCAAGCGTTATGGCTCCCGTAAAAATACAGGCTAAAATATAAAACCCTGTGTAGGTAAGGGCACCGCCGGAAGAATCTGCATCACTGTCCGGCTCCATTCACTACAACGGGGACCGGCGGCGATTGTCTGCTATGGCCATAGCAAAGTACCTAAATAGAAAGCCAACAAGCATCCCATAGACTGCAGTAGTATACTACTACAATCTCTGGTAGATGCGATCAAGCTAATGTATGTGCAAGCCTACTAAGGGGACTAAAAATTATAGAAAAAAAAATAAACATACTGTATTTTTTTTTTTAAAGGTTAAAAAGATAATAATTGCCCTCCCCCTTTCCCAAGTTAAACATCTAAAAATAAACACAATCGCTGTTATCGCTGCGTAAGAACTATTAAAATAGAAAAAACATTTCTTACGCACTGGGAATACTGTAGCCTGTGGGTCAGCAGCCTCTGGCGCTCCAGCTGTTTCCCAGCATGCACACTGGCTTGACTGTTCTCTAAACTACCATGAAAGTGAATGCAGCGTGCTGGGATTTGTAGCTGGAGAAAAATAAAAAATTTAAATCCCCCCCCCCAAAATAAATACATATAATAAAGAAAATGTTAACTGAATAAAAGGTTGCAAGGAGTGTGAAACACAGCAGCAAAGCTGGCTGGGATGTTATGCAGGGCTGTCTTCTGTTCCCTAGTGCAGCTGTCCTCTACCGTTAGGGTAGAATTTAGTGAAGTGGATGGAGCCTTAGAACAGAGATCAGCAAGCTGCAACAGCCAGCAGTTTTGCAACTACAACTCCTAGCAAGTTCTATTTACCTCTATGCGATTCCCAAAACAGCCAAGCAAGTGCATGTTGGGAGCAGTACTTTTACAACAGCTGAATTGCTCAAGGGTTGCTGATCCGTGCCTTAGACTATAAACTGTCAGATTATCTCCTGCCCAGAACTAAAGGATTGGGCGTTGAAGTTCACATTGCTTGTTCCCTCTTTTCCCCTGACAGATAGGTGATGTGTTGGGAGCCTCCCATACATTGTATATAGTGGCCGGGCACTACCGAAATTATCCAGTTCAACCATCAATAATTGAATGTAAGTAATGTAACGTATGTACACAGTGAATCCACCAGCAGAATAGTGAGTGCAGCTCTGGAGTATAATACTGGATGTGACTCAGGATCAGTACAGGATAAGTAATGTAATGTATGTACACAGTGAATCCACCAGCAGAATAGTGAGTGCAGCTCTGGAGTATCATACAGGATGTAACTCAGGATCAGTACAGGATAAGTAATGTATGTACACAGTGACTGCACCAGCAGAATAGTGAGTGCAGCTCTGGAGTATAATACAGGATGTAACTCAGGATCAGTACAGGATAAGTAATGTAATGTGTGTACACAGTGACTCCACCAGCAGAATAGTGAGTGCAGCTCTGGAGTATAATACAGGATGTAACTCAGGATCAGTACAGGATAAGTAATGTAATGTATGTACACAGTGAATGCACCAGCAGAATAGTGAGTGCAGCTCTGGAGTATAATAAAGGATGTAACTCAGGATCAGTACAGGATAAGTAATGTAATGTATGTACACAGTGACTGCACCAGCAGAATAGTGAGTGCAGCTCTGGAGTATAATACAGGATGTAACTCAGGATCAGTACAGGATAAGTAATGTAATGTATGTACACAGTGACTGCACCAGCAGAATAGTGAGTGCAGCTCTGGAGTATAATACAGGATGTAACTCAGGATCAGTACAGGATAAGTAATGTAATGTATGTACACAGTGACTGCACCAGCAGAATAGTGAGTGCAGCTCTAGAGTATAATACAGGATGTAACTCAGGATCAGTACAGGATAAGTAATGTATGTACACAGTGACCTAATTTTTAATGTAGATATTTACTGTATGCAAACTGGAAAAATTATGCCCGAAGGTGGGTTCATGCTACTGCAAATTGGACATGTTTTAAGCACAATGCCATTGATTTGAATGGACTGTTACTGTTATATCAGATGCCAAGAGCAGCATCCTCTTCGCAGTTCCATAGGGTCACATCTTTCCCGGCCTTCACCAATGTCGCCTCCTTGCCTCTATCTATGACCTGATCACTGACTGGATTTCCCTCTTACACCCAGTATGACTCCTCGGCATCCCACTCTAATTGCTGTTTATTGTCGCCTGCCTCACACGAGCAGCAATGACATAAATCAGATGAATGACGGCTCTCGGCGATATTCCACCCTTCTCTTGTTTTTGGAGTGCACGTTCACGAGCCGTCAATGGAAACACAGCTGTGAAATCGTAAGATTCAGAACTGAAAGGAATTACCAGCAAGAAAAGCAAACATTCAATAGTAATAAAGGATTCTGCAGCAATGTCAAATATTCTTGGAAGCGACATTTGAATAGTGTTAAAAAACAGGGGAATGACTGCCAATGGAGGATCGACTTACCGGCCAGGCGGTGGGCCTGTACTGAGGGGGCAATATCATGCATTATTACAGGGGGCATCTGGGGACACAGAAAAGGGCAAAGTGGACCTTTTCGCTTTAGTACTCCACCACCCCAACCCCATAAGTCAATTTTAGGTAAGGCTACTTTCACACTGGCGCAGGCATGGCCAACCTGCGGCTCTCCAGCTGTTGTAAAACTACAACCCCCACCATGCCCTGCTGTAGGCTGATAGCTGTAGACTGACCGGGGATGATGGGAGTTGTAGTTTTGCAACAGCTTGAGAGCCTCAGGTTGGCCATCCTTGCACTAGCGTTTTGGTTTTCCGTTTGCAAGATCCGTTCAGGGCTCTCACAAGCGGTCCAAAACGGATCAGTTTTGCCCTAATGCATTCTGAATGGAAAAGCATCCGCTCAGAAGGGATCAGTTTGCATCAGATCCGTTTCCATTCCGCTTTGGAGGCGGACACCGAAACTCTGCTTGCAGCGTTTTGGTATCTGTCGGACGAAACTGAGCCAAACGGATCCATCTTGACACAATGTAAGTCCATGACTTTCAATGGTGTTCAAGACGGATCCGTCACGGCTATAGAAGACATAATACAACCGGATCCGTTTATGACGGATGCATGCGGTTGCATTATGGTAACGGAAGCGTTTTTGCAGATCCATGACTGATCCGCAAAAAACCCTAATGTGAAAGTAGCCTAAGACAGCAGACGATGGGTGACCACCACTGATGGAAGCCATTGCATTGGAGTTGTCACTCAATCTTGCTGGTTATAAAAAGTGATATTTTATTACGACTGGACCTTCAAATTGCTCTTCGGTCACATTATCATCGCCAAACCTGGACTTTGATCCTCTATCCCAGTTCAGTAGAATTATAGCGGTTGTCCCACAAAGAATATTCTTCTATTTTTTTTAAACTAACACCTGGATCTGACTATTTATTTTAATTCCATGTAATTAAAAAAAATATTATAGCCACGTAGTTATTTGATAAAATATCTCTGTACAGCGCCACCTGCTGTTTGTTCTTTTTCTTCTATATCCACTTTGCTGAAGTGGACGCACATGCTCAGTTCCAGTCTTCAGCTACCTCTTGAGCTAGGATAGAGGGAGAGCTGCAGCAGAAACGGCACGCCCCATGATCCGCAGCAGAAACGGCACGCCCCATGATCCGCAGCAGAAACGGCACGCCCCATGATCCGCAGCAGAAACGGCACGCCCCATGACCTGCAGCAGAAACGGCACGCCCCATGACCTGCAGCAGAAACGGCACGCCCCATGATCCGCAGCAGAAACGGCACGCCCCATGATGAGCAGCAGAAACGGCACGCCCCATGATGAGCAGCAGAAAGGCCGTGCCTCCTGAGCTGTCAGCTTGATATAAATCTGGCAGAGCAATGAATGAGGAGATCTCTGGATCCATGTGAGGTACGGGGCTGGTTCTAGCTTTGTTAGAAAGAGGTTGTCATGTCCTATATGATGTCCGATTTTCAATTTTTTACAGTAATCATGATAGAACCCCTCTAAGGGAAATCCAAGTATTGCAGCCGTCTACACTAAGGTTTCTGCATTATACCCAGACTCATTAGGAGGAAATTGATTGAGCACTTAAGGCCTTCTCTATTTAGTCACTGACTACTGTCCCCTGTTTATCTTTTTGCCATCTCCAATGCAGAGCAATGTAAATCGGGACAAAAAACGTAAAAAGAAAACTCCAGGAAAAAACAGATACAATGTGTCATGCCTAGTGCGGGGCCTGAGGGGGTGGTGAATGATACAAGGATTCAAAGAACACTAGAGGGAAGCCTTGTGTCATGCTCCACCCCCCTCCTAACACTGTGTATCAGTATAGACTGGAGTGTTTCCTAAGGCCTCTTGTACACGCCCCTATGTACTTTGTGTAACAGAACAGGTAGCCCCTAACAGAACAGTCCTATCCTTGTCCGTAATGCGGACAATAATAGGAAATGTTCAATTTTTTGGGCGGAAATGGAATGCACACGGAGTACCCATTGAAATTAATGGTTTTGTATACGTTATGCAAAAAAACAGAACGGAAACAATGAAAATACGTTTGTGTGCAAGAGGCCTAAAGCAGACAGATGAGACAGTTTGTCAGTGATGTGTACACAGGATAGCGTGTTTTTATTTATTTGTTAGATGCTGTTTTCCAACACAAAGTTCAGATCGAGTCACAAATGAAAATACCCCTGCATGGTCTATATCAGTGATGGCGAATCTTTTACAGACCGAGTGCCCAAACTGCAACGCAAAACCCACTTATTTATTGCAAAGTGCAGACACGGCAATTTCACCTGAATACTTCAGTCCAGTACAGTATATCTTCCATGTACTTTATCATGTAGCTATAATAGCTGCCTGCATTCAGTGCGCCGCCTGTGCCGTTCATAGCGCGCCCTGCGCTGATGAATTATATGGTTAGGCGTGTAGCAGCTGTAAAAGCATATAAAAGAAAGCGCACCATAGGGTATGTTCCAGGCTATGAGACTGGTTAATAGAACAAAAGTGGAGGCTCACCTTAGGTGGTTGTGCTAAATACAGGCACAGCCCTATTGTGGATTTGTCGGAAATGAATTTCCAGTCGCCGGATGCGCAGCCGTAGCGTCCAATTCTACAGGAGGAGAGGCCCAATCTCTCCAAAGACAATATAGCAGTGGTGTGGCAGGACGCAAAAACACCGGCCAGGACAAATGCAGAATAGATGAATAGGTTCTTCTTTATTGAATGTTGCGCATCAGGCAAAACAACGCGTTTCGGGATACTTAGGTCCTCTTCATCAGGTTTAATACTAAAGTGGTACATGTTACAAGTATTTATACTTGAAAAAAACGCCAAAAAGACACCACTCCTTTGGGACCGCCCCCAGGTGTAACGTCCCCCAGATGTAACGTCCCTCTTAAATACTCTTTCTCCTAATTGGATTCACCTGTGTATGTAGGTCAGGGGTCACTGAGCTTACCAAGCCAATCTGAGTTCCAATAATTAGTTCTAAAGGTTTTGGAATCAATAAAATGACAACAACAGAGACCACATGTCTGCACCGGCCTGATTGTGTTTAAACAATTATAGCACTTTCTGTAAATTCAATAAACTTCATTTCACTTCTCAGATATCACTGTGTGTGTCTCCTATATGATATATTTAACTGACATTTTTTATCGTAACAACCAACGATTTATACAGGAAAATCATGACGATTAACAAGGTTGCCCAAACTTTCGCATCCCACTGTAGCTTCAAGGGGGTAGCAAACTCTGTTTAAATCACGTGATCGCGGGTGTTGCCATTGCCATGGTGTATTTAGCCATGGAGAATCCTCCGCCAGCAAAGAGCAGCGGTCATGTGATCTGTTGTCATGGCGTGGTGGCGCGCCCTGTATAGTATAGGTCATGTGATCGCTAATGGTGCGATCACCTGACCTGTTACCTAGGTGAGGGAACGCTAATGTATCGGACTACAAAGGCTATAAGGACGAGGTAACGGCAGTAGCTCTATTATAAAAAAAAATGATAAGCGCTCAGAGGGTTCAAAGGTTAATCTCAAACACCTCATTCAGACCATATGGGTTGAAGCGGTTTATAAATCCAGTACATCTTGCGGCGTCTTATACATTGTAGATTCTTGCGCTGATGAACTGGTATTTGTTCAGTGCGGGTAATTTTAAAACCTGAAAAAACTCACCCATGACAATTTGCAGCATGTCTTGAAACACTGTTTTTGAAATGTCTTTTTTATATTTGACCTGTGTTTGTTTAATCTGTTGTGTAGTGTTTTTATTTTGCACCCCACATATTGTAGGATGCACTGACATTCTAGGACCTAGATCACATGCTTGGAGTGTGAATGGTCTCTTTTTATAATTTTAGAATATATATATATATATATATATATATATATATATATATATATATATACACACACACACACACACACACACACACACACACACACACATATACATACATACATACAGTGCTGCCCATAATTATTCATACCCCTGACAAATTTTGACTTAAAGTTACTTTTATTCAACCAGCAAGTAATTTTATGACAGGAAATGACATAGGCGTCTCCCAAAAGATAATAAGACGATGTACAAGAGGCATTATTGTGGAAATCAAACATTTCTCAGCTTTTATTTAGATTTGAGCAAAAAGTGTCTTTAGCTCCCTCCACAGATTCTCAATTGGATTCCAGTCTGGACTCGGGCTGGGCCTCTCCAAAACGTTCATGTTGTTGTCTGCTAACCATTTCTTCACCACTTTTGCTGTGTGTTTTGGGTCATTGTCCTGCTGAAATGTCCACTGGTGCCCAAGGCCACGTTTCTCTGCAGACGGCCTGATGTTGTCGTTGAGAATCCTCATGTATTGCTCTTTTTTCATGGAGCCGTTTACTGTGATTAGGTTCCCTGGTCCATTGGCTGAACCCCCCCCCCCCCCAAAGCATTAGGTTCCCACCACCATGTTTGACAGTGGGGATGGTGTTCTTTGAATTGAAGGCTTCTCCTTTTTTACGCCAAATGAAGGCAACATCATTGTGACCAAAAAATTCAATTTTTGTTTCATCTGACCATAGCACAGAAGACCAGAAGTCTTCTTCTTTGTCCAGATGAGCTTTGCAAAGGCCAAGCGAGCTTTTGTGTGCCTTATCTGGAGAAGTGGCGTCCTCCTTGGTCTGCATTGTGCAGTGTCCGTTGGATTGTCTGCCTTGAGACATTGCCACCAGCAAAGCCCAGATTCACCAGGATGGCCTTGGTGGTGATCCTCTCTAACTATCCTCCTGGCCAGCACAGTTGTCACTTTTTGCTTCCGACCACGTCCTCTGAGATATTCCACAGTGCGGAACATCTTGTATTTTTTAATAATACTTTGCACTGTAGCCACTGGAACTTGAAAACATTTAGAAATGGCCTTGTAGCCCTTTCCTGACTTGTGAGCAGCCACAATGCGCAGCCGCAGGTCCTCACTGAGCTGCTTTGTCTTAGCCACAAACCAACTGCAGAGAGCTGCTGTTTTTCACCTGTTGAGTTGATTAAAACAGCTGTTCCCGATTAATCAGGGTAATTAGGATGCTTTAGAACAGCTTGGACTATTTGGAATGGTATAGAACTTTATAATTTCCCACAGACTGTGACAGTGAGAAGGGTATGAATAATTTTGGACTGGACACTTTTTGCTCAAATGTAAATAAAAGCTGAGAAATGTTTTTTTTTCCCACAATAATGCCTATTGTACATCGTCTTATTATCTTTTGGGAGACACCTATGTCATTTCTCGTCAAAAAATTACTTGCTGGTTGAATAAAAGTAACTTTAACCCCTTAAGGACTTATGACTTACCGGTACGGCATGTTTCCCGAGTCCTTAAGGACCCATGACGTGATCGGAACCCGGGCGGTGATCGGAACCCGGTGCCTGCTCCAGTGCCAGGAGCAGGCACCTTTGCTAAATGCGTGGGGGAGTCCCGTAAACCCCCCCCCCCTTACCCTATCCAAGGTAATCTCCCAAAAACTGAAAAAATTATGGCTCTCAGACTATGGAAACACTAAAACATGATTTTTTTTGCTTCAAAAAAGAAATCATTGTGTAAAACTTACATAAATAAATAAGAAAAGTTGACATATTAGGTATCGCCGCATCCGTGACAACCTGGTCTATAAAAATATCACATGATCTAACCTGTCAGATGAATGTTGTAAATAACAAAAAATAAAAACGGTGCCAAAACAGCTATTTCTTGTTATCTTGCCTCACAAAAAGTGTAATATAGCAACCAAAAATCATATGTACCCTAAACTAGTACCAACAATACTGCCACCCTATCCTGTAGTTTCTAAAATGGGGCCTTCTACTCTAGGAGTGCATCAGGGGGGCTTCAAATGGGACATGTGTCAAAAAAACCAGTCCAGCAAAATCTTCCTTCCAAAAACCGTATGGCATTCCTTTCCTTCTGTGCCCTGCCGTGTGCCCATACAGCGGTTTACGACCACATATGGGGTGTTTCTGTAAACTACAGATTCAGGGCCATAAATATTGAATTTGGTTTGGCTGTTAACTCTTGCTTTTGTAACTGTAAAAAAATGTATTAAAATGGAAAATCTGCCAAAAAGGTGAAATTTTGAAATTGTATCTCTATTTTCCATTAATTCTTGTGGAACACCTAAAGGGTTAACGACGTTTGTAAAATCAGTTTTGAATACCTTGAGGGATGTAGTTTATAGAATGGGGTCATTTTGGCGTGGTTTCTTTTATGTAAGCCTCGCAAAGTGACTTCAGACCTGAACTGGTCCCTGAAAATTGAGTTTTTGAAAATTTCAGAAAAGTTTCAAGATTTGCTTCTAAACTTCTAAGCCTTGTAACATCCCCAAAAAATACAATATCATTCCCAAAATGATCCAAACATGAAGTAGACATATGGGGAATGTAAAGTAATAATTTTTGGAGGTATTACTATGTATTATAGAAGTAGAGAAATAAAAACTTGGAAATTTTTAATTTTTTCCAAATTTTTGGCGAATGTGGCATTTTTTTTTATAAATAAATTTTATTTATTTTTACTTCATTTTACCAGTGTCATGAAGTACAATATGTGATGAAAAAACAATCTCAGAATGGCCTGGATGAGTCAAAGCGTTTAAAAGTTATCACCACTTAAAGTGACACTGGTCAGATTTGCAAAAAAATGGCCGGGGTCTTTAAGGTGAAATAGGGCTGAGTCCTTAAGGGGTTAAGTCAAAATTTTCCAGGGGTATGAATAATTATGGCCAGCACTGTACACGCCATTCATGATTTACCATATGGTAACTTTTATTATAGGTATCCATAGCATGTATTTTACAAATGGTATTTATTTTATATTATTTTTAAAACATTTTTCTTTTTTAAAGTCATGTCATTTATCATCATTTTACTTGTGTTTAACTTGCGCAACCCATTCTGGCGTATACATAAGTTTTGAACAAATCCTGGCCTTTTTTATATACAGTACAGACCAAAAGTTTGGACACACCTTCTCATTCAAAGAGTTTTCTTTATTTTCATGACTATGAAAATTGTAGATTCACACTGAAGGCATCAAAACTATGAATTAACACATGTGGAATTATATACATAACAAAAAAGTCTGAAACAACTGAAAATATGTCATATTCTAGGTTCTTCAAAGTAGCCACCTTTTGCTTTGATTACTGCTTTGCACACTCTTGGCATTCTCTTGATGAGCTTCAAGAGGTAGTCACCTGAAATGGTTTTCACTTCACAGGTGTGCCCTGTCAGGTTTAATAAGTGGGATTTCTTGCCTTATAAATGGGGTTGGGACCATCAGTTGCGTTGTGGAGAAGTCAGGTGGATACACAGCTGATAGTCCTACTGAATAGACCGTTAGAATTTGTATTATGGCAAGAAAAAAGCAGCTAAGTAAAGAAAAACGAGTGGCCATCATTACTTTAAGAAATCAAGGTCAGTCAGTCCGAAAAATTGCGAAAACTTTGAAAGTGTCCCCAAGTGCAGTCACAAAAACCATCAAGCGCTAAAAAGAAACTGGCTCACATGCGGACCGCCCCAGGAAAGGAAGACCAAGAGTCACCTCTGCTGCGGAGGATAAGTTCATCCGAGTCACCAGCCTCAGAAATCGCAGGTTAACAGCAGCTCAGATTAGAGACCAGGTCAATGCCACACAGAGTTCAAGCAGCAGACACATCTCTAGAACAACTGTTAAGAGGAGACTGTGTGAATCAGGCCTTCATGGTAGAATATCTGCTAGGAAACCACTGCTAAGGACAGGCAACAAGCAGAAGAGACTTGTTTGGGCTAAAGAACACAAGGAATGGACATTAGACCAGTGGAAATCTGTGCTTTGGTCTGATGAGTCCAAATTTGAGATCTTTGGTCCCAACCACCGCGTCTTTGTGCGATGCAGAAAAGGTGAACGGATGGACTCTACATGCCTGGTTCCCACCGTGAAGCATGGAGGAGGAGGTGTGATGGTGTGGGGGTGCTTTGCTGGTGACACTGTTGGGGCTTTATTCAAAATTGAAGGCATACTGAACCAGCATGGCTACCACAGCATCTTGCAGCGGCATGCTATTCCATCCAGTTTGCATTTAGTTGGACCATCATTTATTTTTCAACAGGACAATGACCCCAAACATACCTCCAGGCTGTGCAAGGGCTATTTGACCATGGAGGAGAGTGATGGGTGATGCGCCAGATGACCTGGCCTCCACAGTCACCGGACCTGAACCCAATCGAGATGGTTTGGGGTGAGCTGGACCGCAGAGTGAAGGCAAAAGGGCCAACAAGTGCTAAGCATTTCTGGGAACTCCTTCAAGACTGTTGGAAGACCATTTCAGGTGACTACCTCTTGAAGCTCATCAAGAGAATGCCAAGAGTGTGCAAAGCAGTAATCAAAGCAAAAGGTGGCTACTTTGAAGAACCTAGAATATGACATATTTTCAGTTGTTTCACACTTTTTTGTTATGTATATAATTCCACATGTGTTAATTCATAGTTTTGATGCCTTCAGTGTGAATCTACAATTTTCATAGTCATGAAAATAAAGAAAACTCTGTACTGTATGTTCTTTCTACATGCGGTTCTATATGTCGTTCTCACCACTATATGTGGAAACTACATTTTGTTTCCCATAGGATCACTGCCGTTACCTCGTCCATATGGCCTTTGTAGTCCGATACATTAGCGTTCCCTCACCTAGGTAACAGGTCAAGTGATCGCCGGTGTTGCGATCACGTGATTTAAACGGAGTTTGCTACCCCCTTGAATTTATATCTTTTTGACACTAAATATAGTGCCTTGCAATAGCATTCACCCCCCTTGACTTTTTTTGTATTTTGTTACATTACAGCCGTAAGTTCAATGTTTTGTTAATCTGAATTTTATGTGATGGATCAGAACACAATAGTCTAAGTCGGTGAACTGAAATGAGAAAAATATATAAAATAAAACTATTGTTCAGAAATAGAAAACAGAAAATTGGCATGTGCGTATGTATTCACCCCTTTGTTAGGAAGCCCATAAAAAGCTCTGGTGCAAGCAGTTACCTTCAGAAGTCGCATAATTAGTGAAATTATGTCACCTGTGTGCAATCTAAGTGTCACATGATCTGTCATCACATATACACACCTTTTTTGAAAGGTCCCAGAGGCTGCAACACCTAAGCAAGAGGCATCACTGACCAAACACTGCCATGAAGACCAAGGAACTCTCCAAACAAGTAAGGGACAATGTTGTTGAGAAGTACAAGTCAGGGTTAGGTTATAAAAATATATCCAAATCTTTGATGATCCCCAGGAGCACCATCAAATCTATCATAACCAAAGGGAAAGAACATGGCACAACAGCAAACCTGCCAAGAGACGGCCACCCACCAAAACTCATGGACCGGGCAAGGAGGGCATTAATCAGAGAGGGCAGCACAGAGACCTAAGGTAACCCTGGAGGTGCTGCAGAGTTCCACAGCAGAGACTGGAGTATCTGTACATAGGACGACAATAAGCCGTACACTCCATAGACTTGGGCTTTATGGCAGAGTGGCCAGAAGAAAGCCATTACTGTCAGCTAAAAACAACAAGGCACGTTGTGAGTTTGGGAGAAGGCCTGTGGGAGACTCCCAAAATGTATGGAGGAAGGTGCTCTGGTCTGATGAGACTAAAATTAAACTTTTCGGCCAAAGAAAACGCTATGTCTGGCGCAAACCCAACACATCTCATCACCCAAAGAACACCATCCCCACAGTGAAACATGGTGGTGGCAGCATCATACTGGGGGGATGGGACTGGGAAACTGGTCAGAGTGGAGGGGAAGATGGATGGTGCTAAATACAGGGATATTCTTGAGCAAAACCTGTCCCACTCTGTGCGTGATCTGAGGCTCGGACGGAGGTTCTCCTTCCAGCAGGACAATGCCCCCAAACACACGGCTACAGAAACACTTGAGGGGTTTAACCCCTTAAGGACACAGGGCGTACAGGTACGCCCTTGTACCCTGGTACTTAAGGACACAGGGCGTACATAAACTCCCTGTGTATTTTCGATCACTGCCGTGCGGCTGGCAGTGATCGGAACCAGGTGCCTGCTCAAATCATTGGGCAGGCACCTAGGCTAAATGCGCGGGGGGGTCCCGTGACCCCCCCATGTCGGCGATCGCGGCAAACCGCAGGTCAATTCAGACCTGCGGTTTGTTGCGATTTCTGCAGTTTCTGATCCCCGCGGTCCCTGACCGCGGGGATCAGAAACTTTAGGATTCAAAAAACGCTCCTGTATCACCCCCCCCCCCATGCACCCGAGTTATTTGAGCCCGGTGGGAGGTGCAGGGGGAGGGTTGCGGGCGGTGCGGCAGGCGTCTGCGCAGTTCTGGCCACTACTGAGCAGACTGGAAAGGTTCCCATGGCAACAGGACGCCTTCTCAGGCGTCCTGCTGTCCATGGTTCTGAACAGATCTGTGCTGAAGGCAGAGATCTGTTCAGACAAAGTGTAAGTAAAATACAGTACAGTACAATATATATTGTACTGTACTGTATTATGCAGACATCAGACCCACTGGATCTTCAAGAACCAAGTGGGTCTGGGTCAAAGAAAATGTGAAAATAAAGTAAAAATCAAAAAACACTTATCACTGATTAAAAATCAAAAAGATAAAATTCCCTACACAGGTTTGGTATCACCGCGTCCGTAACGACCTGATCTATAAAACGGTCATGTTACTTTACCCGAACGGTGAACGCCATAAAAATAAAAAATTTAAAACTATGATGAAATTGGAATTTTGCCCACCTTACTTCCCAAAAAAGGTAATAAAAGTGATCAAAAAAGTCGCATGTACGCTAAAATTGTAACAATCAAACCTTTATCTCATCCCGCAAAAATCATACCCTACCCCAGATAATCGTCCAAAATTTGAAAAAACTATGGCTCTTAGACTTTGGAAACACTAAAACATGATTTCTTTTGTTTCAAAAATGAAATCATTGTGTAAAACTTACATAAATAAAAAAAAGTATACATATTAGGTATCGCCGCGTCCGTATTGACCGGCTCTATAAAAATATCATATGACCTAACCCCTCAGGTGACCACCGTAAAAAAATAAAAATAAAAACGGTGTAAAAAAAGCCATTTTTTGTCATCTTCCGTCACAAAAAGTGTCATGAAGTAAAATATGTGACGAAAAAAACTATCTCAGAATGGCCTGGATAAGTCAAAGCGTTTTAAAGTTATCACCACTTAAAGTGACACTGGTCAGATTTGCAAAAAATGGCCTGGTCCTAAGGTGTAATAAGGCTGTGTCCTTAAGGGGTTAAGGGGAAATATGTAAATGTTTTGGAATGGCCGAGTCACAGCCCAGATCTCAATCCAATAGAAAATCTGTGGTCAGACCTAAAGATTGCTGTTCACAAGCGCAAACATCCAACCTGAAGGAGCTGGAGCAGTTCTGCAAGGAGGAATGGGCAAAAATCCCAGTGGTAAGATGTGACGAGCTCATAGAGACTTATCCAAAGCGACTTAGAGCTGCGATTGCCGCAAAAGGTGGCTCTACAAAGTACTGACTTTAGGGGGGTGAATAGTTCTGCACATTGACTTTTTGTGTTATTTTGTCCTATTTGTTGTTTGCGTCACAATAAAAAAAAAAAAAAAGTTGTCGGCATGTTCTGTAAATTACATGATGCAAATCCTCAAACAATCCATGTTAATTCCAGGTTGTGAGGCAGTATTATAGTAGTTATATTCTTGTACATATGAGGCAGTATTATAGTAGTTATATTCTTGTACATAGGAGGCAGTATTATAGTAGTTATATTCTTGTACATAGAAGGCAGTATTATAGTAGTTATATTCTTGTACATAGGAGGTAGTATTATAGTAGTTATATTCTTGTACATAGGAGGTAGTATTATAGTAGTTATATTCTAGTACATAGGAGCAGTATTATAGTGGTTCTATTCTTGTACATAGAAGCAGTATTATAGTAGTTATATTCTTGTACATAGGAGCAGTATTATAGTAGTTATATTCTTGTACATAGGAGCAGTATTATAGTAGATATATTCTTGTACATAGAAGCAGTATTATAGTAGTTATATTCTTGTACATAGACGCAGTATTATAGTAGTTATATTCTTGTATATAGGAGGTAGTATTATAGTAGTGATATACTTGTACATAGGAGCAGTATTATAGTAGTTATATTCTTGTATATAGGAGGTAGTATTATAGTAGTTATATTCTTGTACATAGGAGCAGTATTATAGTAGTTATATTCTTGTACATAGGAGGTAGTATTATAGTAGTTATATTCTTGTACATAGAAGGCGGTATTATAGTAGTTATATTCTTGTACATAGGAGCAGTATTATAGTAGTTATATTCTTGTACATAGGAGCAGTATTATAGTAGTTATATTCTTGTACATAGGAGGTAGTATTATAGTAGTTATATTCTAGTACATAGGAGCAGTATTATAGTGGTTCTATTCTTTGTCAAATTTCTTTTTATTGGTAAGCAAGCAAAAGGTTTCAACACAACCATTAAGCATCCATTCTGCCATGCAAGACAGAGCTGTACACATTCGAATTATACAGTGTTAGTGGTTCTATTCTTGTACATAGAAGCAGTATTATAGTAGTTATATTCTTGTACATAGGAGCAGTATTATAGTAGTTATATTCTTGTACATAGGAGCAGTATTATAGTAGCTATATTCTTGTACATAGGAGCAGTATTATAGTAGATATATTCTTGTACATAGGATACAGTATTATAGTAGTTATATTCTTGTACATAGAAGCAGTATTATAGTAGATATATTCTTGTACATAGGAGCAGTATTATAGTAGTTATATTCTTGTACATAGAAGCAGTATTATAGTAGTTATATTCTTGTACATAGATGCAGTATTATAGTAGTTATATTCTTGTATATAGGAGGTAGTATTATAGTAGTGATATACTTGTACATAGGAGCAGTATTATAGTAGTTATATTCTTGTACATAGGAGCAGTATTATAGTAGTTATAGTCTTGTACATAGGAGCAGTATTATAGTAGTTATAGTCTTGTACATAGGAGCAGTATTATAGTAGTTATATTCTTGTATATAGGAGGTAGTATTATAGTAGTTATATTCTTGTATATAGGAGGTAGTATTATAGTAGTTATATTCTTGTATATAGGAGGCAGTATTGTAGTAGTTATATTCTTGTACATAGGAGCAGTATTATAGTAGTTATATTCTTGTATATAGGAGGTAGTATTATAGTAGTTATATTCTTGTATATAGGAGGTAGTATTATAGTAGTGATATACTTGTATACAGAGTGCAGCATTACACTAGTTTTATCCATTAGTTACAGCTCCGGACAATTTAAAGTCATAGTACAATTTATTTTGTCACTATAAAAAGACAGATATGTTGGTCGTATGGTACATTAAAAAGGGGAAGATCAATATATTTTCAGGATTTTAATTATGAAGTTAAGTTCTGTTTTAATTGCAATCTGATGTATTAATCAGAATCCGAAAATAAAGAATAGAAATGTCACCACTTATGATGGGATAAGACCAGACGAGATAACCTTAATGATCTCCAGCTTTAATGTGCTAAATCCACTAATTATCGTCTTCAGCCTAATACATACCTATAGCAGCTAATGGTTATCATACTGTACTTAAATAATTAGGACAATGTAAGCAGTCCTGCCAATTAAGCAGAGCCTTCATTTTAAGGCTTATTACAAGGACAATTATCAGTGATTCATTTAGCGAATAAAACTTCAAGAGCAAGTAAAAATTATCCCTGCCTTTCATACCCGCAATATTGTGTATTAGGACGGTGCAGTGGGGGTGACATTGGCGCTGACACACAGATCAGGAAAATTACCGCTACAAGAGGTTCTCAGCTGAATAAAAATATACAAGTGGTCATGAAAAGCACAAATACGAAAGGAACAGAAACGGCCGCCAATCATAAGAAAGTGCAGTAGTCTCTGAATATTAATACTGCTGTATTTGCCGACTCTCCAGTTCCTGCAAAACTACAACACCCCCGTCCATGCTGGGAGTTGTAGTTTTGCAACTGCTTAGGAACTGCTGGTTGGTAAACACTGCAGTAACAAGTGGCCCTTCACTTACATCACATGGCGCCACTTTTTACCATCATGTTAACTCTAACGTCCTGCGCTTTATTATGTATCATTACGGCGGTCAGAGCTCCAAATCCAAGTCAAAGGATAGGAAATAACAATTAGATCGGTGGGGGGTACCAATCTCTTGGATCACTGTGATCATGAAAGGGAGGTTCCTGTGACCCCCAGTACGAATGGAGCGCTGGTTGAGCATGGGCGCTGTTGTTCTACACCTATCTATGGGACTGCTGGAGACAAATGGGGCCACCTTCACACTTACGTTATTAATTCCAGTATTGATATCTGGCAGAGGGTCTCAATACCGGAATTAAACGGATCTGTTTTGAATTTACACAGGATGCGGTTGTGTGAAATCAAAACTGAAAAAAAGTGATGATAATGTCTGTAAAGCGCCACGGAATATAGTAGCGCTATATAAATGCGTACAATATATAATTGATAAACGTATGTCTTTTTTCATCCACCACTAAAAGGGACTGTCCAGTTGGCAAAAATGATAGAGCAATTGTCCAAATTATACAAAAAAATTAACTAATTCCAAACTATGTTTTGGTCATGTGACCAGAAAAGTGTAGTGTCTACAATTACCACGAGACGATCACATGATCTCCCCTCCCAGTTTGCCCCTTCGAACAGAGCGTAATGGTCAAGTTGTTCTACAGCACAGGATATGCCGGTCAGTTGGCAGGTTGCCCAGATGACCGCTGTGCTCAGCCCTAGGAGGGCGAAGCCAAAGGGGAGTTCACGTGATCTAAAAACCCATACACCACGTAGTCCGCACTACTGAGCACCCAGTCCTCCGCAGAACGTAAACGTCACTACAACATGGCAAGAGTCCTTTAAACGTTTTGCCCTGAATAAAAAAATATATGGCTGCTTTCTTCCAAAAACAGCACGACAGGCCTAAGGGCTCATGCACACGACCGTATTTTCTTTCCGTCTCGGTTCAGGTTTTTTTTTTCAGCCCATATGCAGAACCTATTCACTGCAATGCATCCGCTAAAATACGGAAATTACTCCGTGTACACTCCGTTTCTGTATTTCCGCAAGTTCGTTCCCCCCTCAAAAAAAAATAACATGTTCTATTCTCGGCCATTTTGCACACCGGGATAGGCATTGTTACAAATGGATCAGCAAAAAAAAAAAAAAAAATGGATGCAACACGAACGTCCTGCGTTTCTGGTTTCTTTTACAGATCTGTGTTTTTCGGGCTGAAAAATACATACGGTCGTGTACATGAGCACTTAATCTCAGAGCTGTTGTCAGCGCCCTTCTCCCACTCAAGTTGCACTCAAAATGCAGGGGGCGACAGTGAGCAGCGGGACGTTACTGGATTCTTAAAAACTAGAAAAATAGTTGCAGGAGGAAATATACTGGTCAGGAAATCAACGTCGCATGAAGGTGGAAATCCAAATAAATGAAATCCATTTCAATGCATATGTATTACACTGGCCTGCAGCAGTGCTCCACATGGCGGCTGAGCCAAATACCAATACCAGTATACTGTATATGACATATATGTATGGCTCCTCGTCACTTACATCAGTGCATCTGACTTCCACATCCAGCACGATTCTGCTCTCTGAGATACTGTCTGCGTAATGTCCTGCTTCACTTCAGCCATGATGACAGATTTATATTCAGTTGTATTTTCCCTTCTCGAATGTTGTGCTATGTAATTTTCCAGGGCAAAGTCTTTCACATACAACCTTTCGACACCAAGGAGTCACTGCTCTGACTCATCAGGCCACGAAATATATCAAAGCTGCTTATGGATAAAGTGCAGCATATATGTGACATTTGTATCACGCTACATGTTAGCAGGCTGCGGCGGGTGCCAAAATTCTCATTCTAGTACCTGAGCGTCTGCAGAGAGACTCGGAATATGCGCCAGAGAGGGTCGGTGGATGAATTGTTTTTTTTTTTCATTTCAGAAGAAATTATTTTGCATATGGAATTTTTTTTTTTTTAAGTTAATTTTTACTAACTAATAGCAAATAAAAAGAAAAGAACAGTCAAGATAAAATGGGGGGGGGGGATGAATAAAAAAATAATAATAATTTATTAAAAATCTATATGAAATTAAAGTATTCAATGAAAATGAATGAAGCAAAAAATAAAAACAGTAAAAAGTAGTCAATAAAAAATAAAAAGTAAAATCAGAGAAATAAATAAATAAATACGAACAAAATGTAATAATTGACAGCCAAAAAAACCTTTGAAATAAATAATCAATAAAAAAAAATGAAATAATGACAAAAATATTCATTCAAAAATAAATAAAACTCAATAAATATATTAGAAAAAGCAAAATTAAAATAATTGACCAATTAAAGTAGTTTTATTTTTAATATTCTATTCATTTCATTGCAGGCAAGGAAAGGCAGGGGAGACATGGGTTTTGTCTCCATATTTGTGTGAGAAAATATATAAAAGTTTAAAAAATTGTTTATAAAAATTGAAAGATTGAACAAAAAATGTTTAAATGTTAAAGGGTTTATGCCATGACAGATGTAAAAATGAAAGTCATACATAATCTACTACATGACAATCTCTTTCTAACAAAGCTATAACCAGCCCTGTACCTCACATAGATCCAGAGATCTCACCATTCATTGCTTTGATAGATTCTCTTCAGCCTAGCAGCTCAGGGGGAGTGTCCTGATCTGCTGCAGCTCTCTCCGTATCACAGCTCAGGGGGAGTGTCCTGTCTGCTGCAGCTATCTCCATATCACAGCTCTAGGGAGTGTCCTTTCTGCTGAAGCTCCTCCCTGTAACTGCCACAGCTTCTAACAGAACATATGACTGGTGACAGTTGAAGATTTAAACTGAGCACGTGCGACCAGCGCAGTGAGATGGACAAAAAATTAAGGAAGAGAACAAACAGCAGGTGGTGCTATACACATACATTTTCTTGAATAACTTAGTGGCTATACAAAATTTTTCATTCCATGCAATTACAAAAGTATTCAGATCCAGGCGCTGGTTTGAAAAATGTAGACTGTTTTGTGACACAACCCCTTTAAGTTAAGGAAATCTTCCTATAATACATTAGATAAAATACAGAAAGTTTTTATATTAAAACCAATGGATGTTTTGGGATTTTTAGCTAAATGGAAAACCAACTGGGATACACAAGGGGCGAATGAGTGACCTGTGGGGCAAATCCACTGTGGGTCCCTCTTGTAAGTGAAGCAATAGGTTGGTCTTTGGGGTTTGGCAGTTGCCAGGCCCTCAGGGAGTGCCCGATTGTCCTCAGTCTGACCATGGGGACAAAAAAATGCTTCCAAGGACATAAAAACATTATGATAAGGGGAATCTATAAAATGCCAGAAGATCTATATGAAAGGGGTTATCCGAGACTATAAAAAGCTGTCCCATATGCCTGGGCCCCTCACAATGAATATACTTACGCCGCTCCCTGCGCGCTCCTGGTCCCTGCACCGCTGCTGCTGCTTCTCCCCGTGCGCGGATGAAAACATCCGGTGTTGGGGGGAGCAGCCAATGGCAGGCGGGGACGAGCCTCCCTAGTGTCACCCGCGAGGCTTGTCCTCGTCTCCGCCTGCCATTGGCTGCTCGTTCCCGACACCAGATGTTTTCTTCCGCGTACGAGAAGAAGCAGCAGCGGCGGTGCGGGGACCAGGAGCGGGAAGCCAGGTTAGTATATTCATTGTGAGGGCCCAGCATACAGGACAGCTTTTTATAGTTTCGGATAACCCCTCTAAAGTTCTTATAGGGCCACTGTAAGAAGAACATGGCATCCCTATGACAACACCTACTGCCCTTTTACTCTAGCAACTCAGTGTTATTATAAGGCCTCGTAACAACCAAATCAGATTTCTTCTATGAAGCCCAGTGCCTCTGTGACAGTAAAGGAGAAGAAAGTGTTGTCATAGGGTCACACGCACAAAAAAAAAATCCCGGGCTTCTGGATAACCAGGAATTGAAACACCCTACGGGTAAACGCACACGTCCAGGATTTCTGTGAGGAGAATCCGCACTAAAATCCGCAGGGAAATCCGTGCTGACAATCCGCATAAATTGGTGTGGATTTGATGTGGATTTTCCGCATGAAGATTTTACTCTCCTCAAATCAAGTGAATGTAGAAAATCCGGTCAGGAAAAATAAAATAAATTGACATGCTGCGGATTTTAAAATCCGCACCGCAGGTCAAAAATCGGAACAGAAAAATCTGCATCTTGTGTGAGAGAATGTAAAATTCTCATAAAATACAATGTACATGACCCACGCTGCGGATTTTCAGCACACATATCTGCGCTAAAAATCCGCACGCAATCCTGATTGTGTGAATTTAGCCTACTGGAGACTTAATATAGATTTTCTTATAGGTGTTTATAATAAGTTTTAAGTCCTTCACATTTATTACAATAATATACAAGAAAATTCCTTTAAATACGCACCCAACAGCATGGATAACTAACGATGACGAGGAGTAAAGAGCGATAGCTTTAGGTTTTATGTAAAATTCCTTTAATGCAGCAGTTACAGGTAAATATTCTGGATTATCAGAAGGTCACAAAAATAAAATTATTAAATACTTCTCTAAGGGTAGAGATGGGTTTAAAAGGGCAAAAATTACATTTTAAAATGTTAGATGAAATCTGTGAAATTCTACAAAATAATGCAAAATAATAATTCTAATTATCCTAACTAGGGATCGACCAATTATCGGAAGTACTGATATTATCAGCCGTATTATCAGTCGGAGAAGACAATATTATCAGCAAGAGAAGACAGGGGAGCAAGATGCCGGACCCGGAGATGAAGAGGAGCCGCGGCGCAGGATAGGTAAGGAGTTTTTTAATTTTATTCATCCGAGGTCTGATAGGGGTTAATAAAAGGTCTGATCTGAGGTCTGATAGGAGTTAATAAAGGTCTGATCTGAGGTCTGATAGGGGTTAATAAAGGTCTGATCTGAGGTCTGATAGGAGTTAATAAAGGTCTGATCTGAGGTCTGATAGGAGTTAATAAAGGTCTGATCTGAGGTCTGATAGGAGTTAATAAAGGTCTGATCTGAGGTCTGATAGGGGTTAATAAAGTCAGTGAGGAGTGGTAGATGGTGTGGAAATTTGCATTTAGCACTAGTATATTATAAATGTAAATTATAAATTACCTACCAACTAAGGGCTTTATTAATTTATAATTTACATTTATAATATACTAGTGCTAAATGCAAATTTCCACCACCTCAGTGACTACCAACTGATATAATATATATTATGAGATATGAAATATCGGTATAAATTATCGGCCTTAAAAGTTCACAGATTATCAGTATCGGCTCTAAAAAAAAAAATCTATATCGGTTGATCCCTAATCCTAACCATTAACCTATTCCACTGCATTTTCCAGATTGTAAGATGTCTGTCAAAATGAATTTTACCAAATTTATATTTATGGATGACTATCTAATAGTCCAGAATATTTAAAAAGTCCCGGTGATTCCAGATTAAAGGAAGTTTACGGAACCGGAAATGGACTAGTCTGCCATGGAGGCTGCGTTGAGGTTTTTTCACTGTAATATTCTCAGCTGGAGATGGACCTTCCGAGTTGTGGACGCTCATGTAGGTCGCTCATTAGCTATAGCAGGACCAAAACGCCTGCCCAGAAAATTTAAATTTTGTGAAAACTGAACGGGATGCTTTGAGCGCTCTTTCGATCTTGATAATATAACGTCCTGGGCTGTCACTCTCATCGGGGGTAATAGCACATAACACATGGATTTGATGATCTGCAGCCGCTCACATTTATATGGGAACTGATACTCTAATGAAAAACATGATAATGGTCAGACGAAGCTGCCCGGAGCCCACCTCACCCCCTGCCAAGTCCACCGACTTAAAAGACTGGGCCAGTTCAGTAATAATCAGGGACGGTTAACAGCCTTCATAAAACAAAGTCATTACATTTACAGGTTTCAAAAGAAGGAATTTTCTACAAACATAAATGCAAAGATAATCCGGAGCCACGTCTCCTGACGAACAATATAAAGAGCTAATAAATTCCAATAGTTATATCTCATTATTTATACGTCCTGCAGCCAAGAGCGTACATCCCATAGAAGTGCCGCAGGTTAATGTTGTAGGGTACTGGTTGGAGCCCTTCCAATAGCCGAGAACTTTTCAGAAGAGAAATTAAATAAAGGTTTTAATTTTTTTTATATGTCCCACCCATTTATATAGGATACGCCCCCTAACTACGTCTTCTGAATCACAAGTAGTACATATGACATCACATCCCAAAATGAACATAGACCCCAGACCAGACCCCTAAACTAATACAGACCAGACCTCTAAACTAATACAGACCCCAGACCAGACCACTAAACCAATACAGACCCCAGACCAGACCACTAAACCAATACAGAACCCAGACCAGACCCCTAAACTAATACAGACCCCAGACCAGACCACTAAACCAATACAGACCCCAGACCAGACCCCTAAACCACTACAGACCCCAGACCAGACCCCTAAACCAATACAGACCCCAGACCAGACCACTAAACTAATACAGACCCCAGACCACTAAACTAATACAGACCCCAGACCAGACCCCCAAACTAATACAGACCCCTAGACCACTAAACTAAAACAGACCCCAGACCAGACCTCCAAACTATTAAAGACCTCAAACTAGATCCGTAAAGTAATACAGACCCCAGACCAGACCCCTAAAGCAATCCACAGACTAGCAGGGACTCTGCATGTTAGCACAGGAGAGGGTGGAGAGGGTATGTGCTGGAAGCACCAGCCATGCTTATATAACGGATTGGCCGCCCATTTGAGGATCTGCTCCCTGCCGTGGGAACTGCAGTGCTGATTGTGAGAGTTTTGCACGCCTGTGGTCAATTTGGAAGGATCGCAAAGTGTTTAGAAAGAGCTCAACTACTACTACCACCATCATTGTTGCTGCCCATACAAAGCTACTGGGAGAAGACTATACTGTCATATACTTTGGAAGTGTGTCTGTTGCTGCGGTTTGTACTGCAACTCTGATCATATTCAGTAAAGAGACTGTTCCTTGTTATCACTAAACTGAGCCTGGTTATTGTCTCCACCATCCATCTGTCGGCCCGCCACATCCGCACTCCTGTCTAGCACCCTGCCAAACATCCACTATCAAGGACACCCCAACTATCATCAGGAAGGAGCTCCAATACCAGGGTATGTCCCGAGAGAAGAAAGGGAGCACCCTCCAGTAACTGCACATCCCTAGGGAGTGCCAGAGGGTGGACTGCCACTGTTCACTGTGAGTACTACTACCTCTCTCAGGACCATAATTGCCACTTCCATCCTCTCTGCTCAACAACTCTCCTGCGGCTTGCTGCACACAGACCTCAAATAGCTATATCTTGTTTATACGTCCTGCAGTCAAGAGCATGCTACCATAGAGGAGGGACAGGCTGATGTCATTGAGTCCTGGTAAGTCCAATTCAAATACTTGACAACTTTTCAGAAGTGACATCAGAGACATTCCAAGAAGCAATCTTTTTTTTTTTTTTTACATATGCCCTGCCCATTTATATAGGATATGGCCACAAACTAAGTCTTCTGAATAGCAAACAGTGCATATGACATCCCACCACAAAATAAACACAAACCGCACACCAGACACCCCTGAACTAATACAGACCCAAGACTAAACCCTCCTAAACTAATACAGACCCAAGACCGAACCCCCTACACTAATAAAGACCCCAGAACAGACTGCTAACAAATACTCCCCTCAGAACCCACATGGATACTCACATCTCCCACTTCCTGCAGGCCTATGAACTCCCAGGAGGCGCCGCCCCACACAAATCCTATATCAACCTTGGTGTCAAACGTCTGCAGTGGCACAAGGAATTGAGGTGGACTACAAGAATGAGGACAGTTTAGTATTTAGCCTGATCTTCTGGGCTCTCTCTCCTTTTCTCAGAGCCTCCCAGTCATATTGGTAGAGGTGGCACGTCCACCCATTCTCTTTACTAAGGTAAGAACCTTTGTAGGACTTTCCACTGCCAAAGGGCCATTAAAAAGGTCATGAAAGGAGGAAAACAAATCATCAGGCCCTTCTTTTCTTGGTCATGGAACTTTCATAGAAGACCCATTTTGATCTTTGCTATTGTGCCGCACTGCGGTGCATCCTTTTTACGTACGCCTCTGCCTGCGCACCGCAGGCAGAGGCGTACGTAAAAAGGATGCACTGCAGTGCGGCACAATAGCAAATATCAAAATGGGTCTTCTATGAAAGTTCCATGACCTTTTAATGGCCCTTTGGCAGTGGAAAGTCCTACAAAGGTTCTTACCTTAGTAAAGAGAATGGGTGGACGTGCCACCTCTACCAATATGACTGGGAGGCTCTGAGAAAAGGAGAGATAGCCCAGAAGATCAGGCTAAATACTCAACTGCCCTCATTCTTGTAGTCCACCTCAATTCCTTGTGCCACTGCAGACGTTTGACACCAAGGTTGATATAGGACCAATGCCTGCATTGGTTAATTCTGTCAATTTCATGGGAGGCCAATCAACCTATTAATATATATGTGGCCAGCCATATGTTGGATGATACCTTGTAGTATCTTTTGTTGGTGCTCAACCCCAGTGTTAAAAATCCACACAGTATATAGTGACCAATGGTAAGTGCCACACAGTATGGTGCCCACTATGGTGCATACATAAATCCCTTCTAGACAATGGCACTACCAGCTGAGAGCTGAACGTTTACTGTAACCCAATGTACATCTCAGACAAAGCCAGATACAAAGGCCTTTATGTTGCCCTTGATGGCCAGAATAATGTATTCTGCTAGTAAAATGGCTCCCATTATAGTTTAATTGGGGGAAGGGGATTAGGCTGTTGGTACTTCTAGTACTTCCTGTATTCTGACCTTGGCCTCGTTCCCGACCTTGCGTTTGTCTAGCACCCTGAATACCTCGCCTTTCACTGCGTCGTTCTTCCAGTCCTGACCTCTGACTAGCCCATGATTACGCTTCTAGATAATACCTTGACTTGACGCCTCTGCCTGTACCCCCGCTTAGCACTGGAACTCCTCATTGTCTCTTTAGTGTCACAATTGGCAATTTGAGACTACTTAAGGGATTGCAACCTCGGGTCCATATCAGTGTACAGGGGTTAAAGGGTCAATACCAGGGACTCCCTTCACACTTCACATCTTGGTTGAGCGAATGCCAAAAGAAATGCAGGCATCAAGGGTCCTCACGTAACCATTACAACCCTTAGAATTCTTCACTGGTCCCCCTGTTCTGATGTAGGAATAATGGCCTTGTGGTCAACCGTTGCCAGCCATGGTAACGTGCCAACCCTAAGTTCTCCCGTACATTATCACTTATTCCAACATAGGTGACAGATGTATGACTGGCATATCTACCACTGCCCTTGTTCAAGAGATGGCTGGGGATCCGGTCCAATCATACACAACCAGACTTTGTGGGAAAACTCCTTCATATAGGGATAGCATGCCACCACGGTTGGCAGAAACTGGCCATGTGACTTCTTCGTTATGGACATCACATCATTGTAATTGGCTTCTGCCGTCAGGTGCTAAAGTCATTATTGTCGTAAACACTGAAGCAGTGGAGATCAATGAAGTTTAGGGTGAAAGGAAAATAATTTTATGATATATTAGAGAGTTTATCTTTCTATTTGGGGATCCGTCAGGGGGTTTCCAACTGGTAAAGGGGTTTAATATTTATGACCGATCCTCAGGTTAGTCATCAATATCATATAGGTGGGGATCCGACTCCTGACATCCCTGCCAATCAGCTGTTTGAGGAAGCTGCACGGCCTCCTCTTAGCTTACCGGACACAGCGCCATACATAGTTTAGTGTCTGTACTTGGTATTGCATGGTACTGAGCTGCGCCTAGGTCACTGTCCTAGGAAGAGGCTGGAACGCTCACCAGGAACTGGACCCCCACTAATCTGATATTGATGACCTTGAGGACAGGCCATCAATATCAAGACCTCAGAAGACCTCTTTCATTTCCCTTAATGACGATATTCACATAGGGGGTCCCCGAGATGGTATCCATAAACTTCCCCCTACGTTGTCAGTTAATAACATGACTAATATAAGTCAGTCCAAGATTCGACATTTTATATTCACGACAAATCAGACCCCGAGCCAATAAAATGCTCCAAATTTTCATTAACTTTATAATCTCCCGGGGAGTGTACGCCTCGTATTATTATAACCATGCTGCAAATTGCAAAGGCTTTTCACCAATTGACAGATAATCAGAATTTCGAAAAATAAAAAATAAAAAAGTCCAGGGTAGAAAATGGTGACTGTGAAATTACATTGCAGTTTATTTCTATAAACTGCGGCTTCGAGTCAAGGAAGGAATTTACTGTTTCCTTCATTTAATATGCAGTAATTGGGCCCCTGCCTTATAAATAATACCGTATAAGTACAAAGGGAAAACAAGGATTTCACATTGTGCCTTAACAGGGTTTGGTGTTCTTCTACCATATCCAGGTTCTTGTCTGCATTAATTTATAAGAGAGACTTTTCGGGTCATGTTACCCCCGGAGGCCATTTCCTGATCCTTGGGATAAAATACTAATAAATACCTTCAAATACGCTATTAATAAGTATATGAACTTATTTAAGGTCCTACCATTCATTAACATTGGCTCTATAGTCAGCAAATGTAAAATCCAGCTTCTCTGCTATATATCTGCATCACCTGTATAAAAAAAATATATCTAATTTCTGCTAGCTGGAAACCATCAACAAGCTGCTGTTGATGGATATGTCAGTTTGTGTCTCTGCTTAGTACGGTTGGGTGCACAAGGGTGTTCTGAGGTGTCTATCGGTCTGAATGACTTGTTCACATAACGCTATGACCTAGAGGGGCATAATAATCTTACAGTGGATGGAAAAGAGCAGTTCCTGCTCTGAAGGACTCAATACAGCTCCATCCGTATTACAAACGTGCTTTCATTGATTGCCCCGGCTCATTAGCCTATGGATCTGCAAAGTCAGATGTTAATGTATGAGTTGGATGTTCATGTTTTGATGAACACCAGATATTACGCCATACAAGACGTAATGTAATTAAAACTAAAGTCCTATGATCTGCACAAATTAACTAGCCTTCTCATTTTTGGAAAAGTTGATAAAATATTCTAAAAATGGCGTTAAAGTTGCATGAGGGTCATATAGGCTGCCGCCGGCAGTTAAGCAGAGCAAGCTTGTTTTTGAACAAGGTTTATGCCCCCCCCCCCAAAAAAACATTAACCAGTCATATTCCAGCTGGCATTTCTCAGGGATATGACTGGACGCCATAGCTCAACGCAGTCATCTTTCTTGTCTCGCTATAAGGCGCTAAGGCTTTTGCAGTCACACAGAGGTTTCTCCAGCTACAGAAACCAGCGCGAGTGCGGGGCTGTATATACAAGCACAGAACTGACCCTATAAGGGAGATTTCATGCAGCATAAATAGCGGTAGAGCGTCGAGCAGTGATGTTATTTAGCAGGGACCACAGCCAGGGCCGGCGGCACTATTTTATACACCTATTCTTTCTTAAAACCTACAATGTGTTTCTCATAACGTCGTTCTCATAAATCTCTGCAGCAATAAAAATATTTCGGAAAAGTAAAATGTGTGCAGATTTTTATATTTATTTTTTTGTCCAGTTGGCTCCGCGAGATATGTCTGTAGGGTCTCCATCAGGAGGACTCATGGGATTAATAACGACTTGTTCCCATGGTCTTAACAATTTCAGGTTGGAGAAATAACTTGGTGACTTATTTTCCCGTACAGATCCATAACTATCTGATTGGAAGGTGTCGTGTTGTCATGGGCCTTGCGTTATCTAATGTTGGGACTTTACATTGATAACAGCAACCTACAGCCAGGTTGAGGTACGATAGATCACTGACAATGGCCTCCAGGCTCCAAGTCACATCTAGATTTGAACCATAATGTAGGAGAATCACAACAGGCCACTGTGAAACCGCTCCAAAAATCCACCTCTTTGATAAAACCACCCCTCATCTAGACCAGATGACCTGTCCAGAGTTCACTTCCACTATATATTATCCTACTGGCCATCTTCTTCGAGAGGACCACTCCTTTAGAAGACCACAGAGGTTTCAATGTAGATACCTGGAAAGGGTGCCGTAAAAAAGATACAACTTGTGCGGCAAAAAAAAAAGGCGCTATATAGCGTTAAACAGTTACTGCTGACAGGAACACCTATAAAGGAAGTCTGTCATATCAATTAAAGGGGTTGTCCAGGATCTTGATATGCTCAGGAAAGGCCATCAATATCAGATCAGCAGGGGTCTGACATCCCACACCACCGCCAATCGGCTGTTGCCTGTAGTTCCGCCACTGGAAGCATGCGCTGGAACTACACAGCTTCATCCATTCTTTAGTAGTCAGAGCTGGTTACTGCAGCACTGCTCCTGTTCAAGAGAATAGGGTCAACATTGCAGTAACCAACTCCATCCACAATGGACAGAACTATGGAGATCTGGAGCTTACTTCCACAAAAGGAGCTACTATCAAACAGTTGATTAGCAGAGTGCCATGATTTGGACACCTGCTGATCTGATACGGATGACATATCCTAAAGACAGGCCATCAATATAAAAATACTGGACAGCCCCTTTAAGGACCAGGTGTCTAGCAACTTGGAAACTTGTCAAGTGCTCAGAACCTAAATAAGAATAAAAAAAATTATGGTTTACATCAATGATGCTACCAACACAAATACAGGTCCTTCTCAAAAAATTAGCATATTGTGATAAAGTTCATTATTTTCTGTAATGTACTGATAAACATTGACTTTCATATATTTTAGATTCATTACACACAACCTGAAGTAGTTCAAGCCTTTTATTGTTTTAATATTGATGATTTTGGCATACAGCTCATGAAAACCCCAAATTCCTATCTCAAAAAATTAGCATATCATGAAAAGGTTCTCTAAACGAGCTATTAACCCTAATCATCTGAATCAACTAATTAACTCTAAACACCTGCAAAAGATTCCTGAGGCTTTTAAAAACTCCCAGCCTGGTTCATTACTCAAAACCGCAATCATGGGTAAGACTGCCGACCTGACTGCTGTCCAGAAGGCCATCATTGACACCCTCAAGCAAGAGGGTAAGACACAGAAAGAAATGTCTGAAGGAATAGGCTGTTCCCAGAGTGCTGTATCAAGGCACCTCAGTGGGAAGTCTGTGGGAAGGAAAAGTGTGGCAGAAAACGCTGCACAAGGAGAAGAGGTGACCGGACCCTGAGGAAGATTGTGGAGAAGGACCGATTCCAGACCTTCGGGGACCTGCGGAAGCAGTGGACTGAGTCTGGAGTAGAAACATCCAGAGCCCCTGTGTACAGGCGTGTGCAGGAAATGGGCTACAGGTGCCGCATTCCCCAGAAACAGCGGCAGAAGCGCCTGACCTGGGCTACAGAGAAGCAGCACTGGACTGTTGCTCAGTGGTCCAAAGTACTTTTTTCGGATGAAAGCTAATTTTGCATGTCATTCGGAAATCAAGGTGCCAGAGTCTGGAGGAAGACTGGGGAGAGGGAAATGCCAAAATGCCTGAAGTCCAGTGTCAAGTACCCACAGTCAGTGATGGTCTGGGGTGCCATGTCAGCTGCTGGTGTTGGTCCACTGTGTTCATCAAGGGCAGGGTCAATGCAGCTAGCTATCAGGAGATTTTGGAGCACTTCATGCTTCCATCTGCTGAAAAGCTTTATGGAGATGAAGATTTCATTTTTCAGCACGACCTGGCACCTGCTCACAGTGCCAAAACCACTGGTAAATGGTTTACTGACCATGGTATTACTGTGCTCAATTGGCCTGCCAACTCTCCTGACCTGAACCCCATAGAGAATCTGTGGGATATTGGGAAGAGAAAGTTGAGAGACGCAAGACCCAACACTCTGGATGAGCTTAAGGCCGCTATCGAAGCATCCTGGGCCTCCATAACACCTCAGCAGTGCCACGGGCTGATTGCCTCCATGCCACGCCGCATTGAAGCATCCTGGGCCTCCATAACACCTCAGCAGTGCCACAGGCTGATTGCCTCCATGCCACGCCGCATTGAAGCAGTCATTTCTGCAAAAGGATTCCTGACCAAGTATTGAGTGCAGAACTGAACATAATTATTTGAAGGTTGACTTTTTTTGTATTAAAAACACTTTTCTTTTATTGGTCGGATGAAATATGCTAATTTTTTGAGATAGGAATTTTGGGTTTTCATGAGCTGTATGCAAAATCATCAATATTAAAACAATAAAAAGCTTGAACTACTTCAGTTGGTGTGTAATGAATCTAAAATATATGAAAGTCTAATGTTTATCAGTACATTACAGAAAATAATGAACTTTATCACAATATGCAAATTTTTTTAGAAGGACCTGTATTTAGTAGAACTAGAACTACAGAATGATCAAGGAAGTCAAAGTCTGAAGACTGTGGACCTTACTACATCTGGGACAAGGCACATGACTGAGCAACACAAAGCATCCCCAGTAGTAAGAAGTCCAGGGATGGAATTACCACCATTACAAGTCATCCTTCCTTACCTTCTAGAAAATTGGGCTCATAGCCCTTTTAGGCCCAATAAAAGACCTGTCTGAAGCTGAAAATTGAATAGATGACTTCTTATTCATCTTCCAGACTTAGAAACATAGGTGCTCTGAATCAATGGAGCTGTTCATTAGAATAGCCCCTCTGCACAGTGACATCGTAAATCCTAGCAAAAAGTCGCTGCCAATTTGCCTCCACCTATGACCAACTAGACTTTTTGGCCAAGCATGACTGTGCCCCACCACTCTTAAGATTCTAGTGATTTTTTTCTCAAACTGTCAATAAAATTCCTGTTCCTGACGAGACTCTCACATGTCCATTTGTTCCCCAGTCACCACTTAAAACATGATGACCTCCAGTCATTCCTGCACAGTGTCTCCCAAGGTCTGAGATATAACATCCCGTGCCGCTTTCTGATACGGATATTCTTTCAAAAGCAGTGTTTCTCATCCTACCACGCCAACATCTAAAAATCAAACAACTGATGGTATCTAGTCTTCGAGCTAGTGGGCAATGTTCTTCTGTTGTGACTGTAGCTATGAGTCAGAGGCTATTAACCAGACTCCCACAATTGGAGCTGTGGTGAGTGCCCCCCCCTCCCTTGTCTGAAAGTCAGTTAACAAGAGGATGAGGAATGATTTACACAAAAGGGGTCATTGATATAAAAGCAACGGAGAAGTCGAGGAGAACAGCCGGGGTCATTCTACTCTAAGGCGCCTTGTTTCACATGTTCAGTCTCTGCATCGTTTTCTTTGTGGCTTATTGGGAAATAAGGATGAGAAACCCCTTTAAGGACACTTTAACATAACATGGACTCGGCTCTATTAAGGAACTTTTTTCCTTTGTTTTTAAGGCAGAAGGGTAAGTTTTTGTTTCCTCGATATCTCATATCCTGTGCCTCGGAA
Source organism: Bufo gargarizans (assembly GCF_014858855.1). Lineage (NCBI taxonomy): Eukaryota > Metazoa > Chordata > Amphibia > Anura > Bufonidae > Bufo > Bufo gargarizans. The sequence goes on along the minus strand of NC_058084.1, from coordinate 476,648,578 downwards.
AACCATTCAAGTTAACTTGGGAATGGGACATTCTCTCATTTGACATCCTTTTAACAGGTTGGCCCATCTGTGACATTGAAGGCACATCGCCTGGATATGCCATCAATGTTAGATAGGTTCAATCAAAAAGTGACAAAAACCCACGTCACTATTTGCGGCTTGCAGCGCCGAGGATTTACCGTAAGATAACTAGAGACATTTTCCTTTGTATTTTGGAATGTTAGATAGGTGCTGGTCCCACCTCCGAGACCCATTCTTATCTCCAGAAGTGAAGGACAGTGCACCACGCATGCACAGCATGCTCTCCATTCACTGCTGTGAGTTCCAAAAGTAGCTCAGCAAGAGCGCTCGGCTATTTTCAGAAGTCGCACAGCGGTGAATGGTGAGCGCACTGCGCAAGCGCAGCCACGTCTCTATTCCCTACAATGGAACTGCTGGAAAAAGTCAAGCTGGGGATCAGTTATTTTCAGGGCTCCCATAGTGTGGAAGAAGGGAGGGTGGTTGCACAAAGCCCGGCTGCTCTCTGTTCACTTCAGTGACCCCCATTCTGGAGATAGGTGCAAGTCCCACCTCTAGGACCCGCTCCTATCTGACACTGATCGGATATCTTAACGTGAACATATCCTATAGAGGTTCAGGCACGTGACCCTGGGAAACACGGTCCATGTGCAGCCACATCTTCCAGACTGAACGCGGCTTCCCCGACTTAGCAGACACACCCAACTGGTAACACCCATCTGGACCAGAAATTAGAAAAACATGGCTGCTTCTTAAAAAAAAAAAAAAAAAGGACACACCTGTCCATGGGTTGTGTGTGCTAATGCTGCTCAGCGCCACTGAAGTGAATGGGGCTGAGCTGCAATACGATACACAACCTTTGGAGAGGTGTAGCAGTGTTTTCTCCTGTACAACCCTTTTGAATGCCAAGATTCTGTCTGTCTTAAGTCACCACTAGAGGGAGCTTGTTAGTTTCTGCATGATGTGTTATTATTGAGTTTAATGTACCAGTAGTGTGCAGTAAGCTTCCAAGGGGACTTTATACTTTATGAAATAAACTCAACTGCTGCAGAACCTCTTTTTAAAGGGGAAACTAAACCTTTATGGAAGGCATTAGAGGCATAACATAAATTGGCCTGGGCCTTTTCAAAATCTGGTTTTGCAGACACTAAGGGGTGTGTATCTGTGGCATCCACAGTGCCTCATGTGCGTTCCAGCCTCAATGCCCCCCCCCCCCCCCCTCAATCTCTGGACACTATAAAGATATCATTAGAAAAGAATCAGCATAGCAGGTAAGATCTAGAAGAGGGGTTGTGCAGAATTACAAAAACATGACAACTCTCTTCCAGAAACAGCACCACCCCTGTCAGTGGGTTGTGTCCGGTATTGCGACTTCGCTCTTTTGAACTGAATGGGGCAAGATGCAATACCACATATAACCTGTGGACGGGTGTGGTGGTGTTTTTGGAAGTAAGCTGCCATCTTTTTCTACTCCTGGACAATTCCTTTAAAGAGCACCTGTCAACGGGGGGTCAACCATATTACGGCAGGCATAGAGTTTATCCTGCTGATGTAAAAATTAGTTTTGGCGGTTCCCGAGAGAAAAAAAAAAAGGACTTTCACTCTTTATACAAAAGAGGGTCGTGGCCAGCACTAGAAAGCTGATCAGCTGAGGTGTACTAATGGTCTTATTTGCATAAGGAATAAAAGTCTCTTTTCTCTGGAACACTGTAACTGATTTTCACAAGACATGGGTAATTTGAATCAGCAGAATCAACCTCACCATACATTGTCTGGTTTAACAGAGTTGCTCCTGCTGGGAGTTGCACTTTTACTGTCTTGTACTGTCAATACAGAGCAATTTCAGAAGCAAAGCTTAGAAGGAACCAAGGGGTTAATACACCCACGCTCCTTGGAAGTGCACCCAGTACAGAGGGATGTGTACAGTAGGAAAACATTAACTGCATCTAATAGGAGCTGTAACTGAAGCGCTGTGATTTTATGGCCGATGGGCGAAATTGTTGCAGTATGACTCACGAGCTGGCGTCCCATGCGGCTGGGGACTCGCCTTCCCTCGCACATGATTGCTGAGCTCCTCAATAAGTCGTTAGCATCATTCTCTGCACTGTCAAAAGCCATTACAATGAAGCATCTTCAGAAGCCGTCGCCAATCCACGGCTTGTTTTGTTGCGGCCTCTTTGTTTTCCTGCCTCTTTTTACATTTGGCACTCATAGTCATGGCCCTGTCAAGTGCCATTTCCTCCTCACTGTGTCACCGCCATTCAGATGAGTGACGAAAGAGGCCGAGATGAAGAGTGTAACTGTCAGTGCCAAAGCTACGAGACCTGGCGAGGAATTATAGCGGATTCACACACAAAAGAAAGGAAGGTAATTCAAAAACATACAAAAGTAAGTTTGCATGGGCTGAAACGGGCAGCTGCATGGTTTATATATTAATGAGGATGTCCCAACTGGATGGCAAGTTAGTCACATATTGTTGGCCATACACAGAGGTCCTCCAGTTTGGAAGATGCTCTTGCTCTATCTGGTCTCCATTCTACTGCAGGTAAGAGGAGGGAGAGGATCCGCAAGTAGGTGATCCACCATCTATGATGTTCATACAACCATCATGGAATTCGAAAAGGGGCTATCCAGCTTGGAATTTTTTCAGATACACCCCAAAGTGTTTTTGGTGACTTTCTGACCTCCATACTGAAGACCTATACAGTCACCTTCTGTAATACACACTAGGAGTAATCGAAGACACCAACTTTTCTGCAGTATTGAAGGTGACCATGCCGTGTGTTGACGGGCAAGTAGCCATCTAAACTCATTAGGGAGCTCCTCGAAAACTCTTCCCTTGCAGAGACTTCAAGTGAAAATGATGCGGTCCCCAGAAGCGTATCAGGGAGTTTAAGTCTAAAGGGGTTTTCCAGGTTATTGATATTGATGACCGATCCATAGGTCATCATTATTATCATTTATAGCTAAAACCCCTTTCCATGCTTTGACGTCAATGTAATGTTGAGGAGCTGGAGGATGGATGATGTTGATCCGCTATTATTCTACTCATCAATCCATTTTTTTTATGGAATAAGTGGAATTGTGGGTAGTAATTAATAATATAATTGGAAACAAATTGCTTGAATATGCCCAATGAAAGGTGTCAAACTAAAAAGACAGGGATCAAGGGGTGGGCATAATGCAGGCTTCTTGGGAAAAAACTGGTGCTGGAGATGAAGGTCACTCCCTATCAATTTCTTATTCACAACCACAAAACTCGATTGGGCAACGTTAATCATTCCCAACAGGAGGAATTTCTTTCCCATTCCAGGGAAAACTCAAAAGAAGCCTGGGGGTACATACAGCCCATGGTCTTGAAATGACTCCACCCTGCTCTGTACTGATGAACAAGTGTCTGCAGATGGGTTTCCTTTTGGAGAAGGCTCTTGGTTTGACTAATATCCTTAGCTATGTCACAAGGCCTGTTAGCTACCTCCAATACGTGGCACTACTGAGACAGATTTATTTCTCTTGGAAAGTAGCTAATCTGCATGTCCTGTTTCCCAAGAAGCATTGCAAGGTCTTTAAGACTCCCTACCCCAGCTCTGGTGCTCTCCATAAGGACAAACAGTATCCCATGAGACCTACTGTCTACAGCGGAATCTACCTTTTGTTTCACTCCTATTTCTTCGTAAATTGTAAGCTCTTGTGAGCAGGGCCCTTTTGTGTCTCTGATTTTGTCTGTGCATGTACCCTCTGATTTATAGTGATGTGGAATCGGCTTCACACTATATACTGTGCATGCGCCGTAGGGCTCCAGTCCTGTTCCTTTCCAATGCCAGTCCTCTGTTCCAGTGTTCCTTGACTGTACAATTCTTGCACAGTACATACTGTGAAGCCAGGCAGTAGTCTGCCCCTGCGCGAGATTTGGCAGAAGGAAACTGTGACATTGGATGGAACGGGGGAGGCGCTAGGACTTATTTAGAGGGGAGGTCTTGGGCACTTGGTGCATTATTAACATATCAAAGACAGTTTTCTAGGTGATTGGAATGCTGCAAAAGGGACAAAGGTATGTTTGACATGATATGTGTCATTTTTAGTCCATGAAAATAAGGTGTCAAGCTCCCTTTAAAGTCTGCCATTGTAATGATATAGAGCAGGAGGAGCTGAGCAGATTGATATATAATTTGATGGAGAAAAATGTATTATAACTTGAAACTTATTGATCTAAACCCCTGCTTCTAATGCTTAGGAGTCCAGTGGGCGGTCTTACTCAATGACCGCCCACCGGACTTCTAAGCATAGATAGAAAAAGCAAGAAAATCAAGAAAATTACCCCACAAAACTATGTATCAATCTGCTCAGCTCCTCCCGCTCTCTAACATACTGCAGGCAGAAAAGTGATGAATCCAAGGACGCAGCTTTACAAAAGGTAGATCGGAAAGGTGAAGAATCACTGTACGATGAACCGTGGGTCGCACCCGTTCCATCCTTGACACTGGTGTGGCATGGAAAATGCAGAAGACACTGAGGTCATCCATGGTCTGTGGCATCTGGAAGAGGAGTACTCGTTCCATGCCGGCTTCTCACATCGACAGCTTTTCAAAATTTCGAACAAAGGGCCCATGAATAATTGAGGGGTGCTTCGCGAATATACCTGGTGGTAAGTGTCAGCGGACGTCTTTCTGTCATCCTTCCTGAGGGTAGAGCTGGAACAGACGTGAAGCCCTAACCCCAGGCATTCCTGTAGGTTGCGCTCAGTCTTGCTCGGAGCTGTGGGTGCTCTGGGGTTCCTGAGGTTAATCTCACTCTGCATGCTACGAGCAGATGTGATATCTGCTAGATGAAAGCCACACGCGGCCCGGACAAGCGCTCTTAATTAGCATGCCTTCCTATACATATGCTGCTTCTATATTTTTGGCAGTGAGTAAATAATCTTGTTAACATAACATGGTTGTAAAAATTCATACATCACCTCGTGAACTGCGAGTAAATGAATGCATTACACTGGCAGAGAACATTCCCTTTCCTCCCTAAAGACTAATAATGGACATGTCGTATTTTTTTTTAGTCAATAAGAGAAGCGGAGGAAGCCGTGAGGGAGCATGACGTCAGCTCATATAGCAGATTATAGACCCGTCACCAGCGGCTGGCGTTATAGGTCGGGATCAGAGCGCTACATATTGGGTAATGGCCAATTAGAACACTGACTCCTATATATAACCCTCCCCAATTAAGGACTCCCATAATGCCACGGCTAAACTCGGGGCTCGAGACGTTTTTTAATTTCGCTCTCCGAGGTAACCCCGCAGGTTCCCATGCTGTAAGTAAAACTTCTGTAGAATATCAAATAAAGCCATGGAACGATTTAACGTGGTTGTACGTCGTCTGCTTGGATCAGGAAAAGAGGGAGCTTTGACGTAATTAATGGCCTAGGCCATAAGGGTAATGAATAGTGCAGAATATACATCTACGATTAATTACCCGGATCTGAGTTGACAGGTATGGGGGGGGGGGGGGTCAGGTTAACCATGTCTTCCTCTTCCATCGCTTGTTTTATTTGCTCCTTTTACTGCTTGGTTGCTTGAGAGATTGCTCAGCTATTGCATGTACAGCGGCGTCGATAGCACCAGGCATCCAGACCTGGATTTTTGGCCTGGCGCCCCGGATCTTTGAATAACTGCCACTTACAACTGCATCTCCATCCTCAGGACGCAGATACGGTTGAATACTGTGGCAGAGCCGGGAGCCGTCAGCTCCCTGCTCTGCCATTCCATCTTGGGCCGCTTTTGGTCTGCAGCCCCACTGAGACACCAGGGTGGCACTCCTCAGTAGTCGTTATATCACATTAGGATGTGAGGGACCATGTCTCATAGACTGCAGAATCTATGTTCATCGGGAGGTAAGTATTTGTGTTGTTTTTTTTTCATTGTGGCGCTATCCCTAGGTGGGAACAATAAGTGGGCACTATTATTGAGAGGATGGCACAGAGGGGCACCATAACAAAGAAGGAGGGAGCACTATTACTATTACATAGTGTGGAACTCTAAAGGGGGTGATATTACTGAGAGGGGTGCACTGAGGGGCCAACGTTACATTGTGTAAGACACAATGGGGACACTATAACAAACTGGGGGCACTACAAGGTATCATTACTTACTAGAGGCACTAAGGGGCCCCAAAACAGAGTGGGATGGCCACCAATACTTAGTGTGGGGCACTGTGTGGGTGCGACTACACTACACTAGAGGACATTAAGTTGTCAACAATACTGGGAGCGGGCACTTGTGTGTGGGGGTACCATTACTGTGGGGGCACAAAGAGTGCCACTACTACTGTGGGGGCAATAAGGAACCATTATTGCTGTTCACTATTACTGCGTGGTGCATTATTATTGTGTGGTGCACCATGGAGTGAACAACTTCTATAGGGGGCACTGAGGAACCATTATTACTGTGTGGTGCAGCAAACTCTGCAGTGTGAGGTAGTGTATCTAAGGCTACTTTCACACTTGCGGCAGAGAAATCCGGCAGGCAGTTCCGTCGCCGGAACTGCCTGCCGGACCCGGCAAAACGTATGCCAACTGATTGCATTTTAAGACTGATCGGGATCCTGATCAGTCTTACAAATGCATTGCAAGAACGGATCAGTTTCGATTTATATTTTTTTCCACATTTTTACCAGTCTGGAAGGATGGATCTGGTATTCCGGTATTTTGAATTCCACATCCGGCACTAATACATTCCTATGGAAAAATTCTGGCAAGTCTTCAGTTTTTTTGGCTGGAGAAAAAACCTTAGCATGCTGCAGTATTATCTCCGTCCTGATCAGTCAAAAAGACTGAACTGAAGACATCCTGAACGGATTGCTCTCCATTCAGAATGCATGGGGATATGCCTGATCAGTTCTTTTCCGGTATAGAGCCCCTAGGACGGAACTCTATACTTATGAAATTATGTTACTCTATGACCGTACATCTTTGGGTAATGGGTTGCAGGCGATGCATGGTAGCTGACAACGAGAATGTTTGTTTAGTTTCTAGCAGGAGGGGTTGCCAGCATCTGAGCGTGAGAGCACTCCATTGCACAGGTAGAGGCGGGCTGGAGGCCGAGACGTGTGAAGTGGGGCTATGCTCACTGTAGCTCTGGGGAGTGTGGCGACCCCCGGGCGCTTACCAAGCACAGCACTGTACACCGTATAGCGGCTTTGCTTGGTATTGCAGCTCAGCCCCATTGACTTCAAATAAGAGTGCTAACTAGAATGAACTGCAACCATCAAGCTTTAGTGCCCTATATGAGAGTTGTAAACACCAAGCATATTATGCCTCTGTACTGTGAAGAAAGAAAAAGGAAATGTTCTCTTTCTTTAAACACCAATATTACAACAAGTCTGTACTGTTCTTTTTAGCTTAGACATGCCTGTGCTGCACAGTTTGGGAGGGGTCCCCTTAAGTTGAAATGTGGCCCTATTGAATCCATAGCTCGGAGAGTTACACTGTGTAAGCCCATCTCAACCTTTTACAAAGAGATAATGGGGAACCAGGAGTCACCACTGAAATGCTCGTTTGATAGATGGTGTGAAGGAATTGAGCTCTACATGGCGGTCCACGGCGGAGAGTGCTAGAGACCAATTTATTCCGGTTAAGTGGCTACACAGGGTGTACCTGACACTGGTGTGTTTATTCCTTATATGTAGCCTTCCTAATCCTTCATGAACCAGATGTGGAGAACAGAGGGGTTCACTGTTTCACATGATTTAGTCTTGTCCGGTAATACAGCAGTATTGGAAATGTATATCTGAGTTTATTAGCTCTAAATTGGCGCTTCAAGGAGTCCGCTCCCCAAAGGTTTGCCTTTACTGGGATTGGTTACAGATCTGATTCCCGAAACGGTTGTATTGACTATGTGTTCCCGCGTCAACAGATGTTGATCTCAGTACTGCAGGAAAAGGGAAAGGTGACCTAGGAGCCTCAGACACAGAACCCAGCGGCAGAGACCAGGTAGGTATGATCACCACTGTGGATCAGACACTCTGAGAGGCCTGTCTTACTCTTGGATAACCCCTTTAAGGCCTTTATTTGAGGTATTTTTGTGAAAATAGTGTCCATTTTACGGAAGTCTTTTGAGAGGCAAGAGGAGGGGTTCTTGAGGGAGAAACGATTGAAGGAGCTGATCTTTCTGACCACTGTACTGATGGTAACAGGCAGGCAACGAGGGAGGAAAGCTACTGGTTGGAATTATTAAAAATCAGGAATGTTGCGTTGATATTACTGGGATTCGAAACTGTTGGGGAAATGTCCTTTTTAATCAGGAAGATATAAGGTTAGAGTTATAAAGGCCTACAAGTGGGGCCTCTGCTAACGAGATGGATTCATATCCAAGTACCATTTCTTTCCCACAATTGATGGAAGTTTGAAGAACTCTACTTGAGGCGCAGATTACAATGGCCGACCTAGTGAGTGCTGTCAATTCAATTAAGGGTAATACGTCTCAAGGCTCTGATGTCCTTCCTTTTGAAATCTATCAAAGATACAGAGAGGTGTTGATCCCATGTCTATCGGAGGTTATCATGGAGTCTGCCAAGGTCGGGAGGTTCACAGATTCAATAGCAGAGGAGATTATTGCCATCATTTTTTTTAAAGATGGTAAAGACCCACTTGACAGGGATTCGTACAGACCGACATCCCAGGTATTAAATTGGTTGCAAAAGTTCTGTCTGGAAGGCTGAGCAGGCTGATTGCATCCTGACCAGTGTGAATTTATCCCAAACAAATACACTTTACGTCTTCTCATTGCTGGAGGGGGGTCCGGCTCCATCCTATCTTTGGATGCCACCAAGGAGTTTGAGAAGGTGGAGTGGGACTTCCTCTGTAGAGCTATGGACAAGTTTTTTATCGGTTGGGTAAAGTAGTTGTACAGCTCCCCAAGTGCTAAAATAAATAGTGACGGGAGACTTGAATTAACTATTTGTGTATCCAGAGTTACACCTCACGGCTGTGCTTTGTTCCCATTGTTGTTTGACATATTTGATAAACCACTGGCGTTATCTATCAGGCAGAATAGTGAGAATCGTGGCTTCGGTCCCGGTGGCAGTCGTAACAAGACCTCTCCATGCAAACGGCATTCTGTTTTGTATGAGGGACACTGCCAATACCCCTTCCAAAGATTAAACAGGCGGTGGAGGAGGTTGGGCACTTATCCGGACGTGAAATTAATTGGTCAAGAATACTCTTTTTCCATTAGAGGAAGTGCCTCTGCCTACCTTCAATCAATATTTGGGTATCAAAATTACAAAGAATTTGGAAAAAATATGTGAAACTTAATTTGATGCGATTAATTTTCAAGACTAAGGCTACTTTCACACATATATCAAAGAAATCTGCCGGAGTTCTCATGATCCGGCACAGCCAGAGAGTGCTGTATGCGAACTCAACCCCATTGACTATAATGGGATGCGGCAGGGATCCGGCCTCTCGCCGGCACATCAGCTAGGATTAACGAGGCAAAAATTGCTGAACACAATGGAATTTGTCCAGCCGAATCCCCACCGCATCCCTTTATAGTCACTGGGGTCCAGTAGGCTATTCAGCACATGGCTAAGAAGAGCATCGGAGCATGAACTGCTCCGATGCTCAAGTCAGGGGGGCTGCCTGGGTGAAAACGGGGGTATGTCCGGGTTCGGCACAGACCTCTTTAAAGCTACTCAGAAAGAATTGCACTTATTATAATGGTAGTTTTGCTACAATTTTTATACTTATTAAAAACATGTCCTGTTTGTAGATAATAAATATATATTAATTTAAAAAAATATGAATTTCCTAACATGGGGGAGGAAATATGCTAGAATAAAGATTATATTATATGTGTAGGGTGGTGGTGGGGGGCTTATATCTTCTATATTTCAAGGGATACATTCACTGCTCCAGTATATTTATATCAATCTGGTAGCTCAGGGGACGTGTCCTGCTCAGGGGTGTGCCTTTTCTGCTGCAGCTCTCTCCCTATCACAGCTCGTTGAAAAATGGAACTAAGCATGTGTGTCCACCTCAATGAGGTGGACATAGAAATAAGAAAAAGAACAGCAGTGGCTATACTACATTTTTAAATTACATGTAATCACGAAAGTGTTTAGATCCAAGAGCTGGTTTGAAAACTGCAGAATATTTTTCCCGGAACAATGCCTTTAACAAGTGTTGGATAACTTTGAAAGAGATGGTTGGTATTAGGAGTTCACCTGGATTTACCCCTTTATGTGGCAATTCTAATTTAAAGAAGATTATTAACATGTCTGATGTGTGGTTTTGAAACAGAATGGGTATATATTATATTCTATTTTACCCGCATTTAAACCGGGTGATATAAACTCTTATGACACTTCTCGATCGTTGGAACTGGCGTAGGAATTATCAATTACCGTATATTCAGCATTTCTTAGATCCAGTGACTACGTGTTGCTGGATATTGAATCCAATGAGAGTACTGATTATTTGGTACAAGAACCAGGAAGTATGGGGAGGACGTCTCAAGTATATAAATTAATATTTTGCGGTTCCTTAGAGGAGATAAGTCACACTTTCCTAGTCAACCAGGGTGGAGTGGGGATGTAGAGGCCTGAATCAAGAGTGTTGGAATAGGACATATAGGAATACGGGGAGAGTATCACTGAATGGTAATCACATTGGGGTGCAATTTAATAATTCTTCACAGGTTATATGTTGCTACAGAATTATTGAGTAACTGAGTATATTTTGGCAAGATTATTACAAAAGTTTGGATATCTAAAGAGTCTCCAAATCTACAGGCATAACCAGGTACACAAAATAAGGGATCATGAAAGAATATTATTCAAAAAGAGCAGGAATATCAGGAATACGAAGCGTTGGTTAAACTTTGGTCAAGTTGGGATAATTGTTAAACATGCGACAGATATTTCCCATTGAGAATTGTGTGGATGAATCCTTAATTTGATCGGTGGGTGGGTCGGACACCCAGCACCCCTGCCGATCAGCTGCCGGCACCAGAAACTATAAAGAGCGCGGAGCCTTCTGCTTCAAGCTCCGTTCACTTCCGTTACAATCTATTACTGTCATCTCTCCCCTTTACTGCCTCGAGTGAGCACAGGGTGATGCAGGAACTTTTCTTCATGTCATCACCCCTTTACTACTCACAGCCTGTTAAAGTGGTCACACACATTAGTCTAAAGTTGATCAAAACAGATGATTTTAGACAAAACAAATCTGTTAAAATTAATTGACGAACAATCGTTTTAGCAGCCCAATGACAGACCATCACTGTGTCAAAAGAAGTCGCCCATGTTCAATAGTTTTGTCCGATAGTCAGACGAAAGAGCTTTCATTCAAAGGAAGATCATTTGTGAATGAAAGATCTTTTTTTGAAAGAACGTTTCCAGAAAGATCTTTAGTTAATCGCCCAGTTTCATTGAATATGTATGGCTAGTTTGAGCAACTGTAACGGCCAACATGTACTACAACATGTGGCCATGTCTGTTAATCAATCCTCAACTAGATGACTGTCCAACTGCTGTTCAACCCTCAACCAACTTCTACCTAATGTGTATGGCCACTTTTACAGTTGTCTCTCCTCCTGTACATCCCATAGTGACCTCGGGGGAGGGGGATAGAGGAACTTTTCTTCATGTCATCACCCCTCTTTACCAATCTTAGAGTGTTACTGTCGTCATTCATCCTGTACAAGTGACCCCAGTAGGATACTGGAAACTTTACCAAGCAAAGAGGATGCCCACTGAATGTCACTATCTGGGAGTAGTTCCTTTTTTTTTTACTACTAAAAGAGTGAAAGCAGCTACTGATCTAATCATCCCCTGCACTTCATCAGGCCAATTGTCAACTTCGTGACTCAGATATTTAATGGCATCTGAATTGCAGAGATTTATTTAATCTCTTTATTTTTGGTGGATATTTGATGATATGTACATGTTGACATACGTAGATATAAAGGAGACATGGATGAACTATGGATATCTTGAACTTCTATTTAAGGAGATGATAAATATTTAAGACTTTCACAGCTTTAATTCAAAATTGCATGATGACGCCCAAAATTGTATAGTGCTGGGGGGGGGGGGCATTTTCCCAATATGCCAGGTATAATGTAATGTTTTTCATTTTATTAATTTATGAAAATTGTCCTGAAACCACACACCCGCACCCCCATAGTGAAAGGTTTGAAGGCACAGTGTCACTAAAATAGAGTAATTTGAAAGTTGGATTAGAAGAAGTGTCAGACTGGCAAAGTTAGACATGGGTATAACACTAAGTCTACTCCGAGATAATATTATAAGGGATGCAGGACCATGAACAAGGAGGACACATCGACAACCTATGAAAAGGAAGAAGAAACAGAGAAGGCCCAGTTAACCACAGTCCATATGGTCTATAAGGTCACATCGACGATGCTCGGACCTCCCTTTATAAACCAGGACAGAGCGATGCCCGGTACTTGGGGAATCGAGCTGTCCTTGTATTACATAGATGTCCATTACATGGGCAACCATATAATATCTAATAGTAGGCAGATTTTTGGTGGTTGCCAGGAGCAGGACCTGAAATTATCACCTGACTGGCACGGCAGTTGTATTCTGAACAGACAATCCCTGTTGGTATGGTAGAACATCAACTAAAATGCTCCTCTAGCCAAACATGAATACTGGCCATCAGACTCCTTTTGTTGAGTTGTGTTTTATTCTCTTCAGTTTCTGACTACTCCCTGTCAGCCATTTTAGCTCTCAAATTTTACTCTCATCTGGTCACCTCCAAAAAAAAAAAAACATAATAGTTCTCCTGAACCCTTATGTATCTATGTTCAGCTTTTCTCTTATCCGCTCATTCATTTGTGTTCCAGACATCTCCCATCCTCAGTTTATGGTACAAAGGGAGGTTACTTCCTGTCAGTAATTTTTATTCAACAGGGCCTACTATCTCTGTCACCTGTACTATTTGGAAAGTCCTATTTTTGGCACCTTGCGTTGGAAATTTTAGCCTTCAAAAACCCCAAGCTCTGCAGCTACAGAGATATAAAAGAGTGCAGACACCTATCAATCTTTGCTGACAAGGAAGTAACTTCTTGCGTAAAAAACAAAACAAAACAGATGTCTGTAGCATGAAGTTGTCTAGGATCAGGAAAACATGGCTGCCTTATTCTAGAAACAACGCCACACCTGTCCATGGGCTGTGTTTGGTATTGCAGTTCAGCAACATTGATGTAAATGTCAACAGATGTGGTGCAATTTATGAACTCAAGTGGTCACGTATTACATACCATGGACAACCCCTTAAAGAAAAGACAAACTTAACACAGTTTCCACCATCCTAAAGCTCAGTAAGGTTTTCATTGTTGGCAGGAGTAGTGCATGGAGTTACATGACAAGCTTTCTTCTCATCGTAATTCTCAGAATTTCCTTTGGGTTTCCTTGGTTTTAGCGATCAGCGTATCATAATAGAGATATCCAAGGCTGTTGATGTTTCTTCCTCCAGTCCAGCTTATGTCACCACAACTGCCTGGAAGCTGCAGAGAGCAGACCACTGATCTTACCCACCACCAACTAGAGAAATGAGGGTGAGGGCACAGAGCTACAGTGAGGCTCCTCCAAATGGCCACCTCCTTTCTAGACCAGATTTCCTGTGAGAGATTTTAGTCCTGTCATATACTTTACCTACTGACCATCTTCTCTGAGAAGACCACCTCTCCAGGAGGCCATTTTGAACTGAATTTTGTTTGGTTGTCGCAAAGAGGTTTCAATGCAGTAGAAAGTTATGGATCAACTATTAAAGGGGTATTCCCATCTCAGACAGATAGGTGAACAGACAGATAGATAGATAGATATGAAATAAATAGATAGATATGAAATAGATAAATGGAGAGATAACAGATGGATAGATGAATATGATAGAGAGATAGATAGATAATAGATCGACAGATATATAATGTATATGAGATAGAAATTAGATAGATAGATAAATTGCTTTCAATGCTGTAAAATTATAAAGTAATACTCAGCTCACCGATCCCCTGCCCCCCCCCCCCCCATTCCATTGCTTGCGGCATCAGGGAGAGGTGACGCTGCAGCCAATCCCTAATCTGCTACAGACACTGATTGGCTGCAGTGGTGCACGTCTGTCTTGAGACAGACCATAAAGTCGAGACCGTGATGAGATCCAGAAAGCACCGGGATGGGATTTTTAGAAAGTTTCACCAATGACAACCAATCGGATAACGCTGAATGAAAGCTCACCCCTGACTGGTACACATATCACATGCTTCATACCTCTCCGACATCGTAGATCCAGATCCGTCCTTCGGAGTCGCCGACCGCCACTTCTCGGCCGCTCTGAGCCCAGCGGACCCGGTTGAGCGCGGACGCTCCTTCCACGGTTGTGCTCGCAGTGGGGACCTTCCATTTTGTTGGAAAAAGAAAACATAAAAACTATTACTACGGTGGGGCGAGGACAAAGATAATACAGACTTGGAAACGGTCAGTGCAGTTAGATGGGATGCACGCCCCCTGCAGACATCTCCTGGTAACTCCTGGCGCGGGTAAACAGGGATTTATTGTTCTCGGATCACATCCCCCACTGGGCAAAAAAATAAAATAAAAATACAAGGTATATTTTTCCGTAATATATGGCACAGAGTTTTATTTCCCTGTTATTCCCAAAAAGTATGCAGTGCAGACCACAACAGCCTAGGATCCGGCCGTGCAGCTCTGAGGCGCTTGATAACTTGGAACATTCCTTGACTACAACTCCCAGCATGTCTGCCTAACTGATAAACCATCACTCTACACCATTATTCTCTATGCGCAAATATGTCGTCTATGCAACTGCACTCAAAACCTTTCGGGAGGGAGTTATTTTCCCTGCCCTTTAAAGGGAGCCTGTCAGCAGGAAGGTCACTGATCAACCAGGTACAGAGCCTTGTAGGGCTAGCTCAGCTGAATGTAATGATACCTTTCACTTATAATCCATATGCAAATGATCAGTTAAGTGCACTGAGGGCGGGCCCAAGCCACTCTGTGCACCTTTGCTCCTACTGCTTCCTCTGCCAGCCCCTCTCTGACATGAAGAAGCAAATTACTATGCAGAAACCTGGCCCTGTCCATCAAGTACGGCTGGCAA
The DNA here is from genome assembly GCF_014858855.1 of Bufo gargarizans. Classification (NCBI taxonomy): domain Eukaryota; kingdom Metazoa; phylum Chordata; class Amphibia; order Anura; family Bufonidae; genus Bufo; species Bufo gargarizans. Next base: position 476,633,424 of record NC_058084.1, on the reverse strand, counting down.
AGGAGGCAGGAGGCCATAATGGCTTGGACCCCCCTCCGGTGCACTTTACTGTTCATTTGCATATGGATCATAAGTATTTTTTCTCCAGAACGAAATAACGGATCGCTAAGTGAAAGGTATCTGTTTTTGTCTCGTTAGTTCTTCCGGTCCGCCATTTTGATTTCCACCAGGTCACTGGCAGCTGAAGCAGCTCTGCAATGACAGGACCCCAACAAACAGCTCCCCCGATCTTAGTCGGACATCTATTAGAGCAATAATAGGACCCCAACAAACAGCTCCCCCGATCTTAGTCGGACATCTATTAGAGCAATAATAGGACCCCAACAAACCGCTCCCCTGATCTTAGTCGGACATCTATTAGAGCAACACGGGAGGGGGGTGAAGGATCTCTAATAAGATTTTTCCTGAGTGGGATTCGGTCTAAAGCCGGCCTTAAACACATCCCCCGCTCCAGCACTGCCAAGTCCATGGAAAGTTAATGAAGCAATGATTTTGGAATGTGGAAGAGAAATCAGATATAAGAAATTTAAAGGGGTTGTCCAGTTTAGAAAACCCTTTTTGATGCAGAGGGGGTTCCTCGTTGAGGACCTTCATGTATTATTGCCTACTCCACCTCTGGAGGACCTAGGTCAGTGCATTGTATGGACAGTCAACTGATTCCCATGAGAACTGTGTAATACTACTTTCCCCTGCGGAGGCGCTGCAGGGAAACTGAACACTTCCTGCCAGGCTCCTACATAGATTAACCTGATCACTGGGGATTCTAGCAATGGGGGGGGGGGGGGACGCCCTGTGGTCAGTTTATCATCAGTAACCCTTCTAATGAAAGCGACTGCACATAGCAGGCGACCCCCTGAGCTGCTCATACACATCTGATTCAGCTTGCCCAAAATCAGCCATTGTGGGTAGGTGTGGCTTTTAGTTGGCATGCCATACCCTAACAGTCCTCCCAACAACAGATATCAAGAAAAAAAAAAAGAGGATCGGGCATGTGCGACCTTCACCATCCTGATCCTTTCTTGTGCCCCTGTCACCCTCTCCCACTAAAATGGCCCATATTAGCCAAATGCATCATTTTTATGTTTACAGAGAAGTTGGGGGTGATGGCGGGCCAAACTGGTACGGCGGTCTCAACTCATAAGCATGGCCAGCATCACTGGATATTGCTGGAGCGCTATGCATTGTACTGACCTAACGAATAATCACTGTGTGTCTATGGCCAGATTTGCACATCCATCTAAGGCCGTATTCACACCTGCAGTTTTCGTGCATTTTTATTATCCAAAATTAAGAAGTACAGTAAAGTAAAGCAATGCCTTTTCCGCTCTGTTTAGGATCCACTCCTGGCTTTGGCTAGAAAAACTGCACCAGAAACTGGATTGAAAATTTTATGTGTGAATACGGCCTAAATCATATCTGTATAATTTGGGCTTACGGAATATTTTGTAGCAGTAAAAGCTCATGCACTCGACCGTTGTTGTTTTGCGGTCCGTTTTTCAACGATCCGTTCAGTATCTGAGGTTTTTTTTCCCTCTAATTTAAGTCCTCTTCCGTTCCATTATTGCACAAAACATATCCGTATGGTTTCCGTATTTGATCCGTTTTTTGCGGATCGGGAACGGAAACAGTACCTTATTAATCACCAAACACATGAGCAATATGGGCTGGACATAGCATTTCTACAGTATGGATGACATACGGATGTGTTCCGTGTGCGTTCCATATTTTTCGCATACCCATTGACTTGAATGGGGCCTCGGACAGTGATTTGCAGACAAAAATAGGATATGTGCTACTTTTTTGTGGAACAGCCATGAACAAACGGAAACGAGATGCACACGGAGTAACTTCTGTATTTTCTACAGCCCCATTAAAGTGAATGGTTCCGCATAAAAAAAAAAAATAATGGAACGGAAGCGTCCGTTCACAAAACGTTTTTTGACACTGATTTTCATGCGTTTTCTGCACCAAAAATCATCCCTAAAAAGCCTCCCGTTCTTTTTTTTTCCACGCTGAAAAATACAACGTGGAAAAAAGAAGCAGCACGCTTTGTCTTGGAGGGGAATTCGCGCTGATTCTCCCATTGAAGTGAAAGGGAAGCTGAAAAAACAAACAAAACAAAAAAAGCCCCCAAAAAATGCTCAGAAAGTCAGCAAATTTTGTCAGCGCGGTTTCAAATCCATTGTGTGAACATTCCCTAACATTTCACTCCTATGAGCCTTTTTAAGTCCTTTAGGCCCCCTGCACACGAACGTGTGCTTCCCGTTGCCGTATTGCGGACCGCATTTGCAGATCCGCAATACACAGGTGCCGTTCCGTGGGCATTCCGCATCACGGATGCGGACCCATTCACTTGAATGGGTCCGCAAATCCAGAGATGCGGAATGGTAGGGAACAGAAGCACGGAACCCTACGGAAGCACTACGGAGTGCTTCTGTGGGGTTTCGTCCCGTACTTCCGTTCCGCAAAAAGATAGGACATGTTCTATCTTTTTGCGGAATGGCCGGATGGCGGACCCATTCAAGTGAATGGGTCAGCGATCCGCTGTGGCTGTCCCACGGACTGTGTTCGTGCATTGCGGCCCGCAGCACGACCACGGGGCGCACACATTCGTGTGCAGGGGGCCTTACTTGAAACGTCCCTAATGTCAACGCAAGCCATTTTATCCCTAAAAAAAAAAAAAAAAGCTTCAACCAATGTCCAACATCAGAAAAAAAAACACAAAAAATTACGTATGTGCCAAATACGGACCGAAAAAAACTGAAGTAAACACGACCTGTTTTCAAGCTTCATAATTATTTCAGTATGAATGAGGCCTAAGAAAACAGGCAAACATCTGTCCAACCAGACACAAGCCTTACAATACTAGGTCTTAGCCCAATATAAGTGACATTTTTTATTTTTATTTTTTCCCTGTATTCATTTAATTACATACATTCTTTTTTTATTTTTTTTATTTTTATGCATTTTGTTTTTATAGTTTTTTACACAGTCATTTTATTTTTATGCCTTTATTACAGACGTCTATATAAACCTATATACTTTGCCCTGATGTATCCCTTTCCATTTTATAACAAACCCACGTAGCGCAATATATTTTGCACTACCTTTAAAAATTTACGCCCGTCCGCCATACGGAAGGGTGGATAAACAGATCTTTTTGTCTGTACTAAAATATAACTTGCAGACATAGAAAAATAATAATAAATTTTTTTATTTTTTTAAATGGGTCGAACGGGCAGCGGTCCGGATTTCTATGCAGGATGCCAGCTGTTCTAATGGCCGTCCACTCAAGTTTTTTTTGTCTGACACATTAATATCTGGATGCTCATGGCGTCTCTTTTTGTCACAGCTCCCTCAGCGGAGACCATGAAAGTGAACCTCTGTTCCTTGGAACAAAAGCACTCAGCATGGCGAGCCATCAATTCTGCCGACCGGTGAACTGCGACTACTCTACAATTCTCAATGTGAGTTAAACTACTGTACTGACACAGTCCTTTAGCGATTGGACGGGGGTAGCAATTGGCAGAGATGACACTACTATTTGATTTAATACAAATACTATTGTACCGGGCCGCATTCGACGGGTTGCGGAATACCCCTATTTCTCCATGCAGGGCCCTCCTAACGTATTATTAAATGGCGGATGGGATTTAAGCTCTGGAGAGAAAAGTATATTCATGTAAATGCCATGTACTAAGCTGTTGGCTGGACTGCGTACAAGGAGATTCAATCCTTAACCCCTAGTGGTGCCATGCCAAATGTAAAAAAAACAAACAACAACAACAAAAAAAAACGTAATCTGGAATCAATCTCTCAAAAATTTTCAAAAAATTCACTTTAAAAAATTGGAATGAATGAAGCAGGGGCTGATTTTTTTTTTTATTTTTTTTTTTTGTTTCTACATGTAAATGAAGCTACAGGAAGCTGAAGTGTAATTATGGAATTAAATCAGTGTTTTACTGAATGGCTTTGGTCACATGGTTCTGTTATCCGTCCCCCTTTTCAGAAAATATATCAATTCAATTGGCCGAAGCCTGCTGTTACCCTACTGACGACCGTTTATTATAATGTAACCAAGAATGAAGAAAAAAAAATATCTAAAAAAATAAATAAAAATATGACACGTCAATCCTTAAAAATATGGTGCAAATGCACTAAGAGAATGAGTTAAAAAAATAACGTGTTTGCGGCTGGCTGGAGTATTTTTTATTTTTTTTATGGTATATATTGGTTTAAAAAAAATATAAAGCTTAAAGGCTAAATTTTTCTACTGTTTTTAGAGACGAGAGTAGTCATTTTCTGGAAGTTGGGTAACGCTTTCGCCTATAAGACATTTATAGGCGAAGGAGTTACCCAACTTCCAGAAAATGACTACTCATCTCTAAAAACAGTAGAAAAATTTGGCTTTTAAGCTTTATTTTTTTTTAACCCAATATATACCATTCAATAAAAAAATTATATTGAGATTAGACAAATTTTCAGACCGTCAAAAATGATCTCTAAGCTCAAACAAATTTCAGGTTTTAATTACCAAGAAATCCATTACAATGTCATTAAGTTAATAAAAATGTATTACAAGCCAGTCAAAAAAAAAAAAAAAACAGCAAAAATGACCTGCACTGATTCTTAATAAAACTTACATTTAATATGAAGTCCCTCTTAGTTTCAATTAAGCTATTCAGCAAAATGATTAACAGCCTATTTTAATAAGATTATTTCTATATTATAACAAAAGATTTTGGCTGCAATTAATACGGCCTGAAATGTATTTATTTTTTTACGTTTTTCATTTTAATAATAATATCTAAAGAATATATTAAACTATTTCCCCCCCCAAAAAAAGATTTTTTTTTTCCAGCTCAGTCAGCCTTCTATATCCTCCAGCACTAGGCTTCCTAATTAAAAAGGCTGCCGCACTTCCTGCCTGAAACACTTCAAAAGCTTCTACCAGGCAGTCTCATTTGAGATACGGTAGCAGTCATTTACCTGTAGCTGAGTAAAAACCACAAAATTGGCAATCCCCTCCAATTACAGAAAATCAAAGAATATTTTTTTCTAGAACGTATTTGCAAAAATACATTTTTAGAAAACAATATAAAAAAAAATTATGGAAAATTAAAAAAAAAAAAATAATAATTTCTAAACTATTTCAAATGTTATTCAAAGTAGATTTAAATTTCTTATTTGCTATGGAATTATAAAGGAAAGACGAATTTTTTATTATAAAAAAAATTGTAAAAGAAAAACAACAAAATTTGCCGTGGCCTTCTAGACCCCCTATTACAACAGGGTGACTGTCACGCTGACTGATTTCCCTTATTTTATTTTACAATAGCTGAAAATCAAAGCTCCTCCACCAATAATTAGATGTTCAATTCCCCGAACCGCTCCTCGTTCCAGGTGAGGAATGAGCGAATTATAATATCATTATCCGTCAGCCCTCAAACGCTTCATTCATCATTAAATTACAGATGTGATTAAACTTTTATACATTTTACCAATATAATAAAAGCAACCTCCTCAAATAAAAAAATAAAAAATGGTATCATTTTTGGTTCAATGCTGAAACAGAACGAATTAACCTCATCGTTACCAGCGGAAAGTGGATGATTTTAGAAATATTTGGCATTTTTTCCTCCCAAATGGTTCATTATACGACGATATATATTGAGCTTCATCATCAATTGGGGCGATCAATACAACAACGGTGTCAAATCTAATGTAGGGGGTGATGGAAAATTAGCGCGCCCGCCTTTAAAAGGAATTCAACATTTTAGAATTAGATCGGAAATGAACACAAATTTTTTGGGGGGGGATAAAAATTCTGGAGCCGGATAAAATGTCCATTCAACAAAAGAAATTTAAAAAACATTAAAAAAAAAAGTCAGTAAAAATCCTTCATTCTGGCATCTGATAGTCTATAACAGAATCAGAAGACGATTCAGACCAGAAAGCTGGGGGGAGATTTAGAGACCCCAAAGTGTGATACAGGCGCCCAGTAATCCAGAAAAATGTAGGCTCATATTGTATTCATGCCGGATTAAAGGATTTCTGCTTGTTTTTACATCTTGTATAATGTCACATTAGAATAAAAGCCTAAAAAAAAGACTAAAAAGTGATAAATGTTATGACCCTTCTGGTGCGATGGCCGATTGACCCTGGGGATTTTTTTCAATAATAAAAAAAAACAAAACAATAATAATAGAGAAAATAATAATAATATAAAAGGAATCATAAAGAATGATTATGTATGGGAACCAGAATTTATAAATCCCCCCCCCCCCCCACCCAAAAAAGGAGACAGACAAAAGCCTAAAAGTCATCATCAACATACTGAAGGTATCGGTCTGCAGTGAAATACTGTAATCTAGAAGATACCGCCATTATAAACAAATCATTGGAATAAATAATATGATTAATAATAATTTAAATGTTTTACTTTGGAAATAAGTGCATAAAATAATAATAATGTTTTCAACTCATCAAGACAATAAGTGTGATGCACATGCAATAATAACAATGATAAATAATGCAAGAAAGATAAATATAAAATGCAGTATTAGTGGCACAATAATAAGAGTAGTAGTAGTAATAATAGTTATGATTATTAATATTACATGAACAGTAAATATACACAATGTCTTAGAAGTTAACGGCACGCTAAAATAACTATAAAATGTATCACAAATAGCGATATTGCAGTAGATGTAAATATATAACTATAATATCATGATAATATGGAACACAAATATAAATGCTAGGTTTATGGATATGAAGTAATGATAATAATAGTAATAATTATTAGACATTATAATGTGAGGTGGAAAATAAATGACTAAATGTCATCGATGTAAATAGTGGTAAAACAAATTATGTCCAATATATGTGAATTTAAAACTGTATGTAACATACAAAATATAAATATTACATTTTAATTAGCTTTTTATTATTATTATATTTCATTATAACATTTTAACTCAATCATTTAAAAAATGTTTAAAAAAGTATACAAAAAAATGACTAAAATAGAAGATAAAAATAAAATGTAGAAAAATAGAAAAATGGCCATAAAATAGAAGGTAAAAAATCAATAGAAAAAAAATAGAAAAATGACTAAAATAGAAAGGTAGGAATAATAACTAGGCAAAAACTTCAACAAGAAAAGAAATAATACTGTTAAAAAAATATGAAAACGATAAAACCTAAAACAAAACCTGTATGGAGCTAAAAGTGCTAAGAAAAGAATAAGATAAGCGGCAGGAGGAGAGGCGGTGACAGGAGCCGTTCTCACCTCGGTGTCGCTGTTCAGGTTCCACAGGTCCAGGCGGCCCATCCCGTCCACACAGGCGAAGAGCGCGGGGTGCTGCGGCGACCACATGACGTCGTACACATAGTCTGCGTTATCTTCGAAGGAGTAGAGCGGCTTGTTGTGCTGGAAGAGAGGACAGGGCTGAGCTCGGCGCCATCATTACTAACTTTACACATTTCTCTCATAAAAAGTGAAGGGGCCATACTGGGGCGTCACTGTGTGCGCGGAGGGGGGCTGGGGGTGCAATGCCCCCCATTATCAGGTACCGGCTCCCCTGCATTATATAGGTGGGCAGGTAGAGGAGGTGCCCACCACAGGGGCACCAGGAGGGCTCCCTGCACGAATGACTCCAGCCGCAGCTGATAAGGAGACGGCTTCCTATGAGAAGACGCTGCGGCTAACGAGCGGGCCGGATCTGCTGCAGGCTTCCGGCGCCATCTAGTGGACGCGCGGCGCCATGACAGCCGGTAGAGTTCTACTGAGAGGCGCGCGCCGCCCTCCTCCTATCTCCTGACTTCTGCGCTTTCACCCTCAGGCCTAGTTCACATTTCCATTTTAGCGGGGCAAATTGGCTTCTACCTCACAGGTTTTGTGCCCTTCGTTGTGTGCCCGTGGCCATATTGCGGCACGCATACGGCGGGTCATTTGAATGGGTCCACAATCACGGAGATGCGGAACGGAAGCACGGATCGGAACCCAACGGAAGCAATACGAAGTGCTTCCGTTGTGGTGTTTCGAGGCCGTGCTTCCGCACCGCCAAAAAATAGAACTTGTTCTATTTTTTATTTTTTTTTGCGGTGCGGACGGATCACGGACCAATTTAAGTTGAATGGGTCTCGATCCGTCCCGGCCACCGCACAGACGTTGCCCGTGCATTGGGGACCGCAGATTGAGGCCCCTAATGCACGGAACGGATGCACAACGTTTGTGTGCAAGAGGCCTAATAGGAGATTCTTTAGAAATAAATTTTTAGCTGAGCAACATCAGTGAATTACGGATGATAAAAACGGACACGGTGATCCATCACGGACAGCTTCACGGATGAAACACGTACGCTTTTTTTCACAGACGTCACACTGACACACAAATGTGAACGAGGCCTCAGTGGTTACTTCCTCCTTTGTAGCTGATGGTAGTTTAGTGTTGACAGGAGTTGTTACCTGAGCATTTTGCTGCACCTTGTAAACCAGGCATCAGAAACTACAACTCCCAGAAGGCTCTGTTCACTTCTCCTGCTTGCACGCTGGGAGTTGTAGTTTCCCAGCAGCTGACGCTTGCTGACCCCAGTTCTAAACAGTCCAGAGGTAGAACCAGAAGCTCTTGGGCCCCAATTTAAGATCCGACCGTAACCATCATGTGTCTTCTCATGGGACAAAGGAGCCTCTGGTGGAGAACTGGGGAGAGGGGGTCTTATCCAGCATGCCTCAGGTACCCCTGCATTTCTTAGGGCCTTGTTCACACAAACATTCAGCTATAACATCCAACCATAGAGATAGACCTCCTGGCCACTCTGGGGTCCTTGGATGGGGGGGCTCGGTCCCCTTTTGCTAACCTATGCAGACCTCCTTCTCCAGAAGCAGAGTTGTATCTAGATTCTCCTCCACCATGGCCACCGTTCCGGTTTTCTACACTATTCCTGTATCTAAATACCATGACCAAAGCAGAGCAGCATCTAGGTGCCCCTCTGTCATCCGGCACGTGGAGCACATGTCCACTAGCTTCGGCCCTGTCCAGAAGAACCGCAATGTTGGCCAGAAAAAAGGGAGCGGTAAATTGATCCAAGAGTCAGGAAAACGGGGACGAAAGCACAAGAGCGCCATCATGAGCTGAGAACATCTGTGGTCCGCCCAGGAACCCCCACACACAACCAAGGAGCACCATCATGAGCTCAGGCCCAGGAACCCCCACACACATCCAAGGAGCACCATCATGAGCTCAGGCCCAGGAACCCCCACACACATCCAAGGAGCACCATCATGAGCTCAGGCCCAGGAACCCCCACACACATCCAAGGAGCACCATCATGAGCTCAGGCCCAGGAACCCCCACACACATCCAAGGAGCACCATCATGAGCTCAGGCCCAGGAACCCCCACACACATCCAAGGAGCACCATCATGAGCTCAGGCCCAGGAACCCCCACACACATCCAAGGAGCACCCCATTCTATACACTTATTTGGATATGCTTCACCTACTTTGCGACCAAGAACATTTTGGTGGTCAAGAGAATGGCGGTCCACAATCTGCCTGTCACACCTTCTACCGCAGGCATCCTCAAACTGCGGCCCTCCAGCTGTTGCAAAACTACAACTGAACAGCCTACGCAGGCATGTCCAAACTGCGGCCCTCCAGCTGTTGCAAAACTACAACTCCCAGCATGCCCTAATAGCTGTAAGCTATCCAGGCATGCTGGGAGTTGTAGTTTTGCAACAGCTGGAGGGCCGTAGTTTGAGGATGCCTGCTCTACCGTCTGCATTTATTAGGACCTCCCCAATAGGGAATCTTATAAAGGGGGGACACAGGACAATTGTAGTGACACGTGCCTTTAAATGGCTCCTGAAAGCTGATCTGGTGTGGATCCGTGGATTCAAAACTTCACTCTTATCAGCCATTTCAAACTGTATTCAATTAGTAGTCCGGAAAAAATGTCTCTTTCTCTTTTCCTCACCAGAGCCGGCCTGGAACCTGCTCTCAATCTGCCTCCTATTCTTTTCCATGGGAAATCTTTTTTTTTCCCATGCATTAATTGATCATTTGCATCATGGGGAAAAAATTTCATTTTAGTGCAAATTCAACAAGGAAAGTCCTATTGAACTCAATGGAGGGGTAAAAATCTGCACCAGAAATGGCTACAGAAACAAAAAAAAAACAAAAAAAACTGCTAAACCATCAGTGGACTCCTGCCGAATGGAGCTAAACCGCGTGTGGACTCCTGCCGAATGGCGCTAAACCATGAGTGGACACCTGCCGAATGGAGCTAAACCGTGAGTGGACACCTGCTGAATGGAGCTAAACAGCGAGTGGACACCTGCCGGATGGAGCTAAACAGTGAGTGGACACCTGCCGAATGGAGCTAAACCATGAGTGGACACCTGCCGAATGGAGCTAAACAGCGAGTGGACACCTGCCGGATGGAGCTAAACAGTGAGTGGACACCTGCCGAATGGAGCTAAACCATGAGTGGACACCTGCCGAATGGAGCTAAACAGTGAGTGGACACCTGCCGGATGGAGCTAAACAGTGAGTGAACACCTCCCGAATGGAGCTAAACCGCGTGTGGACTCCTGCCGAATGGCGCTAAAACATGAGTGGACACCTGCCGAATGTAGCTAAACCGCGAGTAGACACCTGCCGAATGGCGCAAAACCGTGAGTGGACACCTGCCGAATGGAGCTAAACCGTGAGTGGACACCTGCCGAATGGAGCTAAACCGTGAGTGGACACCTGCCGAATGGAGCTAAACCGTGAGTGGACACCTGCCGGATGGAGCTAAACCGTGAGTGAACACCCGCCGAATGGAGCTAAACCGTGAGTGGACACCTGCCGAATGGAGCTAAACCGTGAGTGGACACCTGCCAGATGGAGCTAAACCGTGAGTGGACACCTGCCGAATAGAGCTAAACAGCGAGTGGACACCTGCCGGATGGAGCTAAACAGTGAGTGAACACCTGCCGAATGGAGCTAAATCGCATGTGGACTCCTGCCGAATGGCGCTAAAACATGAGTGGACACCTGCCGAATGGAGCTAAACCGTGAGTGGACACCTGCTGAATGGCGCAAAACCGTGAGTGGACACCTGCCGAATGGAGCTAAACCGTGAGTGGACACCTGCCGAATGGAGCTAAACCGTGAGTGGACACCTGCCAAATGGAGCTAAACCGTGAGTGGACACCTGCCGAATGGAGCTAAACCGTGAGTGGACACCTGCCGAATGGAGCTAAACCGTGAGTGGACACCTGCTAAATGGAGCTAAACCGTGAGTGGACACCTGCCGAATGGAGCCAAACCATGAGTGGACACCTGCCGAATGGCGCAAAACCGCGAGCGGACACCTGCCGAATGACGCTAAACTGTGAGTGGACACCTGCCGAATGGTGCTAAATCGTGAATGGACACCTGCTGAATGGTGCAAAATCGTGAGTGGACACCTGCCAAATGACGCTAAACCGTGAGTGGACACCTGCCGAATGGTGCTAAATCGTGAGTGGACACCTGCCGAATGGAGCTAAACAGCGAGTGGACACCTGCCGAATGGAGCTAAACAGCGAGTGGACACCTGCCGAATGGAGCTAAACAGCGAGTGGACACCTGCCGAATGGAGCTAAACAGCGAGTGGACACCTGCCGAATGGAGCTAAACAGCGAGTGGACACCTGCCGAATGGAGCTAAACAGCGAGTGGACACCTGCCGAATGGAGCTAAACAGCGAGTGGACACCTGCCGAATGGAGCTAAACAGCGAGTGGACACCTGCCGAATGGAGCTAAACAGCGAGTGGACACCTGCCGAATGGAGCTAAACAGCGAGTGGACACCTGCCGAATAGAGCTAAATCGTGAGTGGACACCTGCCGAATGGAGCTAAACCTAGAGTAGAAACACCTGCCGAATGGCGCAAAACCGCGAGCGGACACCTGCCGAATGACGCTAAACTGTGAGTGGACACCTGCCGAATGGTGCTAAATCGTGAGTGGACACCCGCTGAATGGTGCAAAATCGTGAGTGGACACCTGCCGAATGACGCTAAACTGTGAGTGGACACCTGCCGAATGACGCTAAATCGTGAGTGGACACCTGCCGAATGGAGCTAAACTGTGAGTGGACACCTGCTGAATGGTGCAAAATCGTGAGTGGACACCTGCCGAATGACGCTAAACTGTGAGTGGACACCTGTCGAATGGTGCTAAACAGCGAGTGGACACCTGCCGAATGGAGCTAAACAGCGAGTGGACACCTGCCGAATGGAGCTAAACAGCGAGTGGACACCTGCCGAATGGAGCTAAACAGCGAGTGGACACCTGCCGAATGGAGCTAAACAGCGAGTGGACACCTGCCGAATGGAGCTAAACAGCGAGTGGACACCTGCCGAATGGAGCTAAACAGCGAGTGGACACCTGCCGAATGGAGCTAAACAGCGAGTGGACACCTGCCGAATGGAGCTAAACAGCGAGTGGACACCTGCCGAATGGTGCTAAATCGTGAGTGGACACCTGCCGAATGGCACAAAACCGTAAGTGGACACCCTCCGAATGGAGGACACCTGGCTAATGGCGCAAAACCGCGAGTGGACACCTGCCGAATGGTGCTAAATCGTGAGTGGACACCTGCCGAATAGAGCTAAACAGCGAGTGGACACCTGCCGAATGGAGCTAAACAGCGAGTGGACACCTGCCGAATGGAGCTAAACAGCGAGTGGACACCTGCCGAATGGAGCTAAACAGCGAGTGGACACCTGCCGAATGGAGCTAAACAGCGAGTGGACACCTGCCGAATGGAGCTAAACAGCGAGTGGACACCTGCCGAATGGAGCTAAACAGCGAGTGGACACCTGCCGAATAGAGCTAAATCGTGAGTGGACACCTGCCGAATGGAGCTAAACCTAGAGTAGAAACACCTGCCGAATGGAGCCAAACCATGAGTGGACACCTGCCGAATGGCGCAAAACCGCGAGCGGACACCTGCCGAATGACGCTAAACTGTGAGTGGACACCTGCCGAATGGTGCTAAATCGTGAGTGGACACCCGCTGAATGGTGCAAAATCGTGAGTGGACACCTGCCGAATGACGCTAAACTGTGAGTGGACACCTGCCGAATGACGCTAAATCGTGAGTGGACACCTGCCGAATGGAGCTAAACTGTGAGTGGACACCTGCTGAATGGTGCAAAATCGTAAGTGGACACCCTCCGAATGGAGGACACCTGGCTAATGGCGCAAAACCGCGAGTGGACACCTGCCGAATGGTGCTAAATCGTGAGTGGACACCTGCCGAATAGAGCTAAACAGCGAGTGAACACCCGCTGAACGGCGCTAAACCGTGAGTGGACTTCAAGCTGTCCACACACTGCGGCAAGAAAGGGGAATGCTTTAAAACGCCAGCCCACAACCGGCTTCACTGCCTCTCATTGGGAGGGGGTTCCCGCCAAAATGCCGCCATGTGATGTTGCTGGTGTTGTCTAATGGTATAAAGTTGGTGTCCGGTGGATTATACCGTACACCTGGTGGTCCAAGGACCCCTTTAAGTAAACCTCCTGCCCACAGACATTAGAATTTGCCGACTTCTCCCTTGCTGGTCGCACTTCTTACGTCTAGGTGGTCCGGGCTGCGCTGAAGAAGGTTTATAGCAGATCCCCTTGGACATAGATGGGAGCAGCTCATACACGGATCTGAGCCGAGGTCGTGTATTTACCTGCAATGTAAAACCGCAGCTAACACACAGAGATCTGCTCCAAGCGACAAACTCGACCCTGCTGCTCCTGCACACCTACATACTGTACTGTACATGCAGATTCCAGGAATGGAGAACGCTTGGAGTGAACACATGAAAGGATCACGGCAGGGATGTACGGGGAGCCTGCGGTGGAGTCAGTCTGCGTGCTCCGCTGGGAGCATTAACCCTGTCACTGCCGGCCTCTCTTTAAATGGCTTCAAGCCATACGATGACAGAAAGCGAAGCAGGAGTCGCGGTGCGTAACGGATCGGTGCCGTCACAATGAGAACGTGTGCTTACACGAGGTAACAACACGTCTCCCAAAAGCTGCTTGGCTTTTTCAGGTAGCCTTTAAAGAAACACGCCAAATCACGGTAAAACCGCACGCTGTTGTGGGCTCGCATCTGAGGAGCTGCCAATGTCTGCCATATGCATGCTACATATTAAATAGGGGCTCCAACTTTGATTAACATTTTCCAGAAGGCCACTATTATGCAGTGTGTAATGCATATAAAATATAGGAGAGTGGAAACCATCAATAAGCAGGCTACCTGCCGTTTACGGATCTCATCTTGGCTGGCTATAGTGAATAATGATGTCAGCCCAGTTCATTAACATAGATGATCTCATCCTTATTAAAACCTAAACCTCAAATAGTCTAATTAGTGAGATCGGAATATGTAATACCAGAATAGCCAGACTGCAAGGGGTGGAAGGTGCACAACTTTCACACCGACGACCCAGTGACAGGAGGGAGGATGCCAGTATGGAGTGAAAGGACTAAGTAGAGACACATAATAGGAATATTAGCTCTGTCAGCAGTGGCCTATTGCTTTCTGGAAACCGTCAACAAGAAGGTACAGATCAGTTTAACTAATTATTATATGATGTAAATGGACACTATCATCAGGATAGGTCATCAATATGAGATTGGCGGGGGCCCGACTCCTTGGACCCCTTTAGAAGGGAGCACCACGGCCGCCTCGCAGCTTACCAAGCACAGCGCCATACATTGTATAGTGGCTATTCTTGGTATTGCAGCTGAACCCCATTCACTTGAATGGGACTGAGCTGCGCTGAGGCCACGTGACCGATGAACGTGACCTAGGAAGAGGCCACGGAGCTCTGCAGCATCTGTCATCAATATATAAATCCCGGAGAACCCCTGTAATGATATGAGAATCCCAAATACTTGCACTGAGTAAGGGCTCATGCACACGAACGTTGCCCGGCCGTGGCCGTATTGCGGGCCACATACAGGGTGTCCGCAATACACGGGCACCGGCCGTGTGCATCACGGATCGCGGACCCATTCACTTCAATGGGAGATGCAGAACAGAGGCACAGATCGGAAGCACTACGGAGTGCTTCCGTGGGTTTACTGTACGTGCCTCCGCACCGCAAAAAAGTAGTGCATGCACAGATCACGGATCACGCAGCCGCACGGATGTTGTCGTGCATTGGGGATCGCAAATTGCGGTCCCCAATGCACGGAACGGCCACACAACGGCCGTGTGCATGAGCTCTTAGTAAGCATGTTGGCAGGGCGTATTAAGGTGAGAACGAGCCAGACAGGCGCACCTACAGACCAGGATGCCAATTTGCACTCAAAGTACTAAATAAAGGTACAGGATCTGTCAACAGCAGCTTTCCAGCCAGTTTTTTTCAACCCTATACAGAACATTCGGTTTTCATTTACATTAAGATATGATATAAATGAAAACTATCCTCAGGATTATTAGGGTTGTCACGATACCAAATTTATATAAAAAAAATATTGGTTCCGATACCATATAAAAGTATTGCAATACTCGATACCACGCAAAAAGAAAAAAAAAAAAAAAAGCTGCGTGTATTCCACATTTTATGGAACCTCCGGCCCATAATCATACAGTCCTATGCTATTTTTTGGCGGGACAAGGTGACTGAAAATTGGCGAATCGCACATTTTGTTATTTTTATTTTTTTTCTGTTAAGGCGTTCACCGCATAGGAGATATTTTTTAATATTTTACTAGTTTGAACTTTTCGGACGTGGCGATATGCGATATGTTTATTTATTTATTGTTTATATATTTTAAATGTAAAATCGGGAAAGGGGGGATTTAAACTTAAAGGGAACCTGTCACCAGGATTTTGTGTACAGAGCTGAGGACATGGGTTGCTAGATGGCCGCTAGCACATCCGCAATACCCAGTCCCTATAGCTCTGTGTGCTTTTATTGTGTAAAAAAACTATTTGATACATATGCAAATTACCCTGAGATGAGTCCTGTCCCTACTAATCTCACGTACAGGACTCATCTCAGGTTAGTTTGCATATGTATCAAATAGGTTTTTTACATAATAAAAGCACACAGAGCTATGGGGACTGGGTATTGTGGATGTGCTAGCGGCCATCTAGCAACCCATGTCCTCAGCTCTATACACAAAATCCCGGTGACAGGTTCCCTTTAATATTTTGGTGTTTGTTTGTTTTTTTAACTTTTTTTATGTACTTTTTAATTACTTACTAATTTTCCCCCTTAGGGCTAGAACCTGGGATCTTTTGATCCCTTGTCCTATTCCCCCCAATAGAGCTCTATCAGGGTGAATAGGACTTCACACTGCTGTAAAAAATGTTTTTCTTTTCTCTTTTTTATTCAATAAATTTAATAACATTTTAATTTACAAGGACTTCACACTCTCCCTGTCCTGCCTTGTGCGGCACCTGAGGGGTTAACTGCCGCGGATCACAGCTCCCTGTCATAGAGGTCGGGTGACGGCTATATGATTCTGCCGCCGGTACCTGCTGCCTGTATTCAAATTAATGGGTGAGTTATCTTCATTGGTGGCGCAGTGGCCACAGCCCCTCCGCTCTGTCTTCACATTGGGGGCAGCGGGGGAGGCAGAGCGTGACTCCTTCTCCTCTGTGCTGCTGAGCGAACTTGGCGCGCGCTGAGAGCTACTGCGCAGCCTAGTATCGGTAAAAGGCAAATCTTGGTATCGGATCGATACCGGTACAAAAGTATCGATTGGGTATTGATAATTCGATACCCGGTGCAACCCTACTCAGGACAGGTGATCAATATGAGATGTGGATGCCAATGTGCACTCAAAGTACTAAATAAAGACACATAATAAAAACACAGGATCTGTCAACAGCAGCTTGATGATTGTTTCCAGCCTGTTTTGGGTTTTTTTCAACCCCAAACAGAACATTCGGTGAGAACAGCCCCAGAACGCCACGAAGATGTTCACCTGCCGACTGTAGCGCCAATGTTCATTAACGGTGAAGCGTCGCTTTAAAGGCCTATGGTGGTTTCCCAGCTCTTTATGTGCATTTCCTTCCCTTCTGACGTGTCGTCAGTGTTTGCCCGCGCAGCTTTCAGAATAAATTCATTTTATTTTAATTATACCTCCCATTAATTTTCTTACACCTTCCCATTACACATATAAACAAACCGTACAATTAATGGATTATTTACAGCGTGTTGAATAGGACGCTATAAAATCCACGTATTATGTGCAGAACAGTGACCCTGTAATAGGATCTATGGGAACGGTGATAGAAAACAACAAAACGACTAAAATACTACATAAATATTACAAAAAAAATAAAATAACAAATCTTAATCATTTATATGTAGATATAATAAATAATACATTCAATACTCCATATTATTATCCATGGTTTTGGAATGAAAAGTACACGTGGATGTACTGTTTGGGGGCTTCACATCCTTCCATAGCTTAAAGAGCGGCTGTCAGCAGGATCAACCCTATTAAACCAGGCATGCCACCTGGGAGGGTTGATTATGCTAATTAAAATGATACCTTGGTCTGTGTAATGCACCATTCCATGGAATATGCTAATTAGGCAGTTGGAGCACTGAGGGACTGGACAGAGTCCATGGAGCACCAGCTTTAGCTACTCCCCCCATCCCCTGGATTGACAGGGCTGGATAACTCATGGGGAGGGGGAGGGGCTAAGTATGCAGACGTGTTCACAAACTGGTGCTCCAAGGGCTCTGGCTGGCCCCTCAGTGCTCCAACTAACAAATGAGCATAATCATAACAATTAAGCTTTCTCTGGAACGGTGCATCGTACAGACATAAACAAGGCATCGTTTTACTCGGCATGATCAACCCTAATAGGGCTGATCATGCTGACAGATCGCCCTTAAGGGAGACCACCATTAAAGCCCTTTAATGTACACCAAGAAAGTGAAAACTTTTTGATAGGCTTCCAGGCTGAGAAATTATCATTTTGGCTGCGCTACTAAGAAAATCTGACTTATTTCTTGCTGATTTCTGTCAGATCCAGTGTTTTAACGAGGATTTTGTGTGGTGACAAATTGCAGTGACCCAGAACAGGGTTACTGCAAAAGGGCAATTGCCATGATGCTATGTTGTTAAGTGAAATGTATGCCTAACAGCATTGTATGGGCAGTTTAGAGTTAACACCTTTGCTCATCCCCTTAGGTTGCCATGAGATGGACTTGGGTCTGCCCCCTGGTTAGTCAGTAGACAGTCTAGTTCTGCCTGAGGAACAGTGAGTACCTACATGTGCAAGTTCCTAAGAGCTAGGCCCAGGCTCAGAGAACCTTTATTTTAGGTGACAGAATGTCCAGAATCTACAGGGCCGTGCATTGGAGACAGTCAGCAAGGTAATATGCACATTTATGGCCATTAGAAATTTTGCTGCTGTGAGAGGGAACATTGCTAGTGCATCCTTCCATACTATGAGATGGTTTGGCCAACCATATCTTAAACCTGCACCCCTCAGCCTGGGAATTGCAGAAAAATTTACAAGGAACCTCACTGCTGCCTGTGGTTCTGTGGAGACACATTAGAGAGTGAGAGGGGTACTAAAACCTCCATCATGCTGGCGTCCATACGTTGCTATTGGGAGGAATTGCACTGTGACCTACTTGCTCTACTTGGAACAGTGCTTTGTTACTGCTGGATGTACTACTACTCCTATTCTGCACTTTAGAAAAGAGAGTTTTTATTTACACCCACTGGCCTGGCTACTGACTCCACTATATATCGGCCACTGCACCTGCTCTTCTGCCTTGCACCCAGATCAACACCTAAGATCAAGGTGCACCCCAACTACCACCAGGCAGGAACCCCAACATCAGAATGTGCCAGAGAGATTCACAGCCCTAGGGAGTGCAAGTGTGAGGACTGCCATTGTGATTTGTGAATACAACTATCAGCGCCAGAGACACTATCACTCCCTTCCTCTATCCACTCCTCCTGGACTGCTGCGAAATGACCACATAGGTCAGTGTTCACACATGTAATCACATAGACGTCTCAAGACACCATTGTGACCCATGTACCCATCTCTGGTTTGGCTGGTATGAGCTAATTTGCATACTTTATAGCAATCTCAGGGGGGGTGTCCTTTCAGCTGCTGCTCTCTCCCTATCACAGCTCAAGGAGCATGTCCTTTCTGCTGTAGCTCCCTCCTGATCACAGCTCGGGGGACATCCTTTCAGCTGCAGCTCACTTCCTATCGCAGCTCAGGGGAAGTCCTTTTTGCTGCAGTTTTTCCCTCTCACATCTAAGAAGTTGTGTCCTTTCTGCTGCTGCTCTCTTCCTATCACAGCTCAGGGGACGTAAGCTTTCTGCTGCAGCTCTCTCCCTATCCCAGCTTGGGAGGTGTCCTTACTTCTGCAGCTCTCTCAATATCACAGCTCAGAGGGTTAGTCCTTTCTCAGGGGCGTGTCCTCTCTGCTGCAGCTCTCTTCCTGTAACTTTAGCTTCTACCAGTAGGTGGACATGCACATTACTACACAGATTAAACACCAGGGGGCGCCATTATAAGGAAGTAAAGAGAATATCTCACAACTGGAGCATTTTTGTAACAGAAAGTAAATGACAAACATATCTTGTTTTTCATTGTGAATTATAAAACATTTATTGGCAGAGTGACCCTGGTTCAGAATCAGTGCTCCTCCTGTGATCGCATGTAACCTCACAAAGTATTTCATGTCAATATGGACAACATCCAGGCATTAGGCAGGTGGGATCCCATGAGATCAGCGGTGCCAGCCGACGGTGGCCGCTTATCCACACATATAAGAAGAGTCCAGGGGAATACGGTAAATCACGCAGCAGTCACTTGTGACCCTGGTCCGTAGCCCTAATAAATGAGGACAATTGAAAATTGGTTCCTTCCAAGACGTCCTTCCTCCATTCTTTCCTATCCACGGATGATACAATGTTACATAACGACGGATACAATGTTCTGATGGTCGGATGCAGAGTCCGGGAGCTGCCAGTGTGCACAGTGACGTGCTCGGTGCCAGGGACTGCCTCCACCCGTCATGGCCCTGTATTGTTTTCTTTCCCTCTTTCCACCCACACAATCCATTAACCACACCAACAGCCAAACATCAGCCCATTGTCGCCTCCTCCCACCTACACCGACGTGGGCAGTTGCATTGTACGCTCGCTAACAGGCAGCACTTTACCCTCTGGTACTGAACAGGAACTAACAAGGCAGCCTGCCCTGTGGGTGTCAGGTCTGAGAACACCCATTCTTCTATACAGATGTAGCAGAGCTGAACATGTCATTTAACTGTTTCTTTGGCGTGTTCAGATAAGTAGCTGAGATAAAATTCTGTAAGTCTACCTTAAAGAGGTATTCCCATCGCATACAATGGGGGCATATCGCTAGGATATGCCCCCATTGTCTGATAGATGCGGCTCCCACCTCTGGGACCCGCACCTACAATGAGAATGGAGCGGGGAAATGAATGGAGGGCACACTGCGCATGCGCAGCCACCCTCCATTCATTTCAGTGAGGCCGACGAAAATAGCCGAGCGCTGGCTCAACTATTTCTGCCTGCACCATAGAAATGAATAAGAGCGGGGGCTGCGCGTGCGTAATGCGCTCCCATTCACTTGTATGGGAGCAGCGCTTGGTGGTGGACGGACCCCGGGAAACCCAGGGTTCTCCAGCCACAGCTCTCCCCGACGCCGTTCTCCTGGTAGTGTTCCGGAATTTTCGATTGGGTTCAGGTCTGGAGACTGGCTAGGCCACTCCAGGACCTTGAAATTCTTCTTACGGAGCCACTCCTTAGTCGCCCTGGCTGTGTGTTTTGGGTCACTGTCATGCTGGAAGACCCAGCCACGACCCATCTTCAATGCTTTGACTGAGGGAAGGAGGTTGTTGGCCAAAATCTCGCGACACATGGCCCCATCCAACCTCCCTTCAATACGGTGCAGTCATCCTGTCCCCTTTGCAGAAAAGCACCCCCAAAGTATGATGTCCCCCCCATGCTTCACGGTTGGTTCGGTGTTCTTGGGGTTGTACTCATCCTTCTTCTTCCTCCAAACACGGCGAGTGGAGTGGATACCAAAAAGTTCTATTTTGGTTGCATCTGACCACATGACCTTCTCCAATGCCAACTCTGGATCATCCAGATGGTTACTGGTGAACTTCAAACGGGCCTGGACATGCGCTGGCGTGAGCAGGGGGACCTTGCGTGACCTGCAGGATATTAATCCATGATGGCATAGTGTGTCACTAAGGGTAATCTTTGAGACGGTGGTCCCAGCTCTCTTCAGGTCATTGACCAGGTTCTCCCGTGTAGTTCTGGGCTGATTCCTGGCCTTTCTCAGAATCATCCTTACCCCATGAGGCGAGATCTTGCATGGAGCTTCAGACCGAGGAAGATTGACAGTCATCTTGTGTTTCTTCCATTTTCTAATAATTGCGCCAACAGTTGTTGCCTTCTCCCCAAGCTGCTTGTCTATTGTCCTGTAGCCCATCCCAGCCTTGTGCAGGTCTACCATTGTGTCCCTGGTGTCCTTAGACAGCTCTTAGGTCTTGGCCATGGTGGAGAGGTTGGAGTGTGATTGAGTGTGTGGACAGGTGTCTTTTATACAGGTAATATAAAATTACCTGTATAATATTTGTCATTAATTCGAGAATTCGCCATTATTTTCTTGATTGCGAAAATCGGCAATGTAATATGCACGTATTGTGCGCGCGTACAGGCGGGGGTCACTTTTGCTAAATTTTTCAAGCTGCTCGAAGTTTCCTGAGACTGGAGAAAATGGTTGGCAAGGCAGAACATTACAATAGCTTTATATGCAGATAGAGTGCTCCAATATATTCGCGATAGCACGAGTCGGCAATTAATGATGCGCATATTTTGGCGCAATACGTGCAACTTCACATTTTAGCAGGTCTGACTACATATTACTGATTGTGCACTAAGTATTGTTGCGACATCACAGCACTATGTCTGTATGTATGGACAGCAGATACTATCACACTACCTAAGGGTACTTTCACACTTGCGTTGTGAGGATCCGGCAGGCAATTCCGTCGCCGGAACTGCCTGCCAGATCCGGAAATCCGTGTGCAAACATATAGCATTTGTAGACGGATCCGGATGCTGATCCGTCTAACAAATGCATTGAAACACCGGATCCATCTCTCCAGTGTCATCCGGAAAAACTGATCAGGTATTTATTTTTTCGCATTTTTAAAGGTCTGCACATGCGCAGACAGGAAAACCAGATCCGTTTTGCCGGAACACTTGGTGCCGGCATTAATGCATTTCAATGGAAAATAATGTGTTCCGGAATTTTGGACGGAGAAAATACTGCAGCATATACCGTAAGACTGACTGAACTGAAGACATCCTGATGCATCCTGAACGGATCGCTCTCTATTCAGAATGCATGGGGATAAAACTGATCAGTTATTTTACGGTATTGAGCCCCTAGGACGGAACTCAATGCCGGAAAAGAATAACGCAAGTGTGAAAGTACCCTAACACCCTGCACTGGAACCTATTAGCTACACTATATCAGGATATAACCTACACTGACTATCTCCCACTAACTGTCTGTATTATATATATATATAACTAACTAACTATCTAATGTAATGACACAGCAAAGCACAGAGCACAGCAATGTCACTGCTCTCTCTGTCACAACTGCAAAATACTGCAGAAAATAACTGCTGGGGAGGTTCTTATATAGTAAGGGGTAGGCAACTTTCCTATTGGTTGCTAGGGATGTTGCTAAACTCAGACAAAGACATTGCAGCCTTCTCATTGGCCCACAAGCAAGACGCAGGTAGGGATCATAGGTTCAGATGATATAAAGTCTAGAATATTTGCAAATACAAATATATAGCACTATATTCAAAATCTTAGCGAATTCTCGAAGTGGCAATATTCGCGATTAAAATTAGTGATTCGAATATTCACGCCCAACACTGCTGATTAGCATCGGAGGACCAGGAAGCGGTAAAGGCTCTGTACTCACCGCTTCCTGGTCTTCGGCTGTCGGCTGTGCAGTGGTTGCGCACAGCCTGAGGGCGCTCTGTGACCTCACGCTGTGCGCGCCAGTTCACAGCACAGCCGACAGCAAGAGGAAGCAGATCGCGGGCGGTGAGGAGCGGCGGCGTCCAGGAGCAGGAGAGGTAAGTGTTTTTTTATTTTATAAAACATGAGGCTGCTTGAGGCTGAGGAAAGGGGGTGATGAGTGGCATGGAGGCTGATAATGGGGGCTAATAAGAGGCATGAGGACTGATATGGGAGCTGATGAGAGGCATGGAGGCTGATGAGAGGCATAGGGCTCTTATCTGAGGTCTGATTGGGGTCCTATTGACATTGGGGGTCTGATTGGAGCTGCCAGCTTATGTCTGAATAACATTGGTGGTCTGACCTGAGGTGTAATGAAAAATTTTTTTTTTCTTATTGTCCTCCTCTAAAACCTATAGGGTGAAAAATACGGTACTTATTTTATGCAATAAAATACAAATTAATAATTTACAAATCATACAATGTGATTTTCTGGATTTTGTTAGATTCTAGCTCCCGCGGTTGCAGTGTACCTACAATACAAATTACAGACTCTCCATTCTTTGTAGGTGGGAAAACTTGCAAAATCCCCAGTGCATCAATATCACCTTACAGAGAAAAATGTCTCATTTGTTTTTAGCAGGAAACTTCCTCTCTACTTTATGGCGGACTACAAGTCTCAGCATACACAGTGGATATTTCATAGTGTGGATTTATAATAGCATCTTAAAGGGGTTTCCAGAGAGTTTGCCATCTTTATCCAGCGAGTTCCACTTAGGTCAGCTGATCGGCAGGAGGGCCAGGAGTTGGACCCTCGCCCCTCAATTATTGGCAGCTTATTTCTAAGGATAGTCCCGAGAAACAATGATACATTTTGTAAAATAATCTGAGGTATCTATTAGAAAAGCTGAACATTAGTTACCATAGGTAAGACTGGACACATGTACTGGCAACACTAATGTTCATTCAGCTAAACCACCCATAAGGAAACCATCAGCAAGCTGCTGTTTACAGATCTATTATTCCAAATGACATATACATTAGAATAGCTGAGAGAAAGTTGGCATTGGTAGGAATGCAGCCATGTACAGGGGACACAAATGTTTTTTTCTGCTAAATTACCCATAAGGAAACCATCAACAAGCTGCTGTTTATGGATCCGCTATTCTGCCTGTGACCATATTTAGCAATTTGCGGGTATACTGGTGAGCTGCTGACAGCAATCTATAGGTCTACATGGTTCATTAACTCTTTAATGCCCACCGATTCTTACCG
This sequence comes from Bufo gargarizans, assembly GCF_014858855.1. Classification (NCBI taxonomy): domain Eukaryota; kingdom Metazoa; phylum Chordata; class Amphibia; order Anura; family Bufonidae; genus Bufo; species Bufo gargarizans. Next base: position 476,609,088 of record NC_058084.1, on the reverse strand, counting down.
CGTGTTGCGTATAACCTCACACCTTCACACTTTTAATAGGATCCTCCAACCATCTCATTAAAATGCCAAACGGACATCGAATGGATATGCGGAAATTGTGTTAATGAGCTTCTGGTCTGTACTTGTCTCACAAAATAAGAATAAAAATGAAACCCTAATGAGATCTGTCAACAGCAGCTAGCATACTTGCTGACGGTTTTCACGTAGGAGCAGGTTCATATTAGACTGAACCAAGTAAACAAACTGCAAATCAAAACAGCTAAAGGTTAAAAGATGCTGAAACTCGTATTTACTGTATGGCCTGCGTCTGAGTACCGCCGGGTGTGCACGTACCCAAAAAGCCCTGTTGTCAAGTCTTATGTCAGTAAAACGTCATTGTATATCATTATTGCCTAGTGAGAACATCACTTACTCATCACTTATTTTTCAAAATCTCTGCTTGCTGTCAGTGATTTGATGACAAATAAATTTTTATTCTGATTCACCGGTTCAAACTGTTCCATGTCCTGAACCATGAATCCGGCAAAGAACTTGTTCACCATCATTTATGTCGCAGACGCGCTCTGACCTAGTCTTATTTTCACATTACTGTTTGTTACAATGTATCAGTGTAGTCAATGTTCTGTCTGCTTAAAGGTACAATCCAGTCATGGCCTTTTCTGACTGCGTTATGCCTAATACAGAGCCTGAAGAGGCGGAGCATGACACAAGGATATTCTCTTCGCTGTCTTTGAAGCCCTGCATCATAGACTTCCCCCTCAAGTCCAGTGCAGTACCCCAGAGGACTACTGCAAAGGGTTAACTAATGCTAAAAGCGTTAATTTAATGTTTCCATGTTATGCTGTGATTCATTGTTAAGGTTTTTAGGGTGAGATCTGCCAAAGGCCGGCGTTTTTTACGTCGTTTTTTTGAGACCTCATGCGCTGCCGGATGATGCGCGGTGTGAAGACGCAGGCCTCATCACATGTAAGGGTACCATCCTCTAGGTTTTAGGCTAGAATTAAATCTACTGCAGCTTTTCAGAAAGTGGCAAGGGCAGTGTAGAAACACCACTCACGACAAAATTTGTCGCAAGTGGCATTTTAAAGTCGCAAACACAGTGTTTGCCACTTTTTTATGCCACAAAAGTGGCTCAGGGAGATGAAAACTGTTCCTGTTAATTCTTTATTCCTTATGTACACCTAATAGCAATGTATAGGCAATGAACTGTTAATATTAAGACTGGTTAGGTTGCCAGGGTGATGAACCAGGTCCTCCTCTGGTTAGTTAGTTGTGAGTCTAGTTTGAGCCGAGGTACAGGAAGGACATGTGTGTGTGTGAGACTTCCTTCAGAACTAGGCCAGAGCTCATAGAACCTTCATCTCTGAGACTACAGTTGCCAGAGAAGACACCTCACTAACAGAGTACCCCTGAGAGAAGGAGATCAGACATCTTAGAAAGTCCACCACCAACAAGGCAGCAAAGTACTGCGCTCACCTATGGCATAAAGACTTTGCTGCTGTGAAGAGGGAATATTGCTTAGGCCTCCCCCACACTTTGAGATGTACTGGCCATCCGGATCTTAGTTCTGCACCCCTCAGCCCGGGATCTGCAGAAGGGGTTAATGAGAACAGGATTGCATGCCTGCAATGTGTTTAGAGAGACTCAGGGACTACTACCAACATCATAGCTACTACCACTCCTTCGATCCGCGCCTCCTCTCCTGAGCCCGCTGCACTAGGCCTAAAACAGTGCACCAGTTTAACCTAAAAAACAAGCTATGTGAACGGAAAAATAAAAAAGCTATCCCCCTTTAAAAGGCAGGGAGGAAAAAGTATAAAAAAATAAAAACTTATGAAAGTAAAAAAATTTTTATCTACATGCCACGGAAAAATCCTGCAACAAAGTCTGCTTATAACTTGACCTGCGGTGCAGATTTTAAATCAGTTTAGGGTACGACCACACTGTCGTGTCTCGGTTGCGACGTGGCCGCCTTGCGGTCCAATACCGCGCGGCTGCAGCTGGATCTTGTTAAACTAATGGGACCGCACTGTTTTGTCGGTCTGCATTATTAATGGCGCGCGGCACCTTCAATGCTGCTCGGCCATTAACAATACAGACCAACTAAACAGTGAGGTCTTCATTAGTTAGCAAGAGCCAGCTGCGGCCGATACGACTGCGCGGCGCTTGGTCAACATGGCCCAACAGTGCCATATAGTGGTACCCTGATGGTGCGGGTTTCTACCCTCCTTTGCAATGCAGAGGGGGAAATCAGCGACAAATTTCGCAACATTTCCATGACAAATTCCATCATGAAATCTGCCGCTTTTGATGTGGATTGTGCTGTTGTGGAATTCTGGCCACGTACTCGGAATATCTGTGGTAAATGGCACCGGACCCACCACGTATGACCAGTAACTTTTGCTGACCGCGTTGGGGGCTCTGTTTAAACTCGCTCTCACAAACAAGAATGTAACATTGTAACAAGCAGGACGCTCTGTGTAAACACGTGCTGGAGGTGTCTGTGTAGATCTACCAGTAGACGGAGTCCGCAGATACCACCATGATTACATTCTTGTGGTTTCTTTCAAAGGAAGAACGTTCTCCACGGCTGAGCTTCAAAAATAAATAGGAAAAAAAAAAAAGACAAAAAAATGAAGGATGTGTTCAGTTGTTATGTCAACATGTTCTGCGGTGCGTTGGGAAAATCTCCCGGCACGTACCCCAAGCGTAGTAATAGGACCCTATTGACTGTATGGAGACCAAGAGAGTGGCCTTTTTTGACCACCGATGGACTGAGATACCATAGAAAAGAGTTCTTTCCTTACTATGCCTTTTTTTTTTTTACCGCAAAGGCATCCCTGTAATACAGTTGTACCACAAAGAGTGTATCTGTCGGTCAGACCGTGCTGTGCGCTCCCATCGGTGATCACATTGGACTCCTCATGTGTCCAGTGTATTCTTGGGTCACTGCCCATGCATGCCTCACCAGTGGCTTTGAAATGTTGGGGTCCTGGGTTCAACTCTGCATTGAGTTCGTATGTTCTCCCCATGTTTGTGTGGGCTTCTTCTGGCTTCTCTGGGTCACTCCCATGGAATAACATAGCATAGAGCTGAATAAAATGTTTGCCGACATATACCAACCTGATAGAGGCCAAAACGGCAAGTGGGACCCTACGTATAGTTTGACATATGGAGCGGGAGCTTTTCTGGTGCCTATGCCTAATGGAGACTGCAGTGTGAATGCATCCTTAGGCAGTGACGTAGTTATCGGGGGTTGCAGGGGCTGCAACGGGGGGCCCTACCGGTCAGCTTCCTCATCATACCGACTGGATGGGTTTCTAGCTCTACAGCGGCAGCTAGTGGTATGAAAAGAGAACTGCAGTAGAATGCACGACTGACATAAGAGATCAGAAGAGCAGACAGGAGCTGCATCGTGTCCTAGGCGAGCAGTGGCACCCCCAGGGTTAAGAGAGCTCCAAGTCAGTAGGCCGTGTAAGATATGGACTGTTTATGTACTGGAGCAGAGGCGGAGGTGAGACCCCATATGGTGAGAGTGCTAGGAAGATACAAAACCAGATAGTTAGTTAGGAAGTAGAGGTGAGTGGCGCTCGTAACTTATTGCACAACCTCAGGGCCTAGTGAAGGCTGAACGTCTGCAAGAGGATAGCCTGGAGCTGGGGTTCCTAATCCCTACAACCTTTGAGCTCACCACCCTAAAAAAAGGTAAAAAACAAAACAAAAACATATAAGTAGTGCATTGTATTAACAGTCCACTGTATGCCAACATGAAGGCCATGTTCACATGGTGGATTCTCCACACGGATTTAGTACATTTTCTGCGCCAACACATCCACGCCAAATTCATCTTCTGTTGTTTTCAATGTGAAGTCCACGCTGTAGTTCGTACAAAGCACCTTTTTCTCTGCCCATAGATTCATAAGTCGCATCATAAAAAAAAAAGGCAACATGTTTGTGTGGCTCCCATGCTGTATAAGCGTGGGGGCAATTGACTGAAGGGCACAGGGGAATAGGGAAGGGTTAAATGGCAGGGGAGGGCTCTCTCTGGACCGAGCGTGCCGCAAGGGGGTATATATAAAAGGTTAACTCCTCCCCTACTTCCTCTTGGCGTGCGCTCGGCCAGTGAAGAGTTTGCCACCCTCGCTCCCTGTGTGTTTTTTCCTCGGATTCTGCGGTTGATATGTTAAATATGTTTGTATTGTTTTTGTTTTTGGTTGGCTCACGATGCCTGTAATTTCAGATGCCACAGCTGGCGGAGGGAGGACCTTGTCTAAGAAGAAGATGGAGAAGTGGCAGTCACCTGAAGTTTCCACAAAGACGTGCTCACCGTGGCCAGGCATGCCAGGTGACGAAGAAAGTGCAGCGGCTTGGGAGTTAAGTGTAGACAAGGTCCCCCTGTGGCCTCCCCCCCCCCCCTTTTTTACCACAAAGATAAGATTCTGTGTATTTATTTGATAGATAGAGAACCCCCTGAGTGTGTTGGATGGTCAATGTCGCTTCAGTCATTTTTGGGGCAGATTCCGTATGGAAATTTCCATTGAGATGAATGAGAGACCTAAAAAACACATCAAAATCTGCACCAAAACGGCTTCAGATGGAAAACTGCTTGATTGGGGAAGGGGGGTAGGGGGGTTACACACAGTGGGGCACAGTGGGGTACGACAGGTTAATTTGGTCTAAGACTGGTCTAATTAGTATGCGCGTGAAAATATGGTGCAAGTCAGCTGAAATTAGGCGCACGTCTTCATGAAAGTAGGCAAAATGTGGCGCAACTCTCCACTAAAATAGACGCAAAATAGTACGCCAGCCCTGGAGTGGAGTAGAAATTAGACTGTTTTTATGACTAAAACAGGAACAAAATAAGGCGCACCTACATAAATAAGTCGGAAAAAAGGTGCAAAAGTTGGAAAGCTTCTGAATTTGTAAAAAAATAATAAAAAATAGTCTAAAAATAGGCGACTGAGGCACAAATGCCTCCAAAACAAGCGCATTTTCAGTAGTAAATGAGACAAAAAAAATAGGACTGTCTAAAACAGCATCTTTACACCTAAAAACAGGCGCGGACACTATAGTAAATGTGCCCCAGTGCACCAGCCCTCAGCCTGGATATTCTGTATGAGCAGTGTCAGACTCTTCGCAGTCTATAGACATTGCCAGGTTTGACAAAAACTGCCATTCTGAAGGAGGAGTAGACAATCTGGGGTCTGACAACTCTGTTCCAACCCTATGTAATAGAGAGGCTCGTGTCAGAGCGGTGGGAAGGATTTATTAACTGAAGAAATGGCCATAGTAATTCCACTGAGGACTGAGAAAAATGCAGCATGCAACACGCCAAAGGCATGCAACAACAGCGCCACCCAGTGGCTGGGAAGTAGACTGAGGGGCGTCATGCACTTCTCTGAAAGATGGAATATAAGATTTATCTCATTTTACAACTAGGGATATTAACACCTTAAATGTGTTTTCTAATAACTTAGGTTTTCTAATAACTTAGGTTTTCTAATAACTTAGGTTTTCTAATAACTTAGGTTCTGGATTTCAGCCTATCACATGGATGGTCTAAAGTCAGACCCTCAGTGTGTATTCCTTGGAAGGCCCCTTAACGGTTGTGGTATTTTTAGGGGTTTCCCACTCAGACATGTATAGTATATCTATTGGATGTTTTTTCATGGTAGGGGGTCCAACCATTGAGTCTCTCATCAGTCCCGAAACTCGGGGTGACCAGCGATCGTGAATGTACATCCTAGTGTAATGTGAGGAATTAACCCCTGTCCTCCGGACCCCAGGGTGGTGGCATCAACCAAAAAAACAAGGAGCCTAGCTGTTATCTGTTCACATCTATCTATCTATTTCACATCTATCTATCTCTCATATCTATCTATCTGCTATCTGTCTATCTATGTCACTGCTCCTATTACAGATGTGATATGGGGGGACCCCGCACTCAGGACCCTTGTGTGAGCTAAATACAGGCGGCTCCCGCTTTGTGACGGACCTGGTTTGTCATTCCTTTCATTGTAACACTACATGTCCTTTGCAGAAATACACATTTATTATTATTTTGGGGATTTTATTCTTCGACAGGTAGTTCAAAAAATCTTGAAGACAGAGGCAGAAACTTCTCGTCGTCCACAGGAGAGAAGAAGGAAAATAAACACCTGACTCTGGGTTTGCGTCTTTAACTTTTTACACAGAAAATGCCTTAATCTTCTCTTCGTGTGGCTGGGCCGGGGCCAGACCTCTGGCTCCAGAGGTAAAGTGGAGGAACTTGGAATCCTGTCTGAACAGGCCGCCCCACCCTCCTCCTTCATGTCAGTTTGGCCTCCTTCCCAAACCTTGTTCTGAAGTGGATTCATTCACAGCCGCAATTTTGGAGCGAGTTCAGGATCCCCGCAAGACAAGCAGAACATTTACACGGAGCGGTTATTTATCACCTTTTGTTATAACAAAAAAAAATAAAAAATAAACTGACTTGTGTCAAGTGTGAAAAAAAATTAATCACAAACTTGCTCCTGTTGGGCACGGAAAATTGTAAAAACAAATCTGTATAAAAATGCAACACAAAAAATCTACATAAAAATACTGCATAAAAATCTTTATTAAAATAGAACATAAAAGGCAAAGAAAATCTTAACAAAAATACAAGATAAGAAAAAAATCTAGATAAAATATAAGAAGACAGCATTCAAAAGCAAACGGATGAGGACGGTGTAAAAAAAAAGTGGCAAGGATGGCAAAAAATTGTGGCATGGTGTTGTAAAAAGTTGCAAAAAGGGACCTTTTAGTAAAAATGTTGGTAAATGACCGCCAGCATTCATAGAAACCAATTTTCTTAATAGATTTTTTGCTGCTGAAGTTGTGCTGCCTCTCCTGCTTCTTGCTGGTATGGCCTCTCCTCCTCTGCCTGTAGGGTTCATGCTGTTAAAGGGCCAGTGCATGCACCCTAATCCGCACCAACCAATAGCTGCCCACCTTGGGGTTCTTAAGAAGCCTTCCCCTATGGGAGGGTGCCCGTGCAATAAGGTCTAGTCTACTAGTGGTCTTCAGTGGTGTGCTGTATCTACGTTTATCTGCCCATGTACCAATTTCTGCCTGTCTTCCAGATTTGACCCTTCGCTGCCTGACCTGATCTCTAACTGATTTCCATACTGACCCTGAGCTGCCCACCTTGACCTGGGACTGTTTGTTGATTGCATGTACTCTGCCTGCTCTGACCTCAGCCTGTCCCTAACGGAGGCTTCACTCTGGGTCAGCTGTCAACGACACAGAGACTACTCCAGGAGGTAGCAGCCTGGTGGTTCCCCTGCAGCAAAGTCCAGACCCCTGTATAGGGTTAAAGGGTGAAAACCAGGCAACTACCAGGATAACGCCCTTAGGTTTAGCCAAATCTGTTGGTCCTACACCCACTGCTATAACATGCTCAAATTGAGTCACTCACCACTCTATCTTTGTGGCCACCGTGATGGTCTGACTGAAAGAGTTAAGCGAGCCTGTACGCCATGCTAAAAATCCAAACAAAGAGGAAGAAAAGAGCCAGTAAAGGAAGCAAAATACATCAAATAATATCAAGAAAACCATCCACCTGTTTTATATAAAAATTTGAATTGAATATTCACTCATAGCTCTTTTTGATGGTAGTGTCCCTTCACTAGATATTTATACCATTCAGATTTTGTGATACAGAGCTCCAAATCCTCAGTATGCACATATAAGGTTAGATGATAAATTTCCAGCTGCCTGCAGCCACCACTAGGGGGAGTTTACGAGTTTATTGCACACAGCTTTACTATCGAGTTCAATGAACGAACAGAACTGAGTAACCTCTCCCTAGTGGTGGCTGCAGGCATCTGAAAATTGATCCTTTAAAGGGAACCTGTCAATTGATCCTTTAAAGGGAATCTGTCATCTGGAAATGTGGTTTATCCTCGCGATACGATCGGTGGGAATCTTTTTAGGCCAGTTACATCATGTTCATTTGACACATGACCTAGGTGCAGCTCAATCCCAATCAAGTGAAAGGGCCTGGGCTGGAATACCAAGCGCAGCCGCTATAGAATGTACAATGCTGTGTTTGGTAAGCTGTGCTCACCAGAGCGCCATGGCCTCTTCAAACGGCTGATCGGCATGGGTGCAAAAAATCTGTTAAGTGCACCAAGGGCGGGCCCAAACAACTCTGTGCACCCTTGCTCCTCCTGCCTCCTCTGTCAGTTCCTCCCTCTCCTTCTTAATTGACAGGGTCATTAGAAATGGTTATGCAATCAAATAGGAAAGAGCGGGACTGGCAGAGGAAAGGAGGGTGCGCAGAGTGGCTTGGGGCACCCTCGGTGCACTTGCCTGCTCATTTGCATATCTATATAGGAGAAAAGGTGTCAAAATGGAAAAAACACTGCAATTGCGAAGTAGACCCTCCTTGTAAAGATATATATCATAGTAATAATTTATAAAAGTTATGGACACCTTCGAAGCAATTTTTTATTATTGCATTTCACTCATTTTGGACTAAAAATATGTTATTATATTACAGTGCCTTGCAAAAGTATTCACCCCCTTGACTTTTTTTTCTTCGTATTTTGGTGCCTCACAACCTGGAATTACCATGGATTGTTTGAGGATTTGCATCATTTCATTTACAGAACATGCCGACAACTTTTTATTGTGAAGCAAACAACAAATAGGACAAAATAACAGAAAGAGTCAATGTGCATAACTATTCACCCCCCTAAAGTCAGTACTTTGTAGAGCCGCCTTTTGCGGCAATCACAGCTCCCAGTCGCTGTGGATAAGTCTCTATGAGCAGTCGCCACATCTTACCACTGGGATTTTTGCCCATTCCTCCTTGCAGAACTGCTCCGGCTCCTTCAGGTCGGATGTTGTGCTTGTGAACAGCAATCTTTAAGTCTGACCACAGATTTTCTATTGGATTGAGATCTGGGCTGTGACTCGGCCATTCCAACACATTTACATGTTTCCCCTTGAACCAGTCAAGTGTTGCTGTAGCCGTGTGTTTGGGGTCATTGTCCTGCTGGAAGGTGAACCTCCGTCCTAGCCTCAGATCACGCACAGAGTGGGGACAGGTTCTGCTCAAGAATATCCCTGTATTTAGCACCATCCATCATCCACTATAAGCAGTTTCCCAGTCCCATCCCCCCAGTATGATGCTGCCACCACCATGTCTCACTGTGGGGATGGTGTTCTTTGGGTGATGTGATGTGTTGGGTTTGCTCCAGATATAGCGTTTTCTTTGATGGCCAAAAAGTCCAATTTTAGTCTAATCAGACCAGAGCAGCTTCCTCCATACATTTTGGAGTCTCCCACAGGCCTTATCACAAACTCACAACGTGCCTTGTTGTTTTTAGCTGACAGTAATGGCTTTCTTCTGGCCACTCTGCCATAAAGCCCAACTCTATGGAGCGTACGGCTTATTGTCGTCCTATGTACAGAGACTCCAGTCTCTGCTGTGGAACTCTGCAGCTCCTCCAGGGTTACCTTAGGTCTCTGTGCTGCCCTCTCTGATTAATGCCCTCCTTGCCCGGTCTGTGAGTTTTGGTGGGCGGCCGTCTCTTGGCAGGTTTGCTGTTGTGCCACTGTTCTTTCCATTTGGTTATGATAGATTTGATGGTGCTCCTGGGGATCATCAAAGATTTGCATATTTCTTTATAACCTATCCCTGACTTCTACTTCTCAACAACATTGTCCCTTACTTGTTTGGAGAGTTCCTTGGCCTTCATGGCAGTGTTTGGTCAGTGATGCCTCTTGCTTAGGTGTTGCAGCCTCTGGGACATTTAAAAAAAGGTGTGTATATGTAATGACAGATCATGTGACACTTAGATTGCACACAGGTGACATCATCTCACTAATTATGTGACTTCTGAAGGTAATTGCTTGCACCAGAGCTTTATATGGGCTTCCTAACAAAGGGGGTGAATACATACGCACATGCCAATTTTCTGTTTTCTTTTTCTAATATAGTCTAATAGTTTTATTTATATATTTTTCTCATTTCACTTCACCAACCCAGACTATTGTGTTCTAATCCATCACATGAAATTCAGATTAACAAAACATTAAACTTAAGGCTGTAATGTAACAAAATACAAAAAAGAAGTCAAGGGGGGTGAATACTTTTGCAAGGCACTGTATATGCCATCAGATGACAAGATCCAAAGAAAACATAAAATGACAACTTGCACATTTTTAACCCCTGTATCTCAGAAACGGCTGAAAACTTTTAATAAAAAAAAGTCCAGATGAAAAAATAATTTTTAGCCTAAAATAAATAAAATGCAATCATAGAGGTATACAGAGCCTTTAAGTAAAAGAGGTTGTCTCATCTCAGACTATGATGGCATATCACTAGGGATGAGCGAACCCGAACTTCATAGTTTGGGTTTGTAACCGAACTTTGCTAGTTTGGGTACCCAGGATTTTCACTAAAGTCCAGGTTCGGTGTTCGGGTGATTTTATTATTTTCCATTCTAACATGGTTTATATCGGAAAATAATAGCAATCTTAAGACAGAATGCAAAACAATATGGCCATTTAAGGGTTTAAAAAAAACAACTCCCCTCATCCACTTGATTGCACTACAGCAACTTCTTCTATCTTCACTGAACAGAACCTGCCAAAGGACCTGCCATGTGCGCGATGATGTGGATGAGGGGAGTTGTTTTTTTAACCCCTAAATGGCCATATTGTTTTGCATTCTGCCTTAAGAATGCTATTATTTTCCAGTATAACCATGTTTTAACGGAAAATAATAAAGTGAAGTTCGTGACCCCATTGACTTCAGTGGGATTTGGGTTTGGGGTCAAGTTCGGTTTCCGAACCCGAACTTTGACCTGAAGTTCAGTCGAACCCGAACTTTCACAGGTTTGCTCATCACTGCAATATGCCGTCAAAGTCAGAGAGGTACAGGTCCCACCTCTGAGACCTGCACCTATCTCCATTACCCCCCCATCCCAAAGTAAAGGAGAGCACACCGTGCATGCGCTGGTATTCTCCATTCACTACTATAGGAGTCCTGAAAATAGCGAAGCGAAGTCTTATAGAAGTGAATGGGGAGTACACTGTGCATACACGGCCGCCTCTCCGTTCATCTGTAAGGGAGATACGTGGGGCCCCAAAGGTGGGACTCGCACCTATTTGACTTTGATGAAATATCCGAGCTATATGCCATCAAAGTCTTTGCTGAGGAATACCCCTTTAAGAAGATGTAGGTGGATATGTGTACACATATATAACATGTAAGTCCATGTGTTTCTGCCATAGACAACAGCATGGCACCATAGTATAGCAGCTTGCGAGGTCACAAAGGGTTATGGCGTTCTAAGTTTCTGAGATGGGAAGGCTAAAGAAGTCATGCATTAATGATCTTAAAGGAGAACACACATAATTATTGTGAACCCTATTATATAATAAGCAGGGTCTCCATTATTATGTACTGTGCCTTGTAGACGGCATAGCAAACCCTTCTCCTAATAGGTTCGGCAAAAGTTATCAACATAAATTACAATTCCTGCTGCTAAGTGATGAAATCCTACTGACTTCCATAGAGAAAACCAGATGTCTGTCATTTTTCTACTATATGAAATGCTGGTTTTTCTGTAATATAAATTAAAAACATCTGATTCAGACTACAGTAATATGCTGCACTGGATTAGGCCAGGCTGAGAATTCCAAGAGGGAAAAGAAAGAAATATGCGCATATTGTAAAATCACAGAATGGAGGAGGCTGTTAGCTCAGGACCTTTTTTTTATGAGGTGTGCAGGTTGTATGATTGCTAAGGCATAATTAGGGTTCAAAAATGCAAAAATAATATATTCCAACACAACTCAGAACGGCAAAATGAGCATAACAGTCTGCAAACATGAAATATGATGTGTACAGGAAAATTTCTTCAATCTGGTATCCTTTTAGGTCAAAATTCTGAACTGTAAGACTATAACTACTATAAATACTGCCTCCTATATATAAGAATATAACTACTATAATACTGCTCCTATGTACAAGACTATAACTACTATAATACTGCCCCCTATGTACAAGAATATAACTACTATAATACTGCTCCTATGTACAATAATATAACTACTATAATACTGCTCCTATGTACAAGAATATAACTACTATAATACTGCTCCTATGTACAAGAATATAACTACTATAATACTGCTCCTATGTAGAAGAATATAGCTACTATAATACTGTTCCTATGTACAAGAATATAACTACTATAATACTGCTTCTATGTACAAGAATATAACTACTATAATACTGCCTCCTATGTACAAGAATATAACTACTACAATACTGCCCCTATGTACAAGAATATAACTACTATAATACTGCCTTCTATAAACAAGAATATAACTACTATAATACTGCTCCTATGTACAAGACTATAACTACTATAATACTGCCCCTATGTACAAGAATATAACTACTATAATACTGCCTCCTATGTACAAGAATATAACTACTATAATACTGCTCCTATCTACAAGAATATAACTACTATAATAGTGCTTCTACAAGTGAAACTAAAAAAATTAGAATATTGTGCAAAGTTCATTTATTTCAGTAATGCAACTTAAAAGGTGAAACTAATATATGAGACTCATTACATGCAAAGCGAGATATTTCAAGCCTTTATTTATTATCATTTGGATGATTATGGCGTACAGCTTATGAAAACCCTAAAGTCACAATCTCAGGTGCCCTTTGCTCAGGGGGTATGAATTATTTAGCTGACTAGAGTGAGACACTTTGAGCCTAGAATATTGAACCTTTTCACAATATTCTAATTTTAAGTTGCATTACTGAAATAAATTAACTTTTGCACGATATTCAAATTTTTCGAGTTTCACCTGTATGTACAAGGATATAACTACTATAATACTGCTACTATGTACAAGAATATAACTACTATAATACTGCCTCCTATGTACAAGAATATAACTACTATATTACTGCCGCCTATGTACAATAATATAACTACTATAATACTGCTACTATGTAGAAGAATATAGCTACTATAATACTGTTCCTATGTACAAGAATATAACTACTATAATACTGCTTCTATGTACAAGAATATAACTACTATAATACTGCCTCCTATGTACAAGAATATAACTACTACAATACTGCCCCTATGTACAAGAATATAACTACTATAATACTGCTCCTATGTACAAGACTATAACTACTATAATACTGCCCCTATGTACAAGAATATAACTACTATAATACTGCCTCCTATGTACAAGAATATAACTACTATAATACTGCTCCTATGTACAAGAATATAACTACTATAATACTGCTCCCATGTACAAGAATAAAACTACTATAATACTGCTCCCATGTACAAGAATATAACTACTATAATACTGCTCCTATGTACAAGAATATAACTACTATAATACTGCTCCTATGTACAAGAATATAACTACTATAATACTGCTCATACAGACGTGGACAAAATTGTTGGTACCCTTTGGTCAATGAAAGAAAAAGTCACAATGGTCACAGAAATAACTTTAATCTGACAAAAGTAATAATAAATTAAAATTCTATAAATGTTAACCAATGAAAGTCAGACATTGTTTTTCAACCATGCTTCAACAGAATTATGTAAAAAAATAAACTCATGAAACAGGCATGGACAAAAATGATGGTACCCCTAGAAAACACAGAACATAATGTGACCAAAGGGACATGTTAATTCAAGGTGTGTCCACTAATTAGCATCACAGGTGTCTACAACCTTGTAATCAGCCATTGGGCCTATATATATGGCTCCAGGTAATCACTGTGTTGTTTGGTGATATGGTGTGTACCACACTCGACATGGACCAGAGGAAGCAAAGGAAAGAGCTGTCTCAAGAGATCAGAAAGAAAATTATAGACAAGCATGTTAAAGGTAAAGGCTATAAGACCATCTCCAAGCAACTAGATGTTCCTGTGAGTACAGTTGCACATATTATTCATAAGTTTAAGATCCATGGGACTGTAGCCAACCTCCCTGGACGTGGCCGCAGGAGGAAAATTGATGACAAATCTAAGAGACGGATAATCCGAATGGTAACAAAAGAGCCTAGAAAGACTTCTAAAGAGATTCAAGGTGAACTTCATGCTCAAGGAACATCAGTGTCAGATCGCACCATCCGTCGTTGTTTGAGCCAAAGTGGACTACATGGGAGACGACCAAGGAGGACACCATTGTTGAAAACGAATCATAAAAAAGCAAGACTGGAATATGCCAAACTACATGTTGACAAGCCACAAAGCTTCTGGGAGAATGTCCTGTGGACAGATGAGACAAAAATCGAAGTTTTTGCCAAGGCACATCAGCTGTATGTTCACAGACGAAAAAATGAAGCATATCAAGAAAAGAACACTGTCCCTACTGTGAAACATGGAGGAGGCTCTGTTATGTTCTGGGGCTGCTTTGCTGCGTCTGGCACAGGGTGTCTTGAATCTGTGCAGGGTACAATGAAATCTCAAGACTATCAAGGAATTCTAGAGAGAAATGTACTAGCCAGTGTCAGAAAGCTTGGTCTCAGTCGCAGGTCATGGGTCTTGCAACAGGACAATGACCCAAAACACACCGCTAAAAACACCCAAGAATGGCTAAGAGGAAAAAATTGGACTATTCTAAAGTGGCCTTCTATGAGCCCTGACCTCAATCCTATTGAGCATCTTTGGAAGGAGCTGAAACATGCAGTCTGGAAAAGGCACCCTTCAAACCGGACACAACTGGAGCAGTTTGCTCATGAGGAGTGGGCCAAAATACCTGCTGAGAGGTGCAGATGTCTCATTGACAGTTACAGGAAGCGTTTGATTGCAGTGATTGCCTCAAAAGGTTGCGCAACAAAATATTAAGTTAGGGGTACCATCATTTTTGTCCATGCCTGTTTCATGAGTTTATTTTTTTACATAATTCTGTTGAAGCATGGTTGAAAAACAATGTCTGACTTTCATTGGTTAACATTTATAGAATTTTAATTTATTATTACTTTTGTCAGATTAAAGTTATTTCTGTGACCATTGTGACTTTTTCTTTCATTGACCAAAGGGTACCAACAATTTTGTCCACGTCTGTATGTACAAGGATATAACTACTATAATACTGCTCCTATGCACAAGAATATAACTACTATAATACTGCCTCCTATGTACAATAATATAACTACTATAATACTGCTACTATGTACAAGAATATAACTACTATATTACTGCCGCCTATGTACAATAATATAACTACTATAATACTGCTACTATGTACAAGAATATAGCTACTATAATACTGTTCCTATGTACAAGAATATAACTACTATAATACTGCTCCTATGTACAAGAATATAACTACTATAATACTGCCTCCTATGTACAAGAATATAACTACTATAATACTGCTCCTATGTACAAGAATATAACTACTATAATACTGCTCCTATGTACAAGAATATAACTACTATAATACTGCTTCTATGTACAAGAATATAACTACTATAATACTGCCTCCTATGTACAAGAATATAACTACTATAATACTGCTCCTATGTACAAGAATATAACTACTATAATACTGCCTCCTATGTACAAGAATATAACTACTATAATACTGCCTCCTATGTACAAGAATATAACTACTATAATACTGCTCCTATGTACAAGAATATAACTACTATAATACTGCTCCTATGTACAAGAATATAACTACTATAATACTGCTTCTATGTACAAGAATATAACTACTATGGGGGGCGGAGCTTGGCTGCCTTCCTGAATGGCTGCCTGTTGCTGAGCTCCTCCGGCTAGCTGGTGATTAACCCCATTAAAAGCACTTTTTTACCTGCGCAAATGGTCAAAACGGGGAGAGACCGCAGCAAGGACCCTTTAGAGACCACCCGGGTCCGCTCCAAGCAGCCAGACATGGAGCAATACCTGAAAAAGCAGCCCAAGGCCCGTGGAGCTGAGACCCCCAAGATGGCGCCGGCTGCCTCTCAGCATTCTGAGGGAGAAGACTATTCTGAAGCAGGAAGCGCTTCTGACATCTCGGATTACAAAGCCCGAAAACGGAGTGGAACTTTATCTAAGACAGCACTTCGGGAGGTCCTGGA
This sequence comes from Bufo gargarizans, assembly GCF_014858855.1. NCBI lineage: Eukaryota > Metazoa > Chordata > Amphibia > Anura > Bufonidae > Bufo > Bufo gargarizans. Next base: position 476,592,960 of record NC_058084.1, on the reverse strand, counting down.
CGCCGCTCTGGCTCCCCTGAGACAAGACCTAGCAGAGATCAAGGTAGATCTGCGCAGCATGGGGCAGCGGGTGGCGGACTTAGAAAATTCGCATGATGCGATTATTCGCCACGAGGGAGAAATATGCGCAGTATTAAATTCGCAAAAAGACTTCCTTAATGATGCTTTGCTGCGCATCGAGGATCAAGAAAATCGCAGCCGCAGGCGAAATATTCGCATCCGGGGCCTGCCTGAATCATTCGCATCGGAAGCTCTGGAAAAAATCGCATGCAAAATTTTTGCGAATCTTTTGGGAACGGACAGAGCTGCGAAAATCACAATTGAGAGGATACACAGAGCTTTGAGACCTAAACCTAAAGGCTCTGAGCCGCCGAGAGATGTTGTGTGTGGCCTTCTTAGTTATGTGGACACTGCGGCTCTGCTGAAAGCCAGTAGAGAAGCAGACAGCCTGGGATTTGAAGGCACACCGATCTTGTTTTTTCAAGACCTGGCTCCTACTACGCTGGCGAAGCGCCGAATTCTCCGGCCACTCCTAGAAGCTCTCAAGGCCTCTGCCATCCAGTTCAGATGGCTTTACCCATTCGGCATGGCCGTTATGAAGAACGGGAGACAGATTACTATACGCTCCCCTCAGGATCTAAACGCTGCCTGGGTCCACCTGGGTATTTCACCGCTGGAGATACCGTCCTGGATGCCTGCCGATCAGGGAGTGCCGATACCCTCGCCTCCAAGCTCGGACCAGTGGAATACTGCCACCTCGGGTAAAGCTACCAGACCTAACCGGGAACGCCATCTCCCCGCCACTTCCGAGTTTCCTCCGCACCGCTGAGATGATATGTCGCATATGGGACACGAATCAACTCTACAGCCCAATAAAAGGGCACTGCCTTCGCTGGTCACCCGGCCTGTGACCCCTGATGTCACCCAGATGGCGTCCCTTGTTACAGCACGAAAGAGACTTTCCCTTTTCGTTCTCTTTGGGACCTTGTTTATGCTACGTTTTATGGTTCGCATTACTTTTCCCCCCTCCCCCCGAGAAGCTGGGGTTTAACCAGCGTCTAACCCGGTTTACGACCCTACCCCCTGATGGCCTCCTTCTGGCCCCTAAGGGCTCCACGAGACCCCCCGCCCGGTAGATCCCGGCTGTCCGCCGTTATGCAAATGGATCGTTTCACCACCGGGCGCCCTGTGGAGCTTTCATTTTTCTGTGTTTTATGCTGGTTTTTGCATTTAACTTTCCGTTATTTTATTTGCAGAAGTTTTGTTCATTTTGTCTGTGTCTTCCCTTCTCCTACCGTGTCTTTCCCTCCTTCTTCCACGCTTGATTGGTCTACCACTGATGACATGCAATGTACCCAACCACCGCCCGGAGATGGCTGAAGTCATAGTTTCCTCTTTCAACGTGAGAGGTCTGAATGAGCCATGTAAGAGGTCGCAAATCCTATCTCTACTGCAGAAAGACAAAGTCTCCATAGCATTCTTCCAAGAGACCCACTTCCGGTCGGGTAAGATACCTAATCTTCCACCCAAAAAATTCTCACAATGGTACCACAGCACACATGGCTCGGCTAGCAGAGGTGTTAGCATCGCCATTCACAAGCAACTACCCTTCGTAGTCTCGGCTTCTTCCTCAGACCCAGATGGTCGGTACTTGTTTGTGAAGGGCGTAATTGCTGACACTCAGATCACGCTAGCTAACGTCTACGCTCCAAATAGGGGACAGGTCCAATGGCTGATTCAGACCCTCACGCTCCTATCCTCCTTCAAGGAGGGCATTGTAATTTTAGGGGGAGATTTTAATGTATCCCTTGATCCTAGCTTAGACTCCTCCTCCGGAAAGTCAGCTATTACGCACATACGTTTGAGGCGTTTGAAATTGGCCTTGAAAAAATTAGGTGTGTTTGACACATGGCGCACTCTAAACCCCTCTGGTAGGGATTATACCTTCTTTTCCCATGCCAAGTCCTCATACCATAGACTGGATCACTTCTTCTTATCCTCCAAACATGCCCAACTGCTCCTACACGCCAAAATAGGTAATATTACTTTGTCAGATCACTCCCCAATTTTTATACATTTTACCTTGACCTCTCTTCCAAAAAGGGAATGGAATTGGCGCCTCAATGACACCCTCATCTTAGATCAAGCCAACTCCCAGAAGCTAGCTTCCTCTCTGACAGAGTTCTTTCAGCGGAATAACGCAGGTCCCACACCTCCCTCGCCACCGATTGTATGGGAGACCCATAAAGCGGTGATCCGAGGTGAACTTATCGCCCTCTGCTCCCATGTTAAAAAACAACGTTCTCAAGCCATTGCCACCCTTATGTCCCAAATTGAGTCGCTCGAACTTACCCACAAACAATCACAGGCGCTTAGTTGTGCCACTGAACTTAGTGATGCTAGAACTAAGCTTAAGAACTTACTAAATGTTACATCAGCCAAACTGCTCTTACGCTCTAGATTTAAATTGTACGCTCATGGCGATAAGGGGAACAAACTTATGGCAGCGCTGGTTAAAAAACAACATTCTGATTCTTTTATCTCTGCTATCAAAGATGCTAAAGGAACTCACCTGAAGTCCACCCCTGACATTGCGATGGCCTTTAGCACCTTTTATACGGAGCTCTACAATCTTCCACCACCCTCGAATCAGTCGCTCAATACCCTCACGGACGCCACGGAAAAATTTCTTTCCTCCCTACATCTCCCTAATATCACCCAATCCCAGTCAACTCAACTAGTAGCCCCAATAACAGATGCTGAAGCGCGGAAAGTACTGGCCTCTATTCCTTCAGGGAAGAGCCCTGGACCTGATGGCTTCTCCATTACGTACTATAAAAATTTTCAAGAGGTCCTAGTCCCCCACTTCCGCTCCATGTGTAACCACCTACTGAACGGTGGCCACCTCCCCCCCCAATCGCTTTCGGCCCACATTGCGATTATTCATAAAGAGAACAAAGATCCTCTAAATTGTGGTAGTTATCGCCCAATCTCCCTCCTTAACACGGACGTAAAGTGGTGGGCTAAGATATTGGCTCAGCGAATTCAGCGGATTCTCCCCGATATCATCCATAGGGAGCAGGTTGGGTTTGTCTCTGGCAGACAGGGGAACGAAAATACCGTCCGCCTCCTTCACCTCATGAATTGGGCACGGAGCACTTCAACTCCGCTAGCCTTGCTCAGTACAGACGCGGAAAAGGCCTTTGACAGGGTCAGTTGGCAGTACATGTCTGCGGCACTGTCAAAATTTGGCTTCCCTGATCAGTTTATCGCGGCTATTTTCTCTTTATACTCGTCCCCCTCTGCCAGAGTCAAAGTCAACGGCACTCTTTCCCCTGCCTTTGCCATATCCAATGGCACTAGACAGGGATGCCCCCTCTCCCCGTCTCTTTTTGTCATAGTTATGGAAACGCTGCTATGCAAGATTAGACAGGACCCCGCAATTGAAGGCATCAAGATGGGCTCTTGTATGCATACCACCGCGGCATTTGCCGATGATCTATTGATTATGACCACCAACCCCACGATTTCTTTCCCACGGCTCCATTATCTGTTCGAAGAGTTCGGGTGGATTTCTAACTTCAAGATTAATTATAGCAAATCCATGGCCCTGAATGTTTCATGCAAATCATATGTAGTCAAGGACCTTAAACGCGCCACCTCCTTTGCTTGGGACCCCCGTGATATTAAGTTTCTAGGGATACGAATCTCGGCTAACCAAGATGACCTATTTAGTCTGAACTATGGCCCCCTACTCAAAGATATTAGAACACATCTACAGTCCCTTAAACTCCCCTTCATCTCCTGGATGGGAAGGAAGAACTTCCTTAAAGCCTTCATTGTACCCAAACTTCTATATTTAATTCAGACACTACCAATTTGGCTACCCCGCTCCTTTTTTATGGAAATACGCCGTGTGTTCTCTTTGTTCATGTGGGCGGGCAAGTCCTCCAGGATAGCGTACTCAATATTGACAAGAGAAAAGAGATTTGGGGGCTTTGGTATGCCCGACATCCAAACTTATTACACAGCGTCGCTCCTGAACAGGTGCTTTTCTCTCCTCTCACGCCAACCCCCGAATCTTTGCGTACACCTGGAACGTGCTCTTCTCACCTACAAAGAAGGACTTATCCTATGGGGAATCCGCACATGCACCCCGAATAACGCGTTTGCCTCTCCCATTTGGAAAGGTATGTTGGTGGAATGGGCCAAACTGTATAAATCCCGAGACATCAGATTCCCTAATATCCACCTCCCCCTACATCTACTACAGAACTATATCCACCCCGATATACTCAGACCCTCCGGAGTCTGGAGCATACTATCTGACCTTACCTTACAAGATATAGCTTCCACGTCTGGGGACTTGGCATGGGACAAGATTCAGGTTCTGCCAAAGGTTAAAGCCCTCTCCTTCCTTTCTATTGGGGCCTTTGGCCGAGATGTTAAAGCCCTCAAGCTACCTTCCCCCACTGATGATACACCTACTTGGCTAGAAAAGAAGCTTTGTGTTCCCGAGTTACCGAAAAAGCCCCTCTCGACACTCTACAGGGAGCTGCTCTCTTCGGCTCCTCCAGCACTGCACTTTATGTCTGCCTGGGAAAAGGAGCACACAATCCAACTGACTGAGCCGGAGAAGGCCTTTATCTTAGCCCATTCACATGGCTTCAACCGATGCATCAAAATTCAGGAGAATTCCTACAAGTTACTGACCCGCTGGTACAAAACGCCAGAATTCCTACATAGGCTCAACCCTGACATTCCATCGCAGTGCTGGAGGTGTGGAACAGAAGTTGGCTCTTTGTCACATATATGGTGGTCTTGTAGTAAAATTCGCCCCTTTTGGTCTCAAATAGAGAACACAATTAACCGGATATGCGCCTCTAAGGTACGTCTGGATGCAAAACTAGTACTCCTCTGGTGTCCCAACGATTCCCTTACTCCTGCCAAAGCAGACCTCCCGACCATGCTTCTTACTGCAGCGCGTTTGTTGGTACCCCTCCTCTGGAAGAATGACTCACCACCCTCAATGTTAATGTGGACCGAGAAAACAGATCAACTGTTTAGATTTGAGGAATTAGCCCATTGGGAAACTCGCACACGTTCCAAATTTCTCAAACTGTGGCGACCATGGGAGAAATACCGCAACCCCGAGTGAATTGGAAGAACTCCCTCTCCTCCTCTACCCACCCAATTCTACCCCTCCTCCCAACCCCCCACCCTCCAATCTTGTCTGTGTCTTTTCTTTCATTCGTTGTTACTAAATTGTTTATACTCACTATGTTAGTAGATCTGACATGGTCTGTGAGAATATTGGCACCCATTATACTGCTGCCATCTGCGAATGGCTTTATATTGATGCATGATTTTTTGTCCAGACCATATGCACTCTCAATAAAAAGAGTTTTGGTTAAGAATATAACTACTATAATACTGCTCCTATGTACAAGAATATAACTACTATACTACTGCCTCCTATGTACAAGAATATAACTACTACAATACTGCCCCTATGTACAAGAATATAACTACTATAATACTGCCTTCTATAAACAAGAATATAACTACTATAATACTGCTCCTATGTACAAGACTATAACTACTATAATACTGCCCCTATGTACAAGAATATAACTACTATAATACTGCCTCCTATGTACAAGAATATAACTACTATAATACTGCTCCTATGTACAAGAATATAACTACTATAATACTGCTCCCATGTACAAGAATAAAACTACTATAATACTGCTCCCATGTACAAGAATATAACTACTATAATACTGCTCATATGTACAAGGATATAACTACTATAATACTGCTCCTATGCACAAGAATATAACTACTATAATACTGCCTCCTATGTACAATAATATAACTACTATAATACTGCTACTATGTACAAGAATATAACTTCTATAATACTGCTCCTATGTACAAGAATATAACTACTATATTACTGCCGCCTATGTACAAGATTATAACTACTATAATACTGCCCCTATGTACAAGAATATAACTACTATAATACTGCTCCTATGTACAACAATATAACTACTATAATACTGCTCCTATGTACAAGGATATAACTACTATAATATTGCCTCCTATGTACAAGAATATAACTACTATAATACTGCTCCTATGTACAAGAATATAACTACTATAATACTGCCTCCTATGTACAAGAATATAACTACTATAATACTGCTCATATGTACAAGGATATAACTACTATAATACTGCTCCTATGTACAAGAATATAACTACTATAATACTGCTCCTATGTACAAGAATATAACTGCTATAATACTGCTCCTATGCAGGGACATCTTTAACAAGGGGCAAAATGGGCAGCTGCCCCGGGCCCAGTTGCTCCTGGGGGGCCCAAGGCAGCTGCCTCTTGAGCTCTGCTAGCCACTGCACCGGGTGTCAGGCTATCAGCTACACAGGGGGGTGGTGCCATTCAATGAATATAACTACTATAATACTTCTCCTATGTACAAGAATATAACTACTATAATACTGCTCCTATGTACAGGAATATAACTACTATAATACTTCTCCTATGTACAAGAATATAACTACTATAATACTGCTCCTATGTACATGAATATAACTATTATAATACTGCTCCTATGTACAAGAATATAACTACTATAATACTGCTCCTATGTACAAGAATATAACTACTATAATACTGCTCCTATGTACAAGAATATAACTACTATAATACTGCTCCTATGTACAAGAATATAACTACTATAATACTGCTCCAATGTACAAGAATATAACTACTATAATACTGCTCCTATGTACAAGAATATAACTACTATAATACTGCCTCCTATGTACAAGAATATAACTACTATAATACTGCTCTAAATGTTTAGGAAATACAACTACTATAATACTGCCCTCTATGGATAGGTAGAGTTTCTTGGTAATAAAGTACTACTGTAAGACTCTTCATCGTGTGATAATTCTGTTTTCATCAATTCTCTCTTATAACGAGCGCACTGCATTAATCACACCGGTATAATCCTCCAGTGTACACAGATTACGCAGGAAAGTGATGAAGAAATGTTCGAGGAAGTGATGTTCAGCATGAGGTCCCAGGATGCCTTACCTCAGTCATGTCTGGGATGTAATGAGGCGTGATGAGGCATGAGGTATGACCGCTCTCCACGTGTCTTGCAATAGCTGTGACTCTGTTTTAATCTCTTTTACTACATATAGGAATAGGACAGGAGAGGGGGCTACAGCGACCATGATGGGAAACGGGAAACTCTACTGGTTAGTTGTATGGGAAACTGAACAAGCTTCTTTCGATCTGGACATCTTTAAGATGCCTACTGAAGTCAGCAGACTTCCTGCAGAATTTATACATAGCTGCCAATCTGCTAAAGCAGAGCTGCAGTGTAAAGCATGGAGGAGAGAATAGAAAATATATTAAAAGTTTTTAAATTTTATAACATTAAAGTATATTCTCAGACCTGCTGTTAAATGGGCAGTGTACCCCTGTCTGCCCTGCTGTGAAGCACCTAGAGACAAAACATGGACCTATTTGATGTCATGCAACCACCCCCCTCTCCCCCACAACATCTTGTGACCCACAATTTCTTGTGTGACCCAGCAGAGTAGTGTGACTAGACACAACATTTTGTTCACGGTTTGCCAATAGATTCTGCATATCCGTACTAATTTATGGGCCATACCATTATGCAGTACAAAGACCGGGGTTTGCTAGCTTTCTTGTAGGAATTAATTAAATGGATTTCCAGGACTTAAATATTGACGATCTGTCTTCAGAATCAGGACCTATCCTGATCAGCTGTTTGAAGGATCTTCCTCAACCAGTGACGTCACGTCCATCAGTCACATGGGCTTTGTGCAGCTTAGTCCTGAGATGCAATACCAAACACAGCCACTATACATGTATGGCGCTGTGCTTGCTATGCTGTGAAACTGGCACCAGGAAGTGGAAATCTGCAGGGACTGCAGTAGCATCTGTGTTAGGCACTGGGTGTGGAACCATTGTGTCAACCGAACAGATTTGACTTAGGGCTACTCCAAAGTGCGTTATCCTGGCAGTCCCCTGGTTTTTACGCTTTATACGGGGTAATCTGGATTTCGTTGTAGGGGAACCACCAGAACACTATTTCCTGGAGTAGTTTCTGTTTGGTTGACTGCAGAACCAAAGGTGTCAAGAGACACTGAAATCAGGCAAAACCATAGTCAGAGATAGGGTCAGAGATCAAGTAGAAGTCAGGTCAGGAAGCAAAAGGATGAAATCCGGAAAAGAAGCAGAAGTTGGTACACAAGCAGATACACATAGAGATTGCACATCTTTTCAGGACACTAGAAGAGTAGAACTTATTTCTCAGGCACCCTCACAGACCCAAAGGTGTCAAGAGACACTGGAATCAGGCAAAACCATAGTCAGGGATAGGGTCAGTACGGAGATCAAGTAGAAGTCAGGTCGGAAAGCAAAAGGATGAAATCCGGAAAAGAAGCAGAAGTTGGTACACAAGCAGATACACATAGAGATTGCACACAGGACACTAGTAGAGTAGAACTTATTTATCAGGCACCCTCCCATAGGGGAAGGTTCTTTAGGTTCCAGAAGGTGGCCAACTATTGGCGGGTGCGGATTAGGGTGCTCGCTGGCTCTTGCAGAATTGTAGGGAGTGTGCGCTCTCTACGGGCAGAGGAGGAGAGGCGAGAAGCAGGCCGCCTTCTGCGTGGAGAGGCAAAGCATCTCCAGTGACAGGGCCTGCTGAAGGAAGGGGAGAGGACAGTGGCTCTGAGATGAGTATTCATTATTGTTATTTTAACCCATTCTGTATCTCTTTGCTGTAAAAAAAATTATTCCACCGCAAAACCCTTTAAAGAAACAAAAAGCAAAAAAAAAACAACTTCTCCAATTACTTCAGACTTTGGTGGCACTGATGAATTATCAGCTTCCGTTTCGCTTTGTGTTTCCATGCAAAATCAAGTTGAGATGTTACGCGGTACTGTAATTACCTTTTCTGGATAAATATTGAACCGTAAATTTAGATATTTCCTCGGAAACAGTCGACTAGAAGCTGAAACTGCTATTAAGTTCTTTCAGCAGCTTAGAACATGTGTCTAGAGAGTACAATGAGTATTGTGTCCCTGTGACTGCAATTTAGAAATGAAATGAACACGAGGCAGTTTAAATAGGATTAATGGGAGAAGACAAGTGATTTGCTTTACAAGAAATAAAATTAGCACGGCTCTAACTTCAAGTTAAGAAATATCATAAAATATTAGAAAATTGCTTGATGAGCAAATAAAGAAAAAAAATATAATCGTGACTGATGCGGAATGGAACTCAGCCACGTGAGCTACCAGCACCAGGCAGCTGCTGCCAAGCCAACGGAATTATGTTTACTAATAACGGGCAAAGAGTGACCTTTTGTAAGATTCCCTATGTAAAAGCAGAGACATACAGAGGTGCAGTATGGAGCCATAGAAATACATGGACATCATATAACTTATCAGTACCATAGATATCTGGACTTTTGTCACCTATGTGAGGCTCAACAAAGGGGCATAGAGGAAAGATGGTTTCACCATCTGCACACATGGTAGCCAACAGTCCCGAATTTGCAAGGACTGGTCCTAATTTTCAGAAACAGTCCTGGCATATTTTAGCCGTTCCGGCCCAAATTTAGGCTCGGGTTTCTATAAGCCCCACCCATAATTGGGCAGTCCTGTGCAGGATTGGGCCATTCCAAGGGCATGGCTTATACAAAGTTGGTAAGTATGAGTATAGAAGGGGTTCTTTACTGTAAGAGCAGGTTAGATAATGGGACTCTTATCAATGTTGTGATGGTTAATTCATGAAATGACTTGGAAGAGTCTATTGCATAATTCTAGAGGCTGGAGATAGACCACCGATCCAGAAAACTAGGACCATAGCCAAGTGCCCACACCCCCCAAAAAAGACCCGATCGAAAAACATTGAATTTATTTCTATGATCTTATGAGCATGTTGAAATGTTCAAGTCGGGGAACTCTGTCACGATACCTACCTAGGACAGTAACTGCCATAATACCATTGTGAGCTACACCAAAGTCTACTTTCATGCAACTTTCTTTAGGTTATGGCTTTTATAAGTGAGAAAAAATGGTGTCAAGAATTTGAAGTAGAACATAAGTGTACCTAAAGTCATGATACAGTAGCTCATATGGGGCTTATCGGTGGTGGTCCACTCAGATGAAGAAATTATTTCTGGGTAGGGATTTCGGTGATGGAATTCTGCCCTACAATGTAGGTTCTCCATGTACAGAAGGTCTACAGTTGGACATTACATCCATTCCTCGATTGCTCTTTAGTTATTACTGTCAAAAAGTAGGGGGGCACATTCTTCATGGAGTCATTTCTAGTTACACCCCTGAAGTAGAAGGTTATACATTCTCAAGGCTCCATTCCAACAAAACTAAACTATATTCCCCCACAGGAGGCCAAGAATTCCCCATACCTTCTAAGCTGAACCTTGCAAAGTACCGAGCCTTGATGGAAAATGCCTAGGAGACTTAATGGAAGCCACTTGCGTGGACAGAGTGAAAGTAACCTCTCATAGAAGTTTAGGGTTTCCACATTTAAAAATAATTTTAAAATCTGCGAATTCGGAACAAAATAGTCCTCAGATCACTAGATGTCATCTTCATGTAAGGCTCTGTCAATGGTATCACGTTGCCATATGTAAGAAATGTGATCTGCAGTAGTACAATATTCTCATTACCCCTGACACATGTTCCATATTAAAAAAAAGGTAAAAAAAGGACCCTTTAATAAAAATAAGATACAAGCCGAACTTTATTATTTTCACACGTCTCTTGGCTGGAGTCCAGCACAGGGATCGAGAACTTTGGTGTCACGAAAAAAAAAAAGGGAATTTTTTGGAATCTATGGAAGTCTAGTTATTGGTTGCAGCCCTTACCTTAGTGGTCCACAGCTTGACCGTCCAGTCGAAGGATGACGTCAGGAACAGATGGGAGAAGTCGATGGCTCCCACAGCGCTGTGGCAGTTGAGTCCAGTGATTGGGCCCTGGTGGCCTTCAAAGACTTCACTGATGCCAGCTTTGCTGCACACACATTGCAAAGTTCAATTAGTACCTGCACGACATCTGCCATCTATTAAGTGGACAGAAAAACCAGCAGAATAGTCAAAAATATGAAACGGGGCCTTGTAAATGTTCATAGTATATGCTAATGAGCGCATCTAGTACTAGGGCTTAAAGCAAACTGGTTGATAGATGAATGCATCATCAAAAAAATGTATTATTTAAAATAGGGTTTTCTCATATTTTTAAAAAATTTGTTGACTTTTTAATTTAAATTAAAAAAATAAAAAATATTCCAGTTCTGAAACAGGAGTAGAGTGAGCTAACGCTTCCTGTTTTCTGCAACTCACATTTCAGCTTTGCTTAGTAGACTTTGACAGTCAGCAGTCATCTCATTATTAACAGAAGGCAGCAAATGTAACGCCTTGATGACCAAGGCTACCAAAATCATTTTATGAGGTTTTTCGTGACACATAGGGCTGTTCAGTACTACATTCACACTACATATACTTTTCAGTGTTAGAGCTGACCTGGTCCCACCAGCTCGGCTACGGCCTGAGACACCCAACGGTCAAGTGATCGCTGGGACCAATAGAGGCAGGAGCATTGGTGAATGATCTCTATGTAGACTTCAAAAGTGAAGCCAGAAGTGGTGTCATAGTCCTGCTAGGGGCGTGACTGCAGCTACATCAAAGGACGTTGCTGCAGACTGAGGACCTGCGCTGCCACCTGTCAAAAGATGGTGAGCGGTCGGTAAAGAGTTAATGACAGATGACAGCCCTCTTGTACAGTATATAGCACTATAGGCTGTACACACAGATGAGGGTCTGCATGCAGTTCCCCCGTCACTCCCTGGTCCGTGCAGGTGAGGCCTTCTCAAACCTTTCTGGAGACTGTATTGGTCTATGGACCCTTTGCTGTCCATTAACTTCCATTCACTGCAGTTGTCACAGTCAATGCAGGAAGGATGCATGTTCTTCCAATATGGACGCCCTCAGGGATGTTTAAAAAAAAATAAAAATAATTATCGGCAACGTTATAAAAAAAAAAAGAATTTGGGGGTGATTTACTCAGAGGAATTGCAAAATGAGCCATGGGGTGGTGCACAGAAGACCAAAGGATCTGAGATATCTAGAGTAGAGCACCAACTAAAATGATAACTGGACAAATTCCAATGCACTTCCAAACAGAGTAGATTAAAATAAGTGTTCTTTAATCACCAGTTTCAGTCCTCTTACTCTGACTTTTCTCAAGCAGTAGAGTAGAGCACCGATATATCCTAAAGCATGCACCATTGTAATACCTCTGGTGGGGTTTCGGCCTGTCTTGTCTAGTTTTATGCTTCATGCACATATCCATTTTTTGGTCGGCAAAAACCCAGAATCCTTGAAAAATGGACACTTTTTGCATGTATTCATTTTTTTTCTTCACTCCCATCAACAGCAAGGGATGAAGAAAAATATGGTTGTGTGCATGAGACCATCTCCTGTTAGTTGCAAAATGTTCCTATTATTTTATCCTCTATATATGCAATTCATTATTTTTTCTGAAAAAAATCTATGGAATCTGTGAACCCCAAATAAAGGACCTGTGGAGCTGCCACCCCATCAACTTTCATCGTATTGATTCACTGACTTCTGCAATAGGATGACACCACTTCTGGTGGCTAATGGCTGCATGATTCACAAGCCAATTCGTGTGGCCAAGTGTTGGTTCATCCGCACCTTGTCTTCTCATCCACCTTACAATCTAATCAATTTCAGTGAAAGTTCTGCAGCAATTGTCCTCACCATCAGAGGAACTGCCTAACAAAAGTGAGTTGGCCTTGGTGGACAATGTCTTTAAATTTGACTGGATGAAAGACACTTCCCTAATCATTAAATGGGCTTGTCCAGGTTAGAATCCGCATTACGGAATTCTGGGTTAATATAGGGGGGGGTCTTCTGTTCAGGATCCTCATGCTTTGGCCAGAGCGGAAAGCAGTTTCAAAGAGTTCCTGGACACTACAGTATGTAATACTTCATTTCTCCTATGGTGGCACTGCAGGGAAAGCGAACACTTACTGCCAGGTTTCCTCGCAGATTACAGCTGATCGCTGGAGGTCCAAACAGGAGGATACTTTTTGATCAGTTTATTGTTAGGACCCTTCTAAGAAAAATTAGGGATTATCCAAAGTGCAAGAACCCAGGGTCAGACATATCTTTTGGATCCGCGTGAAGGCAAGCAGCTTTATGGTTAGGTTTCCTTGTAGGGTTTGGTTTAGAAATACGTAGAATTTTTGGATTTATTTGATGCCACAGTTGTGATGTTTGTCTAGTGAACTGATAAAATAATGTAGCATATGACTCTACCTTCCATGGCGGCACGCAGTGTAAACCGTCCCCTCCTCACTCCCGACTACAAAGTTGTTCACGTCTCCTGTAGGAAACGCCATCCCGGTCACTGCTACTGCCTTGGATTTATTGTAGACCAGTTCCATACTTTCCTAGAATTAAAAAAGTAGATTATTATGCAGATTTACCACAAAAAATCTATAAGTATAATAGTAATAACTGCAACTACACTCAAAACCAGAAAATTTGGGGAGAATGGGCCACAATTAAACCTGAAATCTCGCTCTCCTCATTCCACGATCACAGGTGTCCAAGAAGCTGAGATATGAGGATCTGCTTGGTTGGTTGTAGAGCGGCTTTCAATATGTTTCGTGTGACATGATGGGAACCAATAATTATTAGCGCAACTAGTTAACACGACCCGCCATTTGTTAGTGAAAATAATCGTTGGCCACCTCTAGATCACAGGCAGAAATGGGGACACCTATCAAACATCTCCCCACATTTCACATTCCTAGACCTTTATGTGGAGGAGTGGGATGCTGAGTTTCTAAATCTTTACACCTGCATTTTCAGTGGAGTTGACTTTTAAAGAGAATCTTCCACCAAACAATAGGCTAGATGTGTCCATATGTGGCCCCTTCCAGGTGAGTTACATCTTGCCTTAGATGTTTCAGGAATTAAAACATTGCATAATCCTGTCACCAAATATACAATATATGAAGAGGTAATATAAAAACAAAAGAAAGTGGGCTACCACAAAGATCTGCAATTACTATGAAGTGCAAACATGGCCTACTTGCCTACCTCTTCCATAAACCATACACCTGTATGGCTAGCTTTATATCTTGACCAATGGTCTCCATCCTGTACCTGTCTATTACAAACATACAGCTCTCACCATACCCTGACAGCTGATTGGTGGGTGTTGTATTTTTACAACAGATGAAGTGCAATTGGGTACTATTGATACATGGTAGACACATGTTGCCCACATTTTGGGTTTCACGAGACAATCGCACGATGCAGTGTCCCACTGCTATGGCAGTGTATCTCTCTGCAAATGTTTTTTTTGTGTGCATTTCCTGTATTTATGCTGCAAAAGGGTTAACTAAGTGATTTCTCAAGTAATTATGCATTTTCTGTGTACCAAGTAGTTAACAGACCTTAGCAACCAGTTGCTAGGCGGGGATGTTGTCACCCTCCCCATAGGGAGTGATAAGAGCATTCAGTGTAGAGACAGTGGATGTTTGTGCAGTGTAGTATGCGCTAAGGCAGAAGATCACAGCCCTAGTTCACATGACAGCTTAAACATCAGCTAAAGTGGAGAGAAAATAATTTATATATTTGAAAAGCATTCCAGTGTCAAAAGGAGGTGAGAGCAGAAGCTCTGTGGAGGTAAACAGCTTAATAAGAAGCGTGTAGACTCCATAGCAGACATTGTCCAGAAACTTAAAGGCTTCCAGGTCTGGACAAGCTTAAAAAGGCAGAATCCACCATACTACATCCCGCCGTGCAAACCAGTAGTAACATAAATTGTGAGTACCACAGAGCTTAGTCTGACATTGGGGTCTGCCCCTTGGTTGCATAATGAAAAGTGCTGCACCCTTAATTCTATATGTTTGTGCAAAAGTCAGCTAGAGAAGTGCAATGTGAGGAGAATTGATTTAGAGATACATAATGGCCTATTAACTGTTACTGCAGCCATGTAACATGTAAGAATTGTGGACACTGCACACTGTATAAGAACTGCCAGTCCATGCATGCGAAGAACTGTAACTGGTGTGCTTGAACTTCAGCCTTCAGTAAAGAACTGTTTTACTGCAAAACGGCCTCGTCATTAACTTTAATGCTGCAGGGGACCCTGCCTTGAACCTCACAATTTATAACCACCAAGGACACCCCGAACCACAATCAGGCAGGAGAATCCCCAGAACCAAGATGTGCCCCGAAGAAAAGAAAGGTGCACCCTTCCCATCACTGCATGGCCCAGAGGAGCATCAGAGTACTATCACTAGCATCCTTTCTGCTCTCCTCCTGGGTTGCTACAAATAGTCAAGTTGACCCAATATTCCCGTATCCATCAAAAAGAATCGTTAATGCAAAAATAGAATTGTACAAAAAGTATCCGGAAAATAAGGCTGGAGAAGTCTTCAGAATTTCTAGAAAGTATCAAGATAGTAAGTAAAAAAGGTGTAAAAGTCTTCTGAATTTCTAAAATTGATTGAAAGAAGTGTACAAGTTCAACCATACAAATACATCGCCAGGTAGCCATACCAGTCTACGTACCATCTGAAGCAGGGGAGGATTGGCCATAGCCCTTACAGGGGAATTTCACGGTGGGCCGAAGCCCAGGAGGCCACCTGGGCCCTCCTCATAGCCGGCCAGTAGAAGTTTTTGGGGATGTACTTTGTGCTGCTGGCTGCAGTATTTCATGATAGACTCTGGTATTTGGTTCTGTTGGGGTGGTATAATGTGCCACAATATGGTATTGCTGGCCCTGCCTTCCATCAAATTGGACCTGACTACAAATCGGGGCCACTTTTAGTATTTTTTCAGGGGCCACTTAATGTTCCCAGTCCGCCCCTGACCTGAAGTATGTAGCATTGTTTGCAAAGGGTTTTTCCATTGAGACACCGGAGAAATACCATTCAGAACAGGCTTGAGCACCTTGGTAGATTTTAGGGTAAAAAAGCCTAGGGTAGGGTAGTCAATCTGGGGCCACATACAAATGGATCCAGCCCTGCCATTAGTGGTCAAGATAGAGGGACTGACCCCCTCCCACCTTTCCATACACCACTACCTGAGAGGACCCTAGAGGTGCTAATTTTTAGGAATTTTGATCAGATCCGAGGCTGGATGGACTGAAATTCCCAGATGTTTCTATAATTACTGTTTTCAGAACCAGTACACAAAAACAAGTTTTCCCTGTTAGCATAAAGTTCAACTTTTCCACTTATCTCCATTTCTTTCAGACCTTGTCCATTAACACATTCGGCAGAGTGGTTCTTATGGAGTAAAATAAAAACCTGCGGAGCTGAGAGCATATCCAAACTCCAGGAGCACAATTTACCGTCGGTGGAAACAGTAATAAGGTTGTGCGCGTTCTGCGTCCCCACCACATTCACGCAGTAGATAGGATGCTGGAAAAGAGAAGCACAACCCTATGATAGCCATTATCATTCAGTAATTGAAGGAGGCCACATGTTACATTGAATAGAAGTGGATGCCAAAAAGTTCTCTTGAAAGTCTAACCCGAAATAGGGGTCATTTGCTAATGAGGAAACATATAGAGAGATGCTAAATATAGGGAGTCAATATGTCCCACTAGAACCACGCCAAAATCATGACATGTGATCGGTGGGGCATGGACTGCCACAACGTTAACCAATCCTCAAAATGAAAGGGCAGCTGTAAGTGATTGTGCATCATGGCCAATGAGCTTCAATTTATGACTTTAATGTAATCCATGAATGCTCTAATTCACTGACAGCAATCAAAAACCGCCACCAAGGTGAGGAACCGGAATGCAAAGTCTATTAGAAAGTTCTAGAACTTTTGATAAATCAGTAATTTAACCTATGTTTACTTAAGAATGGAAACCCCCTTTAAGGACCGCCCACAGGGGTAATGAACATGGAATAGTTACACCGATAATCGGGAATGTGGTCTACCTTCCTGTCCTATAACCAACATTGAGTTCCAATGGGGGTTTATGATAATATGAACTCTTTGGGGTGATGCCATGATGATGTACACGTGTATGTGGGAATGCTTTGCTAGACCCCTTTCCAGTATAGATTATAGCAGTGGAGCGATTCATGACATGATAGATATACCCACCCGGGGGGTATGGAGCTCACCGTGTGCGCTGCGGCAGAAAGCGGTGTCCTCTGAACCGGAGTCCTCCTGTGGCTGCGGTTATCCCACAGTACTATCTGTCCAGAGTATGTCCCACCAATCAACAGATTTGGATGAAAACGTGCAAAGCAGACCGACATCACCGATGACTGCAAAACAGCAGGGGATGGGCTTAAGGTTGGGTTATGCATGTTAGCAAAATTACTGTAAACTCAAAAGACTAAAGCTAAAGATTAGGAGAAAGTGTAAATGGTAGATGTTTAGCATTTAGGGTACTACTATGCTTAAGACCTACCTCAAAAAACTAAACTCACAATATTGTTTGCAGGTAGAGGCAGTACTATTCCTATCTACACCATTTATGCTTGAGGCACAGAGAGGCGGTACTATCTGTACCTACATCGATTACAGGGAGAAACAGGAAGGCAGTACTATCTATGTCAGGAGAGACAGGGAGACAGTACTATCTATGTCAGGATTGACAGGGAGGCAGTACTATCTGTACCCACATCATTTACAGGGAGGGACAGTAGGCAGTACTATTTGTACTGTATCTACATAATTTACAGAGAGAGAGAAGGAGACAGTACTATCTGTACTTACATCATTCACAGTGAGAGACAGGGAGGAAGTACTATCTGTGCCTACATCAATTACAGGGAAAAACAGAAAGGCAGTACTATCTGTGCCTACATCAATTACAGGGAAAAACAGAAAGGCAGTACTATCTGTGCCTACATAAATTACAGGGAAAAACAGGAAGGCAGTACTATCTGTGCCTACATAAAATACAGGGAAAAACAGGAAGGCAGTACTATCTATTTCAGGAGAGACAGGAAGGCTGTACTATCTATGTCAGGTATGACAGGGAGGCAGTACTATCTGTACCCACGTTGTTTACAGGGAGGGACAGTAGGCAGTACTATCTGTACTGTATCTACATAATTTACAGAGAGAGAAGGAGGCAGTACTATCTTTACCTACATCAATCACAGTGAGAGACAGGAAGGCAGTACTATCTGTGCCTACATCAATTACAGGGAGAGACAGGGAAGCAGTACAATCTATACCTACATCATTTACAGAGAGATAGATAGTAGGCAGTACTATTTGTGCATTCATCATTCACAGGGAGAGAAATAGAGGCAGTACTATCTGTATCTACATTATTTACAGTGAGAGACAGGCAGTATTATCTGTGCCTACATCAATTACAAAGAGAGAGGCAGTACTATCTTTACCTACATCATTTACAGAAAGAGGGAAGCAGTACTATTGGTTCCTACACAGTACTATCTATAGCCACATAATTTGCAGGGAGAGACAGGGACACAGTACTATCTGTACCTACCTAATTGACAGGAAGGAAGTACTAGCTGTGATTAAATTATTTACAGCAAGTGACCAGGATGCAGTACTATCTGTGCATACATCATCTACAGGAAGAGACAGAGAGGCAGTACTATCTGTGCACAAATCATCTACAGGAAGAGGCAGTACTATATGTACCTATTTCATGTACAGGAAGAGACAGGGGGCAGTACTATCTGTATCTACTGTACATTATGTACAGGGAGGCAGTACTATCTGTACCTACATCATTTACCGGGAGGCAGTACTGTCTGTACCTACATCATTTACAGGGAGGCAGTCATAACTTTGTCTACATCAATTACAGGGAGGCAGTACTATCTGTGCCTACATCATTTACAGGAAGAGACAGGGAGGCAGTACTACCTGTACTTACATAATCTACAGGCAGAGACAGGGAGGCAGTACTATCTGTACCTACTTCATGTACAAGGAGAGACAGGGAGGCAGTAATATCTGTGGCTACATCATTTTTTCAGTCAAAGTCGGCAGCAAAATTCAGCCTGAGGCAGACTGTGTGGCGCTATAGCAGGGGGAATGACAAATTGCTATGAAGCCCATAGGACTCTAGCTCCACCACCGAAGACTACATTGAATCCTAAAGTATTTCACACTTTTAAACTTTATTTGTCCTAAATTGGCTGAGAAGACCCCCCGTCCCTGAGAGGGGTAGCATTATGTGTAATACATGTGTTGTACTTTAGGCTTTGTTTGCATCTATGAAGATGTAAATGTAGATTTTCCTTGGTCAGCATTTATCTGATTGTGGACTCGTTGTGGAAGCCACTTGAGTCGTAAGCTAAGACGTGTTTTAGAAGATCCCCGCTAAGAAGTCTCTAATGCAGAATGACCGCAGTCTCCCTTACATCATGATGCTATGCATTCAGGCATGGCAACCCTCATAGAAAACAAAGAAAACATTTGTCTGGTCGTCATGTGGTCTTAATAGAACCGTATCCACAGAGAGACTCCCAGCAGACCCATGTAAGTCTAATCTACCTCCAGTGCTAATATCATCTCAACCTGGGGCTGCCAGTCAGCATTAGCAGGAGTTACATCATCTACACGGTGTATTCACTACTGTACATAACACCATATGAGGTTGTGTGAAAAGTAAACAGCGCCACTGTTATCTATAGGCTGAATTTGGTACTGCAGCTCAGCCTTATGGAAGTCATTCTTTTTTCAGTTTCATAGGGGGGTCTCAAGTTTCTGGGCTGCGTTGTCTCTAAACTCTTAGGCCTCTTTCACACGAGCGTGACGGATTAAGTCCGGATGCGTTCAGGGTGCGTTCAGTGAAACTCGCACTATTTTGCAAGCAAGTTCAGTCAGTTTTGTCTGCAATTGCGTTTAGTTGTTCAGTTTTTTCCGTGCGGGTGCAATGCGTTTTGATGCGTTTTTCACGCGCGTGATAAAAACTGAATGTTTACAAACAACATCTTTTAGCAACCATCAGTGAAAAACACATCGCACCCGCACTTGCTTGCAGATGCAATGCGTTTTTCACGCATCTCCATTCACTTCTATGGGGCCAGGGCTGCGTGAAAAACGCAGAATATAGAACATGCTGCAATTTTCACGCAACGCAGAACTGATGCGTGAAAAACAACGCTCATGTACACAGCCCCATTGAAATGAATGGGTCAGGATTCAGTGCGGGTACTATGCGTTCACATCACGCATTGCACCCGAGCGGAAAACTCGCTCGTGTGAAAGGGACCTTAGGGCCCCCAGTGCCTGAGGCCCACAGCTCAAAGGGTTTAAGGAGGGCATGGATGATGTCCACTAAAGGTACATAATAGGCCAGGTGATTTAATAGTCGTTTATGAAACAGGCTGAAGCAGAATAGTGAGTGCAGCTCTGGAGTATAATACAGGATGTAACTCAGGATCAGTACAGGATAAGTAATGTAATGTATGTGCACAGTCACTGCACCAGCAGAATAGTGAGTGCAGCTCTGGAATATATTCGTTAATTTCTAACGATAATTTGTTTTCCCTTAGTCCTAACAGCAGCACAGATGGGGTTAACTGCCCCCCGTGGACTGGTAGGACTGGCGGAATTTTTAATGAGCCCAAAGAAAAACCAATGAACAAACTCCAGCTCCCCTAAAGGGAGGGGTTCACCCCCCAGCCCACCGTGTCTATAACAAGAAAGTACTTAGGGCGGGAAAATTTGTGTGCTGCTGTTAGGACTAAGGGAAAACAAATTATCGTTATAAATTAACGATTCCCTTACGTCCTACCAGCAGCACAGATGGGGAGATAGCAAGAAGAATCCCCTAGGGAGGGTCCTCATGCCTGGCAGAAGTAAGAACTGTCTGCCCAAAGGCCGAAAACTCTGCTACCTTAGCATCTATTCTATAATGAGAGATGAAGGTTGATTCAGAGCTCCAGGAAGCCACCTTACAGATCAACTCTAAGGGGAGAAGGCTTCTCTCCGCAACGGAGGTAGCTATGGCCCTAGTAGAATGGGCCCTCACAAACTCCGGAGGATCTAAGGATTAGGAGGTGAAAGCTTCCCTAATGGCTTCCTTGACCCAGCGACTAATAGTAGTTTTAGACGCCTTATGGCCTTTAGACTTACCGGAAAACAGGATGAAGAGGTTCTCATCTATCCTGAATTCTCTGGATCTATCCACATAGATTTGGAGGCATCTCGAGATGTCCAGTGGGTGTCTAACTGTAACATCAGAGGAGGAGGCAGAGAATAATACAGGTAGAGAAATTACCTGGTTAATATTTTGAATAGTTGGAACCTTAGGTCTAAAATAAGGTAGAAATTTCAGAAGGACTCTGTCCTGTAAAAAAATGATGTATGGATGTAAAGCGGAGAAAGCTTGCAGCTCAGGATAGCACGCATCTCACGGACATTCGAAGAAAGATGCCACTCCTGAGGAGACCAAGATCCCCGAACTGGGGATCCGTCTAAATGGGCGCCCCAGCCTACAAGGGACGTGTCTGCTGTCAATATGAGCCAAACTGGTTGGGTCATAGACTTTCCTGCTGGTAGATGGAACCACCATCTGAGGGAATTCCGGGTTTGGTTGGATAGGGAGCACAGGCAATCTAGCCCTGCAGGGCTGCCGTTCCATTTGTCTAAAACCTCAGATTGAAGAGGACGGAGGTGCCATAAAGCCCAAGGGACTGCCTCCGCAGCTGCTGACATGAGCCCCAGCATCTTCATGAGAGTCCGGATGGAGACTCGTCGTGGGACGGAGAGGAACCTTGCCAGATCCCGAATCCGCGCTCTTCTTTCTGGCGTCAACTGGAGGGACATCTCCAGAGAGTCGACCACGAATCCTAAATAATGGATTGAAGTCGAAGGGCTCATGTTCGACTTCTGCCAGTTGATGATCCAGCCTAGGCGGAGCAGAAAGGAAATTGCGACATGAAGATGATGAGTAAGTATTGGGACCGAAGAGGCTAGAAGAAGCCAATCATCGAGGTAGGGAACAATGGTCAGTCCCTGGAGTCTCAGAGCTGCCACCACCGACACTACCACCTTGGTGAAGATAAGAGGGGCAGAAGAGATTCCGAAAGGTAGGGCGGCAAATTGAAAAAGCCTGCGCACTCCTGAAATCTGGACCGCGATCCTGGGAAATTTCCGAGAGGAGGGAAGGATCGGGATGTGGAGGTAAGCATCCTTGAGGTCCAGAGTAGCCATCACGTCCCCAAAACTGAGGATGTGGCTGACTGACCTTATGGTTTCCATCCGGAACCTGGTTATCCTTACGAATCGATTGAGGAATCTCAAATCTATGATCATCCGGAGATCTCCTGTCTTCTTGGGTACCAGAAATACTGGAGAATAAATCCCTAGACCCCTCTCCCCTGCCGGTACCTCCTCCAGGGCTCCCTTGGAAATGTAGTCCTGAATATAGGACTCTAAGATCTTCTGTCTGGCCGGCAGAAAACTTCGAGTGGCAACAAATCTTTCTGGGGGGAGAGAAACGAGATCTGTTAGATAGCCAGTAGCCACTATGCTTTGAACCCAGGGATCTGAGATTTCCTGGGCCCATACGTGCTTGAAATGAGAAAGACGACCCCCTACAGGGAGCTGGGGGAGGAGTACGGGAAAATCCAGAGGTGTAACGACAGCAGTATCAGGGCTTAACCAAGAGCCTCAGAGAGGCCCATAGTCAGGAGGGTTTTGCCTCCTTGGTGGGTTTACGGAGGCGTCTTGAAAATCTTCTAGACTGCCCCCCCCAATCTCTACGTCTGGCCTGCTGTCCGGATCTGCCTCCGCGATCTTGCCTACCCCGGGCCCGAAAGGGCTGTTGGGGGAGACTCTTTCCCTTTTTATCGGAGAGTCCCTCCATGATGGTGTCTAGTTCCGAACCGAATAAGCGGTCCGGTTCGAAGGGTAGCCCACACAGATTATATTTAGAGGCGTTATCACATAGGAAATCCATGGCCAGATTGACGGATTTAAAAGCGGCCAGGATGTTGTCCCGACAGACACTCTGATCGACATCAGTCTGAATTTGGTTCAGCCTAGAACGTAGGAAGGAAGTGACCTCCGTGGCTGCAATAGAAGTTGAGGCCGAGGCTGCGGCCGCCTAGTAGCTCCTTCTCGGGTGCACTCTGCCCTCCTATCTAGAGGGTCCTGCAGGCTAGACCCATCGTCCACAGGAACCAGAGTGTGCCTGGACAATTTGGCTGTAGCCATGTCCACCTTAGGAATGGAACCCCATGATTCCACTAAGGGTTTAGTCATCGGGAACATTAGTTTAAATCTTCGGGTGAGGACTGGGCCTTTCTCTGTTTTTTTCCATTCTGTGCGCATCACAGAAAGAAGGGTCTCATCCGCCTTAAAGACCCGCAGAGTCCGACAGGCGGGATCGGAAGACTCCCCTATGTCAACATCATGGTCCCCCGACCTGATGGACTTCAATAACTTCTGTGTTTTTTTGGGTGGGAAAAACCACGAAGTTGATTCTTCCTCATCAGAGGAAGATGACCCCACAGAGAGAGGCATGGGTCTTTTGTCAGTAGGGGCGGCAACCTCCATCAGAGTCTGGGAGGGGCCCGGTAGTCTCTCATTCAGTAGCTGTACGACCCGCTTGAAGGAGTCATCCACATCCGTCTTCTCCCACTGGTACATGTCTTGCATCGTAGGTTCCGTAGTGGTGCCGGAACGGCAACTGTCGCACCTGGAATAGGGGCAACTATCATCTAATGGCGTGTTGCCGTCATAACAGGCCAGGTGTTTCCTCT
The DNA here is from genome assembly GCF_014858855.1 of Bufo gargarizans. NCBI lineage: Eukaryota > Metazoa > Chordata > Amphibia > Anura > Bufonidae > Bufo > Bufo gargarizans. The sequence continues at coordinate 476,569,076 of NC_058084.1, read as the reverse complement.
TGGCCGCAGACTTCCGCTGCTGGTCTGACTCTCTAGGAGAAGCCATAGCTGAAACGAAAGAAAAGATTAAAAACATCCCTAAAGTTCCAAGGGAGTTTATCACACTAGTTAACGGCACGAACCAGAGGAGTAAAGACAGGCACTTGAAAATATTAGAAGCTGAAGAAATTCAGAAGATAGCAGCACTCTCAGCCGAGCACAAGGAGACTCTGGAGCTAGCTTGTTAAAGCAGCGCAACCAGAGACAGACTGAAAGAGATCAGGGAGCTTAAATAGGGAAAAGCTCCGCCCAAGGGAGGGATTCCCTGTAACAAACCCTCCCCCAGAAATGTCACTGCCACAGATATTTTGTTTTAGAAACATTACTGTGGTAAGAAGAGGACAATAATTTAGGGATAATCCCTCCCTTTTGTCCTTTTTAGACTTTATTTTTCTTATAGGGTAAATGGTCAATTTCCATGTGGATAAATGCACTGAAGAGGTTATCTTAGTTCTAGGGCAGGGATGCCCAACCTGCAGCCCTCCAGGTGTTACAAAACTACAACTCCCAACATGTCTGGACAGCTTATAGCTATTAGGTCATGCTGGAAGTTGTAGTTTTGCAACAGCTGGAGGGCCGCAGGTTGAGCATCCCTGTTCTAGGGCATTAAAGGGGTCTACAGTAAATTCTGGTTGATTCCAAGGGCCCCATACTTGGGGTCCCCAGGAACTGAGGACCCTGTGCAATTTTCCAAATTAAGGGACACTATAGTCACCAGAACCACAACAGCTAAACGTAGTAGTTCTGGTGTCTATAGCGCGTCTCTGCAAGCTTTATAATGTAAACACTGCCTTTTTAGAAAAAAAGGAAATATTTAAAATTACTGCCAAGGAACACCTCGAGTGGCCACTCATTATTATTGCAGTTTACCACTCTACGAGGTGTGTGGATTTTTTTGTGTGTTGTGGTGGAGGGCGTGAGTGCATGCTAGGGTCCGGGTAGGCAGGATCCAGGGGCCCAAGTAAAAAATTCTTGCCCAGGGTCAAATCAATATTAAAGACGGCCCTGTAGATACCCAGGCCCAGCAGAAGAGTAGTACAGGTGATAGGCAGTGATACACCTACTCAGGAGACCGTATCACACGTCAGGCTTAGATACACCAACTGAGAAGCAAATCATCACATATGACAGACTTAGACGGAGATGATTTTACTATCTATATTGCTCCATCGTGAGCACAGGCATCAGATTAATACAAATGTTACGTCTGCCTCCCCGCCGGGCACATAACAACCCATGTTTTCCATTAACACAGGAGCTTTTAATGTTTTCGCTTAAAATAAATAAAATTCTGTTATTTGCTATTTTCGAGATCCGCCCGGAGTAAAATTTATCAAATTCTCTGACGCCAGGGTCTTAGTTTAACACATTACCGTACCCAGCAATCTCCTGACTGTGCTCCATTAAAGTGACGGAACTGAACAAAATATTCACAATGCCGACGCTGATTTCTGCCGCCTTCCAGGATGTAACGCACATTAAAAGCTTTTCCATAAAGCCCCTTACCGGGAGGGAGCCTGTTACAGGAGGCCATGTCAGAACATTTACCGAAACTTCTATTGTAACGGAAGGCTCCGCGACACGAGTCACGTCTTGTCACATCGTTACCAAATGCAGATTTTCTAAATAAAAAAAAACATTAGGACCGCGGCTGCACTTTTGGAAAGCTTAAAGGGAACTTGTCGTGTTGGACATGGTGTGTAGGCTGCAGGCAGCATGTTATAGAGCAGGAGGAGCTGAGCAGATTGATATATAGTATTATGGGAAAATATTCAGTAAAACTTGTATTTTATTCTTTTAAATTCCTGCTCATTCTGGGCTTTGAAGTCCAGGAGGCGGAGCTATCAGTGATTGACAGCTGTCTCTGTATACACAGTCATAGAGGGAAGGCTGTCAATCATCTGATAGCCCCGCCTCCTGGACTTCAAAGCCCAGAATGAGCAGGAATTTAAAAGAATAAATTTCAGGTTTTACTGAATATTTTCCCATAAAACTATACATCAATCTGCCCAGCTCCTCCTGCTCTATAATATGCTGCACTATATTTTCATGGTGACAGGATCCTTTAAAATGTGTTGGGTTTTGAAAAAAATAAACAAAAAAAAACCCCATCTAATTGTGCAACTGATTGGCACTGAGCTGCAACAAGCTCCAGTGACCTTCGGACAGGAGTTTGACGTCATAGGGCGAGGAAGAGGCTGCAGCACTTGCCTGAGCACCTCGGCCCATCAGGGGGAGTGTCAGGAGTCCGACCCCCACCGATCAGATATTGATGACCTGGGGATAGGTCATCAATATTTTAACCCTAACGACCCTAAATTTTGAAATTTTTAAGATTTGTTTTTAAATAAAATGAACCCCTTGACAACATGCACTGTACATGTACGGCACATGTCGTCTTATTAAAGATGGCACCCGCTTTGGAGTGGAGCAGACGACATAGCTGCCAGGTTTCTGCTGTTTCACATAGGAGACACCCGGGTCTAATGTCTGCGATCAGAGATAACACCGATCACAGACATTTAACCCCTCAGGTGCCGTGGTCAATTGTGACCATGGCATCTGAGAAGGCTTCGCTGCCCAAATGGCTTTCCCGCACTGAGATCATGGAAGCTGTTCGTTGTCTGCAATAGCCTGGGTCTCTCTGATAAAAAAAAAACTATGTTGTTCCCCGTAGTTCTTAGGGAGGCCTACAGGTGGCAGGGCTCCATAAGAACATAGCCAATTTATTATTCAATTTGAAAATCTCTAAGGGGGCTTAAAAAGTAAAAAAAAAAAAAAGTTAAAATTCTAATTACCCCCTTTCCCCATAATAAAAATAAATAATTAAAAAAAACATCATCGGCATTTCCGCATCCCAAAATGCCGGAACTATTAAAATATAAACGTATTCATTCTGTACAGTGAACACCATAATGGGAAAAAATGTCTGATTTACAGTTTTTTCATCGCTTCAAAGAGTCACACACACTCCAAAATGTATCAGTTGCCCTGCAAACATTATCCCCCACATAGCTCCATAGATGGAAATATAGAAAAGTAAAAGGCGGTCAGAATATGGCGATGCAAATAAAAAAATTATTTTTTCCAAAGTTTTTTTTTTTTTTTTTTCAGTATTGAAAAAAATATATATCAATGTGGTGATGCTGTAATCGTACTGACCCAGAGAATGAAGGTAATGGGTCATTTTTACTGCATAGTGAACGCTGTAGAAACGAAACCCAAAAAACTATGGTGAAATAGCATTTTTTCCAGCCGCCCACTACATCGTATGCAAAATTAAATGGTGAATGAGAGGGTTGATAACTCAAAAAATAGTCCCTGTACAGGATCACCCTTAGGCCCGTTGCCCAGCCGTGGCCGTATTGCGGCCCACATACAGCGAGTCCGCAATGCACGGATGCGGACCCATTCACTACGGAGTGCTTCCATGGTGTTTCTGTGCGTGCCTCTGCACCGCAAAAAAAATAGAAAATGTTATTTTTTCTTACGGTACGGACGGATCACGACCCATTCAAGTTGAATGGTTCTCGATCCGTCCCGTCCACCGCACGGATGTTGCCCGTGCATTGGGGACCTTAAATTGCACTGGTCACCAATACACAGAACGGCCGCACAATGGCCGTGTGCATGAGGCCTTATTGAGAAAAAATTTCATTTTTACTATTTATGCTAAAAGAAAATACATGTGTGATGCATTAAAACGACAACATTAAATGTGACATTAGAAGATGCAACTTGTCCTGAAAAAAACAAGTCCCATACATCTATCTGAACGGAAAATTAAAAAGTTATGGCTCAGGGAAGGCAGAGAGTAAAAAGTGAAAAAAAAAAAAAGACAAAAACGGAAAATCATCCTCATCATCCCCTAAGAGTTAAAAACTGAGAAATACTATTCACATAAGTATTTTACCCATACAGACCTGATAGAACCATAGTACTGTACTCCGATGTTGTGTCTAATGTTTACAGTGTCAGCAGCTGAATGTGGGTGGAGCTACAACATTGTGATTGACAGTTCTGCCGGAGGTCCTGCTGTATTGTCCATGGCTGGGAGAAAAACTCCTGAGTACCAAAGCAACATTTCTAACAGACACCTACCTACCATGTCCCATTTGTAACACTGATATCCTCTTCTGTGGTAGATTTTGGCCACAGTACCAGCAGCGCTTTGATGAAATTGCTGTCTACACCCCCTATAGGATCAGAAGGGTAGAGAAAACCAGGAAGGAGGAGGAGACCTAAGAATTACGATGTCACTTTATAATTCATAGGAAGTCAGTGACAGAGACCGATCTGGCCCAACTGTTAAAATAATATTTTTGCATATGGGATATAGTGGAGTATTTATTAACTATACTGTGAACTTAGATAGGTAGAGAGGCTTGGACAGATAACATAGGGACACAAGGTAGTGTAATGTTATATTGTCAGTTCAGGCAGGTAGCACATATACATCTGAGACCCAGTGCAAATGTTGATTTTTACGTTTTCCTAAGGTACGTTTTTGCTTTTCAGTTTTCGTGCAGCTACAGACTTTGGTAAAGTCCTGCTGGTCGGAGGAAGACGTTCCGAGAACAACCAAGGTCTCAGATCGATGCGGATAACACTGTTTTGCTCAGGGTTTTCGGTAGGGCTGTGTTATATTGGGAACTGGGGCGGACAGACAACATTGGTGTAATGTTGTTCTGCGCGCTTACTTTCTAGTCCGATCGGGTACCACAGCTCTGATGGGGGTTGGACACAGAATGATTGGCAGCAGAGTGTGGTCTATGTTTGTGTTGTGGAGTCCTGAAGAGTCAAGGCAGGACTTATGCCATGGATTCTGCTGGCCTCCACAAGACAGGATGACAGGGGGAGATCAGCCTGAGTACACATGAGTAAGACAGGGATACAGTGCCATCAAGAAAAACATGGTGCTTCATCCACAGCTCCCCTCGGATGTCTTAACCTATTAGGGTGGCCATCCTTATCTGTTGGTACAGATGGATGTGTAGCAGAGGACGCGATCCTCTGATAATAGGGTGCTCAGACACCAGTGTTGAGATAACGAGGGGTCCTGTGAGATGAAGGTCAGCCCAATGCCTTTCTCTACTCTTGGGTCAAAGGTATTGGTGCTGGTATTAGACAACTAATTGCACCGTGAGGGAAGAATTCCCCCAGGAGTGTATTGTACTGTCTTTTGTCCTAGGTATGGATACAATGGATCAGGAGAAAAGAACCCCAACTACGTCCAGCTAAGAAGGTGAATATCCGACCCGATACCCCTTAGAGCAGAGAGAAGCTGAGTCTCCGAGATGCCATGGAAAAAGACTCCGCTGTGTCCTGGCTGCTTTGGATACCATCTCAATGGGATTTTGCTCCTCAACCTGGCCGTCCACCTGGTGATCATCCTTAGTACCCGGGTGGTCATACCTTGGACTGTCATTGAACTGTCATCAACAACAGGATGAGAGGACTGGCCAAGTGACTTCAACAAGGCCAGTCAGAAAGTCCTATACTGATGAAGTCAGGGTTCAAGGACTTGACTCTGATTTGGTCCTGTAATCCCGAAAGTGTTACTTTTCATTTGTATGTCTGTCGATTGTGTACCCATAGGCACTCTAGGTGCAAATGTGTGACAGCCTATACTCAGGGAAACTCACCCAACGTACAGTGGTGAGTTACAATATGGGTGTACACACATTTGCATCCTATAGTCGTTTCCCATTGACTTGTGGGTCTGTGACCTACCTGTGTCTTTGGAGGTGTAGAGAGATATACCTTGTGGCATGAGTCTCTATGGGTACACACACTACCTGTATTTTGTGTGAAGAGAGTAGATCCCTTAGGGACAGGCCCCCTCCTCTACTAAGTTATTTGCCACTTTAACCCCAAGAAAGGTGAAGTTCGTAAGGGAGGGACTGAATATCAGTTAGGGCGGTGTTCTTTCCCGCAGTTAGAATTTGGGTACTAGGACATCACCTCTTATTCCAGAAATTCTGATCTGCCTTGTAAAGACCTACGTATCCGTCCATGGGAGAACCTCCTCAACAAGAGATTCTTCAATCAAGATGGAAGAAGCAATGTCGGAAGAAAAGTCGTGCCGTTGCTAACAGGAGGCCATTCCACGGTTGACCGTACTCCAGAAAAAAGGTGCTACGTGGATCGGCCTGGAGACCAAGAGGCTGAAGATATCCCAGAGTCTGACTAATAAAAGATGACAGTTGGAGTGGCGGGTACCTGAAGATCGACACTGACAGGAGAAATGAAAGAAGGCCAGTCCACGGTTGCTATGTGGATCGACCTAGAGACTGTGAGGGTGAAGCCATTCCAGAGTCAGGAAAAGACTACATGGGAAGTGGCTGATACATGAAGATCGACACTGACAGACCGCAGACCAAGAAAATTCCAGACCAAGATCCAGAGAGAAGAATACGGTGTATTCTGTGGATGGAGATGTTTGGTTACGATGAAGGGCAGGGAAGAGGTCATAGCCACGAGGGGTGATGTCTAGGTACCTAAGGGCCGGATTATACTTCAGTCCTTCCTGAACTGTTACCAACAGTGAGTGGGCTTGAAGAGGCAAATATATCCTAACACTTCCCTCCCACTTCATTGTCGTCTTCTCGACAACAGGGGGATTGTAGAGGGAAGTGCCAGGTAGGCGTATATACACTGCCTGTCCAAAAAAAAAGTCGCCACCTGGAATTAACTAAGCAAATAGTTATGAGCCTCCTATTGGATAATTACTGCATGGGCGAATATCTTTCAGCCGGCAACAAGTTATTTAACCCCAACTGGTGCAATGAGTTGCTTCTCATTTCTTAAACAACCATGTAGAAAGACACATCTCGTGGTCGTGGAAAAGATGTTAGTCTGTTTGAGAAGGGTCAAATCATTGGCCTGCATCAAGCAGAGAAAACATTTAAGGAGATTGCAGAAACTACTAAAATTGGGTTAAGAACTGTCCAACACATTATTAAAAACTGGAAGGATAATGGGGACCCATCGTATTCGAGGAAGAAATGTGGCGGGAAAAAAATCCTGAATGACCGTGATCGGTGATCACTTAAACGTTTGGTGAAATCAAATCAAAGAAAAACAACAGTAGAACTCAGGGCTATGTTTAATAGTGAAAGTAAGAGCATTTCCACACGCACAATACGAAGGAACTCAAGGGATTGGGACTGAACAGCTGTGTAGCCGTAAGAAAACCACTAATGAGTGAGGCAAACCAGAAAAATTTGCTAGGGAGCATAAAGATTGGACTCTGGAGCAATGGAAGAAGGTGATGTGGTCTGATGAGTCCAGATTTACCCTGTTCCAGAGTGATGGGCGCATCAGGGTAAGAGAGGCAGATGAAGTGATGCCCCCATCATGCCCAGTGCCTACTGTACAAGCCTGTGGGGGCAGTGCTATGATCTATGGTTGCTGCAGTTGGTCAGGTCTCGGTTCAGCAACAGTATGTGCTCCAAGAATGAGGTCAGCCGACTACCTGAACATACTGAATGACCAGGTTATTCCATCAATGGATTTTTCCTTCCCTGATGACACGGACATATTCCAAGATGAGAATGCCAGGATTCATCGGGCTCAAATTGTGAAAGAGTAGTTCAGGGAGCATGAGACATTTTCACACATGGATTGGCCACCCCAGAGTCCAGACCTTAACCCCATTGAGAATCTTTGGGATGTGCTGGAGAAGGCTTTGCGCAGCGGTCAGACTCTACCATCATCAATGCAAGATCTTGGTGAAAATGAATGCACCACTGGATGGAAATAAATCTTGTGACATTGCAGAAGCTTATCGAAACAATGCCACAGTGAATGCGTGCCGTAATCAATGCTAAAGACGGTCCAACGAAATATTGGTGTGTGACCTTTTTATTTTGGTGGCGACTTTTTTTGGGGACAGGCAGTGTATATCTATATATTGTATTTAACCCTTTCTACTCTGTAGGAACAGCGTGTAGATAGGTTGGGTTGGGCGCTGTTATTTACGTGTGTATGTAAGTGTGCTATTTAGATAGTTTGTGGGGTGGGATTGTAATTGTGTAGGATATTGTGTATTGTGTGTAGTGTAGTTAGGTCTGTATTGTAGTGTTGTTGGAGTATTACCGTGTGCGACTATAGGTATATATATTTATATGTCCGTGGATATAAATATATATATTTATAGCAATAATAGACTGTAGACGTGTAATTGTTTTAATAAATACCTTTTATTATTTAAAGTACAGCGAATAGTCATTTAGTGTAGTAGTCGCCGCAGTAGTAGTAGAAAGCACGTAGTTCAGGGAAAAAGTGTAAGTGCAACAGAGTTAGTTAGTATTTATAGTACAAATAGGCGGAGTCATCAATAGATGACTCATGCCTATTTAATAATATTAATTATTGATATTAACCAAAATATGAATAATTAACATTTCCTTTAACACCCCCCCTATAGGATCAGAAGGGTAGAGCAAACCAGGAAGGAGGAGAAGACCTAAAATGATGATGTCACTTTATAATTCATAGGAAGTCAGTGACAGAGACTGATCCTATCTCGGGTCTCTTCATGAGCTGCTGCTTTGAAGAGGTCATCAGACCTTGGTCAAATGACCAAACCGTGGATGGTTCAGGGTGGATATTCGCTTTATGCACAGCATGGCACCAAACAGTAGTACGGTGTGATACCGAAGCCCCTGGACCATTTTCTATGCCTAAAACTGGCCAGGCCCACGCCATGTCTAAAAAATGGGGTGGGGTGTGGGCAGGGAAGGGGGTGGGCCCATCTCATTTATAATTTTCTACGCCTGTTTTAGGAGTAGCAAATTATCTCAATCTATGGCAGCAAGTGAGCTGGAATAGACTTAGACAGGTGGTGGATACGCCAAAGTCATGTAGACCACCAGCATCCACCGCCAGCTAAAGGGGTATTAAGAAATGACCCCCATAGTATGTTTCTCTCCAGAGGTAAGGTCAATGACCAACAGTCTTTCCGATGATCAAGACCTGCAAATCCCATTATGGTCTACCAGAAATGCTCCACTTGAAATGTTGCAGATAACGTTGAGAGCTGTAGTCCTTTGTCCATCATTGAGCCAAGAAATGCCCTCCAGACCTTGGAGCTTAAGGTTGCTCAAAGGTTCCCATCAGAAGCCATAAGGTGGTGAGAGAGGACTGGTCCATGTCTAGGGGCTCAAAGCTTCTCTTGGGGGTAAAGGAGAACTTCCGGACATGATATGGTTAAACGAGAAGTATTTATTTAAGAAGAAAGGAAGCAATGTGAACCTATCTGGTTTCTGGTCCTCAGAAATGCTGTGGCTTTCTGGATATGCCCCACAAACCACATGAAAGTCGCAGCATCAGGCGCAGCCGCATGGCTGTTCAAACGCCAGGAGCTGGATTGTTCCACTTAGAACTTCAAACTAGCGAGCTCTTGATACGTGGCCACAAATTACATTTATTTTATTGGAAAAGTACTGAGCCCTGCTTGTGCTTAATGTCTCCCTTCTGTCTCCTCCGCTTGTGATATTCGCTCGCTCTCCGCCGGCAGATTCTGTTATATTTATCAATGGTCGACGGAACAGACTTAATAAGAATCAGCGACAAATCATAATGAAATTCCAGCAAGTTCAGGCATCTGGCCCTTTAATTTTCACCCAACTTTTCAGGAGTCCTGAGCAGCACATCTGCCAAGCTCTGCAGGTGAAGGTTTATCCTTTGGGCTTCATATTGTTGGACAACCATAATGATAATAATAGTTTTGTGTGAAAACCTGGACGACAACCAATATGGTGGCATTACAGTTTTCATATTATTTGGCACATTCACCCAGCTTTCCCAGACTCCTGAATAGCAATTAAAGCTAATTATTACCTAAGTGTCTAGATACACCATGACAACTGACAAAACAATCATATCCCTTATGCTTCATGGAAAAAGGGAGAAAGCCCTGCTCTGACTATTGGACTGACTACTGGGGTAAGCCCCGCTGTGACTACTGCAGAAATGGGGGAAGTCCTGCTGTGACTACTGGCGAAAGGAGGAAGCAGCCCTGCTGTGACTACTGGTGAAAAGAGGAAGCAGCCCTGCTGTGACTACTGGGGAAAGGAGGAAGCAGCCCTGCTGTGACTACTGGTGAAAGGAGGAAGCAGTCCTGCTGTGACTACTGGCGAAAAGAGGAAGCAGCCCTGCTGTGACTACTGGCGAAAAGAGGAAGCAGCCCTGCTGTGACTACTGGCGAAAAGAGGAAGCAGCCCTGCTGTGACTACTGGCGAAAAGAGGAAGCAGCCCTGCTGTGACTACTGGTGAAAGGAGGAAGCAGCCCTGCTGTGACTACTGGCGAAAAGAGGAAGCAGCCCTGCTGTGAATACTGATGAAAAGAGGAAGCAGCCCTGCTGTGACTACTGGTGAAAGGAGAAAGCAGCCCTGCTGTGACTACTGGTGAAAAGAAGGAAGCAGCCCTGCTGTGACTACTGGTGAAAAGAGGAAGCAGCCCTGCTGTGACTACTGGTGAAAGGAGGAAGCAGTCCTGCTGTGACTACTGGTGAAAGGAGGAAGCAGCCCTGCTGTGACTACTGGCGAAAAGAGGAAGCAGCCCTGCTGTGACTACTGGCGAAAAGAGGAAGCAGCCCTGCTGTGACTACTGGTGAAAGGAGGAAGCAGCCCTGCTGTGACTACTGGCGAAAAGAGGAAGCAGCCCTGCTGTGACTACTGGTGAAAGGAGGAAGCAGCCCTGCTGTGACTACTGGTGAAAGGAAGAGGCCCTGCTGTGACAACTGGAGATAGCGGTTAGCTGTGTTTTGGCTGCTGATGTTTGTCCTTGGTGAAAGAGGGCAGCCCTGCTGTGACAAGTAAAGGGAAGGGGAGTCCTGCTGTGACTATTGTAAAATGGAGAGGGGATCCTCTGGCTACTACAGAAAGGTATAAGCCCTGTTGTGACTACTGCTGAAAAGGGGATGCCCTACTGTAACTACTGGTTAAAAAGAGAGGTCCTGCTGTGACTACTGGTGAAAGGGAGAAGCCCTACTGTGATTACTGGTGAAAGGGAGAATCCCTACTGTGACTACTGGTGAAAGGGAGAGACCCTAATGTGACTACTAGTGAAAGAGAGAAGCCCTACTGTGACTACTGGTGAAAGGGAGAGGCCCTACTGTGACTACTAGTGAAAGGGAAAGGCCCTGGTGTGAATACTAGTAAAAGGGAGAAGCCCTACTGTGACTACTGGTGAAAGGGAGAGGCCCTACTGTGACTACTGGTGAAAGGGAGAAGCCCTACTGTGACTACTGGTGAAAGGAAGAGGCCCTACTGTGACTACTGGTGAAAGGGAGAAGCCCTACTGTGACTACTGGTGAAAGGGAGAAGCCCTACTGTGACTACTGGTGAAAGGGAGAGGCCCTGCTGTGACTACTGGTGAAAGGGAGAAGCCCTATTGTAACTACTGGTGAAAGGGAGAGGCCCTACTGTGACTGCTGTGATTTCTGGTGAAATGGGGCAGCTCTGCTGTGACTAGTGGAGAAAAGGGGAGTCCTGCTGACTATTGGAAGATGAAGGGGAGGGGAATGGGGAGTCCAGCAAAGATTTAAAAAATGTACTTACTGAAACATCCTGACAGAGGACTGGTTCACTGGTGAGCTTTGTGTTTGGTGCCTTGCATAGTACATAGCAGAGATAGAAATAGATGCTGTTGGTTTGCGGGATCCTGAGTGACAGGGAATCTGATTTCCAGTTCACACGTGGCCCAGGATAAAGGAAAGAATAATACATCTGGATGTGTGTTCATACTGAAATAGCTCTGCATCCTGAGGATACCACGAGACTTCTGCTACCACACCGACCTCCCAAGAAGCTCACTGCACGACTCAGAGGATGATAATAGGGTTTATCTCAGGGGTGTCACCACCAACATCTATCACTGCGTCCTACACTATCCAGCCAGGAGGCATCAGGTTAAGTTGTGAGGCAGTGGTATATGCTGAAGATGCACCTGCATCTACAAACTTTAAAGGGTTTCTGTCACCAGATTTAACCCTATTAAAGGGGTTTTCTCATCTCACACAATGGGGGCATATCGCTAGGATATGCCCCCATTGGCTTTATAGGTGTCCACACACCTATATCGAGAATGGAGCCCTGAAAGTGAAGGAGAGTGCACTGCGCATGCGCAGCCGCCCTCCATTCATTTTAATGGGGCCGCCGAAAATAGCCAGCTGGCTCGGCTATTGCCGTCTGCCCCACAGAAATGAATGGGAGCATGGGCCGCGCACGCTCCCATTCACTTCTGAAGGAGAGGCACGGATTAGCGTTTTGTGGTGGACGGACCCCAGGAAATCTAGGGTCCTCCAGCCACAGCGCTCCCCGCTCCGTTCTCGTTATAGGTGCAGGTGAGTTGAGGTGAGGTGACAATGGGGGCATATCCTAGCGATATGCCCCCATTGTCTAAGATGGGAATACCCCTATAAGCTAGATGACATTAGCAATGTGCTAATGTCAGCTAAACCTAACTAGCCTATTCCTACTTTTGTCTATGCCCCCGTTACGCCAGAAAACAAACTTTTATAATATGCTAATTAGCCTCTAGGAGCAGGGGGGGGGGGGGGGGGGCGTTGTTCCTGCAATTAGAGGCTCCGTTCTCCCACCTTTGTCACCTCCCTCAAAGTCCTAAATGACAGGGCCAGGCAGCGCTCGCATCTGTCTGCCAGCCCTGTGCTCTGGTGAAGTCTTGCGCCGTTCAGCATTCGGCGCAGGCGCGGAGAGGGAAATACGCTCGCAGGGTGCATACTTCCTCACCGCGCCTGCGTGGCGCGAGATTTCACCAGAGCACAGGGCTGGCAGACAGATGCGAGCGCTGCCTGGCCCTGTCATTTAGGACTTTGAGGGAGGTGACAAAGGTGGGAGAACGGAGCCTCTAGGAGCAGGAACAACGCCCCCCCCCCTCTCATAGAGGCTAATTAGCTAGCTTAATAGGGTTAAATCTGGTGACAGAATCCCTTTAAGAAACTACTTAGAGGGCATGTCCATCTGTGAATACTATTGTACAGTTTAGGTGAGTTAAATCAATTTGTAAATAAATTACATGACTTACTTTGTACTGATCCTGAGTCATATTGTGTTATACTCCAGAGCTGCACTCACTATTCTGCCGGTGGAGTCACTGTGTAAATACATTACATTCCTTATCCTGTACTGATCCTGAGTTACATCCTGTATTATACTCCAGAGCTGCACTCACTATTCTGCTGGTGGAGTCACTGTGTACATACATTACATTACTTATCCTGTACTGATCCTGAGTTACATCCTGTATTATTCTCCAGAGCTGCACTCATTATTCTGCTGGTGCAGTCACTGTGTACATACATTACATTACTTATCCTGTACTGATCCCGAGTTCCATCCTGTATTATACTCCAGAGCTGCACTCACTATTCTGCTGGTGGAGTCACTGTGTACATACATTACTTATCCTGTACTGATCCTGAGTTACATCCTGTATTATACTCCAGAGCTGCACTCATTATTCTGCTGGTGCAGTCACTGTGTACATACATTACATTACTTATCCTGTACTGATCCCGAGTTCCATCCTGTATTATACTCCAGAGCTGCACTCACTATTCTGCTGGTGGAGTCACTGTGTACATACATTACATTACTTATCCTGTACTGATCCTGAGTTACATCCTGTATTATTCTCCAGAGCTGCACTCATTATTCTGCTGGTGCAGTCACTGTGTACATACATTACATTACTTATCCTGTACTGATCCCGAGTTCCATCCTGTATTATACTCCAGAGCTGCACTCACTATTCTGCTGGTGGAGTCACTGTGTACATACATTACTTATCCTGTACTGATCCTGAGTTACATCCTGTATTATACTCCAGAGCTGCACTCATTATTCTGCTGGTGCAGTCACTGTGTACATACATTACATTACTTATCCTGTACTGATCCCGAGTTCCATCCTGTATTATACTCCAGAGCTGCACTCACTATTCTGCTGGTGGAGTCACTGTGTACATACATTACTTATCCTGTACTGATCCTGAGTTACATCCTGTATTATACTCCAGAGCTGCACTCATTATTCTGCTGGTGCAGTCACTGTGTACATACATTACATTACTTATCCTGTACTGATCCCGAGTTACATCCTGTATTATACTCCAGAGCTGCACTCACTTTTCTGCTGGTGCAGTCACTGTGTACATACATTACATTACTTATCCTGTACTGATCCTGGGTTACTTCCTGCATTATACTCCAGAGCTGCACTCACTATTCTGCTGGTGCAGTCACTGTGTACATACATTACATTACTTATCCTGTACTGATCCTGAGTTCCATCCTGTATTATACTCCAGAGCTGCACTCACTATTCTGCTGGTGGAGTCACTGTGTACATACATTACATTACTTATCCTGTACTGATCCTGAGTTACATCCTGTATTATACTCCAGAGCTGCACTCACTATTCTGCTGGTGGAGTCACTGTGTACATACATTACATTACTTATCCTGTACTGATCCTGAGTTACATCCTGTATTATACTCCAGAGCTGCACTCACTATTCTGCTGGTGGAGTCACTGTGTACATACATTACATTACTTATCCTGTACTGATCCTGAGTTACATCCTGTATTATACTCTAGAGCTGCACTCACTATTCTGCTGGTGGAGTCACTGTGTACATACATTACATTACTTATCCTGTACTGATCCTGAGTTACATCCTGTATTATACTCCAGAGCTGCACTCACTATTCTGCTGGTGCAGTCACTGTGTACATACATTACATTACTTATCCTGTACTGATCCTGAGTCATATTGTGTTATACTCCAGAGCTGCACTCACTATTCTACAGGCTCTGCAGCTGGAATCTCCTAGCGGTTCTGCTGGCTTTGTGTGTTTAGCTCAGGTGTTTCACTGTATCTAATAATCGAGAGCAGATCTATAAACGATGATACAAGCTGGAGGCGGAGCGTGGGACTGTTATAAAATAAGTTGTGTAATGGACAAGGTTAATTTAATGTAATTTTTTTCCACTGTTGCTGAATCAGAATTCAAAACGTGGTTCCCCGTGCACCCAGCAGGTGATTGGCTGCCTGGTATCCATCACCCATGTATGTGTCATTGAGGTTATGTACACGGGCGGACTGAAGCGGTGGTCTTCACAGCGCATGCGCGGTGTGTAGGCTTTGCAAACATGAGCATGTCAGGGAGCATGGCAATGTCAGCAGGCAGTGCTAGGAGCGGAGCGGTTTATGGGGCAGGGTAGAGAGGTCACAACGCATTGCAGGAAGAAACCAAGTAACCAATGCCGGGCATTGCTGGGATAAAACAAAAATACAAAAAAAACACAAATTAGTAGATGATATAGCTCTATTTCACTAGTACTTTGGTCGTCCATGCGGACTGAATTTTTTAACCCCTTTTAGGCTACTTTCACACTAGCATTTTAGTTTTCCGGTATTGAGATCCGTCATAGGGGCTCAATACCGGAAAAAAAACGCTTCGGTTTTGTCCCCGTTCATTGTCAATGGGGTCAAAACTGATCTGAACAGAACGGAGCGCTCCGTTAAAGTGGGTTAAAGGGATTGTCCGAGATGTTTAATAAAGCAGAGACTGTTATAATAGTAATAAAAAATGATACATATCGGCCACAACCGCCTCCGCTCCGGCACCGCTCCTCCTCTCCTCCCGGTGGCTTCAGCCGTGATGTTTCGGCCACAGCTGCAGCCAATCACTGGTCTCAGCGGCATATGGCAGAAGACCAGTGATTGGTTGTAGCAGTCACGGGCGAAATACCAGCGCGGTCGTCACCTCTCCAGTCTGAACAAGACGGCATGTATACATTTTTTCAAAATTATTATAACACTGTCCCGGATGATTTAAAAAATGGACAACCCCTTTAATCAGTGTATAAATAAAAAGTTCTACAAACTTTTAAAAACATTTCTGTTTGACTTCCTAATCGTTTTCAAGATCTCCGCTTGCTGTCAGTGAATGAGAACAGTTGTGTCTACATTCAGAAGTGGTAAAACCTGTCTATAGCTAGTACTGCTCTCAGCTGAGGGTTTGTCACATATCGTATCCAGTCTAGACAATGCTCTGTGACGGCAGACTGATACATTGTATGTGTTCAGCTCACAGAGCATTGTCTGGAGCGGATACAATTGTAACAAACCCTCAGTGGGGACCAGGGCTAGCTATGGACAGGATTGCTGCCTCTGAATGTAGACAAGAGTGTTCTCATTCAGCAAACACATATTTCTAATGACTTTCAATAGTAGCGGAAAAGGGGGTGGGGCTTAGCAGGAGGGTGGGGCTTAATAAGGGTGGGTGGGGCCAAACTGTTTCTGACAAATTTAATTTGAAGAAATAACGCAAGTCTGCAGCTGCTCATAGCAGCCATACATTTCATCTCTTGGCTTAAAGACAACCCAAGATGCACCTAAATTTGGTGCATTGCACTCCAGCGCACTTCATTTTAAAGGGGTTGTCTAGTATTAGAGAAAAATGGCTGCTTTGTTCCAAAAAACAGCACCACCACTGTCTATAGGTTATACCTGGTACTGCAGCTCAGTTGCATTGAAGTGAATGGTGCTGAGCTGTAATACCGCACACAACCTGTAGACAGGGGTGGCGCTGTTTTTCAAGTCCTGGACAATTCCTGGTATAATAAATATCCTTCAAAGTATAAAAGAGATTTTTTTTGGGGAACTGGAAAATCCCATTAAGGGCTGATATTTATAGACATTTTTTAAATCTTCAGACCCCATTTTTGCAGCTCAAGTAAATTCTTGGACGTGACGCTGACCTGGCGAGTCTAGAACGTTCTTCTACCACCCACGGGCTGAGCGTTCCAGAGCGGTGAGTGAGACATGGAACATCTCAGCCCGTGTGCAGAGAAGGTGTAGAAGGATTCTGCCCTGATTCTTCACATGCCAGGCACATATACGAGGCCGGGTGTGGAAGCCACGAGAAAACATCTCCAGGGAAGGAAGTCATACTTTGTGGTGCAGAAGACGTGGGCTGTCGGCTTAACCAACATTTTCCATGGACTTTGTGTATGAAAACAGAAATTGGGACGTTGTCATCGGAGTTGTGGCAAGACAGCGGAAGGGGGCCGAGTATCACTAGGGGTAACGCTGCCAGATTCCTTCGGCTTTCCCTTATTGCAGTATATTCTTGAGGGTAAATCAAGGGCGTCTTGGTCAAAGTGGCCGTCATTGTTTACCAAAGGAAATGAACCATAAAAATCAATGGAATGTATGAGAAAATACTATGAGTATAAGGGGAATGGAGAGGTTACATCTCACCTCCAGTCAAGCAAGGCATTAGGATAAGGAATTTTTAAAGGAAAATTCCCATAATCATAGCCATATACTGCTGCCGTGTTTGCCTGAAACAAATCCGATAGCTGTGTAAGCAGGACAACGTCAGGAGTTTCCACCAAAGGCTGTATTTCATTACATACATTACTTATCCTATACTGATCCTGAGTTACATCCTGTATTATACTCCAGAGCTGCACTCACTATTCTGCTGGAGGAGTTACTGTGTACATACATTACATTACTTATCCTATACTGATCCTGAGTTACATCCTGTATTATACTCCAGAGCTGCACTCACTATTCTGCTGGAGGAGTTACTGTGTACATACATTGCATTACTTATCCTGTACTGATCCTGAGTTACATCCTGTATTATACTCCAGAGCTGCACTCACTATTCTGCTGGTGCAGTCACTGTGTACATACATTACATTACTTATCCTATACTGATCCTGAGTTATATCCTGTATTATACTCCAGAGCTGCATTCACTATTCTGCTGGTGGAGTCACTGTGTACATACATTACTTATCCTGTACTGATCCTGAGTTACATCCTGTATTATACTCCAGAGCTGCATTCACTATTCTGCTGGTGGAGTCACTGTGTACAAACTTTACTTATCCTGTACTGATCCTGAGTTACATCCTGTATTATACTCCAGAGCTGCGCTCACTATTCTGCCAGTGCAGTCACTGTGTACATACATTACATTACTTATCCTGTACTGATCCTGAGTAGCATCATGTATTATACTCCAGAGCTGCACTCACTATTCTGCTGGTGCAGTCACTGTGTACATACATTACATTACTTATCCTGTACTGATCCTGAGTTACATCCTGTATTATACCCCAGAGCTGCACTCACTATTCTGCTGGTGCAGTCACTGTGTACAGACATTACTTATCCTGTACTGATCTTGAGCTACATCCTGTATTATACTCCAGAGCTGCACTCACTATTCTGCTGGTGCAGTCACTGTGTACATACATTACATTACTTATCCTGTACTGATCCTGAGTTACATCCTGTATTATACTCCAGAGCTGCATTCACTATTCTGCTGGTGGAGTCACTGTGTACAGACATTACTTATCCTGCACTGATCCTGAGTTACATCCTGTATTATACTCCAGAGCTGCACTCACTATTCTGCTGGTGCAGTCACTGTGTACAGACATTACTTATCCTGTACTGATCTTGAGCTACATCCTGTATTATACTCCAGAGCTGCACTCACTATTCTGCTGATGCAGTCAATGTGTACATACATTACATTACTTATCCTGTACTGATCCTGAGTTACATCCTGTATTATACTCCAGAGCTGCACTCGCTATTCTGCTGGTGGAGCCCCCATAACAGTGCCCACATGATACTGTTAGCCACAGTGCCTCCATAACACCCACAGAGCTCACACAATGATAGCTGCCACATAGCCCCCAATAACAGTGGCAGCTCCAATGCTCTCAAACTACTGACTACCATAGTGTCCCCATAATAGTGCCAGTATTAAACAGGTTGTCTGAGTTGAACTTAAATCTACTACATGGCAGGGGAGGGGTTAAAATAATAAAACTAGTTATACGTGCAGGTTCAAACCCCTTCCGCTCCAGAGCTGCTGATAGAGAATTGTTGTGTTGATGTTTTTAGCTCACAGATGTCTAAACGGGTACAATTGCAGCAAACCATCAGCTGTGAGACAGGTCAAATCTGTAGAGGATTTCATCTTTTTTTTTATCCCTAAAGGAGTATTCCCTTTCTCAGACGGCAAGCAGAACTATTAGAAATGGTGAGATTCTGAAGCACAAAGTAAATTAGGAAGTTGCAGAATGACTAAGATCTACTTGCATGAAAGTGGAAAACCCCTTTAAGAATCTGGCAGGGCAGGGAGCACTTCAGCTGCGGCCTCTGTACACATTATGGAAGGTGTCAGTGACCTGGCATGAGCGGTGCCCCGCCAACTTCATTAAGGAACACCTGTAACTAATCTCTTTTGACTACGACTAACCCAAGGCAAACAGGCTTCAATTACCTAAATCTTCACCTTTTTGGCAAAGGAACCTCTATGACCGAAAAGAGAAAATACTATAAAAAGCGATGAAATGTAAAATCTCAGGGCAGCGCCAAACAAACCACACAAGTGAGTCAGCCCTCTTGTCATTAAGAAAACACCCATAATTCTTCACCCAGGCTCACGGCAAAATACTAATCCAACTTCTGCTACATTCTCAGCTGGACATCAACACCTACTACATGCTCAGAAGGTCATCACAGAATCTCAGGTTCTCGCTAATATCCTCTGAAAATACCGTCATGGGTGTGCGTTTTTTCTACAAGGTCATATGGGGGTAGTGTGAGATATAACGGGATGTTTATGGATGTCCCTAGTCTCATAGTTGCCTTGACAGGGCAATGGGACATCTACTTCATGAGATATCTGAGGTCTTCAGATCACCTATGAGAGTGGTATGCCACCTTAAGGATTGGTATTGTTCTATTTTAGACGTAGAACTAGGCCCAATGGTTTGGCAGTCCTTGAGGGCTTGGCAACAATGTGGCCAATGTCTGGTAGCTAAGTATAAGGTAAAAGGTGGACATCTATGTGATGTGTCTTCCACCCAAGAGAAGGCAGCTGTACAGGTAACCCCACCTTGCTATAGAGCTTTCCTTCCTTTTGTTGGTCACATCAGCAGTGGTGAATGGACCATGGGCTGCACCATCAAGGGGTCTGCATGCAGGGCCAGACACAGGATGGTGGACAAAAAAGATGGTGGCTTTTATCTCAGGTTTAGGGAAGTCCCTAGTCCCACACTTGCCTCGATAGGGCAAGAACGCATCTACTTGATGAGACATCTGAGGTTTTCAGATCACCTATGAGAGTGGTGTGTCACCTTAAGGACTGGTATTACTTTTAGGCATAGAACTAGGCCCAATGGGTCAACAGTACTTGAGGACCGAGCAAAAATGCGGCCAATGTCTGGTAGCTAAGAATAGGGCAAGAGGTGGACATCTATGTGATGTGTCTTCCACACAAGAGAAAGCACTGGGAGAAGTGTCCCCACCTTGCAATGAAGCCATCCTTCCTTTTGTAGGTCACATCAGCAGTGGTGAAAGGACTATGATCCGCACCATCAAAGGGCCTGCATGCAGGGCCATACTGAGGATAGTGGGCAAAAAAGTTGGTGACCCTCATCCCATCTTTAAGACCGTGACCCTCAATCAAAGCAACGTTGGCATCCATTAATGTGAGGTAATCTTCTACTAGCTAATAACCTGGTCCATCTGTGACTCCATACGTGACATTACATTGGTAAGGGGTATGGGGAAAAAAGGTAACGTGGTTTTTCCAATGCGACTGTGATTTCAACAAGTGGTTGACAGAAGGGAAGGAGGAGACGTTGATGGAGGCCTACTTGATCTCTGTAAGGGTTAAGGTCTTGGAGCAAATGGCCCATGTGCCCTAGTTATAATCCAGATAATCCGTTTTTATCTACATGGCATTGGTGAGGGAAGGTGGTGCCCACTGGTCAATAGTTAAATTTTTACATAGCAACAAGCAGCAAAAGCAGAAAGCTGTGGTGAACCTGGAGCAGCAGAGGGCAGGCGTCATCCCACAGCCGAGAAGTCAGATTTGTCATCAATGTTGTGCGGCAGTCAGATGGAAGAGGAATGATGTAGTGAGTACGAGTGGGCAGGGGGAGGCTCGGAAAATCTACGGGTAATCTGCAGGCCTCCGGTTACTATGGCAACCAACAGCAACTTCACCGGGAGGTGTCCAAACAGGAAAGCAAAAACATATTCTCTAGTATCTACAGACCGCAGGAGTATACTGGTAACATGTTATAATAAGGAGATTTTCTATCTATCTATCTATCTTTCTATCTATTTCATATCTTACCTGTCTATCTATCTATCTATCTATCTATTGTGACACAGTGAGAGGTTTGGTCTGGGAAAACAGGTATTTTCCTCCCAGTATATGCTGCTGGGCTGATTTACAGCCAGGTGAGGTCAAATACCGGACCGGATTTTAAATGCCGGTCCGGGTTTTGGCAGCACCTGGCTGTCCCTAAATAGGCAGCTGGGCTAAGAAGCCATGTCTCTGTGTTGGGATCTGGGAGCCTTGTGTCTGGATGAAGGCTTTCTACCTGTGTGAATAAAACACTGAACTGTTTGATCCAAAGAACTTGTTGTTGCCTCTATACTGCGTCCGCTAATCCTGTCTACCAGAGCGAAACCCCACACTATCTATCTCATATCTATCTATCTATCTATCTATCTATCTATCTAATATCTATTTCATGTGTATCTTTTACCTGTCTATCTATCTATCATCTATCTTTTATCTATTATATAATATCTATCTATTCAATTTTTTATCTATCATCTAATATCTATCATGCATCTATCAAATTATCTATTATCTATCTATCTATCTACAGGTATTTATCTATCTATCAATTTATCACATATATATCTGTCTATCTATCTAATACATATCTCATATCTATCTATCTATCTATCTATCTCATATCTATCTATCTGGACACATTGTATTCTCACCTGACAATGGAATATATATTCTGGAGTGGTCTTCTTGAACTTCATGTTCCATACTAGGGCGACACCATCAGGTTCATGAGGGGCGTCTTCATTATTATTATAAGATGCCACCATAAGTTCTGGATACTGTAATACAGAAATGTATCCTTTATTCTCTCCATAAGGTGCGGTATATAATAATCCATGTACACCAGAGACTGATTATATCATTTATAGGTACATTTATTATTTAAAACATGGAGAGACGGAAAGTGAAAAAAAATTAGGAAGGGAGGAAAGACAGAAGGAAAGACAGATGGAAAGGAGGTAAAAGTGAAGAAAAAATGTAGAAACAGAAAGCAGAACAGTAGGGTCATGTTCACATTGGCGTTACAGGAGCAAAACAATGGAAATAACGGGAGCACTGGATCCGTCACAGGACTGTCACAAACAGCGCCAGCTAGACCCCATTGACTATAATGGGGGGCACCAGGTGACCTGGCCAAAGTAGGCTGCGGATTTGTCCTGTATTTGAAGACTGATGCAGATGTCAACATGGCCTAAGGAAGGAAGGTATAAAAAATGGAAGATAGAAAGGAAGGGTGGGATAAAAGAAAGAAGGAAGAAGGATGGATGATGCTCTAAATTAACATGCATATGCAGTTCCTAAAAATTTCATTCTAAGCCTATGGACATTTGGTTCCACATTTGCCACTGTCACCATCTCCACCCTTCTGAGGAGCTTTACTGCTACATTGGGAGGTCCCTTTACCCAGACGAGCATAAACCAGCCCCTGCACATCCTTCGCTGTGGACATCATGACACACTTATCTGTCTTACCTGCAGCGACCAGTCCAGACAAGTGACCACTCGATGTTTTGACCAATGTTCATCATAGAACTGTCGATTAAATGAGAGATTGGCCCCAGCTTGGATATCCCTTTAAAAAAGAAAACACCCTGTGTCACCCATACAAGACATAGATAGTCTGTACATCCTAATACATGCAGATCTAGGAAGCAGGAGAAATATAAGGATTGTTCTTCTGAACATGATGTTTCAGTGGTTGGTACTGATCTGGGGTCCTGGATTTGAACTTGACCTGCATCACATTTGTATGTCCTCCTCAAGTTCGCATGGGCTTTGACACAGACATTAAAATCCATGTTCTCCTTGACTCTTAGTGGTCAAAGCTCCAAATCCCCTCTATAAAACTATTCACAAAAAAAAATCTGACTTCTTCCACCACTAGAGGGAGCTCAGGAGCGTTCTGCATACAGTCCATACTTTTAACATACTATACAGTAAGCTCTTCGGCTCCCCCTGGTGGCAGACAAAATATAATGTGCAGAAAAACATGCTGGGTCTGCTATAGAAACAGCCAGAACTTCCATGACCTCACTTCTCCTCGGGAAGGTTTGAGATTGCAGATTTTACCGCTATTTGTGTAAATTCAGCCATTTCTTTTTACTTCAGGGTGAAGTGTTGGCTAATGGGATTTTCTGACACTTTTTAACTGATGATCTATCTGGAAAGAGTCGGAAATCTTCTTTATGTCTCATACAAGTAATATATATTATGAAGATGCTACATATGATACATATCTTGCATTAAAACCTTATGTAACCACAGAGGTACATCAAAGCTTATCTGCGGCAGCGGTAATAAGAACGCTCATTCATCAGCGGACAGTGACATTTCCTTTAAAGTAAAAAAAAAATACTTTTTATAAAACACAGAGAAAATTAACATAAGGGATGTCATCTGTCAGGTTCAGTCTTCATCTGAAGATCTGAAAGAATTCGGTCAGACATTAGTAGTAGAATGCCAAAGGTGGGGTATCGGTCAACCGTTCATCCCCTTCGTTGTGGACACCAATGGACAGTGAATGCACTACTGCCTTGCTACTCATTGAAGGCCCAAAACCTGAGGCTGCAGAATTAAATGTTTCTGATGACAATACAGCTTGGGCTTGTCCATCATGAAGGTGTCGGTGGGCTGTAGGCTGCAGTGATTTGTGTCCATCATAGTGGTGTTGGAAAAGAATGATGAGGAACCTGTGGAGATCCATAAGTGAGAGGTGACATCGTGATGTCCTCTAGCAAGGCCTGGAGAATGTCACCAATCAAGCAGATGAAAAACCCCTGGCCATACTTTGCATAGTCGGCAGGATTTTTGGGATTTCGTAGGTCTTGGGGCTACTTTTGTTCTACCTGATGTTTTGGAGAAGTCCTGTGAGGAACAGATGGATACAGGTCAAGAGAGAACCCTTCCATAGGTGAAAGATGGTGGTGTCGGCCACCTCCCAGACATCTATTTCCATAGTTGACAATTTGAAGAGTGGAGTGGTGAGGACAGAACTCATTATACTGGAGCGAAGTGTAAGAAGAATAGGCAGGGGTGGACTGGCCTTTAAGTTCCCAGTCTGCCCTTGGGAAT
This sequence comes from Bufo gargarizans, assembly GCF_014858855.1. Taxonomy (NCBI): domain Eukaryota; kingdom Metazoa; phylum Chordata; class Amphibia; order Anura; family Bufonidae; genus Bufo; species Bufo gargarizans. The sequence continues at coordinate 476,544,730 of NC_058084.1, read as the reverse complement.
AGGTCCCCCCCTTAAAGAAAAAAGACTCTGAGTTGTACTTTAAAGGGATGATCAGAACCTACACCTTAATACTTTTGTATTAAAAATTTAGTATAGTCACAGAGTTATTCAGTGATATCTATCTGTATAGCACCACCTGCTGTTTGCACTTTTCCTAATTTCTCTGTCCACTTCAGTAACATCAATGGGGTGGTCGCATATGCTCAGTTACTTCCTTCAACTGCCACCAGATGTATCTTCTTTTAGAAGATATTGCAGTTGCAAGGAGAAAGCTGCAGCAGAAAGGACAAGCCAAATCAGCTGTAAAAGGGAGAAAGGGAGAGAACTGCAGCAAAAAGAACACAATCCTGAGCTGTGATAGGGAGGGAGTTGCAGTAGAAAGGACATGCCCCTGAGCTGTTATAGGTGTCGGAGCCGGCTAAGGCATAGGTGACGCTAATACAGCTATGCACGTTTTGACGCTGGAATGCTACACCATAATGCTGATAGGAGTAGCAGACAGGAGCTGATAAGGGGAGTGGTTTTGTGCCATGGAGTTGAAGGCAGATTATTAGGACTGGGCTTGCCTATTGTGAGAATGTTGGTGGTCTGGAGAGTGGAGTGGGCTTTCTCATTGTGGGAACGTTGGTGGTCTGAAGGTTGGAGAGGGCTTGTCTATTGTGGGAACGTTGGTGGTCTGAAGGTTGGAGAGGGCTTGTCTATTGTGAGAATGTTGGTGGTCTGAAGGTTGGAGTGGGCTTGTCTATTGTAAGAATGTTGGTGGTCTGGAGGCTGGAGAGGGCTTGTTCATCGTGAAAATGTTGGTGGGAAGCGTGAGCTTGTACAACTTGGACAAAAAAGTTGGACTGGAGGCCGGAGTGAGTGTAAAGATACCTGTGGAAACACTGTTCAGTGGGTCGCCTAGAGTGCTTTTAGGAGGCCCATAAGTGAGAACTGCCATCATGGTGTCCTACGAAGATTTTGAGAAACCATCAACTGCCTTTTACACTGCTTATTTTTCTTCATTTTTCTTATTTTCTATATGAAATGGCCAGGGCTTCAGAATAAATTACTAATCTTCCACAGTTGTATGTAAGTAAAATGTTTTAGATGGATGATGAATGGATAGATAAATAGATAGATAGATAATAGATAAATAGATAAATAGATAGATACTGTAGATCAGGGATGCCCAACCTGTGGCCCTCCAGCTGTTGCAAAACTACAACTCCCAGCAGGGGCGGACTGGGAACTTAAAGTGGACCTGGAAAAAATACTTAAAGTTTTGTAGTCTGATGGAAGGCAGGACCAGCAATACTATATTGCGTCACAATATCCCCCCCCCCCCCCCCAACAGAGCCAAATACCACAGTCCTTCACAAAATACTGCGGCCAGCAACGCAAAATACATCCCCAAAAACTTCCACTAGCCTGCCGCGAGGAGGGCTCAGGTGGCCCCCGTGGTATTGTCCCACCCAGCATGCCAACAAAACCTACAGCTATCAGCCTACAGTAGGGCCTGGTGGGAGTTGTAGTTTTACAAGAGCTGGAGAGCCCCAGGTTGGGCATCCCTGATCTACAGTATCGATAGATAGATAGATAGATAGATACTGTAGATAGATAGATAGATAGATAGATAGGAGATAGATAGATAGTGTAGATAGATAGATAATGATAGATATAGAGAGATAGATAGATATGAGATACATAATAGATAGATAGACAGATAATGATTGATAGAGAGATAAATAGATAGATAGATAGATATTACACAGTTAATAGGTGCACAGATCGCCTCTTGGGTGTTCCCGTCGGGGAATATCTTAATATAAACTAATAATAATAAAAACAAAACCCTCTATGGAGGAACTCTGCTGAGATTTCCAGTCCTTCCACAGGACCTACCAGCGCTGTGAGCTTCCTCCCCAGGAGAGGCGGCTCTCTCACCATTTTCCCACATGCTCCCCTCTGAATTATCCTTGTCTGACATCAATTATCGATTCATTTGGGAAATTAGAATAACAAACAATGATGAAGAAGGCTGGAAGGATTAGGCGGGTGGAAGGAGTTGAAGAAGAACTCCGCATCATTTTACCCTTTACACATGAGGGTGTGTGTATTATTGTAACTATGTCACTATATCTAACTTGACTTACAGTACTCTATTCACATCCAAAGCAGCTCTCTCATTGCTGGTCTCAGGCTGAAGGGGCCCAGATGTGCCCATCTGCCACACACGAAGACGCCAGGGTTATAAATGGAAGGAGGTAGATGGGAACCCTGTGGCCCAGGAGCCTCCAGTTATTGCCCCCCGACCTTCCTATGGCTGATGCTCCGGCTGTAATGCGAATGTGGTTGCATTGTGCTATCTACGTTACTAACGTGCTGAGAGCCATGTAAAATAATTTTAAAAAATCCACTCTCCCCGATCCAGCGCTGCATCAGCGTTTTCATGCCATTCGCCGCTGAAGCAAGTGATTGGCTGCCTCCGTGTATAGAAAAGTATATGACAGAGCAGCAGTGCTGGATAGGAGTGGAGGCACCATAGTGCACTTTCTCCGATCCAGCAGAGCAGGTGCATCATCGGAAGTGTTTAAATTATCTTAGGGCTACTTTCACACTTGTGTTTTTGTTGGATCCGTCATGGATCAGCAAAAACGCTTCCGTCATGATAATACAGTCGTCCGCATCTGTTCTGAACGGATCCGGTTGTATTAACTCTAAAATAATAGCCAAGACGGATCCGGCACTAAATCCATTGTAAGTCAATGGGGGGGCGGATCCGTTTTCTTTTGTGTCCGAGAAAAAGGATCCGCACCATTGACTTACATTGTGTGTCCTGACTGGTCCGTCGTGCTCCGCATCCCATGACGGAAAGAAAACCGCAGCTTGCAGCAGTTTTCTGTCCGTCATTGGAACGCAACCAAGTGGAACGGAATGCATTCTGGTGACTCCCTTCCGTTCAGTTTTGTCCCCATGAATGGGGACAAAAAAAGAAGCGTTTTCCTCCGGTATGGAGATCCTCTGCCGGATCTCAATACCGGAAAGGAGAAACGCATATGTGAAAGTTGCCTTACATGGCAGCACTGTAGTATACTGTAGTAGTGGTCGAGCATCTGCACTGCCACTCCGGTCCACTCTTTGGGACCGATAGCTGAGCACACGCTTGACTACCTCTGGCAGTCCCATTGAGAATGAGTGGAGCAGCGGAGCACACAGTTGACTACCGCTTCATTCAGGGGAATGGGGACCTCCATTCTTGTGCTGGACCCCAACTTTCAGATGCTTACAGCCTATCCTGTGTAAGTTTATGTTTCAGGACAATCCCTTTAAATATCTGTAAAGAATAATTCAAGGCAACTGGACGTACTGCAGATTTCTTGAAAACGTTTTACTCGTTCTTCCAATGAGCTTTCTCAATTCTGAGTGACTGTACAAGAATTCTCTGGGAATAAATATGTAACTGAATCCACATTTGGTAATTATACCCAGCATGGAGTCAAAGGTGTTGATTCCATTATCCTAATTGGAGTCAGTAGGTGATAAAGACTTCCCAGAAAAAGGTGTCAAGACAGCATTGTATGTGGCAGACAGTAGATGTCATTTCCCCCGCCTCTATTCAAGCTTGGTTAAATGAGAACCTTCACAGACAATCCCTTTAAAGTGACCCCTTTAAACTGGCTGACCTGTTCCAGCTAAAGGCATCTGCGTTGGTCCCATGTTCATATGTGCCCGCATTGCTGAGAAAAATGATGCAAATGAGCCCTTTAGGAGCAATGGGGGCGTTGCAGTTACACCTAGAGGCTCTGCTCTCTATGCAACTGCCCCGCCCTCTCCACTCTGATTGGCAGGGCCACGCAGGGTAAAATGACCACACCTGGTCCTGTCAATCAAAGTAGAGAGAGCAGATTCTCAGCAATGCGGGCACATATGATCATGGGACCAACACAGATGCCTTCAGCTGCCAAGTGCACATGTAACAGCTCAGCCAGTGTCATAGGAGCAAAACTGCTGACAGATGCCTTTTAAAGAGAGTCTGTAATCTCCACAATCGATGCATGCATACCAGCATTTAGGGTACATGCCAACCATATCTTTCACCATAGGCGGGGAAAATCTGTTTGGTGCACCTGGATGTCCATTAATTTTACCTATAGGTTTTGAAATAACAAGGTGGCGCTGGATGGCATTACTGGCGGAGTGATGGTGCACCAATTGGAGTGGTCGCACCCATGATGCACCGAAAACCGTATTTGCATAAAAATAAAAATACGGATTTATCAAGATTAGAGGACAGGATTTTCACAAGAAAAGTACGTTTATTTTTCGGTGCGCTTACCCTACACGGCGGTATGCTTACTTTGAAACCGATTTTGGGCTCCCTGTGATAGCAGACGGGCTCCCTGTGATAGCAGAACCAAATGTCTCTGCCTGTACGACCAGTCCACTCGGAGTTTATGGAAGCGCTCCTTCACTCATTTGCTGCTTCTAAATGACCACGTTCCCCTTTAATTCCATAGATTGGCAGTCTAGACCGTACCTATTTACAAGCACAGGCAAGAGGGATACAAGGGGGCCACATTTCTTGCTTGGAGCCTACAAATGTCGTAAGTGACGCCAAATGTGCTGTTCTATAAATACAGCTGTCATCATCCATCACCGGGCCATGTTTTCACGTTGCTCCCCAGCGTCTGATGAATCACAAACGACAGAATGTGCTGGGAGCTGAAGCTCGAGCAGACATGACAAGACCTGGCGAGGATGCCAGAGGCTGCCCATGCTGGCACCCGTGTGCGTTAATGCATGGTCATAGTCATAGGCGGCTGAAACGTGGGGATGGGGGGGGGGGCAGGACTCTATAGAAATGTCCATAGAGAGATTATCAACGATAATTCCTGGTGCTAATTACTAATTTACAATAGCGCAACGGCTCCGAGCAACCAATCAGCAATCAGCAGCTATTTCCAATCAGAGTACAATGCGATGATTACGCCACGTGAAGCCTGATGAATAGGACATGATTGTGTATCAGGAAGCATGAATGAAGGCCCCATGACTATTTAAAATATGGGAAAGTCCTGATGTCTGGGAGTCACGTGGCAGAGAAATGCTGGCATCAGATTTGTCCTGGCACTGCTTAGGTTCCTGGAGGGGAGTAGTAACCAAGAATAGACGTGAAATACGTAATGCTCCTTGCAATGACATCTTTGAGGCAAGTTATATCTAGATAAATGTAAGAACGTCCAAAATTCGGCCCTGATTAATTTCCAAATATATCTTTATTATGGTCAAAACTCCAAATCCCCATAGATACTCAAAGATCTAAAAGTATAAAGAGATACTCATAGATTAGAAAGAGCTGAATGATAAAATTTTGGCTACCTGAAGCCACCACTAGAGGGCGCTTAGGAGTTTACTGCATACTGTTTGCACAATGAACTAGTACACTCCCCTGCTCCCCCTAGTGGTGGCTGGAGACAAAGCATTCGCTCAGCTAGTAGCCTGCTCATCCTTATCCCTTGCAGCCACTTTATAAATGGAATGCAATCCTGGGTTTCGGCTACAGTTTTTTTTTTTCTGTGGCAGCTGGTTTGGCATGGGTTAACGTGACATCAGATAATGGTGTGGGGATCAATGATGTACATGTAGACCATGTAGCAGTCTGTTTTCCTAAATTGCGGATTCTGTGATAATAACATACATGATGTCACCTCCCATTTAAAGGGTATGCATACTTTTGCAACTCGTTCTTTTTTCTTTTTCAAAAGCAACAAAAAGTTTCATCCAAAAATAAAATAAAACCTGCGTAGTCTGATCCTGCAGTCATGCGCCACTTATTTTCATCTGCCTCTTCTTCTACTGCGTGTACAGATGGAGTAACGCATGACAGCAGGATCAGACTACACAGGGTTTGTTTGCGGTCTGTTACCATAGAAACACGGTTTTGCTTAGGGGAAGCTTGCAGAAAATGGTAGAAAACTTTGCAAGTTTTGAAAGAAATTATTGCAAAAGTGAGCACCCTTTAAGAGCGGGGTGAGGTCATAACTGCTCTTGTTACATAATACATTTCTCTGCTACAAAGCGTTTTATAATATTAATCAAAGTGCTGCTTGGAGCGTTATTGAATGTAACTGGTTATTAATGGTTCTTACATATTTTTTATCATAACTGTATTTTAAAAAAATCTTTATAGTTTTTTTTACGAGTTAATTTTATTAAAGTATTTGTTGACTAATTAGCACAGGGCCGAGCAGTGATTTCCATGCCCCTGAAGGAGGAGGCAGGAATCCCTGTTGTGTCTGGACTATAAATCTTTACTAATTACTGAAAAAGCAAATCTCACTGGAGTTATTATAGATAATATCATTTAGTCACTGCTTATTAGAAATGTGGCAATAATGACGCTGAACTGAAGGAATGTGTAGAGAAGAGCAATTCCTGCTATTATTGAAAGCACTGATATACAGCACAGGTGAAACTCGAAAAATTTGAATATCGTGCAACGTTCATTTATTTCAGTAATGCAACTTAAAAGTTGAGACTAATTTACAAGATAGACTCATTACAGGCAGAGCGAGATATTTCAAGCCTTTATTTGTTATAATCTGGATGATTATGGCTTACAGCTTATGAAACCCCAAAGTCACAATTTTGAGGTACTCTTTGCTCAGGGGATATGGATTAATTAGCTGACTAGAGTGTGAAGCTTTGAGCCTAGAATATTGAACCTTTTCACAAAATTCTAATTTTAAGATGCATTAATGCAATTTCTTTTAATTTGCATTACTGAAATAAACTAACTTTTGCACGATATTCAAATTTTTCGAGTTTTACCTGTACAAACATTTCTATGTGACATTAAAATATTTTTATAATGAAAATTAGCTTTCCTGAATATTTAAGAATATAACTACTATAATACTGCTCCTATGTACAAGAATATAACTACTATAATACTGCCTCCTATGTACAAGAATATTACTACTATAATACTGCTCCTATGTACAAGAATATAACTACTATAATACTGCTCCTATGTGCAAGAATATAACTACTATAATACTGCCTCCTATGTACAAGAATATAACTACTATAATACTGCCTCCTATGTACAAGAATATAACTACTATAATACTGCTCCTATGTACAAGAATATTACTACTATAATACTGCTCCTATGTACAAGAATATAACTACTATAATACTGCTCCTATGTACAAGAATATAACTGCTATAATACTGCTCCTATGTACAAGAATATAACTACTATAATACTGCTCCTATGTACAAGAATATAACTACTATAATACTGCTCCTATGTACAAGAATATAACTACTATAATACTTCTCCTATGTACAAGAATATAACTACTATAATACTGCTCCTATGTACAAGAATATAACTACTATAATACTTCTCCTATGTACAAGAATATAACTACTATAATATTGCCTCCTATGTACAAGAATATAACTACTATAATACTGCCTCCTATGTACAAGAGTATAACTACTATAATACTGCTCTTATGTACAAGAATATAACTACTATAATACTGCTCCTATGTACAAGAATATAACTGCCATAATATTGCTCCTATGTACAAGAATATAACTACTATAATACTGCTCCCTATGTATAAGAATATAACTACTATAATACTGCTCCTATGTACAAGAATATAACTACTATAATACTGCTCTTATGTACAAGAATATAACTATTATAATACTGCTCCTATGTACAAGAATATAACTACTATAATACCGTTACCATGTACAGGAATATAACTACTATAATACTGCCTCCTGTGTACAAGAATATAACTACTATAATACTGCATCCATGTACAAAAATATAACTAATATACTACTGCCCAGTATAGCCAACACTGTTAGCAACTATCCACCCATCCAATAATCTAACCAACCAACTAAGCATTGATCAGCCCTCCCATCCATTCAGTTACTATATCTTCACAATATTTATGATCATAGTGAACATATGGAAATATCAGACTAACCCTTCTTTATCTTCCAGGTCTCTTCCACTGTAGTCAAAGAATATATTACAATCTTCGGCCAGGGCTCTTTCAATGACACGAATTGTTCGATCAAAAAAGATCAAGAATTCATCCGAGTGGACGGCTTGCTGCTTCTCTTCTTCAGTCAGTTCTCTGGGAGGAACTTTAGTAAGAACATAAGAACATCAAATCATAAAAGGTCAATTATTAACTAGGGAGCACATTTATTAAGACTGGCCTTTTAGACTAAGCTGGCGGTGGATCCACCAGAGTTTTGAATAGGTGCTGGCCTCTTCATAATTTCGGCGGATCCACTGACGCTTCTAAATGTAAGAAAGCTTCCTTGCTGTCTTACATTTAGACCTTTTTCTACACCTGAAACAGTTGTAGAAAATGGTAAATGAGACGGGTCTACCGGCCCCTCCCCTTCCCTGCCCACACCGCGCCCACTTTTTTAGACCTGGCGTGAGTGGGGAGAAGTCACAGATCAGCTTAATAAATGACCCCCAATGTTCGTAATGAAGAGGATGATGGAGAACATGAGCCCATGTGGGGTAGAAATATAATGCACAATTAACGATGGACCCTTCATATGTGTCATGGTGCGGTTCACCATGTGTGTTGCCGTGTAGGCTGGCTGCACATCCCCTTGAGTACTGGCTGCAGGTTTCTGTGTAGGCTAGTTGCTGGGGGCTGCGTGCTGGCTGCGGTGTCTAGTGTGTACTCTGCCCATGTACGTGTGTACCCCTTTGACTGTATCTGCATTTCTGTTCCTATATTCTGGTTCCGTGTTCCTGGTTGCCATGGGCAATGCTCCATACTGCAGGGTTCTGAGGGTTCTGTTTCTCCCAGACATGGAAGGGTTAATCTTTCTGTGTTGTTTCCTGGAGTGTGTCCTCCCAGGTGCCCTCATTAGGCAACCTTATCTTCCTGTGAGCTGGTTGCTGGGGGTCAGTGTTCGTGCTTTTGTCTGTAGGTCAGTTCTCTGCTCGGTTCTGTCTGTACTCCGTCTATGTGTTGCTTGTTGGGTGTTGGCCGCTTGCTGCTGATCGTAGGGGTCATTCTGTCCGCACTTCGGTGTGGTTTCACCTGATTCTGCATTTATGTTGTTTGTCATGTTTTCTGTTACATTTTCAGTATGTGTAAGCCTAGCAGTGCTTAACTGCATCTTATTCTGTTGTGTTCCGTGTCCTGTCTGGCAGTTGTTTCTGCTTCTGATGTTTTGTTCATGTCAGTCTGGGAGTTCCTCCGGAAGGGGGTTCCTGGTTTCCACGGAGGGGGAATTCCTGTGTTAGTGTATGCCCTTTCGCCTTCCATGTGCATCTCTGCCTGGGGCCGCTTGCTCTCTTTGCTTGCAGCGCAGGTAACTGCTCCCGTCTCTACTCTACCTGTTGCTGGTATGTCTCTGCCTGTCTGTCTGTGAACTCTAGTACTATTGGTACCTTCGTAGGTATCTCCTGGTCTGTCTGGACCAGCTGCCACTGACTCTGTTTACGCTCTGGAGTAGCCCCTGGCAACTACCTTGGCCCAAGCCTATGCCTCACCATCTGAGGCTCTAGTGAATACCAGGTGTTGCTTAGTCACGTCCCTCCAGATTATTGCCAGTCAGTGGCGCAGTGGGTTCACACCCGGTGTTCCTTGTGTGTACTTTGAGTGCCTCTGTTCCTGTCATGAGCTTGTTCTCTTTAATAAAGTTCAGTTGTTTGATTTTCTGTTCTGGTGTTCCTGCTTGCCTGACTTCTCGGAGGTCCTTCACTGGATCCCCGGCACGTGACAATATCGATGTAAATGTCTCATCTAATTCACTTCAGAATTCAGAGTTTAACACAAGGAAAATCATAGCCTTCCAAGTTTTTGGATGTTACCATCCAGATCAAAAACCATAATCTTTCTTAGCATAATGTGACAAACACTCTTGATTCCAACCAAAAATTAACCAGGAAGATAACTAACAGTGAAACCACTTTGAGGTAAAATTTCTCAAAAATCTCTCAAAATAGAGGTCCAACATACATAAAATAGTCTAGTTGGCCTAGATTGGAAATACATTTCTCAGGTGTGGCCTTTTGGACAGGTTTCTTTGTATTATTTGTATACCCTAAAAACAATTAGTCAAGGTGTCAAGTCTAGAAATGGTTGGTAACAATCTTCCTGCATGATCTAGAACCACCTTTGCTAGTTTCTCTCCTAAAACTATGCACCAATTAAAAAACATATCCCTCGTAAATTATCACCTACCAATTTGATAACTGGGACTCCCTCTCCACACGACCCAGAGAATTGGGTCCCCACGTCCCCGCTTTGAGTGGAGCTGTGCATGTTGGTCTACTGCTCCACTCACTTCTTTGGGGCTGATGGAGAGCTGTCTGGAAAGACATGTGCACTACTGCTCCATTTAGACAGGAAACTCAATGACCATTTGTTCTTGGGTGGCCCCATGTCATACTTTCCACAATCTGATATTTACTACCTGTTGATAGATGATAAATCATCCATTTTTTAATAACCTCTTTAAGATGAGATGCTATTTGCCCATTTTTCTGACTAATTGTTGGATTTTCCTGGTACCTCTATTTAGTTCCTTGTGCCTGATCTCTGTTACCTAACCATTGAATGTTTTCTTATGCTCCTGCCTGGTCCAAACTACCCCATACCCAGTTGTACCTGACCTCTGGCTAGTTCAACTAGATTCCTGCCTGCTCCACACTACCACAAACCTGGTTCTGCTTGAACACCATGACCTGACCCCTGGCTTGCTCAATTAGGCTCCTATCTGCTCCATGGCATCCAATACCAAGTCCTACCTGAGCCCCATTACCTGACCTGTGGCTTGCTCGCTTAGGCTCCTATCTTCTCCATGCTACCCGATACCCAGTTCCTGCCTAATCCTTGTTACCTGACCCCTGGTGTTTTCACTTTCAGTCCTGTCTGTTCCACACTACCCGATTCCCTATGCCTAACCTCTGATCCCAGACCTCTAGTTTATTTGACTATATCCCCAGCTCATCGTAATACCCTCATTGGCACATTTTTATATTGACTATCTACTGTCCTTGCACCTATCAACCATATGTCCAACATATTCCCTTGTATCCAGGTATCACATGTACAAGGCATTATCCAGGGAATCAAACAACAGACTAATTTAGGACACCAGTGCCTATTTTTCACCTGAGTACAACAGCCAAGAATTGTGGAAAAGGATCCCAGAGATCAAATGTTGTTACTTCTCTGGGAATTACAGAAATAGGTACAGGTGTAGTAGTGCCCTGGAGAAAGGGTACTTTGGACTATGGACATTTGTACCTATTGCTATTACGCAAAGCCATCAAACTCACCACTTTAGTGCACTTGGAAAGGTTAACTTGCACTATGATTTATGCCGTTGTTTACACTTATACTGAATGTTATAAGTTTATTGTAATATACCTGTACCCTGTTCAGTTCTACTGTTATTAGACTATATCTGTACTACACTGTGGAAGTACTTAATTCAGAGCCAGTTAATATTAAGAAACTTTCGGCCTTCCCATCTATGTTAGAAATCTTCCACAGTTACTATAAAGAACTATGCAACATTTTGGAGGGAAAAAGGACACACTGACCTTTTGACTGCCTGCTTTAGCTCTGTTGTTTATACCCGAAGACTTGTTTTTATCTGGAAAAACAGCTTAGTCATTCCCATAGACCTGTATTGAAACTCTATAAAAGTCTATGAAATTGCAACACTATTCTGTTTAGGTTGTGTTTCTCCACTCCACCCCTCCCACTAGAAGGTTCCATTTCAGTTAGGGTTGGGCGATATCAAAAATATACCCACGATAACGATATTAAGAAATTTATTGTGATAACAATATATATCGCGATAAATGCCCATTTAGAAAAAAAACACTCAAAACATGTACTCGTGTTTCCTTGTTGCCCCCATACAATATAATGTCTCCTTGATGCCCCCATGCACTAATATCTCTTAGTTGCCCACCAAGAATGGGGTCACCGTTCCCCCCAAATCTGATGGAGCGGCTGTGCCCCCTGGTGCTCCATTCATTCTCTATGGGAGTGCTGGAGATAGCAACGATCAGCCATCTTCACCGCTTTCACAGAAAATGGGACAGCCTAGTGGAAAACACTGATAAGTGGGTTGTCCAGAGTGTGCCCATCATAGGTGTGCATTGTCAGGAAGGGCACCTTGGCATCATAAAGATGCCTTTCAGTCAAATAAAACATTGGGGGTCATTTACTAAAGACTGGCGCCTCCCATATGGGTCTTAGTCCCTACAGACTACAGACATATTACCGCAGCCCCCAGAACGCAGTGACTGTTCTCAGCCCCGGCCTCTCTGTGCAGCAGGCCCCCAGAGTGCAGCGACTATTCTCAGCCCCGGCCTCTCTGTGCAGCAGCCCCCAGAGTGCAGCGACTTTTCTCAGCCCCGGCCTCTCTGTGCAGCAGCCTACAGAGTGCAGCGACTGTTATCCAGCGCCGGCCTCCTGGCTCTGGGGGTTTACAGCCACTAGATGCCATTTCTTTGTGACCTAAAGGACTTATATCCCCGTGACTACGGTTGTCACAATGCCAAAATTTTGATTTGATTTTGGTCCAATAAAAAAGTAATGCAATACTCGATACCACGCAAAAGAAAAATGAAATTACAAAAAAAGCGTGCATTCTGCAATTTATGGAACATGCGGCCCATAATAGAACAGTCCTATGCTACTTTTTAGGGGAGAAGGAGACAAAAAAAATGGAGAATCGTGTGTTTTTTCATTTTTTTTCTGTTACGGCTTTCACCACATAAGAGATATTTTTCAATACTTTAATAGTTTGGACTTTTTCGGACATGGCAATACTTAATTTTTTTATTGTTTATATATTTTTTATGTAAATTGGGAAAGGGGGTGATTAACTTTTTATTTAATAACTATTAGCCACCTTATGGGGCTAGAACCTGGGATCTTTTCATCCCTTGTCCTATGCACCCTAATAGAGTTCTATTAGGGTGCAGAGGATCTCACATTGTCCCTGCTGCCCTGTGCTTTGTGCACACGGCAGCAGGGAGATTACTATGGCAGCCATGTATGGCTTCAGTAGCGTCCTGGCTGCCATGGTAACCATAGAAACATAGAAACTTAGAATGTGTCGGCAGATAAGAACCATTTGGCCCATCTAGTCTGCCCAATATACTGAATACTATGAATAGCCCTGGCCCTATCTTATATGAAGGATGGCCTTATGCCTATCCCATGCATGCTTAAACTCCTCCACTGTATTTGCAGCTACCACTTCTGCAGGAAGGCTATTCCATGCATCCACTACTCTCTCAGTAAAGTAATACTTCCTGATATCAATTTTAAACCTTTGCCCCTCTAATTTAAAACTATGTCCTCTTGTAGCAGTTTTTCTTCTTTTAAATATTCTCTCCTCTTTTACCTTGTTGATTCCCTTTATGTATTTAGCAGTTTCTATCATATCCCCTCTGTCTCGTCTTTCTTCCAAGCTATACATGTTAAGGTCCTTTAATCTTTCCTGGTAAGTTTTATCCTGCAATCCATGTACCAGTTTAGTAGCTCTTCTCTGAACTCTCTCCAAAGTATCAATATCCTTCTGGAGATATGGTCTCCAGTACTGAGCACAATACTCCAAATGAGGTCTCACTAGTGCTCTGTAGAGCGGCATGAGCGCCTCCCTCTTTCTACTGGTAATGCCTCTCCCTATACACCCAAGCATTCTGCTAGCATTTCCTGCTGCTCTGTGACATTGTCTGCCTACCTTTAAGTCTTCTGAAATAATGACCCCTAAATCCCTTTCCTCAGATACTGAGGTTAGGACTGTATCACTGATTTCATATTCTGCTCTTGGGTTTTTACGCCCCAGGTGCATTATCTTGCACTTATCAACATTAAATTTTAGTTGCCAGATTTTTGACCATTCCTCTAGTTTTCCTAAATCCTTTTCCATTTGGTGTATCCCTCCAGGAACATCAACCCTGTTACAAGTCTTTGTGTCATCAGCAAAAAGACACACCTTACCATTGAGGCCTTCTGCAATTTCGCTGATAAAGATATTAAACAATATGGGTCCCAGAACAGATCCCTGAGGTACCCCACTGGTAACAAGACCTTGGTCTGAATATACTCCATTGACTACAACCCTCTGTTGTCTGTCCCTCAGCCACTGCCTAATCCATTCAACAATATGGAAGTCCAAGCACAAAGACTGCAATTTATTGATAAGCCTTCTATGTAAGACAGTATCAAAAGCCTTACTAAAGTCTAGATAAGCGATGTCTACTGCACCTCCGCCATCTATTATTTTAGTCACCCAATCAAAAAATCAATAAGATAAGTTTGACATGATCTCCCTGAAGTAAACCCATGGGATTTTAGATGTTCCACAATCCTCTCCTTAAGTATGGTTTCCATTAATTTCCCCACTATTGATGTCAGGCTTACTGGCATAGTAGTTGCCCGATTCCTCCCTAAAACCTTTCTTGTGAATGGGCACAACAATTGCTAATTGAACACAGGGAGACCAATGAACAGGATGGCACTGCTATAGTTTTCCCCCAGGAACCGGGGTCACACTTTCCACTCTCTCTCAGCGGTGACACATGGGCCCAAACGACTTCGGTGGTGCTCAGTCTCAAACACAAAGTCCCGCACACAGTAAGAAAATACGAGACGGCACTCACCAAGAAGATCCAAACTTTACTTTATTCGAGTAAATTCGAGTAGTTATTCTTACTCGAATAAAGTAAAGTTTGGATCTTCTTGGTGAGTGCCGTCTCGTATTTTCTTACTATGCCCAACATTTGCAAATTTCCAATCTTCTGGGACGACTCCTGTTACCAGTGATTGGTTCAATAAATCTGTTGATGGTTTTGCTAGTTCACCGCTAAGCTCTTTTAATAGCTTTGGGTGTATCCCATCAGGCCCCTGTGACTTATTTGTAATAATTTTAGACAGCTGACTTAGAACCTCTTCCTCTGTAAAGACACATGCATCAAAAGATTCATTAGTCTTCTTTCCTAACTGAGGTCCTTTTCCTTCATTTTCCTAAAAAAATGTTCGTTTTGTAAAAACTGAACAGAAGTATTCATTGAGGCAGTCAGCTAGTTCTTTATCTTCTTCCATATACCTTCCTTCTTTTGTTTTTAATTTGGGAATTCCTTTTTTTAGTTTCCTTTTTTTATTTATGTGTCTGAAGAATGTCTTATCGCCTTTTTTCCCTGACTGAGCTAATTTCTAACTGAGATTTCACTGCTGGGGCTCTGAGCATAAGCTACCACTGCACCACCAATGAAGAGGGGAGGGGACCCTGTGGCCACTGCCACCAATTATCATAATACTGGGGGGCTTGGGTGCACTGCGCCACCAATGATTATAATTTATAATACTGGGGTATGGGGGGGGGGCGCACTGCGCCACCAATGAATATAATTAACCCCATAATACAAATATAGACTGTGGGTGCCATCCATATCACACAGCCGGCACTCGGCCTCAATGACAGGGATCCCACCGAACCGTGCTAACCCCTCAGGTGCAGCATTTGAGGGGTAAATTGCCTCGGTTCGCGGGATTGCCGCTTCCTGTCATTGAGACCAGGTGCCGGGTATGTGATACGGCCAGCACCCGCAGTCTATATTTGTATTGAGGGTAATTCTCATTGGTGGCACAGCAGCCACAGCCCCTCCCCTCCTCCTCACTATTACCTTCTCATTGGTGGCGCAGCGGCAGCCGGAATCACAGTGGGGAGGGACTCTCTCCTTCTCCACTGTGCCGGTTGTAATGTGCACCGGACGTTTTAGAGGCGATGTGACGTGTGTCTGCTCCTATGACGTCACTAAAATACTGCGGTAATTAAGAAATGGCGATATTTCTTAATACTGCAGTATATCGTTAATACCGATGTATTGGCCAATCCCTAATTTCAGTTAGAAACTGTATAAAAGGAGAGCCCCTGGTTGTCTGTAGATAGGGACCATTGTTTAGTAGAAGAAACTTTGGCAAACTGTGCCAGACACATGAGTGACCAGAAGAAGATGATGAGATGGGGATACTCAGCCACAGACCACAGGGCCACCAGCTCTTTGGCCAGGTTACTAGCCTTCTGAGAGAGGGACAGCTAGCTCAGACCTTTCCTCAGCACAGAACCATCTTCTGCTGGGAGAAGACTGGAGAAGCCAGCTCAGTGCATTTTCTGTATTGTTTTGAACTTGAGTTCCTCCAGTAAAGATGTGCCCTGGTTTACTGCAGACCCTAATTCTCTGGACTTATTTCCCTTCAGGGTTCGCCACGCCTTACCTCCTCTACTGACAGCAGCAACACGTAGTGACATCTCGACAGTGTCCAATGGAAATCAGTTTACCTGATTATCTGGGAACTAAATTCTACATAATGTCACTCATGTCATCTTGCATTAAATTTTCCTCCCGTACCTAGGACTTAATGGTTGATTTAATTATGGTGGGATCCTTCTGATGTTTCTAATTAGCTATTAAAGCAGAAATGGAAGCAATCACAGTAACTGTTTACCTTCTTTCATATCTTGCTTCTCCTCTTGGTTTTCCTCTTGGTCGTGGTCTCTTTTAAGTTCCCCCATTTCCTCATCCTCGTCTTCTTCTGTGCAACAAAAACAAAGAGTTAATCCTTCAAAACAAAAAACCTTATAGATATAGGAATTTTTCTCTCAAACATCCATAATTATACAAAACATACAATAGTATTGGGCGACAAAACGGTGCTTATTTACCACTCTAAGGAAACAGGACTGTTCTGTTTGCAGATGATGATTAGAGCATTTATATAAATCAATGAATGAAGTCTATCAAAAACTTTTCTTAAGAGTAAATAAAATAAGTTGTGGCGTGTCACAAGTATTATTGACGATTTCACTGTTTCCTCTTCGCCCAACCTGTCTGCTTTCTATTCCGTTCAATACTGTAAACATAATTAAATGTCCTACCATTATTTAGTGGTTCTATGTACTTATACCGGGAACAATACGCATTTGAAGCCCAAAAACAAGTCAATTTCAAAAACATCTCAATATAAAAAGTAGACAGAAGATGAAGATCGATATGTTAAAAGACTAAACCTAAGATATGCAATGTACAAACCAACCAATCAGGTGTTGGAGAACTAAATTTAAATCTTAAACTAAGAACATGATAACAGATGAGATATAAGGAATTGTCACCGAGATCAGTTTTATTGACCTCAAGCTCTCTATAAGGATATGGTTAAAGAAGACCTTTGTACGAAACACTAGAGTTTTCTTGACCAAATTAAGCCAAACCTTCCCCTGGTACCGAAAAATGACCAGGAGGAAGCTTTATCATATTCTGGATATAATATGATTTGGGTAGTGTAAAGTTTTATGGACCTTCAGAAAAACAAACTAGATAATCCTTGACTAAACAAAGCTGAACCTTCCACTAATACTGAAATTACGTGGTCTTCTAGCACTGAGGTCACCTTGATAAACTTAAAGTCCTCCATAACAAAATTGTTTGAAAATACTTTTGTAGAACAAAATCCAAACCACAAATACTAAAAATGACTTGGTCTTCCAGCACTGAAGTCACCTTCATAAACCTAAGGTCCTCCATAATAACACAGCTTGAAAATACTTGTACAAGACAAGGAAAAACTTTGTAAAAGGTAGAATCTGAACATTATATGATATCTTTGGAGTAGACTTTCATCAAATTGAAGGAAAAGAATCATACATTATATGTAACCAATCTAAGCCGAACCTTCAATGAAAAGATGAGTCTGGTGGAAGGGTTGAAGGTAAAACAAGAAGAAAATGGACAAAATAATGATGGATGAAGATAATCATAAAAATATACCATTGAGGTTGAAGATAGATAAGCTAATACATGAAGGCAACATTCACATGTGCAGCACAGATTTCTTGTAGGCTGATCCGGCATCTGGTATACTGTTGCATGCAGTGGCTTTTCTCTGGCTGAATCCCAGCATATTTGCTGGGGAGCTGCTAAATCTCTATAATGGGATCCAGTGGGCAGGCGGGACTATCCAACCACACTGGATCTAGAGATCTCCGGCAGGCTGTCCTCTTCTGGAACTGCCTACTGGAGAGCTGTGGCACAGATGTGAAACTAGCCTAAATCTGCAAGATTAGAAATGTACGAATCAACGTTCAGGTCTCCTTGACCTCAGATCCTTCTATGGCTACAGAAGACTTTGAGAACATAAAAAAAAACAACTAGAGTATTAATTAAACTATAACTTTCCCAATGTGAAAAATAATTTTGGACAGAAGCTTTATTTTATCTGGAAGATTATACTGTTAGAGCAGACGCTAGTAGAGTATGTTAGACCAAACTAAGCTGAAAAGCTGAAGACTCCATTTGCGCAAACATAACTAATGTATTCTAATAGTGAAATGCTTGTCTACAGCAGTATTATAGTAGTTATATTCTTTATATAGGAGCAGTAATATAGTAGCTATATTCATGTACATAGGAGCAGTATTATAGTAGTTATATTCTTGTACATAGGAGCAGTATTATAGTAGTTATATTCTTGTACATAGGAGGCAGTATTATATTAGTTATATTCTTGTACATAAGAGCAGTACTATAGTAGTTATATTCTTGTACATATGAGGCAGTATTATAGTAGATATAGTCTTGTACATAGGAGCAGTATTATAGTAGTAATATTCTTGTACATAGGAGCAGTATTATAGTAGTTATATTCTTGCACATAGGAGCAGTATTATAGTAGTTATATTCTTTATATAGGAGCAGTAATATAGTAGCTATATTCATGTACATAGGAGCAGTATTATAGTAGTTATATTCTTGTACATAGGAGCAGTATTATAGTAGTTATATTCTTGTATATAGGAGGCAGTATTATATTAGTTATATTCTTGTACATAAGAGCAGTACTATAGTAGTTATATTCTTGTACATATGAGGCAGTATTATAGTAGATATAGTCTTGTACATAGGAGCAGTATTATAGTAGTAATATTCTTGTACATAGGAGCAGTATTATAGTAGTTATATTCTTGCACATAGGAGGCAGTATTATAGTAGTTATATTCTTGTACATAGGTGCAGTATTATAGTAGTTATATTCTTGTACATAGGAGCAGTATTATAGTAGTTATATTCCTGTATATAGGAGCAGTATTATAGTAGTTATATTCTTGTACATATGAGGCAGTATTATAGTAGATATAGTCTTGTACATAGGAGCAGTATTATAGTAGTTATATTCTTTGTCAAATTTATTTTTATTGAGCAGAAGAAATAAATGCAAAAAGGATCCAACTCCTTTTAGAATTTGCACAATATGAAAAATAGTGTACACATCACGAATATACATGATACAAAGGCACATGTGGTACAAAATGGAATGACATGTTATACTACAATACATGTATCGATTATAAATAAGATATATGTACAATATGGCTAATGGCTCAAATGCAATCCACGCACCTGACATAAAGGCACCTGATATATAGAGCACCTAAACTAAGTATAAATAAGTATAACCGTAGTATTCTTGTACATATGGAACAGCATCAAGTCAGCTATAATCTAGTACATATGAGGTATTACTGTAGCAGCAACATTCCTAATCAGCTTTCTTTTTGTTGAAAGGATTCGGACCACCCTTTAGGTGCTGGTCATAGTAGTTATATTCTTGTACATAAGAGCTGTATTATAGTAGTTATATTTTTGTACATAAGAGCAGTATTATAGTAGTTATATTCTTGTATATAGGAGCAGTATTATAGTAGCAGTTATATTCTTGTACATAGGAGCAGTATTATAGTAGTTATATTCCTGTATATAGGAGCAGTATTATAGTAGTTATATTCTTGTATCTAGGAGCAGTGTTATAGTAGTTATATTCTTGTACATAGGAGCAGTATTATAGTAGTTATATTCTTGTACATAGGAGCAGTATTATAGTAGTTATATTCTTGTACATAGGAGCAGTATTATAGTAGTTATATTCTTGTATATAGGAGCAGTGTTATAGTAGTTATATTCTTGTATCTAGGAGCAGTGTTATAGTAGTTATATTCTTGTACATAGGAGCAGTATTATAGTAGTTATATTCTTGTATCTAGGAGCAGTGTTATAGTAGTTATATTCTTGTACATAGGAGCAGTATTATAGTAGTTATATTCTTGTACATAGGAGCAGTGTTATAGTAGTTATATTCTTGTACATAGGAGCAGTATTATAGTAGTTCTATTCTTGTATTATAGGAGCAGTATTATAGTAGTTATATTCTTTTACATAGGAGCAGTATTATAGTAGTTATATACTTGCATTTAGAAGGCAGTATTATAGTAGTTATATTCTTGTATTTAGGAGGCAATATTATAGTAGTTATATTCTTGTACACAGGAGCAGTATTATAGTAGTTATATTCTTGTACATAGGAGCAGTATTATAGTAGTTATATTCTTGTACATAGGAGCAGTATTATAGTAGTTATGTTCTTGTACATAGGAGCAGTATTATAGTAGTTATATTCTTGTACATAGGAGCAGTATTATAGTAGTTATATTCTTGTACATAAGAGCAGTATTATAGTAGTTATGTTCTTGTACATAGGAGCAGTATTATAGTAGTTATATTCTTGTACATAGGAGCAGTATTATAGTAGTTATATTCTTGTACATAGGAGCAGTATTATAGTAGGTATATTCTTGTACATAGGAGGCAGTATTATAGTAGTTATATTCTTGTACATAGGAGGCAGTATTATAGTAGTTATATTCTTGTACATAGCAGCAGTATTATAGTAATTATATTGTTGTACATTGAGGCAGTATTATAGTAGTTATATTCTTGTACATAGGAGCAGTATTATAGTAGTTATATTCTTGTACATAGTAGCAGTATTATAGTAGTTATATTCTTGAACATAGGAGCAGTATTATAGTAGTTATATTCTTGTACATAGGCGGCAGTATTATAGTAGTTATATTCTTGTACATAGGAGGCAGTATTATAGTAGTTATATTCTTGTACATAGGAGAAGTATTATAGTAGTTATATTCTTGAACATAGGAGCAGTATTATAGTAGTTATATTCTTGTACATAGGAGGCAGTATTATAGTAGTTATATTCTTGTATTTAGGAGGCAGTATTATAGTACTTATATTCTTGTACATAGGAGGCAGTATTATAGTACTTATATTCTTGTACATAGGAGCAGTATTATAGTAGTTATATTCTTGTATTTAGGAGGCAGTATTATAGTAGTTATATTCTTGTACATAGGAGGCAGTATTATAGTAGTTATATTCTTGCGCATAGGAGCAGTATTGCAGTAGTTATATTCTTGCACAGAGGAGCAGTATTATGTGTTATGTATTGTGTATGTTCTTCTGTATTGACAATAGTATTAAAGTAGTTAGTATTGGTGTACAAAGGTACTGAACATACATTCTGTCTGACTTCCTCTCTAGGTGACCACCATGTAAGTACATATTTCTACATGTCTACATGTGCAGTACAAGAGTCTAACGCCTCTTAGACCCTTCTTTTAGGCTCCTCTCATGAGTCTAATATGGATGCAACACTGCAGCATGATTGGCTGTCGTGGCCAAGAAACTCAAAGGACATGATGTCTCTACCCCGAGGACCAGTGCTAATGAAAACAGTTATTTTCTTCCACTTAGCACATTAAAGGGGTTTTATAAAATTCACCCATAGCTCAGAAAACACCTTTAAAAAGCGTCACTTTTTACAGAATTCTTTAGCTGGCAATGGTCCTTGTTCCACTTCTCATGAACTGAACCACATTGAGCAATATGATCATTTCAACATTCCAAGAAGATGCCCATCAACCAATGTTATCCAAATTCCATGAAATTAAATTTAATAAAAATAACATTTTTCCCACCCAAGAATTAGGAATGGACATGGTGGAATGAACTACGTAAAAAGCTGCATCACCTATGAATCACGAAACCGAAAATATGAGGTAACTCAAGTCGTGTGGGTGTAAGGGTGAGCCTCAGCGAGGATTACCAGACTTTCAGAAATAGTCCTTTTCTTCTTCTGACTGTCAACATCCATATGTCTAAGAGTTACCAGGTCTGTTTCTGTCCTCCCTTAATTTATGTATGTTCAAGGTTGTCATTACAAGTCAAGAGCAAATCAAGCTACAAGTCTGTCTGCCAGGGGTGAAGAGGTTAATTTGACTGTAACGAGGGAGGAAGCTGACTCATGTGAAGCCGCTGCAGCCAGATGTGGTGGTGCCCCCAACCCCAGGCCGAACAAATGCATCTCACCCAATTCTCTGCTTTATAGACCTTTCTGCAAAATAATAGAAGATTCCTCAAAGTGATGGAAACTTTCTCCTGGTATCATAAAGGATGGAAGGACCAAAAAAATAATACAAATAAACTGACAGTAACTTCTGTGCGGAACTTCCCGACGATTGTGGAGGGTCCTATTAAAGGCTTTCAAGTTTATTTCGAAAAGTTAAAAACGTTGAAAAGGCATAGTAATGAAAGAGGAGAACGTATTAGAAAGAAGCGCAGAGGAAAGGTACAAATGGATTACTATCGGTGGATAGAAAGAAAAGACCATTGTTCAAGGGTGCAATAGAAATTAGATAGATAGATAGATATGACATAGAAAGAAAGAAAGAAAGAAAGAAAGAAAGAAAGAAAGAAAGAAAGAAAGAAAGAAAGAAAGAAAGAACCTATTCAGGAATGATGCCTCATTTTTCATTTTGGTCATGCTTTGACCTACAACCTACAGTTTTGGGTGGATTTTTTTCTATGTATTCACAGTGCAGCTTCATTTTCCTGTTTTAGTAGATAGATAAATAGATATTAGATAGATAGATAGATAGATAGATAGATAGATGTATAGATAGATATGAGATAGATAGATAGATAGATAGATAGATAGATAGATAAGAGATAGATAGATATAAGATAGATAAGAGATAGATAGATAGATAGATAGATAGGAGATAGATAGATAGATAGATATGAGATAGATAGATAGATAGATAGATAGATAGATAGATATGAGATAGATAGATAGATATGAGATAGATAGATATGAGATAGATAGATATGAGATAGATAGATAGATAGATAGATATGAGATAGATAGATAGATAGATACAAAAAAACAGCAGCAGCACAATCTCTCTAAAAGTGAAATTGGGTGCAATCCCTCCTGGATTTCAGGCACGAATCTACAGACAATATCCAAAGAACAAATAATGAGGCAGCACTCCAAAGAAGGTGAGGGTGATGGACCCATTTATTACCCCAGTCGCAACATTTCAGCCCAACACAATGAGGCCTTTCTCAAGCCTCTTTTTTTCGATAGATAGACAGATAGATAGATAGATAGGAGATAGATTGATAGATAGATAGATAGATAGATAGATGATAGATAGATAGATAGATAGATAGATAGATAGATAATTTAATAGATGAATAGATAGATAATTTAATAGATAGATAGATATGAAATAGACAGATAGATGATAGATAGATAATAGATAGATAGATAGATAGATAGATAGATAGATATGAAATAGACAGATAGATGATAGATAGATAATAGATAGATAGATAGATAGATAGGAGATAGATAGATAATTTGATAGATGGATAGATAGATAGATAATTTAATAGATAGATAGATATGAAATAGATAGATAGATATTAGATAGATAGATAGATAGATAGATAGATATTAGATAGATAGATAGATAGATATTAGATAGATAGATAGATAGATAGGAGATAGATAGATAATTTGATAGATGGATAGATAGATAGATAATTTAATAGATAGATAGATATGAAATAGATAGATAGATATTAGATAGATAGATAGATAGATAGATAGATATTAGATAGATAGATAGATAGATATTAGATAGATAGACAGACTCTCCCCCTCTGAGATTGTTTTGTTCAAAGCAATAGTAAGTTAACACATTTACAGACTTTACTTGATCTATATTTTTATGTACAAGTGTAAAGAACGACAATTACAGAGAAAAGAAACCGCAGAGATTGTATCAGCCCTCGATGTTCGATGTATATTTTTTGCTCATACATATTTATATTGTGTGAATACAATTTAAAAGGACTTCTGTGACTCTTAAACAAACATATAGGTGTAAAACAATACAAAAATTAAATTGTATAAAAATTTACCATATTGTAAAATAAATGTTGATTCTTTTACTAACCACAAGCTCATATTCGGGTTAAAAATGTGTTACTCTGCAAATATTTATCCGGATTATCCACACATAACCATCCAGATTACCAGGGTGTATATTTTCTCTAGTATTTACGTTCTGTCTGGCCCCTATATGGTTGTTCGATATATCACGTGTCAGATGCTGATTTATTCTTGTACAATTTATTGAATGTACATGCAATGTTTCTCTAATTCTCAACTTGGTGCACCTGTAGAGAAGCTGAACAGTCGACAGTGTGAGTTATATCGGCCCCAGGGGGCTGGATTTACACCTCAATATGTACAATCCACAGACTCCTGTGTATTGTCAAAAAATGCAGACACTGATTCAATGCTCAAAACAACACAAATGTGCTTAAAAATACATTTGTTTTAAGTTGCTCTGTTAAAAAGTAATTCTAACCTTAACTGATGTGAGTGCAACACGATCACTACAATAAACATAGAAAACATTTTGATTGTCACTTCCATCAGGAACTGGAGCACAGAGTTATATTACTTTCATCCTTAGTAAAGATTTATTTTGTGTTGGCTGTCACTTCCTGTCAGTAATGCACATTTTATGAACATTTCTATAATACAACCTCTAAGTCTGACAATATAACTGCATATTGCCGCCAAGGTTGAAGAAGATTGGAACTACTATAATACTGCTCCTATGTACAGGAATATAACTACTATAATACTGCCTCCGATGTACAAGAATATAACTACTATAATACTGCTCCTATGTACAGGAATATAACTACTATAATACTGCTCCTATGTACAAGAATATAACTGCTATGGGGGGCGGAGTCTGACTGCCAACCTGGACAGTCGCATGTAGGAGAGCTCCTCTCACAGTAACCCTGCAACCTGGTTAATTTTGCACTTTACCCAGCAAAGTATGGTGAAAATCGGCAGATACAACCCCAGAGACAAGCCAGACTCCCCAAAAGCTGACCGAGGGGCTACAGAAATGGAGCGGTACCTGGATAAGAAGCCGGCCAGCGGCACCAGCGGTGGAGCTAAGATGGCGCCGCCTGCTCCGGATGAATGGTCTGTGGATTCGGAAGGGGCCACAGGGGTGCACCCTGACCTAGAAGACGAGTCTCTGCAGCCGGGTACAGCTCCCATATCGAGGAAATTCCTCCAGAAGGCCCTCTCTATGGCCATAGCTCCTGTAATGCAGGATTTACAAGAGATCAAGTCGGATATTAAGCAGATCGGCCACAGAGTGGAGACGCTGGAAGGCAATCAGGCGGCCATTTTATCACACGCACATACCCTGGGTGCTAACGCCGCAGCCTGTATGGTCTCCCTGGACACTGCCTTCTCTTTAATTGAAGACCAGGAGAACCGCAGTCGGCGGAAGAACATTCGCCTGCGCGGCCTCCCTGAACAGATTCCACATGAGGAGTTGCCTGCAGTGGCGGCCGCCATCTTTGACAGCCTAGTGGGAGAAGGAGGTGCCGGTAGCATAGAAATTGAACGCATCCACCGGTCACTCCGGCCAAAGCCGAAAGAAAATGAGAATCCAAGAGACGTGGTGTGTGGTCTCCTGAAATATACAGATACAGCTGCGATCCTGAGAGCTGCAAGAGAACAGAAGGAACTCACCTATCAAGAATCCAGGATCCTCTTGTTTCAGGATTTGGCGCCAACAACGCTGAACAAGCGGAGGGCCCTCCGACCCCTCACTGATCACCTGCGCCACATTAAGACCCCTTACAAGTGGCTATTTCCCTTTGGCCTCACGTTTGCCGTAGGGGGCAGAAGATGCACCATCAGGGTACCGGGAGATCTTGCAGCGGCGTGGGAGCTACTCCAGACCTCTCCTATGGACATCCCGTCATGGCTGCCATCGGCGGAGACCGGGGTCCCGCTACCGGAGTTACCGGGGGTGCAGAGGTGGAACACAGCAGCGCCGAGGAGGAAGACCGGTTCCAGATTCCGGGACACTTGAGCACCTTCGGTTGAAAGGTTACTAGTCATTTAACCGGAGTCTCCGGTTGTGATGCCGCAACACTCAGTTAGTTAATATTGAGTCTTGTATGCTCATGTGCTAGTTTACATGCAAAATGTCATCTCATGTTATTTATGTTATTCATGTTGATTTGCACATTTGTGGCATGCTGTCTATACATAACGACTGGCAGGTTTAGTCTTGGGCAGTCTGATAACGCCTCAGCGAATTTGTCGCATGTGCTGGGTTTTACCAGATAGCACTTTGTATTGCACCAGGTTTGTCAGGGCGAGCTGGACCTACAGGACTATTCTTGTGTTCTAGGTCCTGTTTCTTCCCCTACATGCCTCACATCAGGGGTCTACCTGTGCAACCCTGGTGCAAGCACATTTGTGGAGAGGTATACACACTGAGCGTGCTGCTTGTTAGGGGTCCGCTCAGACGTGCTAACCCTCTCTTATGTTATTTAGTCGCAGTCCTAGGTTTAGAAAGGATTGTGCACTATGTTAATGTTTTATGTTCTACAAAATCTCTAGTGTCATGGCTATTCAGGCTGTTATATACAGATGCTCTTAGATATACAAGATGTCTAGGTTAAAGTGTACCTCTTTTAATGTTAGGGGCTTTAACACTCCCCAAAAAAGATCCCAGGTTATAAGACTGCTGAGAAAATCCCACACCGATATTTGTTTCTTCCAGGAACTACATTTTAAAACTAACAGCGTCCCCACCCTCCAAAAGAGCTATTTCAATAACTGGTACCTTAGTACATTTGACAAAGCCAAGAGAGGGGTGGGTATAGCCATTGCCAAAAGAGTTCCCTTCAGAATGACAGATTCACAGATGGATCCTGAGGGCAGGTTTGTGTTCGTGAAGGGATTCATTGGCACGCAGCGGTTAACTTTGGCTAGTCTGTATAGTCCTAATAGAGGACAAAAGCTTTGGATCTCCCAGACTTTACAAAAATTCACCATATTTGCTGAAGGGATGTGCTTGGTTGGAGGAGATCTAAATGTGCCTCTGAACCCCTTCGTGGACACATCCGATGGTTCCACGCAACAAACGCAGGCGACATTGGGCCACATAAATGCCCGCATAGTAGAGGCAAAATTGACGGACGCATGGCGCTTGGTACACCCAAATGGTAGAGACTACACCTTTTTTTCTGCAGCTCACAATGTCTACAAGAGATTGGACTATCTCTTAGTCTCAGACACTTGCATGGAAATGATTGAACAGGCGGTTATAGATCCGATCACAATCTCGGATCATGCCCCGGTATCAGTGGTAGTCCAATTTGCTAGTTTACCCACCCAGAACAAACAGTGGAGGCTGAACGAGACATTGCTAGATAGGAAAGGAACAGTTGAATTATTGTCACAGAAACTGTCGTGGTTTTTTAGGGAGAATTTAACGCCAGATGTCTCACAGGAGACTGTATGGGAAACACACAAATCTGTGATGAGAGGAGAATTGATATCCATAGGGACTAGGGTCAAGAAGGAGAGGCAACAACTGCTCCACTCTCTTCTTAAGCAGATTGCTGATCTGGAGACTATACATAAGAGGTCGAAAGCCTTGAAGACACAACAGGAGCTTCTTCTCCTGAGGGCAAAACTGAAGGATCATCTCAACGCCTGCCATGCCAGGGCGTATCAGTATGCTCAGTTTCGCTTTTTCTCTCACGGAGACAAAGGCACGAAGCTTATGGCTTCACTAATCAAACAAAGGAAAGACTCCATGTATATTTCTAGTATCCGGTCCACAGACAGTTCGCAATTACACAGGACTGCAGATATAGCCAAAGAATTTCAAAAGTTTTATAAGGAACTGTACGGGCTTGATAACCGATCCACACATCCAGAGCCGCCTGCAGACTCGGTGATAACAGAGTTTCTTCAGCGCTTAAACTTACCCCAGCTTAGTAGTGAGGAGGGGAACTCACTGATGGTGCCGGTCACTGATTCAGAAGTGATGAGGACCCTGAAATCCATGCCCCTAGGAAAGTGCCCTGGCCCAGATGGATTTCCGGTAGGCTATTATAGAAAATTTGCGGACATTTTATGTCCACATCTCACAAACTGGTGCAACGCTCTTCTTACAGGGGGGCAGCTGCATAGTCAATCCCTGGAAGCCACAGTAACCATTCTACCTAAGCCTGGGAAGGACCCTACACTCTGCGGGAGTTATAGGCCCATTTCTCTCCTAAATGTTGACATCAAGGTCTGGGCGAAGCTCTTAGCCTCTCGCCTCAGCTCGTTCCTCCCTAAGCTAATACATCCTGACCAAGCTGGGTTCGTGCCAGGAAGGGAGGGGAACCATAACTCCTGCAGAGTAGTTACGGCCATTCAGTGGGCAAAAAGACAAGATCTTCCACTGGTCTGCTTGAGCGTGGATGCGGAGAAGGCCTTTGACCGGGTGAATTGGAACTTCATGCAGAAGGCGCTACATAGTTTTGGCATCCCAATACCATTTCAGAGAGCGATTATGACCCTGTACACTAATCCTAGCGCCAAGATTAGAGTCAATGGTACTCTGTCGCCCTCGTTCCCCATTCATAACGGCACCCGTCAGGGCTGCCCCTTATCACCAGCTCTCTACATTTTGGTAATGGAGACTCTTCTCCAAGCCATTAGGATTCACCCTAATATCAGAGGGGTTAGAGCCAAGAATGACATGATTGAATACACCAATGTCGCCTATGCTGACGACCTCTTAGTGCTAATTTCCAACCCGGTCGAGGCCTTCCCGCATCTCCTCTCTCTGTTCGAGCTTTATGGTAAGATCTCTAACTACAAGGTAAATTACTCTAAATCTGAAGTTCTGAACATATCAGCTCCCTCGAGAAGCGTTCTCTCCCTTAAAACCACGACACCTTTTATCTGGCAATCCTCCCATATTACCTATTTAGGTATAAAAATCCCAGCGGATCTAGGGAATATTTTTCTGCTGAATTTTAAACCCCTGATATCAGAGATACAAAGTCAACTTGGTTCTTTACGTGTCCCATTCACCTCTTGGATGGGGAGGAAAAACTTGTTAAAAGCCTTTATACTTCCTAAAGTGCTGTATGTTATGCAGATGTTACCTGTTCACCTCCCTGCCTCATTCTTCACACAGATGCGCAGATTGTTTTCTACCTATCTGTGGGGGGGAAAGGGCGCTAGGATAGCGCATGGCAGACTGATTTTACGGAAGAATCAAGGGGGTTTCGCATTGCCGGATGTTCAGCTCTATTATAGGGCCATACACCTCAGAAGATGGATGCAACTCCATGTACCTAGCTGCTCAACAGTCGGTAATGAGCTGGAATTGTTCCAGCTTTCTCAGTCACAGAGGGCAGCACTGTGGGGCCTGGGCTCAGCTTCTCTACATACATACACACTACTCAGAGGCACGGGTCAGGTAGTCAAGCAGCTCAATAGAGACCATGGTTTGCTACGCGATCCTTCTTCAGTCATGCCTGCAGACCTGATCCCTTTATCGGTTAGGCCAATAGCAACACACATCCCCCCAGGATGGGGTTCACTGAGAGATTTCACAACAAAGGATTTCCTAGAGAATGCCTTAGGCAAACTACCGGAAGAACACACTCTCAAAACTGTCATGAAGTCGCGCAATTTCCTAGATTTAGCAGATTTTGGGTCGGTTGGGAAGGCCTTAGTGGATAAAAAAGCTCATGATCTGGAGCAAACTTGGTTCGAGAAGATTGTTTCCTCTAAGTCAACACATAAGAGATTGATCTCATTACTATATATAGCACTGAACACACCAGGACCCAATGCTCGCCCTCAGTTCCTGAACACATGGGAATCAGAATTGAACAGAACCTTCTCTGAAACAGATATCCTTCGGATATACGCACACTCCCATGGCTTCTCTAGGTGCGTCAAGGTGCAAGAGCACTCCTATAAGGTCCTAACCCAGTGGTACATGACACCTAAACAAATGTTCTCAAAGGGGCTATGTCCTACTGATCGATGTTGGAGGTGCAACTCAGAAGAAGGTAGCCTCTCACACATCTTATGGTTTTGCGCAGGGATAAGACCATTTTGGGATGGTATCTCTACTGCTATGAAATCGATTCTCCATACTGATATTTCATTAACACCTGAGTTGGTCCTTTTGTGGCTGCCTACTAAGGCGCTTACCCCATCTAGAGGCTGCCTTGCCACTCAACTAATTCAAGCAGCACGGCTGCTAATTCCTCAGAGGTGGCTCAGTACCGAACCCCCTACCATATCTCACTGGATACACAAGGTTGACCTCATCCAACGCCTGGAAGAGTTGGCCAGCTGGGAGTCCAGGACTCATGAGAAGCACGCCAAGATGTGGAGGCCATGGTTGCAATTTAGGGAGTCAACACTGTTGACAATTTCATAAAGGTATATTGACCCGGTCATATCTTATTGCATTGCACATCTGTCTAACTATCACAGAATGCTTTATCTCCATGAATAACTAGAGATCTATTGTTTGTCGTTATTATGGTTTCATGTTTTATTTTTGTGAGGCCAGTTGCCTCAAAATGTCAGAGGTCTTTACAGACCATACACAAGTAGTACTTGCACTCTGTAAAAACCTAACCAAGGGTGGTATTACAACACTGCTATAGGTGTAATCCCTATGCACCGACTAAGTGCCTTGAGTGCGCTGTGTTTACATGTGACAAGAGGTTCTATGTTAGGTTGATATCTGTAACACAGGCTATTAAACATTGTAAAAGAGTGTGCCTTCCATCAGATATGCTGTTACACAATGTCTATCTGTATACAACTGTGTATGGAATGTCAACTTTGTATTTTTGATCTTGATCTTTCTCAATAAAAAGACAATTGACAAAGAATATAACTGCTATAATACTGCTCCTATGTACAGGAATATAACTACTATAATACTGCTCCTATGTACAAGAATATAACTACTATAATACTGCTCCTATGTACAGGAATATAACTAGTATAATACTGCTCCTATGTACAAGAATATAACTACTATAATACTGCTCCTATGTACAAGAATATAACCACTATAATACTGCTCCTATGTACAAGAATATAACTACTATAATACTGCTCCTATGTACAAGAATATAACTACTATAATACTGCCTCCAATGTACAAGAATATAACTACTATAATACTGCCTCCTATGTACAAGAATATAGCTACTATAATACTGCTCCTATGTACAAGAATATAACTACTATAATACTGCTCCTATGTACAAGAATATAACTACTATAATACTGCCTCCTATGTATAAGAATATAACTACTATAATACTGCCTCCTATGTACAAGAATATAACTACTATAATACTGCTCCTATGTACAAGAATATAACTACTATAATACTGCTCCTATGTACAAGAATATAACTACTATAATACTGCTCCTATGTAAAAGAATATAACTACTATAATACTGTCTCCTATGTACAAGAATATAACTACTATAATACTGCTCCTATGTACAAGAATATAACTACTATAATACTGCTCCTATGTACAAGAATATAACTACTATAATACTGCTCCTATGTACAAGAATATAACTACTATAATACTGCCTCCTATGTATAAGAATATAACTACTATAATACTGCCTCCTATGTACAAGAATATAACTACTATAATACTGCTCCTATGTACAAGAATATAACTACTATAATACTGCTCCTATGTACAAGAATATAACTACTATAATACTGCTCCTATGTAAAAGAATATAACTACTATAATACTGTCTCCTATGTACAAGAATATAACTACTATAATACTGCTCCTATGTACAAGAATATAACTACTATAATACTGCTCCTATGTACAAGAATATAACTACTATAGGAGCCACGCTGCTGAATGGCCGCACGAGCTTGAGCTCCTCCAGCATTCCGGCTCATTTACCCTATAAAAGCTTGAATTTTGCCTGATTATGGGGAAACCTGGCAAAGAAAAGACAAGAGGAAGCTCAGAGTCTACCCCACAGCGTTCAAGACAGCCAGAGATGGAGAAATTTCTCCGAAAAACGCCGAGAGCTGCCGCACAGAAAGGCGCCAATATGGCGGCGGCTACTGCTCCAGACTCCGACGTAGGAGACCTATCGGATGCGGGCAGCGGCTCTGATATTTCGGAGAGGAGGCCTAGGGATCCACCGCTGTCGGAACGAACCCTTCGCCGGGTTCTTGAATCTGCCCTCACGCCACTCAAGCAGGATTTGGCGGACATCAAGGACGATATAAAACATCTCGGCCAGAGAGTGGTCACGCTGGAAAGCACGCAAGAAGCCATATTGACCTATGAGGGCAAAGCAGCGGAGGTGCTTGCCTCTCACAAAGCACTATTGAATGATGCCTTCTTGAAATTGGAGGATCAGGAGAACCGGAGTCGCCGGCGCAACATACGCATTCGCGGCCTACCTGAATCGCTAGCGGCGGAGGCCTTACCGACAGTGGCGCGAGAACTGTTCTCCATGATGCTTGGGCCTGAGAGAGCGGAGGGGATAGTAGTGGAGCGCATTCATAGGGCATTGCGCCCTAGGCCTAAACCCCAAGATCCGCCACGCGATGTAATTTGCGGCCTACTGAGCTACGTGGACACCGTTGCTCTTCTGAAGAGGCAAAGAGAGATGGAAGTGCTGGAGTATGACAACGTACCGCTGCAGATGTTCCAGGACTTGGCGCCATCTACCCTGGCGAAGCGGCGCCTGTTCAAGCCTCTCCTGGATGTCCTTCGCAAGACGTCTACTCCATTTAGGTGGCTGTATCCATTCGGTCTGTCGGTGTCCAGGAATGGAAAACTGCTCACGGTGCGGTCGCCTGCGGATCTGGAATCGGTCTGGAGGTCCCTTGATGTCCCTCCGGTGGTAATTCCCTCGTGGCTGCCTGCCGACCAAGATGGCCCCCTGCCTTCACCACCGCGAGTATCTGCTTGGCAGACGGCATCTGCAGGCAGACCGGACCGATCGGGACGCGGCAAGTCGGACAGGGCTCTCACCTGAGCCTGTGACAAGGTTTTTGGCTGGTTGTATGAGCATGAACTGCTAATGCCATGCTTTATCTCACTCCGTTAATGTGAAGGGTTGATTACCTCTACCTCTATGCAAAATGTTTTGTTTAACGGTTTCGGGCCTTTCCCTAATGGCCCTATGTTTCGCTGCTATTCAGCTTATAATGTATGTTTTTTATGAAGCGTTATGTCTTGCATGGGATGATTCCCTGATGAGGCAGGCCTCCAAAAAGGGGTCTCTTTCCCCTCATGTGCAGGGTAATGACCGGATGATCCCGGTGCTGGATGTGTTTTCTTTTACTTTTTTCTTTCTTTTTTGGTCTATATGTTAGAGACCATAAGCGCTTCACTTGCCCCCTCACCAGTTCATTTCTATTTGGACTGGTGATAAGTGAGGCGCTCGTCACCTCTCGGATGGGTTACTTGTCCGAGCGGGTCATGTGTCTGTTTACTATGTTACATGTTGTTCCCCTCATTTTTTGTTCCTTGACCTCTTTCCCTCCCCTCCTTTCCGCTGCTCTTCTTATCTTGGTGCTTCTTTATGTGACCTGGTGTACCATATGCTCCTATACAGCTGTATGTATCCAAAAATGTCCTCCATAACTGTAGCCTCACTTAATGCACATGGTCTGAACGAGCCATGCAAGCGGGCTCAGACACTTTCCCTCCTCCTGAAGGATAAGGTGTCAGTGGCCTTCCTACAGGAGACTCATTTTAGGACAGGCAAAATTCCCAAGTTACCCCCTAAGAAATTTGTGCACTGGTTTCATAGCACACATGATTCGGCCAGTAGGGGGGTTAGCATTGCTATACATAAGTGCCTTCCTTTTAAGCCCCAAACTATATCCGCTGACCTTGAAGGCAGATTCCTGTTTGTAAAGGGCGTCTTGGGGGACTCCCCGGTAACGCTCGCCAATTTGTATGCACCTAATAAAGGCCAAATCCCATGGCTCGTTCAGACCCTTGCTGCACTATCATCCTTCTCTGAGGGGTTATTGATTTTAGGGGGCGACTTTAATGTTGCCATGGAACCAGCGGTGGACACTTCGGCGGGCAGACCCTCTGTGTCTTACAGGTTATTAAAAAGGCTAAAAATTTCGCTGAGGAAACTAAAAGTTTTAGACGTCTGGCGGATCATGCATCCCAATGGACGGGATTATACGTTTTACTCCCATGCTAAGACGTCCTTCCATAGATTGGATTATTTATTCATGTCTGACTCACATATACGTAATGTCTCTGGAGCCCGGATAGGCAATATAACGTTATCTGATCATGCCCCTGTTTTTATAAGCTTTTCTCTGTCAGGTCCGCAAAGGAAGGAACGTGTGTGGCGCCTTAACGACACTTTGGTCTTAGACCCCACACACGCCACCAAACTTAAGGCCTCGATCTCGGAATTCTTTAGTATTAATGACACCCCAGATTCCCCCCCCTCACCAGCTATACTTTGGGAAGCCCATAAAGTGGTCATTAGGGGAGAACTTATTGCCTTGGGGGCTTATGTAAAAAAGCAAAGGACAAAGGCCTTAGACGCTTTGTTAGCTACTATTGCTCGTTTGGAATCCTCCCACAAGGAGTCACAGGCTATTCATACCCTGACGGAATTGACCGAAGCCAGAACGCGTCTTAAAAACTTATTAAACATCACCTCTGCAAAATTAGTGTTGAGATCCAGGTTCAGGGCCTATGCTCATGGGAATAGGGGAAACAAACTGATGTCGGCTATTGCCAAGAAACAGTTCTCTGACTCCTTTGTTTCCTCTATCAAGGATCCCAAGGGGTTGTTACATAAGTCCACCCCAGACATAGCCAAGGCATTTTGTTCCTTCTATGAAGCCCTGTATAATCTACCCCCGCCGACAGGAGCTACGCCTGGTGTCCTAGCGGAAGCCACTGATAAATTCCTGCAGACCCTTAACCTCCCTTCTATCTCCTCATCTAAGGCCTCTCAACTAACCAGGCCTATTTCAGAGTCAGAAATCCGCAAAGTTCTTATGTCAATCCCGTCAGGCAAGAGTCCAGGGCCTGATGGTTTTTCCATCGTGTATTATAAATCATTCCAAGATGTTTTAATCCCTCGTTTTCAGAACCTGTGTAACTACCTTATGACTGGTGGTTCGCTTGCTCCCCACTCACTGTTGGCACACATTACTGTCCTCCATAAGGAAAATAAGGATCCGACTTGCTGCAGTAATTATAGGCCGATATCCCTGCTTAACAATGATGTGAAGTGGTGGGCGAAGATTCTGGCCTCTAGGCTTCAGGATGTTCTTCCTGACGTGATTCATGAGGAGCAGGTAGGCTTTGTCCATGGCAGACAGGGGTCGGAGAACACGGTGCGGCTTCTCCATCTGGTGAATTGGGCAAAGAGAGCTTCAAAGCCACTGGTTCTGGTAAGTACAGATGCGGAGAAGGCCTTCGACAGGTTCAGCTGGCACTTTATGTCGCGGACCCTGGCGAGGTTTGGCTTCCCGGACCAGTTTGTTACTGCTATACATACCCTATATTCGGCCCCCTCTGCCATGGTCAAGGTCAATGGAGCACTGTCCCCACCATTTCGCATCACTAATGGGACGAGGCAGGGATGTCCCCTCTCACCCGCGCTATTTGTTTTAGTGATGGAGACCCTACTGTGTAAAATTAGAGATGATCCAGATATTATAGGCCTAAGGGTTGGCTCTGGCTACCATGTTACTGCAGCATTTGCGGATGACCTTTTAGTTCTGACCTCTAACCCTTCAGAGTCCTTGCCCAAATTGTTAGATATATTTGAGGACTTTGGATTCGTGTCCAATTTTAAAATAAACTATGGGAAATCCATGGCTCTCAATATTTCCTGCCCCAAAAATGTGATTAATGACCTTAAACAACGTACCCCGTTTGCCTGGGCCTCCAGAGACATTACGTTCTTGGGGACGCGAGTCTCGGCTAATGTTCAGGATTTAGCCTCTCTCAACTTTGCTCCTCTTTTGCAAGATGTGCGTAATCATTTACAAAACCTGAAGCTTCCATTTATATCTTGGGTTGGAAGGAAAAATTACCTTAAGACATTCATTCTCCCCAAATTTCTATATATGCTGCAATCCCTCCCTATTTGGTTGCCGAATTCGTATTTCACAGAAGTCCGCCGAGTGTTCACGCGCTTTCTATGGAATAGCAAATCCCCGCGCATTGCCTACCATGTTCTAACAAGGGATAGAAGGTTTGGAGGTTTTGGGATGCCGGATGTAAAATTGTATTATACTGCTGTTCACTTATGCAGATGTGTAACAGCCTTGTCCCGGCCATCTAGCTCACTATGCTCACGCCTTGAATCTGCATTGATCTCCAATCAGGAATGGCTTACCCTGTGGGGAGTTCGGCCCTTCTCAGCCAACCATTGCGCCTCTTCTCCGTTTTTGAAGGGGATGTTGGTAGAGTGGTCCAAGATGGTCCAATCCCACCTGTTCAATTTCCCAAACTCCTGTATGCCACTCAAATTTTTGCAATCTCATATCCACCCCTCCGTGTCAAACCCCTCTGGGATTTGGTCCAAGCTCGCTGATCTCACTTTGCGAGATGTCCTTCTCTCAGATGGTAGTTTGGATTGGAATTTGATACTGAACCGCCCCGAAGTTAAAGCTGCTCCCTTTTTTCACCTGGCAGATTTTAAGAGGGATTCAGTTAAGTGTTCTGGATCCTTTGCGGGGACTGGTTCCTCTTCCTGGCTGGAGAAGAAGGTCCTGGCGATTAAGCCCCCCATTAGGCAACTTTCTCTGATGTATAAAGAAATGCTCTCTAGCTTGCCTCCAGAGCTCAGTTATATGGCCTCTTGGGAAAAGGAGCTATCTCTGACCTTTACTGAACCAGAGAAAGCCTTTGTTCTAGCCCATTCGCATGGGTTTAACCGCTGTGTTAGAGTCCAGGAGAACTCTTTTAAGTTACTCAGCAGGTGGTACAAGACGCCCGAATTCCTGCATAAATTGAACCCGGGAATTCCTGAAACATGTTGGAGATGTGGCATAGAAACTGGATCCCTGTCTCACATTTGGTGGCTGTGTCACAAGATTCAGCCGTTTTGGAAGCAGGTGGAGTCTTTGATTAACACTATCTGTAAGACCAAGATTGTATTAGATGCTAAACTTGTGTTGGTGTGGTGTCCTAATGATACCCTTACTCCTGCTAAGAATAACCTCCCGACAATGCTACTTACCGCAGCGAAGCTGCTTATCCCCTTTTTGTGGAAAAAGGATTCCCCACCATCTCTCCAAATGTGGACGGATAAGGTTGACCAGATTTACCGTTTTGAGGAGTTGGCGCACTGGGAGAGTAACTCACGCTCTCGCTTCTTAACACTGTGGTCCCCATGGAAAGTATATAGACACTTTGCTTGATAGAGCAGATATGTATCACTTCCTGTTTCCCCTTCCCCCCCCCCCCCCTTCCTGACTTTTCCTCCTTTTCCCTCCCCATCTCTTCTTACATGTCATGTTTGTATGATTTGCTCATTGACAATGATAACCTGTGATGCCCTCACTTGACTTGTATGCTAGATGACTAGTTTGTATTTTTGGCCATTGTATGGTCATGTGTGGGCCTCGGCCTTGATTTTCTTTCAATAAAAAGAAATATGGTTAAGAATATAACTACTATAATACTGCCTCCTATGTACAAGAATATAACTACTATAATACTGCTCCTATGTACAAGAATATAACTACAATAATACTGCCTCCTATGTACAAGAATATAACTATGATAATACTGCTCCTATGTACAAGAATATAACTACTATAATACTCTTCCTATGTGCAAGAATATAACTACTATAATACTGCTCCTATGTACAAGAATATAACTACTATAATACTGCTCCTATATCCAAGAATATAACTACTATAATACTGCCTCCTATGTATTAGAATATAACTACTATAATACTGCTCCTATGTACAAGAATATAACTACTATAATACTGTCTCCTATGTACAAGAATATAACTACTATAATACTGCCTCTATGTACAAGAATATAACTACTATAATACTGCTCCTATAATACAAGAATATAACTACTATAATACTGCCTCCTATGTACAAGAATGAAACTGCTATGATACTGCTTACTGATCACCTGCAAAAAAACATTTGTTCTCTATCACTGTCCCATGTAAAAAGAGCGCAAAGCTTCCTGAAGGGTTGTGTGGATGAACTTTATGCCCCGGTGGGATGTGGTATCGGCTGCAGAGGGCTGGTTTCCTGCACACCCTCCAGCACTCAGCAGTGGTATAATAGGCGGTCTTACTCAGTGGGGAGTATATTTAATGAAGAATCGGTATCGAACCTCTCGTTCTTTCACTTAGTTGCTAAGCTAAGGTTTTATCAGATGTCCCGAGGTTATGTCAGTGGATGCACGCTTCAGGGTTTGATGACATGTCGTTATTATGACTAAATCTACTCACATTTTGTAACCTATTCAATTTTTCAAAACTATACCCTTTCCTAAACTGGCGAGCATGGCGCACAGACTGGTGAATTTGGCTAAAGCCATTGCTAAATGTACCAAAAAAGTGGCGCAACCAAGACTTTGGTGCATTGATACATTTTCCCTAATGTAGGCCAAAAAAATAACTTTTCAGGGAAACCCCAAAAGATTCCCCTTTATCATTACAGAGCACATAGCCGGACATTCAACCTCCCCCCAGCTCCGACCTAAACGTCTCCCCGAAAACTTAAAGTCTGAATACGTCTTTTCCATGGAGAGCAATGAGAACACGTCTGACGAACGAAGGTCCCGGAAGCAGACGTGTTGAACTGTGGTGTTCACGCCTGCAGAAAATTAAGCTCCGAGTGAAGTTCTCATTTTTGACAGCGGATTTATAATAGGAAAAACCCAGCAGGAACGAAGAGAACGAAATCCCAGACACTGACTTTTTTTTTTTTTACAGGAAGGCTTGTCTTGATTTAACTGCTCGGACGAAAAGCAGAAAAAGGGGGCAAAGCAGCGGAGGTAATCCTATCATCTTCACTCCAGCCGGCACCGCTCTCCTCGCTGCTTACATGAATTTAAATCGTCTGTGTTTGGAGTTAACGCTCCTGATTGACGGATGCTTAACGGGTCA
Organism: Bufo gargarizans; assembly: GCF_014858855.1. NCBI lineage: Eukaryota > Metazoa > Chordata > Amphibia > Anura > Bufonidae > Bufo > Bufo gargarizans. Next base: position 476,505,410 of record NC_058084.1, on the reverse strand, counting down.
GCTCTAGACTGAACATTATTCTAGATAGCTATCGCTTATTACAATGAGCTCCGTGTGAAATTTCTTCCCCGCCGCGAAAATAGTGCTTAACGGAGCAAGTGGAAAATATTAAAAAAATCCTAACTATTACCAGGTGAATGAAATCCGTGCTTTACTCGCCAGTAGCTGCGCATTTTTAGAATGGGGTTGTTGACTTTTGTCGACGGGAACCAGAACTGATAAAGTCATTTTCCTGTTTTTTAATGTGTAGGTTTCTATTGCCAGATGATAAATGGATGCGGGAAAGCACCAAAGGACGAAGAATATATACCTAGTGGCAAAAAAAATACCGCACTGAGGAGTTGTTGGAAGGAAGGTGTGAATGTAATGGTTATATATGGAAGTGATTACAATATTAGAGGAAAGGAGAAGTTCATTGGGGAAAGCTGTACAATTAAAGGAGGCTGTTGGGTGCCTCAAGCCTGGATACAAGATGAGATACGGTCTCTAGACTGGATACAAGATGAGATACGGCCTCTAGCCTGGATACAAGATGAGATTCCGCCTCGAGCCTGGATACAAAATGAGATGGCCGTTGGCCTGGATACAAGATGAGATATGGCCTCCAGCCTGGATACAAGAAGAGATACGGTCTCTAGCCTGGATACAAGAGATGAGATATGATCTCTAGCCTGGATGCAAGATGGGATACAGCCTCTAGCCTGGATGCAATTGAGATACGGCCTCTAGCCTGGATACAAGATTAGATATAGCATCTAGCCTGGTTACAAGATGAGATACGGCCTCTAGCTTGGATAAATATGAGACACGACCTCTAGCCTGGATGCAAGATGAGATACAGCCTATAGCCTGGATACAAGATGAGGTTCGGCCTATAGCCTGGATACTAGATGAGGTACGGCCTATAGTCTGTATACAAGATGAGGTACGGCCTATAGGCTGGATACAAGATGAGGTGTCATGGTCCCTCAGGTGACTAGTGTCAGATCAGAGAGACTGGCTGAGCGTGGAGGAATCTAACAGCCTCCTTGATTTCTCTTTATTCAGTGTTGATAGGGTTAATGACCACTTCCCTTTTCTCAGCTGTTGCTCAGTGGTCATCACTTTACCCTTTATAGTCTGACCCCATCCTTCTGACTATGCGGTAGATAGCATAATTTAGGTTTGGCTGAGCTGGTGTCACTTCTTCTCTGGTGTTCCTGTTATTCCATCTCTACAGAAGTTAAGTGTCGCGTTTGTTTGTATTTGTTATATTCCCTGTTGTTGTATCTGGGCCTGAGACAGAGACTTCCATTCATCCATCTGGGGAGGAATGGGTTGTCTCTGGTCCTAAACCTATTCCAGGGTCTTATAGGAAAATCAGGGCCTAGGTACCCTGCATATGAAGATTCCTACCTTCAAGGTCTATTTATATTGATAGGTAGTCAGGGCCCGGATTAGGGTTGTCTAGAAGGTGACCTGTTTCTTCCCTAGTTTTCAGGCCCAGTTACTGTTCCCCTTCCCTCCGGTGTTCAGTGTAAAGTCCCCCCCCCCCACTAATCGTGTTATGAGGTCCAGCCTATAGTCTGGATACAAGATGAGGTACGGCCTATAGCCTGATACAAGATGAGGTACTGTCAAGGAACCATGAACCAGACGTACAACAAGAGATAAGTGGAAATAAGAAGGCTTTATTGAAAATCAAGCTGTAAGCAAAAGTCCAAACGGATGGCTAAACCGAAGCAGGGTCTTGCGTAGACAGAGGTCAGGAACCAGGAGGGTAGTCAGACGAAGCCTGGATCAGGAACCAGCAGGGTAGTCAGACGAAGCCAGGATCAGGAACCAACGGGGTAGTCAGACGAGGCCAGGATCAGGAACCAGAAGCAGCAGCAGTCTGAGAAGCATGTGAACACAGGAGGACCAAGCAAGGAACTGAAGCCACAGACCTCCTATATATATGAGCTAGGCATCCAGCTCCTCCCAGTGGGAAGGAGAAGCCGCAGGGTGGGAGGCTACAAGAAACCCAGAAACCAAGATGGCCGCCAGCACATGTCAAACGAAGGAGAACAGTAAGAAGGTAAGACCATGACAGGTACGGCCTCTAGACGGGATACAAGATGAGGTACGGTTGGACATAGAGGCATACAGGTTCTGTATGGCATCCTGAGGCACATTTGCCCACAGATGATGTAGCTGGGCCTGTAGATCCTGCACACTCGTGGTTGCTAAAGCAGCTGCCCCAGCTGGTCCCATAGATGCTGCATTGATGATAAATCTGGTGACCGGGTAGCCAAGGAAGTGTTGTAATCTGGTGGAGACATTCCTAGGAAACCCTTGCTGTGTGTGGGCGAGCATTATCCTGCTTAAAAATGCCAGTAGGAAGCCCTGCCATGAGAGGAACACATGTGGCAGCAGGATGTCCAGCACATATCACTGAGCTGTTAGTGTCCCTCGTACCACTACTAAGGGTGACCAACTATCATTTGCGTTGGTTCCCCAGATCATCACACCAGCAGTTGGGGCAGTGTCTGGCTCCACAACAAAGGCAGGATTAAAGCGCTTACCACAAGGCCTCCATACTTGACCATGACCTTCATCATATCCCAAAAAGATCTTGGATTCAAAGCTAAAGACGATAAAGTTCTATAGCAGTGCAGGTTTCTCGTTCATGTCAAAACTGCAAATGAAGGTGACGCTGTGTGGCTCTAAATGGCAGGGACACGTAATGGGCACAGTGTCACCAAATTTCCTTCTGCTAATTTCCTGGAAATGGTCCAGGCAGAGACAGGGGTGTAATGGAAGAGCGACCTGTATCTGGATGGTGGACAACAAAACTGTGAGAGCTGCTTGTGCTTGACGGCAATAATCCTCTCTACTGGTGGCCTGCTTGGTACCATCCAGAGCCTGTTCACCATATGTGTGCCCTCATGTAATTACTGCTCACAACACCTCCTAACAGCTAGATCAGAACGGACTAGATGGCGGGCAATGCTATTAACAACCATACTGCTTCTCACAGTCCAGTGATGGCACCTCCTCTCGAAGTCTGCCAACTGGACAAAATGTCTTGTATTGTATCACAGAGGCATGTCTAGCAGTCATCTATCTCTCATCAAGAGGTACACTACCCAAAAGAAGCCTCTGAGAGCCTTTGTATAGGGCAGGAATGGACCAACCTGTGGCTCTCCAGCTGTTGCAAAACTACAACTCCCTTATAGCTTTTGCACATACCCCCTGCAGATAGCACGTGTATAAACGTCATGGCAGCTCTGACAAGTATGCTGACACTCTGCTATAACCCCTTAACCATGGGGTTAATAGAGGGAGGGGGCTCCCTCTCTCAACCATCGGGCTGCCGCGATGCGATGGCAGCGGCCTGATGGTTGCCATGGCAACCGGACACTTTGCAAAGGCGTCCGGTGTTGCCATCTATCAGGAAACCTGATAGTACTATACTTTGCAATGCAAGAGCATTGCAAAGTATAGTACAGCCATCAGCCCCACTGGATCTTCAAGATCCAAAAGGGACTTGATTGAAAAAAGTGTGAAAATAAAAAAAGTTTAAAAATAAAAAATTAAAAAATGTTAAATAAAAATAAAATAAATTGCCTTTTCCTATATCTGCTCATTTTTAAGAGATTAAAAAAATGAAAAAAATAAATAAACTATACATATTAGGTATCACCGCGTCCATAACGACTCTATAAATATATCACATGATCCACCCTGTCCGATAAACACCATAAAAAATAAAAACTGTCAAAAAAAGCCATTTTTGTCACCTTACATCACAAAAAGTGCAACACCAAGCGATCAAAAAGGCATATGTTCAACATAATGGTACCAAAAAACCATCAACTCATCCTGCAAAAAATTAGCCCCCACATAAGAAAATCGCTTAAAAAGTAAAAAAAAACTATAGCTCTCAGAACATGGAGACACTAAAACATAATAAAAAATAAAAAATGCTATTATTGTGTTAAAGTGAAATTCATTTAAAAAAGTATACATATTAGGTATCGCCGCATCCATAAAAACCAGCTATATAAAAATATCACATGACCTAACTCCTCAGCTGAACACCGTAAAAAAATAAAAATAAAAACAGTGCCAAAAAAGGCTTTTTTTTCACCTTACATCACAAAAATTACAACACCAAGCGATCAAAAAGGCATATACCCCCAAAATAGTACCAATCAAACTATCACCTCAAAAAATGAGACCCTACTTAAGACAATCAGTCAAAAAATAAAAAAGCTATGGCTCTCAGACTATGGAGACACTAAAACATAATTTTTTTTGTTTCAAAAATGATATTATTGTGTCAAACTTAAATAAATAAGAAAAGTATACATATTAGGTATTGCCACGTCTGTAACGATCTGCTCTATAAAAATATCACATGACCTAACCCCTCAGGCGAATGTTGTAAAAATAAATAAATAAAAACTCACCTTGCCCCATAAAGTGTAATAATGAATGATCAAAAAATCCTATGTACCCAAAAATAAAAGTAAAAAAAATAAGGCGTTCAGAAAATGGAGACACAAAAACATAATATTTTTTTCAAAAATGCTTTATTATATAAAACTGAAACAAACAAACAAGAAAGTATACATATTTGATATCAGTGCATCCATAACAACATGCTTTATAAAAATAGCACGTGATCTAACCTGTCAGATGAATCTTGTAAAAAATTTAAAATAAAAACGGTGCCAAAACAGCCATTTTTTGGTTACCTTGCCTCACAAAAAAGAGCAATTAAAAATCATATGTACCCCAAAATAGTACCAATAAAACTGGCATCTTATCCCCTAGTTTCCAAAATGGGGTCACTTTTTGGGAGTTTCTACTGTAAAGGCGCATCAGGGGGGCTTCAAATGGCATGGCATCTAAAAAACAGTCCAGCAAAATCTGCCTTCCAAAAACCATATGGCGCTTCTTTTCTTCTGCGCCCTACCATGTGCCCTTACTTCAGTTTACAACCACATGTGGGGTGTTTCAGTAAACCGCAGAATCAGGATAATAAATATTGAGTTTTGTTTGGCTGTTAACCCTCGATATGTTAAAGAAAAAAATTGATTAAAATGGAAAATCAGCCCAAAAATTTGAAATTTTGAAATTTCATCTCCATTTTCCTTTAATTCTTGTGGAACACATAAAGGGTTAACAAAGTTTGTTAAATCAGTTTTGAGTAACTTGAGGGGTATAGTTTCTGCAATGGGGTCATTTATGGAGGTTTCCACTATGTAAGCCCCACAAAGTGACTTCAGAACTGAACTGGTCCTTAAATTCTTTAAGAATTGCTTCTAAAATTCTAAGCCTTCTAACGTCCTAAAAAATTAAAATGACATTTACAAAATGATGACAACATAAAGTAGACATATGGGGAATGTTACGTAATATATATTTTATGAAGTATTACTTTCTATTTTAAAAGCAGAGAAATTGAAATTTTGAAAATTTAGAATTTTTCAAAATTTTGGGTAAATTTGGGATTTTTTCATAAATAAAGGTGAAATATATTGATTTAAATTTCGGACTATCAGAAAGTATAATGTGTCAAGAGAAAACAATCTCAGAATGGTTTGGATAAGTAAAAGCATTCTAAAGTTAATAGCACATAAATTGACACATCAGATTTGCAAAATTAGACGTGGTCACGAAGGTGAAAAATGCTTGGTCTTGAAAGAGATAAAGCACCCTGGGAGTGGGCCATGTACACAATTGAGATATTCTGTACGTCCAGATCAGTAAGGTAATATATTTTGGTATCAATATTTGCATTTATACTTCTAATCAGGGGAGTGTAGTGGTCAAATTAACAAAAAAACGACTTTCTTTGCTATTTATCAGCTCATAATAATAAAAAAAAAACACAGTCATTTATGAAATCAGTCAAGAAAATAAATACTCTGTGTCTTGGAAAGTCAAAACAGTTATGATATGCAAAGCACTTGTAAAGATATTATTTAAAACAGTGCATACCAGAACTGTAAATTTTGACCTGGACCCCGGGGCATCAACAACCCTTTGTCATGAAAGGGTTAATCAGACCACACCTGTAATCATTTACATATCTGCCTGATACATAACTACATACTTGTGCTATCACCCTTAGTCTTCTCACAGCAAAAGTCTTCAGGCTGTAATTCAGAAAATAACCACTGGGTGGCCACATATAGACACATATAGGATAAACAACTCCGGACAGAGTATCATGAAATCGTGTTTTATTCCCAAAGCTAGCTCATTTGCACCATACATATTTTTCTTGAGATATGTTGAGGCATGGCATGGAAGGAAACATCTGAACATATAATATAAAAGCAGCCCGGCCAATAACGACACCACATTCAATGTGAGTACCTAACCCAGAACATCGCTGAGGAACCTGCCATAGAGACCTATTTCTCTACTAGCAAGTTAACCCTAACCTTTAACACATGCCTCACTCACTATGAGCAAACAAACCAATCCACCAACCATTGTCTTCTAATTTTCCCACCACCTTTACTTCATCATTCCCATCGTCATGCCATCCTTAGAGGAAAGTCCAAGTAGGAACTTCCTCTAAGGCACCTTCCCAGCAAACCCTATGTAAGGATCTTTTCAGGACTATAACACTGATGGCATGTTCTTAGGGAGTTGGACTACCGGCACCCTGACAGATCAGGGCAAGCACTGCGTACCTTCATGGCCTCCCCAGCACAGTGCCAAACATTCAGCAGTGGCTGTGCCTGGGATTGCAGCTCAACATGTAGATGTCGATCCTAGTTGTGCCGCAAACTGACATCTGTCATCGGGTATGGGCATCGGACCCCCTTACACATAGACATGGGCAGCTTTAGTCACCAGTTTTAGTAAGGACCTGTCCCTTCTCCTGACATGTCTGTGCCTTTCCTCTATTATTCCTGCTCGAAGTTATGAATTAATTGCCAACAGTCTGCAACGAAGGTCCAGATGGGTGTTACCAGTGGTGGGTGTATCCCTGCACAGTCTGACGCTATCCAACCAGTGCTACCAGTGTCAGACTGTGTAGGGACACACTCCCAACTGGTAACACGCATCTAGACCTTCATTGCAGAGTGCTGGCAATTCATTCATAACTTCTAGCAGGAATGATAGAGGAATAGCCCAACATAGAGCCATAACAATAGATGCCACAGAATTGTTATTACTAAGGCCTCATGCACACAACAGTATTTTTTTGGGGTCCGCAAAAAGGGGTTCCGTTGTTCCGTGATCCGTGTTCGTTTTTGCTTCCGTGTGTCTTCCTTTATTTTTGGAGGATTCCCAGACATGAAGGAAAGTAAAAAAAAATCTAAGTCAAGTTTGCCATGCAAATGATAGTAAAAAAACGGACGTGGACGAGCGGACGCGGATGACAATCTTGTGTGCATCCGTGTTTTTTCACGGACCCATTGACTTGAATGGGTCCGCGAACCGTTGTCCGGGAAAAAAATAGGACAGGTCATATTTTTTTCATGGACTGGAAACACAGATCACGGGCGCGGATGAAAAACGGTGCATTAGCCGAGTTTTCCACGGACCCATTGAAAGTTAATGGGTCAGCAGAAAATCACGGAAAACGGAACAACGGACACGGGACACAACAACGGTCGTGTGCATGAGGCCTAAAACAAACATGTCAGGAGGGGGTGGTCATGCTCTCTTTAAAGGCTATGTACAGAGGCAATTTTTGTTTATGATTGCATTTTATTAATTTCTGGCTAAAAGTCATATTTTCAATTGGCCTTTATTAAAGATATTGAGCCATTCTGTCACAAAGAGTTAACAGTTTTTCTAGCTGTGTGACTGGTACTTTCACTTTGTCATCTAATAATCCTTATCTCTAAACTACTAAGAGGTCATAAACACTTATTTAACTCACATTCTTATCAGTCAGATAGGAACTAAGCTATAATGAGTGTTTATAAGGTCAGAGAGCAGAGATAAGGAGCCTGTCAGCTTCTGGTCTGACGGAAAAGACAGAAAATCCACAGGCAGCTAGTAGAGCATCTCTGTACACAAAAGGGATTCCATATTTTTAATAAAGACCAATTGAAAAAATGATTTGTAGCTCAAAATAAGTAGAAATGCAATGATTAAAAAAATTGCCCCGAAAGGTGTACATATCCTTTAACATCGGAGCCTATAAACTTAAGCCAGGGTCGTACTAGGCCACCAGAGCACTAGAGGATCCTACGGTGGGCCCAGGCTCTGATGTCATAGTGGGCCTCAAAGTTTCAGGAAAAAACAAAAACATTTTACTGTTTTTGGGGCCATAACTTGTCACCAGGGTCTATTTCTTTGATTCAAAACCCATTCAACTTTATTGATGATTTAGAGGTTTCTCTGGTGGGCTCCAGGAACTCCAGTCCGATGCTGACCTAAGCCTAGGGGCAACTTTTAAGAGAACACCACAGCGCCCCCCCACTGGTACCAAACTTTATGTCAAACTCAACATAACCCTGGAAGATGTGCCCTTGAAGCAGACTTTATGACGCACTGCTTGGCTTCCCACGGTAATGTCATGAATGCGTTCTCATGTAAATAGAAGCGCTAATAGGCACGTTAGTAATTGTGGCACTTAAGCATATTAGCAGATGTCTTAGAGAACTTCAGAGCGGTGCAGCAAGCGGAGCTTTATTCTGGCGTCTTATTCTTCGCATCCTATGAGAAAATCTTTCATAATTGTTTTTTCATTTAATCCGGGGCTCAGCATGTGCTGATTTATAGTCGGCCAGCGGGAGGGAACCAATATACTGACTGCATTGACTTCTGATGACTTTATTTTTGCTTCCTTTTATGATGCATATATATTTTTGTGCGTTTTTGCTTTTTTTAATATATCATTTCTTCCTTCGGCCCATAAGCAGCGATCGGTGCTTTATGTAGAAACTATCGTCACATGTTCCATCTCTCTTCTTCCATTTTTTTTTTCCATTTCTTACCTACAATGAAATTGTTTGTTTTCTTGTGTTATATAAAAATGTAAAGAATCGGGAGAACAAAACGGCTTTTCAGGCGGCGAGAAGCTGAGCCGAGTACGGCGGGACTATTTCTGGCCTGAATGCAGAAAAGAAAATTTACGGGCTGAAAACATCCAGTGACGCAATAAATTATATCATTGTGCAAGCGCTCGGCTCAAGGGGGGTTGTATAATGACCCCATTTAAATGCTTTTCTGCCAGAATATTAAAACTTGTGTATGAGGTCTGCACAGTACCTCACTTACTACGGCAGCAGTTTGTGTCCTTACTGTTGTCAGCCATTTTGGAGTCCATGGAGTTGAATCATCTGGCCAGCTGGTCACGCCTCTACGCGGCACAAATGAGGGAACGCCCGGAGGATTACCGCTAATTGCCGGGGTTGCACCTGTACTGGCAACTTAAAGGAGTTATCCGGGATTTTGATCTTGATGGCCTATCCTCAGGAGAGGTCATTTATATCAGATTGTCAGGGGTCCAACTACTGGCGCACCCACCAATCAGGTGTTTGAAGAGGCCTCAGAGCTCGGGTGTCTCCTCACAGCTTACCAAGCACATTTTTGCAATAAAATGTACTTATAGGCAGGGCCGTCTTTACCAAGGGGCAAAAAGAGCAGCTGCCCCGGGCCCAGTTGCTCCTGGGGGGCCCAAGGCAGCTGCCTCTTGAGCCCTGCTAGCCACTGCCCCGGGTGTCAGGCTGTCAGCTACACAGGGGGCGCTGCCATGCCATGCCTGCCGGCACTGAGTCCAGGCATCGTACTGTTAGAGCTGTGAATGTGATCTAGGACCTTAGATGACATCATCACCATGTGACCAGTAACCTAGCAATATTACTGGTCACATGGCTATGAGGTCATCACAGGTCCTACCACTAGTGTTGCAGGAGAAGTTTGCCTTAACTGTGGAGCTTTTTTTGTGAAGATTACATCAGAAAAAGGTGACAGGGGCTGTTATGCTAATATACTGTAAACTACTGTATAGTGGGGTGCTGTATACTGTGTGGGGGCCTGTATACTGTGGGGGGCTGTATACTGTGAGGGGCCTGTATACTGTGGGGGGCCTGTATACTGTGGGGGACTGTATACTGTGGGGGGCCTGTATACTGCGGGGGGCTGTATACTGTGGGGGGCTGTAAATTGTGTGGGGCTGTATACTGTGGGGGGGGGGCTGTATACTGTGAGGGGCTGTATACTGTGTGGGGCTGTATACTGTGGGGGGCCAGTATACTGTGGGGGGCCTGTATACTGTGGGGGGCTGTATACTGTGGGGGGCTGTATACTGTGGGGGGCCTGTATACTGTGGGGGAGCTGTATACTGTGGGGGGCCTGTATAGTGTGGGGGGCTGTATACTGTGGGGGGCTGTATACTGTGTGGGGGGCTATATACTGTGGGGGGCCTGTATACTGTGTGGGGGCCTGTATACTGTGTGGGGCTGTATACTGTGGGGGGCCTGTATACTGTGGGATGTCTGTATACTGTGGAGGGGGGGCTGTATTCTGTGGGGGGCCTGTATACTGTGGGGGGCCTGTATAGTGTGGGGGGCCTGTATAGTGTGGGGGGCCTGTATACTGTGCGGGCCTGTATACTGTGTGGGGGGCTGTATACTGTGTAGGGGGCCTGTATACTGTGGGGGGCTGTATACTGTGGGGGGCTGTACACTGTGTGAGGGGCTGTATACTGTGTGGGGGGCTGTATACTGTGTGGGGGCCTGTATACTGTGGGGGGCTATATACTGTGTGGGGGCCTGTATAGTGTGGGGGGCCTGTATACTGTGGGGGGGCCTGTATACTGTGGGGGACCTGTATAGTGTGGGGGGCCTGTATAGTGTGTGGGCCTGTATAGTGTGTGGGCCTGTATAGTGTGGGGGGCTGTATAGTGTGGGGGGCTGTATACTGTATACTGTGGGTGCTGTATATTGTGGAGTGCTATACTGCTCTACTGTATACTGTCGGGGGGCTGTATACTGTATACTGTGGGTGCTGTATAGTGTGGAGTGCTATACTGCTGTACTGTATAGTGTGGGGGGCTGTATAGTGTGGGGTGCTGTATCGTGTATAGTTTGGGGTGCTGTATACGGTGAGGTGCTATACTGCTCTACTGTATACTGTGAGGTGTTGTATACTGTGGGGTGCTGTATACTGTGGGCTGCTATACTGCTCTACAATATACTGTGGGGTACTGTATAGTGTGGGGTGCTATACTGCATACTGTATGGCGCTGTATACTATAGGGTGCTATACTGCATACTGTGGGTTGCTGTATAATATAGGGTGCTATACTGCATACTGTGGGGTGCTGGGGTGCACTGTAACACTAGGGTGAGCCGAGCCCTGGTCTCCTTCCTGCAGAGCGGTGCCCACTTCCAGCCTGAGCCCAGCTGCCCAGAGCACTGATCCTGAGCCGCTGGAGTCTTCAGAACTGGAAGTATTTACAGTCATTCACTGTACTCTACCAGATGTGTGGATTTTTTGTGTGTGTGTTGTGGTGGAGGGCGTGATTGCCTGCTAAGGTGTGGGAAGGCGGGATCCAGGGGGCCCAAGTAAAGTTTTGCCCAGGGTCCAATCAATATTAAAGACGGCCCTGCTTATAGGGGTTCTCTGAGAATTTTTAACTGACAACCTACCCTCTGGATAGGTCATCAGTATCTGATTGGTGGGGGTCCGACAACCAGGACCCACGCCGATCAGCTGTTTGAGAAGGCACTGCTCCCCTGTGAGCGCCACTGCCTTCTTGCAGTTTACCAAGCACAGCACCGTCCACTGGATAGTGGCAGTTCTTGGTATTGCAGCTCAGGCTCATTAAGTTGAATGGGGCTGAGATGCGCCTAGGCCATGTGACTTATGTTTGGTGATGTCACAGGACTAGGAAGAGGCCTAAGCACCTGCGACAACTGATGGGTAGGGGTGCCATAACTCGGAACCCTTGAGGATCAATATTAAAATCCATGACAAGCACAGCCTGGCAATTAGCCGTAATCCAGGCCGCACCGTGTACTTGCGCCCCATGTCTAGAAAAGCTAGGAAACAATTGTAACAAACTCTAGGTGTGAGTATTAGGCCTCATGCACACGACCGTAGTTTTGGTCTGCGTCCTATCCACTTTTTTTGTTCATCGCACCCGTACCCATTCATTTCTATAGGGCAGCAAAAAATGCAGACAGCATATGGATGTCAACCAAATTATAAAACACGTCCTATTCTTATCCATTTTGCGGACAAGAACAGCCATTTCTATAATAGGGAATGAGGAAACTGCGGGATGCACACGGCCAGTATTCATATTTTGCGGATCCGCGGTTTGTGGACCTTAAAATACATACAGTCGTGTGCATGAGGCCTTAGTATATGGTTTGTACGAATACAGCAGGTTCGCCATTCTTTGAAAACAAGAAGTGATCTTGAAAATGGCCAGGATTTGTGTATTAGAATATTACTGATGATTTTACGATACAATGATTAAAAGGAGCCTGTCAGCAGGAAGGTCCCTGGTGAACCAGACACAATGCCTTGTAGACCTAGCTCAGCTGAATCTAATAATATCTTTCGCATGGTGATCTGTTGCTTCATTCTGGAGAAAAAGGGATTTTAATCTATATGCAAACGAGCAGTTAAGTGCAACAAAGGCGGACCCGAGCCTTTTTGAACAACCTTACTCCTCCTGCTTCCTCTGCCAGCTCCTCCCTCTCCTTCTTGATGGACAGATTCAGGTTCCTGCATAAAAACCTCCCCTGGCCAATTGATCCTAAATCTTTTCCCAAAAACTATTCATCATTCTGCTCAGCTCCTCCTGCTCTGTAACGTAGTGCCTCCAGCTCAGACACCATTTTCAGTGTCATAGGTCGTATAGACTATATTAAGGCTAAGGCAGGCATTTTTAGAACTCTTACCCCTCACTGGGTGTCACGTACGTTCCCGTGACAGGTGCCAGAAGATCAGTGAGACTGGCAACACGTGGTTTGATCTGACAGGTTCCTTGTGGATCCATTCTTGTCTGTGTTGTTTCTGGTAATGGCCACCCCCCTTGCCTCAGGTGTTGCTTATGTGGTCATTTTACCTTCGCTATTTATTGTGGCTTCTCCCACCATGCTGTGCGGTTTATAGCTTCAGTCTTGTTGTGGATTGCTGGTGTTTGGATCTCGGCAGAGTTCCTGTACTTCCATAGCCATTTGAAGTTAAGTGTCTCCTTCCCCTGTTGTTTTATTGTTTGGGTTTTCTTGTGTTGCTCTTTTCCCTGCCATTTGTGTTTAGGCCTAAGGGAGACTCCTGTTCGTCCTACCGTTTGGAGGAACAGGTTGTCTCTTGTACTGACATTAGTACCATGGTACTACAGGGTGAGATTAGGACTCTAGGTTCCTGTGCATGAACTCACCTACCTCTGGGGTCAGTTCATACATGCAGACAGTCAGGACTTGGATTAAGGTTTCTCTATGAGGTGACCAGCTCCTTTCCTTAGTTTCCAGGCCTTTTCCCCCTCACCCCTTTCCCTCCAACGTTTGGTGTGGGTTTCCCTCTCACACCGGAACGTGACACTGGGACTTCGGAGTACAGGCGATTTGTCTTTATATGTCAGAGCCTGTGCAGCAGAAATCAGTGAAGGTTAGATAAGCTTATGACCAAATAAAACAAAGTTCTGGTGGGCCCCGGCTCTGACACCATAGTGGGCCCCAAAGGTCCAGAAGAAAAAGTCATTGGCAACTGCCTTTGGAGCCAATAACTTGCCACTAGTGTTTATTTTGTTAAATTAAAACAAATTAGACTTTATTAATTATATTGGGGTTAGGCACCCGAGAATAAGTTCCTCTGGTGGGCCCCAGAAACCCCAGTCTGACCCTGTGTAAGACAGCAAGCAAGAAACTGAAAAGATTTGCACTGTCCTCTCTTGCCAAGTTTTCAAAAGCATGTTCAAGTCTCCTGTAATGACAGGTTGTCAGTGAATTCTACAAGGAAAGAAAATGATTCAGAACAAAGAGCAGTATACAAGACTGAATGTGGAGATATAGACAGGACATTAAGTGTTCCAGAAGTGCTGAAGACTCCCTATATTACAGTGACAATATATTCTGCTAGAAAGTTTTAAAAATAATACTCTTTATAACTTTTATTTCAAAGTATTAAAAGTTTTTATGCTCTAAAATATGAAGACAGATGTACAGTATATTCATTGTGATAGCTTTTAAAGCTTGAAGTTGACAAATTGCCAGGTGTATTATAGAGGATCTGTCAGCTCTCCTGTGTAGGTGTAGTATAGAGGATCTGTCAGCTCTCCTGTGTAGGTGTAGTATAGAGGATCTGTCGGCTCTCCTGTGTGGTGTAGTATAGAGGATCTGTCAGCCCTTCTGTGGTGTAGTATAGAGGATCTGTCGGCTCTCCTGTGTGGTGTAGTATAGAGGATCTGTCAGAGCTCTCCTGTGTGGTGTAGTATAGAGGATCTGTCAGCTCTCCTGTGTGGTGTAGTATAGAGGATCTGTCAGCTCTTCCTGTGTGTGTAGTATAGAGGATCTGTCAGCTCTCCAGTGTGGTGTAGTATAGAGGATCTGTCAGCTCTCCTGTGTAGTGTAGTATAGAGGATCTGTCAGCTCTCTGTGTGGTGTAGTATAGAGGATCTGTCAGCTTCCTGTGTGGTGTAGTATAGAGGATCTGTCAGCTCTCCTGTGTGGTGTAGTATAGAGGATCTGTCAGCTCTCCTGTGTGGTGTAGTATAGAGGATCTGTCAGGCTCTCCTGTGTGGTGTAGTATAGAGGATCTGTCAGCTCTCCTGTGTGGTGTAGTATAGAGGATCTGTCGCTCTCCTGTGTGGTGTAGTATAGAGGATCTGTCAGCTCTCCTGTGTGGTGTAGTATAGAGGATCTGTCAGCTCTCCTGTGTGGTGTAGTATAGAGGATCTGTCAGCTCTCCTGTGTGGTGTAGTATAGAGGATCTGTCGGCTCTCCTGTGTGGTGTAGTATAGAGGATCTGTCAGCTCTTCCTGTGTGGTGTAGTATAGAGGATCTGTCAGCTCTCCTGTGTGGTGTAGTATAGAGGATCTGTCAGCTCTCCTGTGTGGTGTATATAGAGGATCTGTCAGGCTCTCCTGTGTGGTGTAGTATAGAGGATCTGTCGGCTCTCCTGTGTGGTGTAGTATAGAGGATCTGTCAGGCTCTCCTGTGTGGTGTAGTATAGAGGATCTGTCAGGCTCTCCTGTGTGGTGTAGTATAGAGGATCTGTCAGGCTCTTCCTGTGCGGTGTAGTATAGAGGATCTGTCAGCTTCTCCTGTGTGGTGTAGTATAGAGGATCTGTCAGGCTCTCCTGTGGGTGTAGTATAGAGGATCTGTCGGCTCTCCTGTGTGGTGTAGTATAGAGGAATCTGTCAAGCTCTCCTTGTGGTGTAGTATAGAGGATCTGTCAGCTCTCCTGTGTGGTGTAGTATAGAGGATCTGTCAGGCTCTCCTGTGTGGTGTAGTATAGAGGATCTGTCGGCTTCTCCTGTGTGGTGTAGTATAGAGGATCTGTCAGCTCTCCTGTGTGGTGTAGTATAGAGGATCTGTCAGCTCTCCTGTGTGGTGTAGTATAGAGGATCTGTCAGGCTCTCCTGTGTGGTGTAGTACTAGGATCTGTCAGCTTCTCCTGTTGCTGGTGTAGTATAGAGATCGTCAGTCTCCTGTGTGGTGTAGTATAGAGGATCTGTCAGCTCTCCTGTGGGTGTAGTATAGAGGATCTGTCAGCTCTCCTGTGGGTGTAGTATAGAGGATCTGTCAGCTCTCCTGTGTGGTGTAGTATAGAGGATCTGTCGGCTCTCTGTGTGGTGTAGTATAGAGGATCTGTCAGCTCTCCTGTGTGGTGTAGTATAGAGGATCTGTCAGCTCTCCTGTGTGGTGTAGTATAGAGGATCTGTCAGCTCTCCTGTGTGGTGTAGTATAGAGGATCTGTCAGCTCTCCTGTGTGGTGTAGTATAGGGGATTTGTCAGCTCTCCTGTGTGGTGTAGTATAGAGGATCTGTCAGCTCTCCTGTGTGGTGTAGTATAGAGGATCTGTCAGGCTCTCCTGTGTGGTGTAGTATAGAGGATCTGTCAGTCTCTCCTGTGTGGTGTAGTATAGAGGATCTGTCAGCTCTCCTGTGCGGTGTAGTATAGAGGATCTGTCAGCTCTCCTGTGTGGTGTAGTATAGAGGATCTGTCAGGCTCTCCTGTGTGGTGTAGTATAGAGGATCTGTCAGCTCTCCTGTGTGGTGTAGTATAGAGGATCTGTCAGGCTCTCCTGTGTGGTGTAGTATAGAGGATCTGTCAGCTCTCCTGTGTGGTGTAGTATAGAGGATCTGTCAGCTCTCCTGTGTGGTGTAGTATAGAGGATCTGTCAGGCTCTCCTGTGTGGTGTAGTATAGAGGATCTGTCAGCTCTCCTGTGTGGTGTAGTATAGAGGATCTGTCAGCTCTCCTGTGTGGTGTAGTATAGAGGATCTGTCAGCTCTCCTGTGTGGTGTAGTATAGAGGATCTGTCAGCTCTCCTGTGTGGTGTAGTATAGAGGATCTGTCAGGCTCTCCTGTGTGGTGTAGTATAGAGGATCTGTCAGCTCTCCTGTGTGGTGTAGTATAGAGGATCTGTCAGCTCTCCTGTGTGGTGTAGTATAGAGGATCTGTCAGGCTCTCCTGTGTGGTGTAGTATAGAGGATCTGTCAGCTCTCCTGTGTGGTGTAGTATAGAGGATCTGTCAGCTCTCCTGTGTGGTGTAGTATAGAGGATCTGTCAGCTCCTGTGTGGTGTAGTATAGAGGATCTGTCAGGCTCTCCTGTGCTGGTGTAGTATAGAGGATCTGTCGGCTCTCCTGTGTGGTGTAGTATAGAGGATCTGTCGGCTCTCCTGTGTGGTGTAGTATAGAGGATCTGTCAGCTCTCCTGTGTGTGTAGTATAGAGGATCTGTCAGCTCTGCCTGTGCGGTGTAGTTAGAGGATCTGTCAGCTCTCCTGTGTGGTGTAGTATAGAGGATCTGTCAGCTCTCCTGTGTGGTGTAGTATAGAGGATCTGTCAGCTCTCCTGTGTGGTGTAGTATAGAGGATCTGTCAGCTCTCCTGTGTGGTGTAGTATAGAGGATCTGTCAGCTCTCCTGTGTGGTTGTAGTATAGAGATCTGTCAGCTCTCCTGTGTGGTGTAGTATAGAGGATCTGTCAGGCTCTCCTGTGCTGTGTAGTATAGAGGATCTGTCGGCTCTCCTGTGTGGTGTAGTATAGAGGATCTGTCCGGCTCTCCTGTGTGGTGTAGTATAGAGGATCTGTCAGCTCTCCTGTGGGTGTAGTATAGAGGATCTGTCAGCTCTCCTGTGTGGTGTAGTATAGAGGATCTGTCAGCTCTCCTGTGTGGTGTAGTATAGAGGATCTGTCAGTTCTTCCTGTGTGGTGTAGTATAGAGGATCTGTCAGCTCTCCTGTGTGGTGTAGTATAGAGGATCTGTCAGCTCTCCTGTGTGGTGTAGTATAGAGGATCTGTCAGCTCTCCTGTGTGGTGTAGTATAGAGGATCTGTCAGCTCTCCTGTGTGGTGTAGTATAGAGGATCTGTCAGCTCTCCTGTGTGGTGTAGTATAGAGGATCTGTCAGCTCTCCTGTGTGGTGTAGTATAGAGGATCTGTCAGCTCTCCTGTGTGGTGTAGTATAGCGGATCTGTCAGGCTCTCCTGTGTGTGTAGTATAGAGGATCTGTCAGCTCTCCTGTGTGGTGTAGTATAGAGGATCTGTCAGCTCTCCTGTGTGGTGTAGTATAGAGGATCTGTCAGCTCTCCTGTGTGGTGTAGTATAGAGGATCTGTCAGCTCTCCTGTGTGGTGTAGTATAGAGGATCTGTCAGCTCTCCTGTGTGGTGTAGTATAGAGGATCTGTCAGCTCTCCTGTGTGGTGTAGTATAGAGGATCTGTCAGCTCTCCTGTGTGGTGTAGTATAGAGGATCTGTCAGCTCTCCTGTGTGGTGTTAGTATAGAGGATCTGTCAGCTCTCCTGTGTGGTGTAGTATAGAGGATTCTGTCAGCCTTCTGTGTGGTGTAGTATAGAGGATCTGTCAGCTCTCCTGTGCTGGTGTAGTATAGAGGATCTGTCAGCTCTCCTGTGTGGTGTAGTATAGAGGATCTGTCAGCTCTCCTGTGTGGTGTAGTATAGAGGATCTGTCAGCTCTACTGTGTGGTTGTAGTATAGAGGATCTTGTCAGCTCTCCTGTGTGGTGTAGTATAGAGGATCTGTCAGCCTCCTGTGTGGTGTAGTATAGAGGATCTGTCAGGCTCTCCTGTGTGGTGTAGTATAGAGGATCTGTCAGCTCTCCTGTGTGGTGTAGTATAGAGGATCTGTCAGCTCTCCTGTGCGGTGTAGTATAGAGGATCTGTCAGCTCTCCTGTGTGGTGTAGTATAGAGGATCTGTCAGCTCTCCTGTGTGGTGTAGTATAGAGGATCTGTCAGCTCTCCTGTGTGGTGTAGTATAGGGATGGTCAGGCTCTGGGTAGTTATAGAGATCTGTCAGCTCTCCTGTGTGGTGTAGTATAGAGGATCTGTCAGCTCTCCTGTGTGGTGTAGTATAGAGGATCTGTCAGGCTCTCCTGTGTGGTGTAGTATAGAGGATCTGTCGGCTCTCCTGTGTGGTGTAGTATAGAGGATCTGTCGGCTCTTCCTGTGTGGTGTAGTATAGAGGATCTGTCGGCTGTCCTGTGTGGTGTAGTATAGAGGATCTGGCGGCTCTCCTGTGTGGTGTAGTATAGAGGATCTGTCGGCTCTCCTGTGCGGTGTAGTATAGAGGATCTGTCGGCTCTCCTGTGCGGTGTAGTATAGAGGATCTGTCGGCTCTCCTGTGTGGTGTAGTATAGAGGATCTGTCGGCTCTCCTGTGTGGTGTAGTATAGAGGATCTGTCAGGCTCTCCTGTGTGGTGTAGTATAGAGGATCTGTCAGCTCTCCTGTGTGGTGTAGTATAGAGGATCTGTCAGGCTCTCCTGTGCGGTGTAGTATAGAGGATCTGTCGGCTCTCCTGTGTGGTGTAGTATAGAGGATCTGTCGGCTCTCCTGTGTGGTGTAGTATAGAGGATCTGTCGGCTCTCCTGTGTGGTGTAGTATAGAGGATCTGTCGGCTCTCCTGTGTGGTGTAGTATAGAGGATCTGTCAGCTCTCCTGTGTGGTGTAGTATAGAGGATCTGTCAGCTCTCCTGTGTGGTGTAGTATAGAGGATCTGTCAGCTCTCCTGTGTGGTGTAGTATAGAGGATCTGTCAGCTCTCCTGTGTGGTGTAGTATAGAGGATCTGTCAGCTCTCCTGTGTGGTGTAGTATAGAGGATCTGTCAGCTCTCCTGTGTGGTGTAGTATAGAGGATCTGTCAGCTCTCCTGTGTGGTGTAGTATAGAGGATCTGTCAGCTCTCCTGTGTGGTGTAGTATAGAGGATCTGTCAGCTCTCCTGTGTGGTGTAGTATAGAGGATCTGTCAGCTCTCCTGTGTGGTGTAGTATAGAGGATCTGTCAGCTCTCCTGTGTGGTGTAGTATAGAGGATCTGTCAGCTCTCCTGTGTGGTGTAGTATAGAGGATCTGTCAGCTCTCCTGTGTGGTTGTAGTATAGAGGATCTGTCAGCTCTCCTGTGTGGGTAGTATAGGGATCTGTCAGCTCTCCTGTGTGGTGGTAGTATAGAGGATCTGTCAGCTCTCCTGTGTGGTGTAGTATAGAGGATCTGTCAGCTCTGCTGTGCGGTGAAGTATAGAGGATCTGTCAGCTCTCCTGTGTGGTGTAGTATAGAGGATCTGTCAGCTCTACGTGCGGTGTAGTATAGAGGATCTGTCGGCTCTCCTGTGTGGTGTAGTATAGAGGATCTGTCAGCTCTGCTGTGCGGTGAAGTATAGAGGATCTGTCAGCTCTCCTGTGTGGTGTAGTATAGAGGATCTGTCAGCTCTGCTGTGCGGTGTAGTATAGAGGATCTGTCAGCTCTCCTGTGTGGTGTAGTATAGAGGATCTGTCAGCTCTGCTGTGAGGTGTAGTATAGAGGATCTGTCAGCTCTGCTGTGTGGTGTAGTATAGAGGATCTGTCAGCTCTGCTGTGCGGTGTAGTATAGAGGATCTGTCAGCTCTCCTGTGTGGTGTAGTATAGAGGATCTGTCAGCTCTGCTGTGAGGTGTAGTATAGAGGATCTGTCAGCTCTGCTGTGTGGTGTAGTATAGAGGATCTGTCAGCTCTGCTGTGCGGTGTAGTATAGAGGATCACTGTCCTTTCAGTGCTGATGGTGTTATTGTCAGTGCCCAGTCAGTATAGTCATATGTAAACTCTCTTTTTAACAGACTACCAGGAGGGCACCTATAGGTGCAGGTCTGCTTTCTCCACAGGTAAATCTATCCTCATTACACATCTCTGCAGTTTGGACTTACACATTTAGGTTTTTTATGGACATTTTTGAAGCCAAAGCTTCAAAAGAGATGGTGATGGGTGCTCCTGAAATGAATTGTTTGCTTATAGGAGGAGGAATATTTCATGGCACAGAATGAATGTGGCCCTTGGTGTGGACCCTTAATACGCACACACTGATCCCTCAGCTCCAGATGAGGATCTATTCTCTCATGCATCCAACAGCAACCTGGCCCAAAGTCAATGGTGAAGACTTCCCAAGAGTAACTTTTATGGATGATCAACAGTTTTAGGCTACTTTCACACTAGCGTTCAGAGCGGATCCGTCTGCATTATATTGGCATATAAAAGCTAAGTGTGAAAATAGCCTCGGACGGATCCGTCCAGACTTTCAATGTAAAGTCAATGGGGGACGGATCCGCTTGAAGATTGAGCCATATTGTGGCATCTTCAAACGGATCCGTCCCCATTGACTTACATTGTAAGTCTGGACGGATCCGCACGCCTCCGCACGGCCAGGCGGACACCCGAACGCTGCAAGCAGCGTTCAGCTGTCCGCCTGTCCGTGCGGAGGCGAGCGGAGCGGAGGCTGAACGCCGCCAGACTGATGCAGTCTGAGCGGATCCGCATCCATTCAGACTGCATCAGGGCTGGACGGAAGCGTTCGGGTCCGCTCGTGAGCCCCTTCAAACGGAGCTCACGAGCGGACAGCCGAACGCTAGTGTGAAAGTAGCCTTATTCACATCCCTCATTCCATTTTTGTTTTTATGTGTCATTATGGATGATACACTGTTATGGGGGATCTGTGGATATCACTGTTTTGGGGATCTGTGGATGACACATTGTTATGGGGGATCTATAGATGACAGACTGTTATGGGGGATCTATAGATGACACACTGTTATGGGGGATCTATAGATTATACACTGTTATGGGGGATCTGTTGATAACACACTGTTATGGGGGATCTACAGATGATACACTATTATAGGGTATCTATAGATGATCTGTGGATGACACTGTTTCGGGGGTTCTGTGGATGACTCTATTATAGGAGATCTGTGGATAACACATTGTTATGGAGGATCTGTTGATGACACATTGTTATGGAGGATCTGTTGATGACACATTGTTATGGAGGATCTGTGGATCACACATTGTTATGGTTGATCTGTGGATGACACAATGTTATGGGGGATCTGTAGATGACGCACTCTTATGGGTCTCTATGGATGGAACACTGTTATGGGGATCTGTTGATGACACACTGTTATAGGGGGATCCATGGATGGTACAGAGTTGTGGGGGATCTGTGGATGAAATTCTGCTATGGGGAATTTGTGGATGACACACTGTTATGGGCAGGGGTCGAGTGGAGGGGGAACGCATGGGAACGGCGTTCCTGCACTTTTTTCATGGCAGGAACGCCGTTCACTTTCAGCCTCAAGCCAGGAGAACGCGGCTGAATCAGAATCAGATGGAGACGGAGCGCACTGTGCAGGGCAGGCTAAGGGAGGAGGGGCAGCTTCAGTTGAGAGGAAGCTGTCTGTGCGGTGCTGCTGCCTGCGACTGCCTCACTGTGACTCCTCTCATGATGTGTAGAGGTCATGAGTTCGAATCCCAGGACAAACTTTTGTAAAAGTGTTTTTTTTTATTTTTTTATAAGACTTCTACTGATACCTATTTACTGATACCTAGTGTACAACCATACACATGACAGCTGCCCACTGTGTATGGATGTAGCAGAGCTGGGTGTGTTGGGGCAGCTGTCATGTGTATGGTTGTACACTAGGTATCAGTACACTAGGTATAAGTAGAAGTCTTATTTTTTTTTTTTTAAGCATCTACCTAGATAGCTTTAATGGCTGTGAGGGTAAATGCCTTACATCTGATGTGTAGAGGTCATGAGTTTGAATCCCAGGGCAAACTTTTCTAAAAGTGTTTTTTTTTTTTTTTATAAGACTTCTACTGATACCTAGTTTACTGATACCGAGTGTACAACCATACACATGACAGCTGCCCACTGTGTATGGATGTAGCAGAGCTGGGTGTGTTGGGGCAGCTGTCATGTGTATGGTTGTACACTAGGTATCAGTAGAAGTCTTATTATTATTTTTTTTTAAGCAACTACCTTGACAGCTTTTATGGCTGTGAGGGTAAATGCCTTGCCTCTAATGTGTAGAGGTCACGAGTTCGAATCCTAGAACAAACTTTTCTAAAAGTGTTTTTCTGATACTTCTACTGATACCTAGTTTACTGATACCTAGTGCACAACCATACACATGACAGCTGCCCCAACACACCCAGCTCTGCTACATCCATACACAGTGGGCAAAGTTACCTACAGTAGAAGTCTTATATATATATATATTTTTTAAGTAATTAGCTAGACAGCTTTCATAGCTGTGAGGGCATATGCCTTGCCTCTGATGTGTAGAGGTCATGAGATCGAATCCCAGGACAAACTTTTCTAAAAGTGTTTTTTTTTTTTTTTTTTTTAGTCCGCAGCTACACAAATTACAGCATGCTAGATTTTCTGTGCTTTTTTATTTTTTGGAGGGGGGGGGTTGCAGTGGATCTTGGGTGAGTTCCCACACTTTTTTTCCCAGGACTTGACCCCTGGTTATGGGGGATTTGTGGATGGTACAGTGATTCGGGGGACCTGTGGCTGGTACCAGTGGCGTAGCGTGGGGGGGGGGGGTTGCCCCGGGTGCAAAATTTTAGGGGGCGGCAGTAGGGCCGCACCGCCAATTAGACACATTCTGGTATTCTGCTCCTCCATCGCTGCCAGCCCAGGTACCAGCAGAGAGGTGTTGTGTGCCTGGTCCTGAACGTCTCCAGTCCAATATTCCATTTGAGAACCAATTTGGTTTCATCAGCCCTGGATTAAATCTCCGTCCTCACAATAGAATAATGCCTCCGTACATGTGATGGTAATTTGGACAAGCAAATGACAGCTCCCGTCCCCAGACACAAATGCAATCCTTTCTGTATTGTGCCCGCGCTGTAAGAATAGTGTGCGGCACAATGAGCTATTCAGCTCCAGCAGTTTGAAACCAGACTCCGGCATATCCTCCCCAGAAGCTGATTATACCGAAATCTACAGCTCCCTTTGTCCGTAGTCCATCTGCTCGCATAATAGTCTGAGCCTAACATTGCAATCAAGTAGGCGTCAGGTACAGTACACAACGCTGCGCCTTCCAGTGTTTACCGCACAATATAGGCCCATTATTTAATATAGGCCGGCGCCGGCAGAAATCAGGGTGCAGAAAACAGGGTGCAGGAGAGAGGGGGCAATGTGTTAACCTTTATGTATTGTTATCATGTTATACAGGACTATTAGCCCTATGAATGAACAGGATATATAGATGATAGATAGACAGATATGAGATATAGATAAATAGATAATTTATAGAGATAGATAGCTAGATATGAGATAGATGGATAAACTGATATAGATATATAGATACACTAGCTGAAGGAGGCGCTTTGCACGGGTATATTTAATTTAATTTAATTTTTTGTTTGTGTGTGTCGTTAAAAGATAGACAGTATCCACTATAACCACAGCCCCCGGCTCCTTAAAATGGGACCTCCACAGCAGCCCACCCCCTTAACTTTGACTTTTTTAGCAGCCCACCCTTTAACAGTGAGTTCCACAGCACCCCACCCCTTGACAGTGACCTCCACAGGGGCACTCCCCCTTAACAGTGACCTCCACAGCACCCGCCCCTTAACACTGACCATAGGTTACAGTCACCTTAACTGACCTCCACCATTCCCAGCCCCCTTAACAGAGACCTCCACAGCAACTGCCCCTTTAACAGTGACTGCCACAGTACCCCGTTCCCTTTAACAGTGACCTTCACAGTACCTCACCCCTTTAACGGTGATCTCCACAGAGCTCTGTTTCCTTAAAGTGTGACTTCCACAACACCCCACCCCCTTAGTGACCTCTACAGCACCCCGCCGCTTTACACTGACCTCCATAGCAAACCGTCCCCTCAACTGTGACCTACACCGTTCCCTGCCCCCTTAACAGAGACCTCCACAGTGCCCGCCCCTTTAACAGTGACCTCCACAGCATACCACCCCCTTAACAGTGACATCCTGTCACAAACCAGCGAATGTGAACCCATCGTGCCACGTGTCCTACCTCCTCTAAGTGCGTTGTCTAAGTGAACCCCTCGATCTGGTGGTGGGGATAGAATTTCCCGAGGGGAACACCAGGTCGCTACCTCTTGAGGAGGATTGGCACACGAGGCAGCTGGTCCAGGCGGACCAGGAGGTACCTGAGCAAGGTACCAGAGGTACAGACATAGTCAGCAGCCGAGTCATAACCAGGAGCAACAGTGCAGGACCGAAGGATGAGGCAGAGGCGAAGTCAAAAAAGCAATAGGTCAGGACAGGCAGCACAGGTACAGGTCAGGCAATCTTGGTCAGCAACAGGAGAGTCAAGACAAGCAGGCAGGGATCAAACAGGTAGCGGAGTCCAGAAACACAAGCATGGGTCAGGTAAACAGGAATACAAGTAAGAGTCAGGTACACAGGAACACAATCAGAAATAACAGCAACCTGGCAGGACACAAGGACCTTGACACTGAGGCATCTGGGAAGGGGGCTGAGCCACTTATATATGTGCAGGAGGGCTAGGATTGGTCAGCAAGGTCACATAGTCTAACCCATAAAGCACAGGAATTGACATGCGCCAGCCCTTAAGGAAGTGCTGCAGGAACAAGCAGCAAGCATACTGTGTCCAGGGCTGAAAGGTCTCCTTAACTGTGATCTCCACAGCAGTCTGCCCCTAGGGTAGCCAGAGGTCCAGTTTTGGGCCAGACAGTCCGGCTTTTAAACTAAGTCCTTTTGAACAGCTCAGGGTACTTTCACACTTGTGGCAGAGGATTCCGGCAGGCAGTTCTGTCGCCGGAATTGCCTGCCGGATCCGGCTATCCGGACGCAAACTGATGGCATTTGTCAGACGGATCCGGATGCGGATCCGTCTGACAAATGCATTGAAATACCGGATCCGTCTCTCCGGTGTCATCCGGAAAAACTGATCCGGTATTGCCGGAACACCTAATACTTGATCCGGCACTAATACACCTCAATGTAAATTATTGCCAGATCCAGCATTCCGGCAAGTGTCAGTATTTTTGGCCGGAGAGAAAACTGCAGCATGCTGAGATATTTTCAACGCCCAAAAAACATAAGAGGGACTGAACTAATACATCTTGATGCATCAAGAACGGATTGCTCTCCATTCAGAATGCATTAGGATTAAACTGATCAGTTTTTTTCTGGTATTGCGCTCCTGTGACAGAACTCAATACCGGAAAACAAAAACGCTACTGTGAAAGTACCCTCACTCTCAGACATCAGCACTTTGCTGTCTGAGCATGAGCTGCAGGGAGAAAGTCACCCTCCCTCCCACCCCTGAAGCTGACAGAAGCTGATTTTTACCTTAATTTTTTCAATATCTGTCGGCTGCGGAATGGGAAGGGGTGTGGCCTAACTGAGTCAGGGCGCAGCTTAGCGGGAACTGGGGGTGGGGTTTTTAAGTTTGTCTTTTGAGGGTGGCCTCATTGGCCACCCTACCTGCCCCCTTAACTGTAACCTCCACAGCACTCCGTTCCCTTAACAGTGTCACCCACTGCGCCCTGCCCCTTTGAAGCTGACCTACAGCAGTGAAGAAAAATGGCTGGGTTGTTATGGAAACTCCTTTCAAACAATACTGTGAGATAGTGCTCAAGTCCTTCTAATAGACATACATAATCTTGGAGGAAATAGGACCCTTAAAATATAACTTTTAATATTGATCAAGCTAAAAAATGTGCCCCAAAAAATGGGCGAGTAGATGCAGCCCTACTATTACTGCATATATAACATCCACCACGGGTTGAGTAACTAATGTAACTATACTACATCAAGGGGAGGAAAGAGGATCGTTGACCAGATGTTGAGTCTTTTATTAATCAAATCTAGTTGAATCTTTCCCTAGTAAAATCCTGGTCTATCCTCAGCCCAGGGACCACCCCTGATGGTGGGGTTTCCCTGTCCTCGTACCTCCCCTAGACAGCCCTAAAAATGGATGGAAAAATGTAAATTAACAATAATAATACCTCAGAATATGGAGGTTGGTGTATAAAGTTGGTGAGAAAGTACCCTAACGCGTTTCCCCCTCACAGGCTCCTCAGGGGGTCAATACAAAAATGGTTAGAACAACTCGGACAATAAGGAAAATTGATGTTTCCCTGATAATAGTGACCGAATGTGTTTCAAAAATAGAAGGAAACCACTCGCACTGTATAGAGTAGTTAGCTCTACTACATATGCCATGACCAAGTGGGGGGGGGGGGGGGGGGGGCCATACAAAGCCAGTAATTAAGGAGACAGACCACGTAAAACAACACCATGAAAAGGAGGAAAATATATTATTATTTTTGCTAACGGCTAAATAAAGGAAGGATAATCTCACATTTAGGCCGGCAGGTGATTGCGACCTACATCTATAAATCCATTCTGCCTCCTTCTGGAGAATATTTTTGTTCCAATCTCCCTTCCTGGGGTACATAGGGACCAATTCTAAGGCAGAACATTTAAGGACTTTAGAGTTGCATGGTGTTTATTGACGTGGCACGCGACTGGCATGATATTTTTCTTCACTACATCATTGAGATGTTTACAAATTCTGTTTCTTAGCTCCCTAAAGGTCTTCCCAATGTAATCTTTGGGGCAGGGGCGCTGACAGATGTAAATCACCCCTTTTGTTCTACAATTAATGAAATTGCGTATAGTGAAGATCCTACCAGTCGCTGAGCACGTAACTGTTTTTGGCACAGAGATGGACGAGCATGCCTTGCATGCCCCATATCTGAACACCCCCAGGGGTCTGCGATCTAGCCAAGTACCAGGTGGTGCCGAGGGTACATAATGGCTCCATACCAGCCTATCTCTGAGACTCCTACCTCTGCGATAGGTGATGCTTGGGTAGGACGTATGTTACTAGCTACATTTGAATCCATACGGAGGATGGGCCAGTATCTGTTTAGAATTTCTCTCACCTCATCATTAGCAATGTTGTAAGTAGAGATGAGACGGGTCTGAGCCTGTCCACTTACTGATTGTTGTTTTGGAGTAAGTAGAGTCTCTCTCTTAGTAGCTAGGGCATGTTGAAATGTCTTCCTCAGAGTGGCCTTTGGGCAGTGGCGTGCCCAGGGGGAGGAGGAGGGGCGGTGCGCCCCGGGTGCCGGCTCTGACGGGGGTGCCGGCAGGCCCAGAAGCAATGAGCGCTTCCATCAATACAGATGGAAGCGTTCTTTGCTGAAGCGCTGACACCCGTGACCCACATACTGCGGCGGGGCAGGGAGCGGAGCGCATAGTTCCTTGCCCCGCCGCCGATCACCGCCATAGGCTTCAGGCCTACTAGACCTGAGGCCCATGCGATAGTGAAATCCCGGCGCAGGCGCGTGTGATGACATTATCACGTGCGCCTATGCCGGGACTCAGCAGCACAGTGCTGGGACCCTGAGTCTGCGAGCAAGCGCAGGTAAGTATTTAGCTTTTAGGGTTAGAGTTTTTTTTTTTTTTATCTGCCAACTTTGGGGGGCATGAGGGGGCCGGGGTGTGCACAGGACAGAGGACATGTGGGGGGGAAATATGGTGGGATACTGTGTGGGGGCAAATTTTTATTTTATTTTATGTGCCAAGTTCTTTGGGGGACATGAAGGGGGTGCACACAGGGGGATGTGGGGGAATATGGAGGGATACTGTGTGGCACAGTGGGGGGAAAATTATTATGGGAGGGATGGCAATGTGGGGGACACTACTGTGTGGGGGGCAATGTGGGTGACACTACAGTGTGGGGGCAGTGTGGGGGACACTACTGTGTGGGGGGCAGCGTGGGGCACACTACTGTTTGGTGGACACTACTGTGTGGGGGGGAAGTGTGGGGGACACCACTATGTTGGGGCAGCGTGGGGGACACTACTGTGTGGGGGGCAGCGTGGGGGACACTAGTGTGTGGGGGGCAGTGTGGGGGACACTACTGTATGGGGGCAGTGTGGGGGACACTACTGTATGGGGGCAGTGTGGGGGACACTACTGTATGGGGGCAGTGTGGGGGGACACTACTGTATGGGGGGCAGTGTGGGGGGACACTACTGTGTGGGGGGCAGTGTGGGGGAAATTACTGTGTGGGGGAAGTGTGGGGGAAATTACTGTGTGGGGTGCAGCATGGGGGCCTTTCTATTGGGGAGGCACTGTAGGGGCCATTCTATTTTTTCTGGGGACACTATACAGGGATTATTACTTGGAGCACAATATAGGGTGTTATTATTACTGGGGGCACTCTAGGGGACATTATAGCTGCTGTGGACATTATAGGGACCTTTGGGGTAATTTATCAAACTGGTGTAAAGTAGAACTGGCTTAGTTGCCCATAGCAGCCAATCAGATTCCACCTTTCATATTTGACAGCTCCTTTGGAAATCCAGTTCTACTTTACACCAGTTTGATAAATGACCCCCAATTATGTCTATTAGGGTCACTATTTTTTCAGCAGTACAGTACCTGGGGCATTGGGGGGCACACCGGGCACAGTATTGGGGGTGGCAGCAGGATCACACTGTGGGGACACCAGGATGGGGAGGTTGATGGAAAAATTTAGAAATCTAACGTGTCTGTGTTACAAACTCTGTAGAGATGAGATGCGGCTGAAAGAATTTGTCATGACGGTCTAATAGAGAAGAAGAGGAAAGAGAAGGTCTACATGACAGGAGATGTCCCAGATGTAAGAGGTATGTGGTCAAGTATTGGGGGGAGGGTGTGCCAGAGAAAGGACCCGCCCCGGGTGCCAAACACCCTGGGCACGCCACTGCCTTTAAGTATCCTCTAACTAACAGTCTATGATATAACTTTTTAGATTCCAGATGGAAATCCTCTAAAGATGAGCATTTTCTGCACAACGCAGGTACTGCCCTCTCGGGATACCCCTCTTTTGTGAAGGCAGATGGTGGCTCTCCCATCGCATAATCGCGTCAGTTGCAGTGGACTTTCTGAAGATATTTGTAGGTAAGTCTCTTCCCTTGCTTATAGACTTTCACGTCCAAGAAGCTGATACTCTCTGTCTGAATCTCGTAAGTAAATTTGAGGCCTATTTCATTGATGTTTAGAATATCAATGTCTGTGAAGATCAATGAAAATCTGATAAAATCTTCCCTTTGCCCATTCCACAACACAAGACATCGTCAATATATCTTGTCCAGAAGGCGATTTTCTCCTGCCACCATGTGTGCCCAGGAAAAACAATGTTGTCTTCCCACCAGCCCAGGAAGAGGTTGGCATATGTGGGGGCACAAGAGCTGTCCCCCTGAGCTGGTGGTAGAACCGCCCCTGAACAAGAAAAAATGATGTTTAAGAATGAACTCAAGTAAACGCATAATAAACTGATTATGGTTATTGAGA
Organism: Bufo gargarizans; assembly: GCF_014858855.1. NCBI lineage: Eukaryota > Metazoa > Chordata > Amphibia > Anura > Bufonidae > Bufo > Bufo gargarizans. The sequence continues at coordinate 476,475,655 of NC_058084.1, read as the reverse complement.
TGTATTTCTCTTGTGCTGAGATAATAAGCAATCGCCATAAGTCCCTTGTCATGTGGGATACTATATATAAAGACTCAACGTCTATGATGGCAAGTAAAAACGAGGGATCGATGACCAAGGACTCCACCTTGTTCAAAAAGTCCATCGTATCCATGGTATACGATGCAAGAGAAAGTACGAAGTCTCTCATAACTTGATCTAGATATATACCACTATTTTGTGTTAGAGAGTTAACACCGGAAACTATTGGACGACCCTTTAAAGGACTTGTCCCCTTATGCACCTTAGGAAGGCCGTAAAAGGTGTCAATTTGTGGTGTGGTGGGTAACATAAAGTCATATTCGGCCTTGCTGATGACTTTATTAGCAAGACCAGATTGAAGAATAGACCTGAGCCTCACTTGGAAAACATCGGTAGGGTCTCCCGCTAGAATCTGATAGCCATCTCTGTCCTTTAAAAGTTCTAGACACATTTTTGAATAGATGTCATCATGATCCATAATCACAAGGTTACCGCCTTTATCGGATTGCTTAATGATTATGTATTTGTCGTTTTCCAGGGTTTCTCAAAGCCTCTGACTCTGTAATTCCACTGGCTCCTGGTATTGCCCATACGGCTCAGGTAGGTTTAGCGTTAGGTTCCCGAGCTACTTGAGAAACCTTGGTGTGGTGCTCGGGCTCAGACATGTCCTCCAAGCAGGATATGTTGGCTAATTCTCAATTTTACACCAGTATGAGGGTTAGTAAGACCGCATAGTGCACCTGTCTTTGTTTTTGTTATGTCATTTTGACTGCTTATCACATCCACACAATTGTTATCCTGTGTAGGATGTCAATTGTGGTACTTGTGGTCTGCTGCAGGCATCCTCCATTGTATGCATTTTTGCTGGGGATTGCCATTAGCAACGGGCCACAAGTGCAGGATCTTCCCCCCAGTATAGATGTACCACTGCATATGGGGTTGAGCACTTCCTGCTTTTTAATACCACGCTAATTTGTAGTTTGTATTTAGAATTTTTAGAGGATTTGAAACTCCTAGTTTGAATGTGCCTTTATTTCCATCCACAGGCAGCATTCTGGTGCACATGTGAGGCCGGGCTATATCAGCCAGTCTTGGGTGGGGCTCAGAGCTCTCTGCCTCCTCCCATTGTATGCATGGTCACATGCTGGAGGTTACTGGGATATTGCTTTGAGTCGGACCTTGTGCACCTGTAATTCGCCCACTGGCTCCTGGTATTGCCCATACGGCTCAGGTAGGCTTAGCGTTAGGTTCCCGAGCTACTTGAGAAACCTTGGCGTGGTGCTCGGGCTCAGACATGTCCTCCAAGCAGGATATGTTGGCTAATTCTCAATTTTACACCAGTACGAGGATTAGTAAGACCGCATAGTGCACCCGTCTTTGTTTTTGTTATGTCATTTTCCCATGGCTTATATTAATTTAATCAGTTTCTATGAGGAGGTAAGTTCTAGACTTGACAGCGGCGAATCAATGGATGTCGTGTATCTGGACTTCTCCAAAGCATTTGACACTGTACCACATAAAAGGTTAGTATATAAAATGAGAATGCTCGGACTGGGAGAAAACGCCTGTATGTGGGTAAGTAACTGGCTCAATGATAGAAAACAGACGGTGGTTATTAACGGTACACACTCAGATTGGGTCACTGTCACTAGTGGAGTACCTCAGGGGTCAGTATTGGGCCCTATTCTCTTCAATATATTTATTAATGATCTTGTAGGAGGCTTGCATAGTAAAGTATAAATTTTCGCAGATGACACTAAACTGTGTAAAGTAATTAACACTGAAGAGGACAGTATACTGTATATATACTACAGAGGACAGTATACTGTATATATACTACAGAGGACAGTATACTGCTACAGAGCGATCTGGATAGACTGGAGGCTTGGGCAGGTAAGTGGTAGATGAGGTTTAACACTGACAAATGTAAAGTTATGCACATGGGAAGGAATAATGCAAGTCACCCGTACATACTAAATGGTAAAACACTCGGTAACACTGACATGGAAAAGGATCTAGGAATTTTAATAAACAGCAAACTAAGCTGCAAAAACCAGTGTCAGGCAGCTGCTGCCAAGGCCAATAAGATAATGGGTTGCATCAGAAGGGGCATAGATGCCCGTGATAAGAACATAGTCCTACCACTTTACAAATCACTAGTCAGACCACACATGGAGTACTGTGTACAGTTCTGGGCTCCTGTGAACAAGGCAGACATAGCAGAGCTGGAGAGGGTCCAGAGGAGGGCAACTAAAGTAATAACTGAAATGGGGTAACTACAGTACCCTGAAAAATTATCAAAATTAGGGTTATTCACTTTAGAAAAAAGACGAGGGGAGACCTAATAACTATGTATAAATATATCAGGGGTCAGTACAGAGATCTATCCCATCATCTATTTATCCCCAGGACTGTGACTGTGACGAGGGGACATCCTCTGCGTCTGGAGGAAAGAAGGTTTGGACACAAACATAGAAGAGGATTCTTTACGGTAAGAGCAGTGAGACTATGGAACTCTCTGCCTGAGGAGGTGGTGATGGTGAGTACAATAAAGGAATTCAAGAGGGGCCTGGATGTATTTCTGGAGTGTAATAATATTACAGGCTATAGCTACTAGAGAGGGGTCGTTGATCCAGGGAGTTTTTCTCATTGCCTGATTGGAGTCAGGAACGAATTTTTTATTCTCCTAAAGTGGGGAAAATTGGCTTCTACCTCACAGGGGTTTTTTTTTTTTGCCTTCCTCTGGATCAACTTGCAGGATAACCGGCCGAACTGGATGGACAGATGTCTTTTTTCGGCCTTATGTACTATGTTACTATATGAGAGACTTTCAGGCGTTCTAATTCGGAAGTCACCAGTTGTTGGAAAATATCAATGAACTCATAATTTCAAGGAGGGGGTGTCTTGGTACTTTTTAGACTAAGTCTAGTGAAAGGGCTTTCACCGGGGTTCATTGAGCCTTCTTCCCATAGTTCCATCAATAGTCCCAGGTCAGCCAGGTCGCTGTCCTGTATTCCCAAACTATTATAAGACTGTCTATTGGAACCATTGAAAAACTTCCTCCATTTAAATTTTCTGCAGAAAAGGTCAAGGTCCTTTATCCAGGTAAAAACCTTAAACTCTGTAGTTGGGACAGACCTTTCCTCAGAACAGAAATCTCATCCTCATTCAAGGGACGTGAGAAGAGATTAATTACCTGTAGGGCCTCACTCATTTGGTCCTGTCACAAAGTTGATAGGGGGCCTGGTCTAGCCCTAAAAAAGGCGAAGAAGTGGAGGAGGAGGAGGAGGGTGCAGGGAGGTGGGGTGAAATAGTCATTGTTAGGGGAGCCATGGCAGGATATGGTGCTGATTGAGGGGCACCCTGAAAACTGCCACCCCGTGGGTCGCTGGAATCCCTACCCCATCGCCTACTTCTATTGCCTTGTTTTCTAAACGGTACCTGGCCCTTCTTAGGACGGCTCCTCTCGGTTTTATTAATCCCTTCACTGTCTGAAAAATCTGCACCTGAGGAAGAGACCTCGGATGCGGAGGGGTTACTGTTTTTTTTCCCCAAACGGTAGGCCCTTTTTTTGCAGAATTGACTAATTGTCTATGCTTACGTTTCTTTAATATGGAAACCTGGTGTAAAACTGTGTGTATGTGGAGACTAAGGGCCTGCGAGCTTCTATTGGCTGATAAGGGACATGTGACTGTGTGTATGGCAGTTGGGATATGAAGAGAAAGACCTGCAGGCCTCTATTGGCTAATGTAGGTCATGTGATGTGCCATATTTGCATTATTATTATTATTATTATTTTATATCTCAGGAACGGTACGTGCTAGAGAGCTGAGACCCGGTCTAAAACCTTCCCGGACACCTGATGTACCTGTGTGCCAAATTTCGTAATTGTAAATGCGACGGGGTGGATTCCTTTAGAGGACATACACACACTCAGCTTTATATATTAGATATTAGATTGATTAGATAGGTATGGGCCGCCTTAAAAGTACTGTAGGTGGAATTCCATACCAACAGCAGAAACACAGAATTTTGGGTATGACAGGTGGTCATTATGGGGGACATCATCTCTCCCTCCATAAGTTATCTTATAATAATAAAATTTATCCTCCCCCCCTCTTCCCGAATCCACTCCGTTCCAATGTCACAGCTGCTTCCTCCCTGCTTTTCTGTCCTGACTGCAGCAGTGTCGTGTCCCTATACCACTGAGGCCAGTGATTGGTTGCAGCGGCCATGTGCGGTAAACGGGCATGTCCTCCCTGCAGCCAAAACATTATATTGTGACTGTAGTACCGGGAGGATGCGAGTGGTGTAGCCGGAGCTGAGGGGGCTCGGGGCGGTGGGTGTCATTTAAAAAAGAATTACCCCCATTACCCCTTTAAAAATAAAATAAAAATTAATATAATGGAGAAGGGTCACTTCCTAGAACTTCTCCTCTGTAATTTGTACATTATGCACATTAATGACAGCAAGAAAATGGAAATAAGTCCGAAACGCGTTGAAAGCTTTTCAATAAGTGAAAGTCTTTGCTGGATTAGGCAGCTGAATGATAATGATAGACAAGGGATTATCTGCGGTGAGGGCCAGAGAGGTCTATTCATGTGTGGGCCAAAGAGGAAGAAATACCCAGGTGCTTTATATCCCGAAAACCGTCGCCGACCCGCGTCTCTCCAGATCATTCTCTGCCCTATTAAGCTCATTATATCTGTAACTTCAGGCAAACATCGAGGAAACTGGCGCAACTTAAAAGCATAGAACACGGAGGAAACATACATTGTATATGCTGTACATGCTTACACATGGGGGTCCTTTTAAGGGTTAAAGGGGTATTCCTTTTATATTAAGGTATCCCTAATTATTAAATTGGTCGGGGTTCTACGGCTGATCACAAGAAGGGGGGAGGGCCCGTACCCCGTGGATCCCCCAGAATTGAATGGAGTGGCCGATTGGGCATGCGCTTAGCCGCTCCATTCATTTCTATGGGCGTTCCAGAGATAGCTGAGCGCTGTACTTGGCTATCTCTGGAAATCTCATAGAGTGGAGCAGCTGAGCGCATGCCCACGAGGCTGCTCTGTTCATTTTGGGAGGCTCCAGGAGGTACGGTGCCCCCTTTCTCATGATCATGGGCGTCCCAGCGGTAGGACGTCCACTGATCTAATAGTTATCTTGTGAATAGGAAATAATGTAAACAGATTGTGTCACGAAACATATTCTACATATTTTTCAAACCAGCCCCTGGATCTGAACACTTTTGTAATTGCATGTAATTAAAAATTTTGTATAGCCACTGAGTTATTTATTAAAGTGTATCTGTATAGCGCCACCTGCTGTGTCTTCTTTTCCTTATTTTTTGTCCATCTCACTGAGCTGGTCGCACGTGCTCAGTTCAAATCTTCAACTGCCACCAGCCATATGTTCTGTTAGAAGCTGTGGCAGTTACAGGGAGAGAGCTGCAGCAGAAAGGACACGCTCCCTGAGCTGCCAGGCTGAAGATAATCTTGCAGAGCAATTGGAACAGTGAATGGGGAGATCTCTGGATCCATGTGAGGTACATAGCATAACCCAATAATATAACTGGAATACTGCTTTAAAGGGAAACTGCTCTAAGGCCAGGAGCCTATAATTTACCGAACCTTAGTTCCAATAAAAGGGCTCTCTTACCTCTCCAACTAAGTTACAGTTTCTGCTCTCTATGTTTACCAACCACAACAAGTTTCTGATCAGGGGTAACTTTGTGCCCCCCATGTAATGCGTTTGTTTTCAGACTTTTTGGTCTGTTGCTACCAGCAATCACTTGCTGCTTTACCTAGGGCTATTTATGTTCTTCACTCTTTGCCTCTGATAAGTGTCGGGTTTCCAATTTTCCGAACAAAAAAATACCGGCCAAGTTAAGCCACACCGCAAAGGGGTGTGATTGTGGGGGGATGGCGTATCACGGGGTGTTAAGTCATAATTTGGCTCCCAGTATTAATAGTGCCCCCATTAGTGCCCCCCAGTAATATTAATGCCTCCATTGGTGCCCCCCAGAATGGATATCGCAACCCATTAGCGCCCCCCAGAATTATTAATGACCCCCATCAGTGCTCTGGTAATAGTAATGCCCCCTTTAGTGCCCCCCAGAATTGATAATGCCCCCATTAGTGCCCCGGTAATAGCAATGCCTCCATTAGTGCCCCCCAGAATTAATAATGTCCCCATTAGTGCCCCCAATAATAGTAATGCCCCCATTAGTTCCCCCCAGTAATATTAATGCCTCCATTGGTGCCCCCCAGAATAGATAATGCCCCCCATTAGTGGCCCGGTAATAGTAATGCCTCCATTAGTTCCCCCCAGAATTGATAATGCCCCCCATTAGTGCCCCCCAGAATTAATAATGTCCCCATTAGTGCCCCCAATAATAGTAATGCCCCCATTAGTGCCCCCCAGTAATATTAATGCCTCCATTGGTGCCCCTCAGAATAGATAATGCCCCCCATTAGTGCCCCGGTAATAGTAATGCCCTCATTAGTGCCCCCCAGAATTGATAATGCCCCCCATTAGTGCCCCGGTAATAGTAATGCCCCCCCCTGGAATTAATAATGCCTCCATTAGTGCCCCCCAGAATTAATAATGCCCCAATTATTGCCCCCCAGAATTAATAATGTCCCCATTAGTGCCCCCCAGAATTAAGAAATAATAATGCCCCCATTAGTGCCCACTAATAATATTAATGCCCCCAATAGTGCACTCCAGTAATAGTAATGCCCCCTTCTCATCTCTGTGCAAGAAAAAAAAAACACCTCCTCCATTTGATGGCGCCACTGTAAACGCTCACTGCTCACGGGAAGCTCAGAACAGGACAGGCGCTCCAGCGTGATGACGTCCCAAATCCTGTCCTGAGCTTCCAGTGAGCAGCGCCATCAGATAGAGGAGTTCTTTTTTTTTTCCTTCTTAACACAAAGGGAGGGGGCAGGAGTTGGAGGCTGTACTAATGAGCCTTATAGGAAAATACCGGCAATTATTATTGGTAGAAAAAATCACCGGCATCGACACTAAAATATCAGCTCGGCCCGTGAGATAGTGGCTGTGTGACAACCCTGGATACATGTCATCTGCAGGGCCGCCTTAGGCAGTACAAGTGGTACTGATATCAGTGGCCCAAACTGTCCTGGGGGTTGTCATCCACCCTTAGGCCTCATGCACATGACCGTTGTTTTATTCCGTGTCCATTGCGCCGTTTTTCATGATTTACCATAACTGATTTTCAATGGGTCCGTGGAAAACTCGGCTAATGCACCGTTTGCCATCCGCGTCTGTGATCCGTGGTTCCAGTCCGTCAAAAAAATATAACCTGTCCTATTATTTTCGCGGAAAACGGTTCGTGAACCCATTCAAGTCAATGGGACCGCTAAAAAACGCGGAGGCACACAAGATTGTCGTCCGCGTCCGTTTTTTTCCTATCATTTGCATGGCAAACCTGTCTTAGACTTTTTTTTACATTCCTTTATGTCCGGTGGTCCTCCAAAAATAAAGGAAGACACACGGAAACAAAAACGGAAACGGATCACGGAACAACGGAACTGTCGTGTGCATGAGGCCTTACCCGTAGCTGCAAGGAAATTATGAATTGTCCCTTTAATAAGAAATAATGTGCAAACCCGGTTTCCAAAATGGTGCTCTTGCAGTCAAAAAAAATGATACCTCAATGCTTCGCACAGATTGCCTACCCATGATACTGTATGTGTGGCCCAGGGGGGTAAGTGTCTTCACTTTTTGCAACTTTTTGCCTCTGATTCAGTGTCCTCAAGTTTCTATCCTAACGGATGTAATCTGCGACAGGTCACCTCTGAAGAAATTCCTCACGTGTTCACTTGTCAGTGTTCTGCAAACTGTGTTTCAGTGGAGGGGGCTAGATAACATATATTGTCACACAACCTTCCACCTTCCATCTCTCAAATGTTGTGGTCACAACTGACTACAGCATCTGAGGGATTAAACGTCTGTGATCGGTGTTATCGCCGATCACAGACATTAGCTCTGGGTGCAGACACCCAGTGGCTATAGCTGAGAAGCTGAAAGTGAGCGGGCACCATGTTTAAAGATCCGACTTAGGCTACCTTCACACCCCTGGTGTGAATTCTGGCAGAGAACAACCTCCCAGTGTTTACCAAATCCGGCACGGCCAGATGTGGACGGAATGTCCGCCAGCTCGATTAAGTATAATGGGGTCCAGCGGAGATCTGTACGATGTTCCGTCAGACAAGCGGAGAGTTGGCCGGACACAAACAGCCGCATGATGCGGTTTGCGTCCGGACGAGTCTTAGGTTGTCTCCCGAAACAGAGTGTTGGAGGAGTAAAATTAGCCTTATGCCGTAGATATACTGTAAAGGCTGGAAAAGGGGCCAGATCATAACCCTGTGAGCCTATCACGGCAAGGTTGGACTGGCCCACCAGAGGATCCTCCGGTAGGCCCAAGCTCTGAAATTAATGGACTCTAATACAACAGGGCCCTTAAGGTCCTATATAGACAGATGGTAGGCCCTCAGAATCATTTCCTCTGGTGGGCCGATGGGACTTCAGTCCGATGCTGTATAACGGTAGCCATATTGGATGTCTCTCAGCTTTCCCAGGAGCAGAACCACTCGAGAACCTTTCCTAAATTTACTTTAAGAGCAGGGATCAGCAACCTTCGGCACTCCAGCTGTTGTGAAACTACAATTCCCAGCATGCTCCATTCATTTCTAGGTAAGTTCTTAGAAGAGCAGAGCAAGTATGCATGCTGGGAGTTGTAGTTTTACAACAGCTGGAGTGCCGGAGGTTGCCAACCCTTGCTTTAGAGAGGAATTCTCTTCAACCTCAATGATTTCAGCGCAGAGGAAATTGATTAACTTTCTGTGATCCTTAAAGGAACTCTGACCACTTAAATAAGTCCTTTTATGAACTACATCATCCCAAAAAAAACCAAATGCAGGCCCGTCCAGGATTTACTAAGTCAACGCTACTGGAAACCCTAGACTCCTCGTGTTTGTTTTTATGACTCTTTATACCATCGAAATTACAAGAAGACGAAAGCTTCCTGCCATCGTTTTACCGGATTCGGTTTCCACCATGAATCACTGTGTGGCTTTTTATGGGCTCAGTTAAGTTCATGTCTTTGGAGCCTCCCGATTATTTTTTTTTCATCCCATTGCAAAAATACTGGCGCCCCCTCCCGTGTGATACATTGTAACAAGACGAGGATAAACTGATCTGATGTATATATAGAGCTAGATAGAGCCAGCTCTGGTTTCCAGAAAGGCTCCGCTCTGTTGTAGACGGTAGCCCGCCGTCACCCCCATCTGCAGGGCACGCCAGTTGTGGGGAGGACTGCGGTGAGTTTGAAGTGGAAAAATGTCAGGCAGAGACTAAAATAAGACCACCAATGTATTCCTGTTCTAACCGAAAACATTTTCCCTCTGTATATGAAATGGGGCTACTGTGAAACATCATCCGCCACATTAGTGACTCCAGCCGGCTACCGGCTTTCAATGTGATTGTACACAATGAGAAACACTGGCGGGCTAATATCGGCCAGATGCAGCGACGAGAGTGGGCGACTCCGCTCCCTGCATTATGTGGACATTCCTCCACATTTCCCGAATGCAACGTACAAGAACAAGATGTCACATGAAAGTCTGTCTTATTCAGTTTCCATTTGGAGAGACATGAGGGGGGGAGCAGCAGCAGATAGCATTTAGAGCGTTCTGGCTTGGGAGGGTCTCTCCAGCGATTGTGAAACTACAACTCTCAGCATGCTTTGATATCCATTGATGACTAGAGTGGTCTGTAGCCTGTGACTCTACAGCTATTGCAAAGCTACAACTCCCATCGTGTCCTAACAGACTTTGACTACCGGTATGGTCTGCAACCTGTTGCAAAACTAAAACTCCCAGCATAGTGGTCATCACTCTGTGGCTCTCCAGCTGTGGGGCAATGTAAGTAGTGGGCGCATAATGGTGGCATTATAGCTATTAGGAGAACTACAGGGGGGGGGGGGGTCATAAGCACTGAGCCACTATAGGGGACATTATGAGTACTGGGGGTACTATGGGGGATTATAACTATTAGGAGCGCTATGGCAGTATTATAACTACTGGAGGCACTATGGAGGAATAATAAATACTGGGGCCACTATAGGGGACATTATGAGTACTGGGGTCAGTATTCTGGGGATTATAACTATTAGGAGCGCTATGGCGGTATTATAACTACTGTAGGCACTAGAGGCATAATAAAACAACACTATAGGGCAGTGGTGGCACAGGTGCCAGAGGTGGCACTCAGAGCCCTCTCTGTGGGCACCCGCACCCTGGAAAAAGTCTATGGTGTACCAATATGCCTTAGACTTTTCCTGCCATTCATCAGTGCAGGGCGCACTATGAACGGCACAGGCAACGCACTGAATGTAGGCAGACTATTATAGCTAAATGATAAAGTACATGGAAGATATACTATACTGGTATTCAGGTTAAATTGCCATGTTGGCACTTTACAATAGATAAGTAGGTTTTGGGTTGCAGTTTGGGCACTCGGTCTGTAAAAGGTTCGCCATCACTGCTATAGGGGGTCATTTTAACTATTGTGAGCAATATAGGTGGGCATTATAACTACTGGGCCACTATAGGGGAGCACAATAACTACTGAGGGCACTATAAGGGGTATTATAACTACCGTGGCACCATAGAGGATAATAACTACTGGGGACACCTTAAGGAAAATAATTTCTACGGAGGGGAAGGGGGGGTATTACTACTATGGATGGGAATCATTATTGGGCACAATATGAAAGGTACTGTAGGAGGCTCTGTAATGGGGGGCACTCTAAGGGAGCACTGTCACTATTAGGGGCACTGTAGGAGGCTCTGTAATGGGGGGGGGAATATAAGGGAGCACTGCCACTATTAGTGGCACTGTAGGAGGCTCTGCAATGGGGGGCACTCTAAGGGGGCACTGTCACTATTAGGGGCACTGTAGGAGGCTCTGCAATGGGGGGCACTCTAAGGGAGCACTGTCACTATTAGGGGCACTGTAGGAGGCTCTGCAATGGGGGGCACTCTAAGGGAGCACTGCCACTATTAGGGGCACTGTAGGAGGCTCTGTAATGGGGGTCACTCTAAGGGAGCACTGTCACTATTAGGGGCACTGTAGGATGCTCTGTAATGGGGGGGGCAATATAAGGGAGCACTGTCACTATTAGAGGCACTGTAGGAGGCTCTGCAATGGGGAGCACTCTAAGGGAGCACTGTCACTATTAGGGGCACTGTAGGAGGCTCTGCAATGGGGTGCTCTAAGGGGGCACTGTCACTATTAGGAGCACTTTAGGAGGCTCTGTAATGGGGGACACTCTAAGGGAGCACTGTCACCATTAGGGGCACTGTAGCAGGCTCTGCAATGGGGGGCACTCTAAGGGAGCACTGCCACTATTAGGGGCACTGTAGGAGGCTCTGCAATGGGGGCTACTCTAAGGGAGCACTGTCACTATTAGAGGCACTGTAGGAGGCTCTGCAATGGGGGGCACTCTAAGGGAGCACTGTCACCATTAGGGGCACTGTAGGAGGCTCTGTAATGGGGGGCACTCTAAGGAAGCACTGCCACTATTAGGAGCACTGTAGGAGGCTCTGCAATGGGGGCTACTCTAAGGGAGCACTGTCACTATTAGGGGCACTGTAGGAGGCTCTGCAATGGGGGGCACTCTAAGGGAGCACTGTCACTATTAGGGGTACTGTAGGAGGCTCTGTTAATAATAAAGGCATTCTGGATCCGGAAAAAGATGCTATCTGTTTGCCTGCCGGATTCTTCTAATGCTAGTGTGCAAGTACCCTAACTACTGTGAAGGGGCACAATGAAGGGATAACTACTGTGAGGGGGAAAAGTGTTTTAAAGTATGGGGGGGCCATAAAAAGGACCCACCCCGGGTGCCAAACACCTTAGGCACGCCACTGTTCTGCCTTATTTAATATGTTGTTTAAAAAGCACCACCCTTTTTATATTTGTGTCTGCCTCTAGTGATATCACAAGTTTCAGTCCGGTGCTGCTGTGACATCACAAGAGAGTATTAGATAACTAAGCTGTTATGACATCAGTGGTTTTTAGTCAGTAAGGCACATCACCAGTGGGTTTCAGACAGGTCATTAGGGAAACTACTATGACATAACAGCAGGGTTTTCCTTAGGTAAAGGCCTCATGCACACGACCGTTGTTGTGTTCCGTTCTGCAAAATGGGGTTCCGTTGTTCCATGATCCGTTTCCGTTTTTGTTTCCGTGTGTCTTTATTTTTGGAGGATCACCAGACATGAAGGAAAGTAAAAAAAAATCTAAGTCAAGTTTGCCATGCAAATGATAGAAAAAAAACGGACGCGGATGCGCAGACACGGATGACAATATTGTGTGCCTCCGCGTTTTTTCACGGTCCCATTGACTTGAATGGGTCCGCGAACCGTTTTCCGTGAAAAAAATAGGACAGGTTATATTTTTTTGACGGACTGGAACCACGGATCATGGACGCGGATGACAAGCGGTGCATTAGCCGAGTTTTCAACGGACCCATTGAAAGTCAATGGGTCCACAGAAAATCACGAAAAACGGAACAACGGACACGGAAAAAAACTGCGGTTGTGTGCATGAGGCCAAATGCTGTTATTGCTAAACTTTTTTCATTCAAGTAAGCTATAGTGACATCACAATGGGTTCCAGTCAAATAACATTCTGTGACATCACAAATATGTATCACTCAGGGAAGCTGCTTTGATATGACAGCTCTGTATCCGTCTGCTAACCTGCCGTGATATTACAGTTTAAATTTAGACAAGCAGCAGTGACCTCAACTGGTTGTAGTCAGGTAAGCAGCAAAGACATCTCAACTGGTTGTAGTCAGGTAAGCAGCAAAGACATCTCAACTGGTTGTAGTCAGGTAAGCAGCAATGACATCACAACTGGTTGTAGTCAGGTAAGCATCAGTTACATCACAACTGGTTGTAGTCAGGTAAGCATCAGTGACATCACAACTGGTTGTAGTCAGGTAAGCATCAGTGACATCACAACTGGTTGTAGTCAGGTAAGCAGCAGTGACATCACAACTGGATGTAGTCAGGTAAGCAGCAGTGACGTCACAACTGGATGTAGTCAGGTAAGCAGCAGTGACGTCACAACTGGTTGTAGTCAGGTAAGCAGCAGTGACATCACAACTGGATGTAGTCAGGAAAGCATCAGTGACATCACAACTGGTTGTAGTCAGGTAAGCAGCAGTGACGTCACAACTGGTTGTAGTCAGGTAAGCAGCAGTGAAGTCACAACTGGTTGTAGTCAGGTAAGCAGCAGTGACATCACAACTGGTTGTAGTCAGGTAAGCATCAGTGACATCACAACTGGTTGTAGTCAGGTAAGCAGCAGTGACATCACAACTGGATGTAGTCAGGTAAGCATCAGTGACATCACAACTGGTTGTAGTCAGGTAAGCAGCAGTGACGTCACAACTGGTTGTAGTCAGGTAAGCAGCAGTGACATCACAACTGGTTGTAGTCAGGTAAGCATCAGTGACATCACAACTGGTTGTAGTCAGGTAAGCAGCAGTGACATCACAACTGGATGTAGTCAGGTAAGCAGCAGTGACGTCACAACTGGTTGTAGTCAGGTAAGCAGCAGTGACATCACAACTGGATGTAGTCAGGAAAGCATCAGTGACATCACAACTGGTTGTAGTCAGGTAAGCAGCAGTGACGTCACAACTGGTTGTAGTCAGGTAAGCAGCAGTGAAGTCACAACTGGTTGTAGTCAGGTAAGCAGCAGTGACATCACAACTGGTTGTAGTCAGGTAAGCATCAGTGACATCACAACTGGTTGTAGTCAGGTAAGCAGCAGTGACATCACAACTGGATGTAGTCAGGTAAGCATCAGTGACATCACAACTGGTTGTAGTCAGGTAAGCAGCAGTGACGTCACAACTGGTTGTAGTCAGGTAAGCAGCAGTGACATCACAACTGGTTGTAGTCAGGTAAGCATCAGTGACATCACAACTGGTTGTAGTCAGGTAAGCAGCAGTGACATCACAACTGGATGTAGTCAGGTAAGCATCAGTGACATCACAACTGGTTGTAGTCAGGTAAGCAGCAGTGACGTCACAACTGGTTGTAGTCAGGTAAGCAGCAGTGAAATCACAACTGGTTGTAGTCAGGTAAGCAGCAGTGACATTACAACTGGTTGTAGTCAGGTAAGCATCAGTGACATCACAACTGGTTGTAGTCAGGTAAGCAGCAGTGACATCACAACTGGATGTAGTCAGGTAAGCATCAGTGACATCACAACTGGTTGTAGTCAGGTAAGCAGCAGTGACGTCACAACTGGTTGTAGTCAGGTAAGCAGCAGTGACATCACAACTGGTTGTAGTCAGGTAAGCATCAGTGACATCACAACTGGTTGTAGTCAGGTAAGCAGCAGTGACATCACAACTGGATGTAGTCAGGTAAGCATCAGTGACATCACAACTGGTTGTAGTCAGGTAAGCAGCAGTGACGTCACAACTGGTTGTAGTCAGGTAAGCAGCAGTGACATCACAGCTGGTTTTAATCAGATGAGCAGCAGTGACATCACAATTCGTTTTAGTTCCGGAAAGCATCAGTGACATCACAACTGGTTGTAGTCAGGTAAGCAGCAGTGACATCACAACTGGTTGTAGTCAGGTAAGCAGCAGTGACATCACAGCTGGTTTTAATCAGATGAGCAGCAGTGACATCACAATTAGTTTTAGTTCCGGAAAGCAGCAGTGACATCACAATTAGTTTTAGTTCCGGAAAGCAGCAGTGACATCAGAACTGGCTTTGTGTTTCAAAATATCTGATTGCTTTCACTGACAGGAAAGAATTAGGGTGCAAAGACTCAGTTTACTAGCCTAGCCCTGCACCCTCGGCACACTAATTTACGGGGCTAGGCTGTGTAAACGTTATCATGCCTGCCAGGCCCTGTCAATCAAAGTGCAGAGGTCGTGGTAGTTGCAGAGAGAGCAGAGCCTCTAGGTGTAATGGCAACGCCCCCATTGCTCCTAGAGCAGGAACGTACCACCAATAGAGGAAGACCAGGCAGTCGCCGTGGGGCCTGTGAGGTTGGGGGGCCCAGGGAACCTGCCTGGCTGACTCTGAGGGAGGCGGCAGTTTATGGCGGGATCTCTGCGCACAACGGCATAGGAGATCGCAATGACATCAATGCAACCTCTTGCGGCGGGTCTCGCGGTCGTCAAGTCATAGCGTGAGACCCAATGCAGTAGGGTATAGTGATTTCATCGTGACCACCTGCACCGGGACGTGGGAGAGCAGAGGGAAAGCAGATGGCAGCGGAGAGAGGGCACAAGTGTATGTATGCTGACCATACTGGGGGGAGCATTCTACAGAGGAGGGTGTTCTACAGAGGGGGCCATACTACAGAGGGGGGCATTTTACAGGGAGGCCATTCTACAGAGGGGGGCATACTACAGAGGGGGCCATACTACAGAGGGGGGCATACTACAGAGGGGGCCATTCTACAGAGGGGGGCATACTACAGGGAGGCCATTCTACAGAGGGGGCCATACTACAGAGGGGGCCATTCTACAGAGGGGGCCATTCTACAGAGGGGGCCATTCTACAGAGGGGGGCATACTACAGAGGGGGGCATTCTACAGAGGGGACCATTCTACAGAGGGGGCATACTACAGAGGGGGCATACTACAGAGGGGGGGCATTCTTCAGAGGGGGGCATTCTACAGAGGGGGCCATACTACAGAGGGGGCCATTCTACAGAAGGGACCATACTACAGAGAGAGGCCATTCTACAGAGGGGGGCATTCTACAGAGGGGGGCATTCTACAGAGGATGGCATTCTACAGATAAGGGCATTCTACAGAGGGGGCATTCTACAGAGGAAGGCATTCTACAGAGAAGGGCATTCTACAGAGGGGGCATTCTACAGAGAAGGGCATTCTACAGAGGGGGGCATTCTACAGAGGATGGCATTCTACAGAGGATGGCATTCTACAGAGAAGGGCATTCTACAGAGAAGGGCATTCTACAGAGGATGGCATTCTACAGAGGGAGGCATTCTACAGAGGGGGCATTCTACAGAGGGAGGCATTCTACAGAGGGAGGCATTCTACAGAGGGGGGCATTCTACAGAGGGGGCCATACTACAGAGGGGGGCATTCCACAGAGGGGGGCATTCTACAGAGGGGGCCATTCTACAGAGGGGGCCATACTACATACTACAAAAGGGTCTCCACTGCTTCAAAAGGAACTTGTCCTTTTGAAGCAGTGGAGACCCTTTTGAAAAGACCCCTGAAGAAGGAGGATTATAAAACCTCCGAAACGCGTTGGGATATTTTATTGTAATAAACTGCATTGATCAGAAGCCTTGCTGTTGGCTGCCATCAATTGGTATCATCTGTCATGAGATCCCGGCGAGGGGGGTAGTTGGTCACGGGTGTCTTGAGCTTTATCCTGTGACTACCCCCCCTGTGAAGTGAGTACTACCACTCTCATCCATAGGAATCTCCTCTTAGGAGATTACCTTATAATTTTTTATTTAATTATTATATATTATCTTATAGTTTTTATTATTCTAATATCATCATTCGTTTCACTTATCCTTTTTACATTCTTGGGAGTGGCGCCTTTTGTAGTGTTTTCTGTTTTCTTGAATCACGTCTGGTGGGATCCATCTGGTATATTCCCTGGATATATATATTTTTTTGAGCCTCCAGACAAGGTTCACCTGTCACTGGTATTTGTCTATAGGGAATGAAAGTATTTTTCACTTCCCTACAACACTTGCGCAGCCTTCCCCAAATAGTCATTGAATAGGCACGTAGTTTTGTGGTGCTACTTTATTTTATTTTATATTTCTCTTTTCATTTATACCTACATATCCTCCATCCCTCTGGCGCCTCGTTCCCAGGACCTCCAGTCCTGGTAGAACTACTCAACCTCTTTTTTCTTTTCTCTTATTGCATTCTACAGAGAAGGGCATTCTACAGAGAAGGGCATTCTACAGAGGGGGGCATTCTACAGAGCATGGCATTCTACAGAGGATGGCATTCTACAGAGGATGGCATTCTACAGAGAAGGGCATTCTACATACTACAGAGGGGACCATACTACAGAGGGGGGCATTCTACAGAGGGGGCCATACTACAGAGGGGGGCATTCCACAGAGGGGGGCATTCTACAGAGGGGGCCATTCTACAGAGGGGGCCATACTACAGAGGGGGGCATTCTACAGAAGGGGACCATTCTACAGAGAGAGGCCATTCTACAGAGGGGGGCATTCTACAGAGGATGGCATTCTACAGAGGATGGCATTCTACAGAGAAGAGCATTCTACAGAGGGGGGCATTCTACAGAGGAAGGCATTCTACAGAGGGAGGCATTCTACAGAGGGGGCATTCTACAGAGGGAGGCATTCTACAGAGGGAGGCATTCTACAGAGGGAGGCATTCTACAGAGGGGGGCATTCTACACAGGGAGGCATTCTACAGTGGGGCGCATTCTATATACTACACCGCGGGCCATTCTATACACTATCAATACAGAGGGGGCAAATTATATATACTATCAATACAGAGGAGCATTATACATATGGGCACTACATGGGGCATTATATGTAGTGGCACTACAGAGGGCATTATAATACAGGGGGCACTGCAGTGGGACCTTATAAATACTGGGGCTACTACACGGGCATTATAACTACTGGGAACACTATAGGGGGCTTTATTACTACTGTGGGATCTATAGGGTTGCCTTATAGATCAGCCTTATTACCACTGTGGGCTCTTAATGGGTGTCTTATAGAGGGGCCTTGTTACTGCTGGGGGCACTATAGGGGGATTTATTTCTACTAGGGGCTCTATGGGGGCATTATGAATATCGGCGGTACTTGGAGCCTCATTTGCTGTACTGTATTAAAACTTCGTTTTTTTCAGCAATGTGGACACATATGAACATGGGACCAACACAGATGCCTTCAGCTGGCAAGCAAACATGTAACAGGTCAGACAGTGTCATAGGTACAAAACTGCTGACAGATGCCATTTAAGCTTTGCTCATAGAGGGGAAAAATAACTATTATTGGGGGAGGGGGCATAAACATTCAGCCATGCAGAGTGCATTTTATACATCATTTACGTGTTACTTCCTTGTATTATTAATAGTTACTTTCCGGCCATTATAATGATGAGTCCATGTCAGGAAGCTTCCCATAGAACATAATGCACATTAGCCATAAAAGCTGTACCCGCATCATGACAGCAGGCGCATCTCATGGCTATTTATACTTCAAAGCAAAGAACATTGAACTATTACGATGTGCTCCTGACTAATAGCAATGCAGAAGAAAGGTAAATGATGTCTTAGGGCTGTGTGCAGTCCGGAGATCCCTCTTTGTGTGTACGCGTGATCCTCCGTTCTGGTTCCCCTGTTCTGGACACTGCTCGTCTTGCAGGAGCGCATGGCATTATACTGATTTATAATGCTGCGTGCCTCTGCGTTACCTTACTGATACAGCATCATACATACAGCTTTACGTCACTATGATCCTGTAGAAATAAAGTCATTGCTACTGGATCGGTAAAGTGGATTAACAGTGAAGTCCATGGTGGTCTGGATCAAGGAAGAAGTTAATGGTTAAGTCCATGGTGGTCTAGGGTTGATATGGTAAAGCCTCTAGTGGTATAGGGAAGACTTAGGTTAGTGTTCATAACCCTGCAGGTCTGAAGCAGTGAAGAGGTAAAAAAATATTTCCCTGGAGGTCTAGGGCCTGGAAAGTTTTCATGATTAAAGAACATCAGTCAGCATGATCAACCCTATTAAACAAGGCATGTAGCCTGGTAGGGTTGATCATGCTGAGAAAATGATATCTTTCCTTTTTTCTGTAGGCTGCACTGTAGCAGAGATATCGAGTACCAAGGAGCTGTCCTCATTATAATCTGGGATCTGAATAATTTTTGGTTTCTGGTCTGGAGCCAAAGAATCATCTGAGACCCGTTCCCTCTATACTTCCCTTACTATAGAGGAGAAAATGTGTATTCTGATAAACCCCACCCACAGCAAGCCAGATCATGACAAACCCCACCCCATTACAAGCCAAGCCCTGACAAACCACACCCCATTACAAGCCACACCCTGACAAACCACACCCCATTACAAGCCACGCCCTAACAAACCACATCCCATTACAAGCCAAGCCCTGACAAACCACACCCCATTACAAGCCAAGCCCTGACAAACCACACCCCATTACAAGCCACGCCCTGACAAACCACACCCCATTACAAGCCACACCCTAACAAACCACATCCCATTACAAGCCACGCCCTGACGAACTGCAACCCATTACAAGACACGACCTTACAAACCACACCACATTAAAAGCCACGCCCTGATGAACCGCATCCCATTACAAGCCACACCCTGACAAACCACACCCCATTACAAGCCATACCCTGACAAACCACACCCCATTAAAAACCACACCCTGACAAACCACACCCTGAAAAAACACACCCCATTACAAGCTACGCCCTGACAAACCCCACCCCATTACAAGCCACACCCTGACAAACCACACCCCATTACAAGCCACATCATGACAAACCCCACCCCATTACAAGCCACGCCCTGACAAACCACACCCCTTTACAAGCCATACCCTAACAAACCCCACCCCATTACAAGCTAAGCCCTAACAAACCACATTCCATTACAAGCCACGCCCTGACAAACCACACCCCATTACAAGCCACATCATGACAAACCCCACCCCATTACAAGCCACGCCCTGACAAACCCCACCCCATTACAAGCCAAGCCCTGACAAACCACACCCCATTACAAGCCAAGCCCTGACAAACCACACCCCATTACAAGCCACACCCTGACAAACCACATCCCATTACTAGCCATGACCTGAGAAACCACATCCCATTACAAGCTATGCCCTAACAAACCCCACCCCATTACAAGCCACGCCCTGACAAACCACATTCCATTACAAGCCATGCCCTGACAAACCACACCCCATTACAAGCCACATCATGACAAACCCCACCCCATTACAAGCCACACCCTGACAAACCCCACCCCATTACAAGCCAAGCCCTGACAAACCACATTCCATTAAAATCCATGCTCTGACAAACCACACTCCATTAAAAGCCACGCCCTTACAAACCACAACCCATTAAAATCCACGCCCTTACAAACCACAACCCATTAAAAGCCACGCCCTGACAAACCACACCCCACTACAAGCCACACCCTGATGTACCGCATCCCAATACAAGCCACACCCTGACAAACCACACCCCATTACAAGCCACACCCTGACAAACCACTCCCCCTTGCCAAGTCAAAGTCTCCCTAGAGTAACTTTTCCCATCTCACGGTGTCTGTGAGCAGAAGGACTTACCTTAGATTCCCACAAACTAAGAGAACATTTCTCAGCCGCCTCCTGTTTGTCTTGTAAGTTATAGAAACCCTGCAATTAAGGTGTCAGGCGCCAGCTACCGCCGGCATTGTATTACTTACCCATCTAGTTAAGTGCTGTCATGTCCGCGCTGACGTGTGGATTTCGAAATATGTCAATCGCAGACATTTCAGCGTAAAAGTTCCCGGAGAATAAAGTGGCCATTACAGACCGGGCTGTTATAATTTACTGAAATACAAACGCTGCCTCTAAATGGACGGACATTATCCTGTCAAGACTCCGGGGGGGGGGGGGGGGGAGGATCACCTATACTCCAGTCTGTTATGACATTTCGGCAGAACGTTAAGCTATATGTCGTACCTAAGAGACCTGTAAGACTTCCGCCAGTGTTTAATAGCGGCACTTTCACGCTGACGCAGGTCGGAGATATCATTCCTCTCGGCTTTCACCGAGGTTCTGTGCGGGAGATAGGTAAAGAAAACTACAACTCCCAACATGACCCAAACCGTGGACATGACCACAAAGGGAATCTATTATTCTCTATACGTAGGACACTACAACCCACGACCTCTGGACATGACCATAATACAACTCTATCATACTCCATACATAAAACACTACAACCCCCAACATGATCCAAACACTGGACATGACCATAATACAATTCTGTTCTACCCTATACATAAAACACTACAACCCCCAACATGATCCGAACACTGGAGATGAATCTCATATGACATAAGTTTGTGGCAGTAAAGTGGGAGCAGCTGTAGGGATCTATGGGGGCAGTGTAGTCGGCATCCCGCCGCCCCCGTCCACAGCGAGCGCTAATCACCGCTCACCGTAAGCAGGAGGGTGACGAGTTCTGGTTAGGATCAAGCTGCACCCCAGCTGCCAAGAGCATGCACAACACAGCGTATGTTTTCAGACTGTGACACTGGGTCACGCTGTAACTGGCAAGGTCAATTGGAAAATTAGAAGTGTAAAATTTTTTGGATCTTCATGAATGGCTGTTTTTGAGAGAGGAGGCTGAGCAGAGCCGAGAAATTATCATAATGATGCAACGAGCGGCATCCACTGCGAGCGGCTCACATTTCAACGCAGGTCAATGGCAAGAAAAAAACGCTCTGCAAACACCATGCGCTGCCCGACCAAACACGAGAGGGAAAGCTTGGCAGGAATGAAGTCCTGTGAGAGAGCGGCATCCTATACCGCAGATGTAGCAGAGCTGAGACAGGCATATAGCACTGAAATGTTACAGGAGGATTCCAACTCAGCGTAAAACCCTCACAACACTACAGAATACATGGACTGAAAAGATTTTCACTCCAGATTCACCCCTCACCAGACATTTAATTTTCGTTAGAAGAATTGTAGGAGCAGTATTATAGTAGTTATATTCTTGTACATAGGGAGCAGTATTATAGTAGTTATATTCTTGTACATATGAGCGGTATTATAGTAGTTATATTCCTGTACATAGAAGCAGTATTATAGTAGTTATATTCTTGTACATAGGAGGCAGTATTATAGTAGTTATATTCTTGTACATAGGAGCAGTATTATGGTAGTTATATGTTTGTACATAGAAGCAATATTATAGTAGTTATATTCTTGCACATAGGAGCAGTATTATAGTAGTTATATTCTTGTACATAGGAGCAGTATTATAGTAGTTATAATCTTGTACATAGGAGCAGTATTATAGTAGTTATATTCCTGTACATAGGAGCAGTATTATAATAGTTATATTCTTGTACATAGGGGCAGTATTATAGTAGTTATATTCTTGTACATAGGAGGCTGTATTATAGTAGTTATATTCTTGTACATAGCGGCAGTATTATAGTAGTTATATTCTTGTACATAGGAGGCTGTATTATAGTAGTTATATTCTTGTACATAAGAGCAGTATTATAGTAGTTATATTCTTGTACATAGGAGCAGTATTATAGTAGTTATATTCTTGTACATAGGAGCAGTATTATAGTAGTTATATTCTTGTACATAGGAGGCAGTATTATAGTAGTTATATTCCTGTACATAGGAGCAGTATTATAGTAGTTATATTCTTGTGCATAGGAGCAGTATTATAGTAGTTATATTCCTGTACATAAGAGCAGTATTATAGTAGTTATATTCTTGTACATAGGAGCAGTATTATAGTAGTTATATTCTTGTACATAGGAGCAGTATTATAGTAGTTATATTCTTGTACATAGGAGCATTATTATAGTAGTTATATTCTTGTACATAGGAGCAGTATTATAGTAGTTATATTCTTGTACATAGGAGCAGTAATATAGTAGTTATATTCTTGTACATAGGAGCAGTATTATAGTAGTTATATTCTTGTACATAGGAGCAGTATTATAGTAGTTATATTCTTGTACATAGGAGGCAGTATTATAGTAGTTATATTCTTGTACATAGGAGCAGTATTATAGTAGTTATATTCTTGTACATAGGAGTAGTAATATAGTAGTTATATTCTTGTACATAGGAGCAGTATTATAGTAGTTATATTCTTGTACATAGGAGCAGTATTATAGTAGTTATATTCTTGTACATAGGAGGCAGTATTATAGTAGTTATATTCTTGTACATAGGAGCAGTAATATAGTAGTTATATACTTGTACATAGGAGCAGTATTATACTAGTTACAGTTGAAGCCAGGCGTTTTCAGTGTCCAGTATTCAAGAAAGCCTTTAATTGTGGAATACTGGATAGGGAGAGAGCAGGGACAGTGCAGGGAGAGTTTTCAGACACTGTACGGAGAGCATAGGCAGACTGCAGGGATAGTGCAGGGGCTGTATTCTGAAGCTGAAGGGATCCATATCAGACAGCACAGTTTGCATCAATCCCTGTGTAGGGCACAAAGCTATCTATTGTTTAATAGATAAGCAATTCTATTAGGCATTGATTATCAAATTGGGGTAAATAACATGTCATGTTCTACTGTTATTGGGGGGCTTCATCACGATCATCAGAGGGTGAATGTGGCAGCTTGCTCGCAAGACGGAGGCAGGGTGGCAGTGTGCTGCTAAGCCAGCAGGGTGGCAACAATGTGAGATCTGGAGCCAAATGTGCCTAGGGTAGACCATCTGCTATTCAGGAGCCTACCTGTTTGGAAACAACTAGCAGTGCATGGCTTCATAGAGGCAGCGGCAGGCAGTCATCACAGAGTGGTGGGGGTAAAATACCCTACTCACCGGTGTGGGAATTTTTCATCAAGCCACTGTAAGACATCAGCGTGGCTGTATGTAGCATGTATAGACAGAAGGTGAACTGCGGCCAGGGTGCCAATGTTGGCACCACGGCCCTGCCTCACCATAAAGTAGCCTGGGAAAGCAGTGGCGCTATTGTTGTGGTACAGCCTGACACATCTCCAGCAGTCAAGGCTCCACCACCTCAGCAGAAGGGAGCTGTGTTTCCTTCCCATTGTATACTGGTCCTGATGCTCCTCCTCCTCTTCATCATGCGTTTTGCCAGCAATCGATCACTTAGGCGATTGCAAAGAAACAACAGTATGTGTGCACTCATCCAATGGTGCAGAAGTTGAACATGCTCCTGGCCAAGTTGCTGGTACGACAGTCCCTCCCTTTCCATGTGGTGGTCTCTGCACATTTTAGAGAATGAATGGCTTGAGCCGATCCAAGGTGGAGAATCCCAAGCCGTCACTTCTGCAACGGACGGGTTTCTACCAGGAAGGAACTAAAGTAAAAGTGTCCCTGGCCTGTCATGACGCCACTTGCTTTGCAGCAGGCGGTTGACAGTGTCTGGGCTATCCCTTGCCCCTTAGGAGGTTTCTACGAAATATGTCCCTGTTATAGAGCAAGTAAACGTGATGCCAGTTGCGGTTAAGCAACGAGGACATGGAGTCCCCTTTGTGGATGGTAATGTTGGTACCCAGGGTAAGAGTGCAAGAGTGGTGTAGAGTAGCCTACAATATCCTTGTAGATGTTGTATACACGTGTCACGGTGTTCCTACCTGGGTGTCCTTTGATCTCAGACATCGTGTAGTCTGAAGCAGTGCAAAAAGGGTAGTTGAACTTGGGTGATGAATAAGTAGAATAAATGAAGTCCAGACTTTGTTAAACGTTGAACAGTTGCTTTTACTTGGCATAAATGGTGATCCAAACTGTTTCCAAACGGTATCTTGGTCATCAGCAGGTATTGGCATAATCTGGCAGACAAATATTTCTCTGCAACAATCTCAGAACTGCTATGCTAACTGGAGTAAATAGGAACTTTCCTCTTCTGCTGGAACTTAGTTTAGCTGTAGTCTGTCTCTTAGGGACTGCATTATTCAGTTGGATTTATCGGTAGAGAGCCATTGTGCTGAGGGCGATTGTGCCATCTCATTATCTTTATCATATATATCTACATCTTCTTCTTCCCCCTGATGAATCCGGTCATATTTGTATTGGAGGAAACGCGTTGGGAATTCTAAATCTCTTTATTTTTGGCTGTACAGACATTGGGAGCTATTTTTTAGGGATAGGACAACAGGGACAGCCATCGATAAGTGGGGTCGCCTCCTCTGGAGGTGATTCTCCCGCATTTAGGCGGGAGACCTCTCCGCTTTTAGGCAGAATCTTAATAGCCTGGTAGGGATATTTATCTCCCCAGCCCCTGCCTTCTCCTACCCTGCACTAGAAAAATCGTTTCATCTCAACTCTCTTTTACCAAGACCTCTATGGACCTTCCTACTACGTCTCTTTTGTTGTGGTTCATCTCCATACAAAGAAAAAATCATCAAACCGTGAGTGGGACCCCTGGTCCAAATCTGAGCACTTGAGATTGCCTATTTACCCTGTGTCTCATTGTACTTAAGTCCATAGTATCTGACCTATGCAGTTATCATAAATATACACATTATTTTTGTGGGACTTATTTTTTAATTAATAATGACTAAAAGTTAAGTTTTAAGTAGGATAATTATTCAGTGATACGTAGTTTATATTCCTACATTGTATACATATTTTCTACTGTGAATTTTTTGTAGTCTGTCTCTTACTTTAATCCTAGGAACTTCTTGTCCTGGCTTTGGAGTACATCAAGCTCACTTATGCTTGGGTGTGCACAACCTCCAGTGATAAGGCTGGCGTAGGAATAACAGAACCTGTCCAGACAGGACCAGGCCTGCTGCCTTCTGTAACTGGCCAGCTAAGACCTGTCCTAGGTTGCTAATATAGCTTATATAGCTAGATTTGCCAATAACCTTAATACAGTTCCTATGTTTGTGTGTTAAAGACAAAAGCAGAGTTATTTACAGTGACTTCATGTTTGGATGTCATGTAATAATTATATTTTGTGTCCACGGAAGCAGAAAAAGATAATGTGCTTTTAAGATTTATTATATAATGTAAGGTAAGCTCAATGACACAGCAGAAACAACAGAAAGAATAGAGTTAAACTGTTGTTGCTGGGCAGGAGTCTAGACCAATCACAGCCAGCCTCACACACAACAAGAGTTTTGACCAATCACAGCCAGTCTCACACACAGGTTGTGTGGGAAATTCCCCTAGAAGGAGCTGCTAGAATCATTACACCAGAGGAAAGAAGCTGAACAGACATTCACTCCACTAAGAGCTGTGTTTTATGGAAACAGAGAGGCCAAAATAGGTATTTAAAACAGTTATATAATGTTCCTACTGTTAATATAGTGATTAGAACTGTATACTGAACCAGTTATATGTGTGTTTACTTACAGTTCCACCAATTGCAAACTACAAAGTTCACAATCCAAATTTAAATTCCATATTGCAATCCAAATTGCATACAACCATACCAGATCATACTCAACCAATCTGCAAATAGTTACTGCTAACTGAATATTACAAATTGTGACCAAATTCAGCAAGTGAACTATTAGTTAGACCGATCAGATATACCTCTCAGAGAGATCATAAAGCGCTTAAAAAACTTAAAGTGAGAGTACAGATACTGAAGAGAGAAATATATCCAATCCTGGCTGTCTCCTCACCAACTGATAGGAACCATGGTCACCGATAACGGGAAGAACATTCTTTCAGCGCAGCGTCATCGAGGGCTGACCCATGCGCTCTGCATGGTACACGTCTTTAATCTGGTTGTAACCCAGTTCCTGAATTCTTCCACCAGAAAACTGTGCATGCACTTCAGCCACTAATACTGTGCAAAATACACCCTCCTTGAGCTGCAAAGGCAGAATGGTGCTCCCCAACATCGCCTCATATGTGAAAATTCCACCCGTTGGAACTATTGTACACTCTCGACATGTTGGACCCACTATATGAGAAGAGGAAAGCAGTGAATGATTTCTTGATGATGCAGGAGTACTTCCTTGTGTAAGTTCGACATTAGCCAGTGGCATCTCATGCATGACACCTGCCGTTTGCCCAGGCCCTTTGAGGAGGCCAATTTATTTGTCACCAGGACTACTGTCACCACCAGACATCTGAGAAGCTCTGACAGACGTTCTTCAGAACCTCCTCCTTGAGGTTCCTTTTGTTTTGCTTTCGTTTTCTCATCTCGTTAGCCTCTCTCAGCTGTCATGTAGTTGCACTGATTGCATCCCTTTAAATCCCTTCCCATACTGCATCACTTTGCGGTTTATACAACTTCCTGGAGTGTGTGCATGCTGGATGCTACTACTGAGTCTTCTACAGATAAGTTTTGTTCATTCATTTGTGTTTTCCTGTTTGCTAGATCCCAGGTGACCCAGACTCCCTCCGTATCTAGTGTAGGGAGCCGGTGGTCGTGTCCCCTCACTATTATAGGGTGTTCAGGTGTTATACAGTCGAGGAATGAGGATATGCGATCATCTACCATTGAGATTTTTGCATAGGCTGAGCAGTTAGGGAGAGAGCCAGGTCTGTTGCAGGGCTCTCCCTTTGGTTCCTTAGTTTTGGATCCAGTCAGTCGGATCTTCATTTTGTGTCTTCTAGTTTTCTATACACCTTCCGTGACATTATAAACCGCCAAAACCGTCTCAAGCATGGATCCGGTTTCACTTTTGACTGAACACATGCAGGGTCTTTCATTGGAGGTAGCAGATCTCCGTAAAACTGTTTCTCAGTTTCAGGTGACCGGTTCAGCTTGCGTTCATGGAGTTTGTTCTGAGCCTAAGATCTCGCTTCCGGATACAATCTCCAGGGGTAGTGAGAATTTTGTTCGTTTTAGAGAGGCTTGCAAACTCCATTTTCGCCTACTTCCCCATTCCTCTGGTGATGAGGAGCAGAGGGTGGGGATTATCATCTCGCTGCTCAGGGATAACGCTCAGTCCTGGGCCTTTTCGCTGCCGGTGGGGGCATGGCCCCTCTGTTCAGTGGATGAAATTTTTTTAGCCCTGGGTCAGATATACGATGATCCGGATCGTATTGCTTTGGCTGAGTCTAGACTACGTCTTTTATGCCAGGGTAAACAGTCCGCTGAGATATACTGTTCAGAATTTCGGAGATGGGCAGCTGATACTGGTTGGAATGATGCTGCACTCCGAAGTCAATTTTGCCATGGTCTTTCAGAGGGATTGAAAGATGCATTTGCCTTTCATGAGAGACCTACCTCCTTGGACTCTGCCATGTCTCGGGCCGTTCGTATTGACAGGCGTGTTAGAGAGAGAGGAGAGATCACTCCTTCCTGTCATACTCAGTCCAAGGACAGTGCGGCGGTCTCATTCAGTGCACAGGGGTCTCAGTCGCTCTCCATCCCTTTTGAGCAGGAGCCCATGCAGCTGGGTTTGCTTGCCTCTGACAATAGAAGATTCAGCTCTCATAGTAAGGTTTGTTTCTGTTGTGGAGGTATAAATCATTTGGCAAATGTTTGTCCCTCTAGGAGATTCAGGCAGTTTTTTGAGAGTAATAAAGAAACAAAAAGAAAAAAATCCTCTAAAAACGTTCCACCTGTTACTATAGACAAGGTTGATGCGGAAATTGAAGGTTTTCCGTTTGCTTGTAGTTCCCGTTTTGTCCTACATGCCAGGGTGGCGCTAGAGAGCAAGAACATTTTTTGTGAGATTTTTGTAGATAGTGGAGCAGCTGTCAATCTCATTGATAATCAATTTGCTATAACTCATGGTTTCCAGGTATGTACTTTGGGAAAGGATATACCTGTTTTTGCTATTGATTCCGTTCCACTTTCTCAGAAATCGTTAAAGGGCATAGTTCACAATATCCGTTTGATTGTGAGTGATACTCATGTGGAGGATATGTCATGTTTCGTCCTAAGCGGGTTGCCTACTCCTCTAGTGTTGGGGCTACCCTGGCTTACTAAACATAACCCCACCATTGATTGGCAAGCGAGGCAAATAAATGGTTGGAGTGACTTTTGCAGAGAGAATTGCCTCACGACATCTGTTTCTGAGGTTTCTACTAAGACTGTACCATCTTTTCTCTCTGAATTTTTGGATGTGTTTTCTGAGAGTGGTGTTCAGGACTTGCCCCCTCACAGGGAGTACGATTGCCCTATTAATCTCACCCCAGGCGCCAAGCTGCCTAAATCTCGTTTATACAATCTCTCCCAACCTGAAAGGGTCGCTATGCGTGCTTATATCTCTGAGAGTCTGAGAAAGGGACACATACGACCCTCGAAGTCACCTGTTGCCGCTGGATTTTTCTTTGTTAAGAAAAAAGATGGTTCTTTAAGACCATGTCTGGATTTCAGGGAGCTGAACAGTATCACAATTCGTGACCCTTATCCGCTTCCTCTGATCCCGGACCTGTTTAACCAGATTGTTGGGGCTAATGTTTTTTCCAAGTTGGATCTAAGAGGGGCATACAACCTGGTCAGGGTCAGAGAAGGAGACGAATGGAAGACGGCCTTCAATACCCCTGAGGGCCATTTTGAGAATTTGGTTATGCCTTTTGGTTTGATGAATGCTCCAGCCGTCTTTCAGCATTTTGTGAACATCATTTTTTATCATTTAATGGGGAAATTTGTATTAGTGTATCTAGATAACATTTTGATTTTTTCTCCTGATTTCAAAACTCATAAGGAACAATTACGTCAGGTCTTGCTCATCCTGCGGGAGAATAAATTGTACGCTAAACTGGAAAAATGTGTGTTTGCGGTTCCAGAAATTCAATTTCTGGGGTTTCTTCTCTCCGCTTCTGGTTTTCGCATGGACCCCGAGAAGGTCCGCGCTGTGCTTGAGTGGGAGCTTCCTGAGAATCAGAAGGCGCTGATGCGTTTTTTGGGTTTTGCCAATTATTACAGGAAGTTTATTTTGAATTATTCCTCTGTTGTTAAACCACTCACTGATATGACTAGAAAGGGGGTAGATTTTTCCTCCTGGTCGGTAGAGGCGCGTAAGGCCTTTTCTAATATCAAGGAGAGTTTTGCTTCCGCTCCCATCTTGGTACAACCTGATATTTCTCTGCCCTTCATAGTTGAGGTGGACGCTTCTGAGGTGGGTGTGGGTGCGGTCTTGTCTCAGGGTCCCTCTCCTGCCAAATGGCGACCGTGTGCCTTTTTCTCAAAGAAACTCTCCTTCGCAGAGAGAAATCACGATGTGGGAGATAGGGAGTTGTTGGCCATCAAGTTAGCTTTTGAGGAATGGCGCCATTGGCTAGAGGGAGCCAGACACCCTATTACCGTGTTTACTGACCATAAGAATCTGGCCTACTTGGAGTCAGCCAAGCGTCTGAACCCGAGACAGGCCAGATAGTCTTTGTTCTTTTCCAGGTTTAATTTTGTTGTCACATTCCGCCCTGGGGTTAAGAATGTGAAGGCAGATGCCCTGTCACGTTGTTTTCCGGGAGGTGGGAATTTTGAAGACCCGGGTCCCATTTTGGCTGAAGGTGTGGTGGTCTCTGCTCTTTATCCTGAATTGGAGGCAGAGGTTCAGGTAGCCCAGTCAGAGGCTCCTGATCTTTGTCCTCCTGGGAGGTTGTTTGTGCCTCTCGCTTTAAGACACAAGATTTTTAAGGAGCACCACGATACTGTCCTTGCTGGGCACCCGGGGGCAAGAGCCACAGTGGATCTCATCGCTCGGAGATTCTGGTGGCCGGCACTTCGTAAGTCGGTTGAGGGTTTTGTGGCAGCCTGCGAGACCTGCGCTCGTGCCAAAGTCCCTCATTCACGGCCATCAGGTCCTCTCCCTCCGTTACTTATTCCTTCCCGTCCTTGGACACATCTGTCCATGGACTTCATTACGGATCTGCCTCGTTCCTTGGAGAAGACTGTGATTCTGGTGGTGGTGGACCGTTTTAGCAAAATGGTGCATTTCATTCCTTTTCCTGGCTTGCCCAATGCTAAGACGCTGGTGCAGGCATTTATTGATCACATTGTCAAATTGCATGGTATTCCTTCAGACATAGTCTCTGATAGGGGCACGCAGTTTGTTTCCAGATTCTGGAAGGCTTTCTGTTCTCGCTTGGGGGTTCGGTTGTCATTCTCTTCTGCTTTCCACCTGAAGTCGAATGGCCAGACAGAGCGCGTCAATTAGAATCTGGAGACATATCTGCGCTGTTTTATGGCTGAGAGTCTGGAGGATTGGTGTTCTTTTTTGTCCCTTGCTGAGTTTGCTTTAAATAACCGTCGTCAGGAGTCCTCTGATAAGTCACCATTTTTTGGTGCATATGGGTTTCATCCGCAGTTTGGGACATTCTCTGGAGAGGGGTCTTCTGGTTTACCTGATGAGGACAGATTCTCCTCGTCTTTGTGATCTATTTGGCAAAAGATTCAGGATAATCTAAAGAGCATGAGTGAGAGATATAAGCGTGTGGCGGATAAGAGACGTGTGCCTGGTCCGTACCTGAATGTTGGTGATCTGGTGTGGTTGTCTACTAAGAAAATCAAATTGAAGGTTCCCTCCTGGAAGTTGGGTCCTAAGTTTATTGGGCCTTACAAAATCTTGTCCGTCATCAATCCTGTTGCCTACCATCTTGATCTTCCTCGGAAGATCCATAATGTTTTTCATAAGTCCTTATTAAAACCTTATGTCCAACCCATTGTACCCTCGGCTTTGCCTCCTCCTCCGATTGTGGTTGATGGTAATCTCTGAATTTCAGGTCTCTAGGATTGTGGATTCTCGTGTTTTCCATGGTTCTCTCCAGTACCTCGTTCATTGGGAGGGTTATGGTCCTGAGGAGAGGATGTGGGTCCCAGTGACGGACATTAAGGCCACTCGTCTCATCAGGGCTTTCCATAGGTCCCATCCTGAGAAGGTGGGCTCTGAGTGTCCAGAGTCCACTCGTAGAAGGAGGGGTACTGTCACCACCAGACATCTGAGAAGCTCTGACAGACGTTCTTCAGAACCTCCTCCTTGAGGTTCCTTTTGTTTTGCTTTCGTTTTCTCATCTCGTTAGCCTCTCTCAGCTGTCATGTAGTTGCACTGATTGCATCCCTTTAAATCCCTTCCCATACTGCATCACTTTGCGGTTTATACAACTTCCTGGAGTGTGTGCATGCTGGATGCTACTACTGAGTCTTCTACAGATAAGTTTTGTTCATTCATTTGTGTTTTCCTGTTTGCTGGATCCCAGGTGACCCTGACTCCCTCCGTATCTAGTGTAGGGAGCCGGTGGTCGTGTCCCCTCACTATTATAGGGTGTTCAGGTGTTATACAGTCGAGGAACGAGGATATGCGATCATCTACCATTGAGATTTTTGCATAGGCTGAGCAGTTAGGGAGAGAGCCAGGTCTGTTGCAGGGCTCTCCCTTTGGTTCCTTAGTTTTGGATCCAGTCAGTCGGATCTTCATTTTGTGTCTTCTAGTTTTCTGTACACCTTCCGTGACAACTACGGGATGGATGATGTCATGCCACTCCTTCATGTCCTGGAGCAGATGCTGATAAATCTGACTGGCCGGGGGACAGGAGACTTGGCGCCTTCATCTCACAGCCACCTGAGCCCTGTGGGGGCTGAACTGGAGGAGGAGAAGGACATTAACGCCCAGGAATTCTATAAGAAATAGATGGTTTATCTGCCCAAGCGACAGGAGAGGAGCATGAGGAGCTGGAAGGTGATGAGGAAGACCAGGCAGATGACTCCGACAGACCATGGCAGTACGCAGTGGGGATGGAGGCAGGGAGCCCCTCTAAGTCCCTTGTGCAAATGGCCAGACGCATGCTGAGTTGCTTGCCTAGTAACTGCCGTATTATCACTATTCGGCAGAGGGATGACTACTGGCTCTCCACAATGTTAGACCCTTGCTACCGGGCCAAAATGGGAGCGTTTTTTTACACCTGCTGAGAGGGATAATAAACTCAACTATCATCGAGACATCCTATGTAGTCGGTTGGTTGCTGCCTAGGTGCACCATGGTCTATCCTCACAAAGGTCTGACCGGGGGGGACCCTCTGCGCTTATTGTCCACTGCCATGACTGCTAGAGGTGGGGGAGTGGCAGGAGCAGCAGTAGCTCCGTCAGCAGGCTCTTGAGTCTTGAGTTTCTAATGAGCACTTTTCTTTACCTGCCATCTGAAGAAACCACACAGCTGCAGCAGCAGGACATGGAGCAGAACCTGAACCAGCATGTAGTGGCATACTTGGACTGCACCCTGCCACCCCAGATCCAAGATCCCCTGGACTACTAGGCAGCCAAAGTAGAATTGTGGCCGCAACTGGCCGAGTTTGCCCTGAACAAGCATTCCTGCCCAGCCAGTAGTGTGGCATCAGAGCAGGTGTTCAGTGCAGCCGGAGACATAGTTACCCCAAAGAGAACTCGCTTTTCCACACAAAATATTGACGGATTAACCTCTATAAAGATTAATCAGGCGTAGAACAACCAGGATTTCCACGCACCGGCGCCTGAAGCTTCAGACTAGTTCATTTTGGCAGTAATGTTCTGACTGCAGTGTGCTGCCACACCAGAACATTGCGAAAAACGTCCCGTTACTTCTGGCCACGTGCTTGAGCCACTATTCTGATGCTTCCACCAGCCTTACGCCACACACCTGCTGCCTCTGCTGCCATCTACTACTATTGCCACCATCTGTTACCACCTGCTGTTACTGCCACTGCTGTCGCCCCTCCACACTCTTTGACTGGGCCACTATGTTGACTCCTCTTGCTGTTGCCACCCTCACCAGATCTGACAGAAGAACTGAAAAATGGAAAACACAACGGATCCCATCTTTGGAACATCCATAAGGCCTCAATCACACGGTCAGTATTTTGCATCAAGATTTGCTCATGATTTGGAAGCCAAAAGCAGAAGTGGGTACAAAACACAGAAGACATGCAAATATCTCCATCATATTATCTCTGTTTTGGACCCACACCAGTTTTTGCCTTACAAATATTGATCAAATACTGATCGAATGGAGGCGGATACTCAAAAGACAGGATCAGGTTTTTTTGGGTTGTCCTTTTGACGAATCAAAAGAAGGGGAAAATAAACAGTGACGTCAACACAAACTTACTGCTGACAACCTCTCCACTCATGGGGTCACGGGGCCACTACTTGTATCAGTGGCTAACAGAATAGCTTATCTTATTATATCGATGTGGAACCACACAAACAGTGAAATGAGAACGCACTTTCCTGCTATATTAGAATCTTGGGCCACTGCACTGTTAAGTACATTATACCTGACGCTAACATTGACCTGTAAGGCTGAGTTCACACTTCAGTTATTTGGTCAATTAATTCCAGCAGTTACTATATGGTGAGCCAAAATTAGGAGCCAATCCTACTCTCAGATAAGGTATCATGAAAAGAACTGAACCTGTTCTGTGTTTTTGAACTGTAAGTGGCCAAATAAATGGAGCGTGAACTGAGCCTAATAGTGACACACAGTCATTCTACAGCTTTTCTCTACTGTTTTATTAGCGCTGCCTCCATGTCCTTCTTTTGGTCCACTAAAGAGTCATTGGGACACAGTTCCTGCAGGGGCGCACAGTGTTTGTTTTACCCTTTACTTAACCCTTTTTTTGGTTTAGCTAGGGGTTAGCTAGGACTGTAGGTGGTCTGCAAGATGAGGCACACGTCCATATACTGTATGAGACATCCCTGTAGTACTGATGCACAGTAACTGTTTCACTACCAGAAAGGGTAGTGAAACAGGGATAAAGCTGAATTACCGCGCTTCGTGACTAATTAATTCGGAACGAAGCAAATTTCTTGGAGAAATTTGGCTAATCGTCCGCATTAATTTTTTTTGAAAATTTGCACATCTCTAAATATAGTAGCTATAGTTTTGTACAGAGGAGAAGTATTACAGTAGTTATATTCTTGTACATAAGAGGCAGTATTATAGTAGTTATATTCTTACACATTGAGGCAGTATTATAGTAGTTATATTCTTACACATTGAGGCAGAATTATAGTAGTTATATTCTTGTACATAGGAGCAATATTATAGTAGTTATATTCTTGTACATAGGAGCAATATTATAGTAGATATATTTTTGTACATAGGAGCAGTATTATAGTAGTTACATTCTTGTACATAGGAGCAGTATTATAGTAGTTATATTCTTGTACATAGGAGCAGTATTATAGTAGTTATATTCTTGTACATAGGAGCAATATTATAGTAGATATATTCTTGTCCATAGGAGGCAGTATTATAGTAGTTATATTCTTGCACATAGGAGCAGTATTATAGTAGTTATATTCTTGTACATAGGAGCAGTATTGTAGTAGTTATATTCTTGTACATAGGAGCAGAATTATAGTATTTATATTCTTGTACATAGGAGCAGTATTATAGTAGTTATATTCTTGTACATCGGAGCAGTATTATAGTAGTTATATTCTTGTACATAGGAGCAGTATTATAGTAGTTATATTCTTGTACATAGGAGCAGTATTATAGTAGTTATATTCTTGTACATAGGAGCAGTTGTCACGGGGCGCCGAAGGCGCACTCAGTCTCCCATCAGCCGCAGACCTGCTGCTTAGCTTCGGAAGCGAGGATCTGTGTTTGGCCTCGTTCCCAGGGCGGTTTTGCTAGCTGGGAGGCTCCCTGCTCCTAGGTCTGCCTTGAGCGCCAAGCTGATCACTCGGTGCTCGACTTGTCTGTCTGTCGGTCATGTGACGCTGGCCACGTCACATGACCCTCAGACCCCACTATAAATACAGGCAGCCTGCTGGCCACAGGTTGCCTGTTAATTCTAGGTTCCTGGCTATTTGTTGGACTTCTGAATACTCACCTGATCCTGTTCCCTGACGATCCTTTGCCTGCTCCTCCTGTACTGCGCATCCGTCCTGGTATTGTGACCTCGGCTCCCCCCTGACTACTCTTTGCAGACTCCTCTGGTACTTCTCTACTCTCCTGGTATTTGACCCCGGCTTCTCCTGACCATTCTTTGCTTAACCCTTTGTACTGCGTAGCTCTTTTGGTTCTGACCTGGTCCGTTCACGTTCCATATTTTGTCTTGTCTGTCTTCCCTGCACATATTCTAGGTAAGGGACTGTCGTCCTGTTGTCCCCTGTCATCAGGACTCGTGAGGCAAGTAGGCAGGGTCAGGGGTGAGGGTGGAGCGCAGTGGTCACTATCCTTCCCCCTGTGTGTGTGTGGACGTGACCGTTACAGATTAACAGGCCCAATAACCACTGTATCATGAATCCTCTTGTGACCCTGACTGACCATGTCTCTAACCTGACACAGATGGTGCAGGAGCTAGGAGAGAAACTCAGTTCTTTTGAGTTAGGGCAAGGTTCTTCCACTCCTCAGTCCTCCAGTCCACATTTTGAGCCCCAGATCAAGCTCCCAGAACCCTTTTCTGGAGACCGGAAGAGGTTTCTCTTCTTTAAGGAGAGTTGCAAACTCTACTTCCGTTTGCGCCCCGTGTCCTCCGGTCCCGAGAGCCAACGCGTGGGGATTATCATTTCTCTACTACAGGGTGATCCCCAGGACTGGGCATTCTCGTTACCTCCTGGGGCCAGTTGTCTAACTTCTGTGGAGGTTTTTTTTCAGGCCCTGGGTACCCTCTATGACGAACCAGACAGGGCCCTGATAGCCGAGACGGCTCTGAGGGCACTGGTTCAGGGCCATCTCCCTGCGGAGGAGTATTGCACCCAATTCAGACGGTGGTGTGTCCCCTCAGGATCAAATGAACCAGCCCTGAAGAGTCAGTTTAGGTCTGGTCTGTCTGATAATTTACAAGATCTATTAGTCCAGACAAGAATGACAGTTCTGTTCTCAGATTATGGTCCAGCCAGAGGCCTTTTCTAGGAACAACACTGAGGTCTCCACCGTGGAACCCATGCAGGTTGGCATGACCCGGGGTAATCTTCGTCACAGACGCGGAGAGTGCTTCTACTGTGGAGATCCTGGCCATTGGATCAACAAGTGTCCTAAGAGGGTCCTCTCTGACAAGTCTCCTAAGGCAAGACAACCTAAAGACCAGGTACACCCTGATTTTTGTAAATGTAAGCTTTTGGTACTTATAACAATTTCTCTGGGGGTTAATAAGTGGCCGGGTAAGGCCTTTATTGTTTCTGGTTCAGCGGCCAGCTTTATTGACTTTGAATATGCTAGTAAATTGGGTATTCCAATGTTTGCTTTACCTACACCTATCCATGGAATGGCTATTGATGCTACTCCCCTGATTGGTGGTACGGTGAGGTCATGTACCTCTGAAATTTCTCTAACCGTGGGTGTGTGCCACTCTGAGAGATGTTCTCTTTTAGTCCTGGAGAACCTACCGGTTGAGGTGGTACTAGGGTTGCCTTGGCTCCGTTTACATAACCCCACAATAGATTGGTGCAAAGGAGAGTTGGTGAAATGGGGACCTAAGTGTGACTCATGCTTGTCCGTGGTCCGTGGTTTCAGTAAGGTCTAATACATTACCCTCAGTTATTAAGGAATATTCTGATGTATTCTCATCCCCTACTCCAGAGGTTCTACCCCCCCCCCCCCATAGACCTTATGATTGTGCCATAGAGCTAATAGAGGGTGTCAAATTTCCTAAAGGGCGAATTTATAATCTTTCTAAGCCCGAACGCAAGGCTATGGAAGATTATATTAAGGAGAGCCTTGCTAAAGGGCATATTAGACCTTCAGTCTCTCCTATGGGAGCAGGGTTTTTCTTTGTTAAGAAGAAGGATGGTGGTCTTAGGCCTTGTATTGATTACTGGAGATTAAATAAAATCACTGTCCAAAATAGATACTCTCTCCCATTAATTCTGGATTTATTTAACCAGGTTCTGGTTTTCCAAGATTGACCTGAAAGGGGCATACTATCTAATCCGAATCAAGGAGGGAGACGAATGGAAGACAGCATTCAATACTCCGATAGGACACTTTGAATATCAGGTGATGCCTTTTGGACTCAGCAATGCCCCAGCTGTGTTCCAAAACTTAATGAACGATATTGTTAGGGAGTTCCTAGGTAAATGTATTATTGTCTATCTTGACGACATTTGGATATTCTCTCCTGATTTCGAATCTCATGTGTTTCATGTCAAACAAGTATTAGAGGTGTTGAGGGAGAACCAGCTATCTGCTAAGCAAGAGAAATGTGTCTTTGGTGTACAGGAGATACTATTTCTAGGGCATGTTCTGACTCCTCACGCCTTTAAGATGGATCCTGGTAAGGTTTTGGCAATTAAGGAATGGGTAAGGCCTTCATCCTTAAAGGCCTTACAACGGTTTTTGGGTTTCGCTAATTACTATCGTAAATTTATCATGAATTTTTCTGTAATTGCTAAACCATTGACCGACCTTACTAAGAAAGGGGCGGATTTGGAGATTTGGTCTACCAAGGCCATTTCTTCATTTGAAACATTAAAAAAGGCATTTAGTAGCGCTCTCATTCTGATCCAGCCTGATCAGGAGAGACCCTTTATTGTGGAGGTGGATGCGTTTGAGGACGGCGCAGGAGCAGTCCTTTCACAAGGTCCTGCTAGCCTCACTAACCTGAGACTGTGTGCCTTCTTCTTCAGGAAATTCTCTCCCACGGAGAGAAACTACGATATAGGGAATAGGGAGCTGCTGGCTATTAAATGGGCATTTGAGGAGTGGAGGCATTTTTTTGGAGGGGGCAAGGCATCGGGTAACTGTTGTCACTGACCATAAAAACCTAATGCTTCTCGAGTCTGCTAAGAGGTTGAATCCCCGACAAGCCCGATGGGCTCTGTTTTTTACCCGTTTTGATTTCTCCATTACGTTCAGGCCAAGAAGTAAAAATGGTAAGGCAGACGCATTATCTCGGAGCTTCCATGCTTTTCAACCTACGGAGGCACCGCCTGAATCCATCCTACCAGCAAACATCTTCTTAGCGGCTCTAACCCAGGATATCTCGGCTCGCATTAAGGCTGAACAACATCTGGCACCGGCATCCACCCCAACAGATAAGTTGTTTGTTCCCGTACAATTTCATCTCCAGCTGTTGGGGGAGTGTCACGATTCTGCCTTTTGTGGACATCCGGGTTTTGAGGGCACTAAGGATCTGGTTTCTAGATCTTATTGGTGGCCCACTCTGACCAGGGATGTCAAGTCCTACGTGTCAGCCTGTGAGGTTTGTGCCAGGTCTAAGACACCTAGGACTCGCCCTGCTGGTAACCTACGACCCTTACCCATTCCCAGTAGATCCTGGTCCCATATCTCGATGGACTTTATAACTGACCTACCGCTGGCGGAGGGTAAGACTGTGGTTTGGGTAGTGGTCGATAGGTTTAGCAAGACTTCCGAATGCAAAAACCCTGGCGTCTATTTTTGTGAGAGAGATTGTTCGTTTACATGGCATCCCGGAAAATATTGTTTCTGACAGGGGTGTGCAGTTTGTGTCCAAATTCTGGAGGGCCTTCTGTCAAAGATGTAAAATTTAATTGTCTTTTTCTTCCGCCTACCTGTCACGAGGGTGTCAAGAGCCACGTCTGACTCCGTTATACCCGGGGTCAGGAAGTCGCAGCGGGTGGCTGCGCGCTCTATGTCTAAAGATCACGTTGTTTCTTAGTGATTGTTTTCTGTGTTTGCCTTGCAATCCTTTTTGTCTCACTCAGGGATCCGTAGCTTCTCCTCCTCAGCTGTTTCTTGTCTGCCACTCCCAAACCTCCTTATATTCTCCTCTCACACTTCTCTAGTTGCCAGTTATAGAGCTTCCTGCCTGGACATCTATACTGACCCACTGGAGCTGTGAATCCTGGTTGTTGTTCCAGAGTGCTACCCTCCGGATCCCTGTTGGGCTTTTTGTTGTCTCCTGTTGTCGCCCACCTGGGATTATATGTTTAGTCTGTATTGTCTGTCCTCCCCTTGGTGTTTTCCTTTAGAGCTAGTGGTGCGGACTAGTGTTCCCACCGCCCTGTTCACTATCTAGGGCTCATCTTAGGGAAAGCCAGGGTTTTAGGCACGTGATCGGCGTACGGGTGAGGAACCCGTCTAGGGACGTCAGGGCAGCCAGGTGCCAGCCGCAAGGTGAGTCAGGGGTCACCACCTTCCCTCTCACTTGGGCAGGGCCTTCCTCTTTCCCTCCCTCTGTGTCACGTATGTGATAGTCACGCCGATCGTGATATTATAACTGGCCCTTATTTTTTGAGAAAAAAAAAAAATAAAAAAAATTTTTTCTCTACTTAGAATCCAATATGGATCCTATTGCTGCTTTTGCAAAACAGCTTCAAGGCCTGTCTTTGGAGGTGGCAGGATTGAAGGCGTCTGTCCTCCAACAACAGCAGCAAATGCAGCAGACCGCAAGCCCAGCGGTTGCTATGGGTAACCAGGTTGTTACAGAACCCAAGGTTGTTCTTCCTGACAGATTTTCTGGGGGAAGGGACAAATTTGTGACGTTCCGTGAGGCCTGAAAATTATATTTTAAGCTGCGCCCTTACTCCTCAGGTAATGAAGAACAGCGGGTGGGGATTGTTATTTCCCTGCTTCAGGGGGACCCGCAATCCTGGGCGTTCTCGTTACCCCCTGGTTCCCAGGCTCTCCGGTCAGTGGAGAGATTTTTTGGGGCTTTGGGTCTCATATATGATGACCCTGACCGAGTCGCCCTGGCTGAGTCGAAGTTACGGAGACTCCTACAGGGAGATCGGCCAGCAGAGGAATATTGCTCAGAGTTCCGTAGGTGGGCTACGGATACTCAGTGGAACGACCCGGCTCTCAGGAGTCAGTTCTGCTCTGGGTTATCTGAAAGGGTTAAGGATGCGCTGGCGCTGTATGAGACCCCCCTTTCTCTTGATGCTGTTATGTCCCTCTCTATCAGAATAGATAGACGTCTTAGGGAGAGATCGAAAATTCCTGAGCAATCGGTAACCTCTCCCAAGCAGCAGTTAGTCTGTACTGACTTAGATGAGCCTATGCAGCTAGGAGGAACTTCTCGTCAGGTCCGTCCTCCTGAGGTTCGCCGTAGGTGGGGGGCTTGTTTTTTCTGTGGGGGGAGGGGTCATTTCATTAATGTCTGTCCCTCCTTTCTCAAAAACAAAAGACCGTCGGAAAACTACTAACCCCAGGCTGTGCGGAGGATTTCAGCCGGGGGGTATACGTTTCCTCCATACGAACATCTCAATTTGTGTTGCCAGCGGTTATTGTTTTTGGTGTTAAGACGGAGTCTATTTCTTTTTTTCTAGACAGTGGAGCAGGGGTAAATTTGATAGATGCCCATTTTGCCCGCACTATGGGTTTGTCTCTCTGTACGCTGCAGAGACCTATTCCCATATTCGCTATTGATTCTGCTCCTCTGTCTCAGAGAAACCTCACTCACATTGTCCATAACTTACACCTTCGGGTAGGGGACCACCATAATGAGTGTCTTTCATGTTACGTTCTGGAGGGCCTTCCCTCTCCTGTGGTATTGGGTCTTCCCTGGTTGGTAGCGCACAATCCAGTGGTGGATTGGCAGGCCAGGGAGATATTGGAGTGGAGTGAGCATTGCAGAGAGAATTGCTTAAATAACAATTGCTTAATCGCCTCCATAGCTTCCCTACCTACATTTATTTCGGACTTTGAGGACGTTTTTTCTGAAAAGGGTTGTCAGAAGCTACCACCTCATCGTCCTTATGATTGCCCGGTTAACCTGATTCCCGGTGCAAAATTACCCAAGTCCAGGTTGTATAATCTTTCGGGTCCCGAGAGACAAGCCATGAAAGATTATATCTCCGAGAGTCTGGCTAAGGGACACATCAGACCCTCTTCTTCACCCGTGGCTGCAGGGTTTTTCTTTGTTAAAAAGAAAGATGGGGGCCTGCGTCCTTGCCTAGATTTCCGTGAGCTAAACCGGATAACCATCCGAGACCCATACCCTCTTCCTCTCATTCCTGACCTTTTTAATCAGATTGCGGGTGCTAGGTGGTTCTCCAAACTTGATCTTAGGGGGGCCTACAATCTGATTCGTATCAAGGAAGGGGATGAGTGGAAGACAGCTTTTAACACCCCTGAGGGGCATTATGAAAATTTAGTCATGCCTTTCGGTCTGACCAATGCCCCTGCTGTCTTCCAACATTTTGTTAATGATATTTTTAGTCATCTCATCGGCAGGTTTGTAGTCATATACCTAGATGATATCTTAATTTATTCGGCTGATCTGAAAACACATGAAGTACATGTCAGGCAAGTACTGCAGGTCCTACGGACGAATAAATTATATGCGAAAATTGAAAAATGTGTCTTCGCCGTTCAGGAAATACAGTTCCTGGGATATCTATTATCTGCTTCAGGTTTCCGTATGGATCCTAGGAAGGTCCAGGCAATTCTAGATTGGGATCTTCCTGAGAACCTTAAAGCTCTACAACGGTTTTTGGGTTTCGCAAATTTCTATAGAAAGTTCATTAAAAATTATTCAGTGATCATTAAACCCCTTACTGACATGACTAGGAAGGGGACTGATTTTTCTAAATGGTCTGACGCCGCTAAAATTGCATTTTCCTCTCTAAAAGAGAGATTTACCTCGGCACCTGTTCTAATTCAACCTGATGTCTCCCAGCCTTTTATTGTTGAAGTAGATGCGTCAGAGGTGGGAGTGGGGGCTGTATTGTCTCAGGGTCCGTCTCCTGGCAAATGGCGTCCTTGCGCTTTCTTTTCCAAAAAGTTATCTACAGCAGAAAATAACTATGATATTGGAAATAGGGAACTGTTGGCGATTAAACTGGCGTTTGAAGAGTGGCGTCACTTCTTAGAGGGAGCAATCCACCCCGTCACGGTGATTACGGATCACAAAAACCTTCTGTACCTAGAATCGGCTAAGCGTCTCACCCCTAGACAAGCTAGGTGGTCGCTATTCTTTACCAGATTTAACTTTGTAATCACCTATCGTCCTGGGGCAAAAAATACCAAGGCAGACGCATTATCTCGTAGTTTCCCTGGAGGGGGTAATGTTAGTGATCCGGTACCTATTTTACAAAGAGGAGTGGTTGTCTCTGCTGTACACTCTGTTCTAGAGGGAAAGGTGTTAGAGGCCCAGGGGGACGCCCTGGCCTCTTGCCCCTCAGAGAAATTGTTTGTACCGTTAAACCTGCGTCTTGAACTATTAAAGGAACATCATAATTCGGCACTTGCTGGGCACCCAGGTAGTAAAGCAACCTTGGAGCTATTGTCTCGTCGTTTTTGGTGGCCAAGGTTGCGTCAGGATGTAATGGATTTCGTGTCTACTTGTTCTACTTGTGCACGCGCGAAAGTCTCTCATACACGTCCAGCAGGGTCTTTATTGCCACTTTTCATCCCCAATAGGCCATGGACACATCTATCAATGGATTTCATCACTGACTTACCTTTGTCTGCGGGTAAAACAGTTATCTTGGTAGTAGTAGACAGGTTTAGCAAGATGGTACACTTTATTGCGCTACCCGCACTTCCTAATGCTAAGACTCTTGCTCAGGTGTTTATCAGTGAAATCGTGAAGCTTCACGGGGTCCCTTCCGATGTGGTTTCGGATCGGGGAACCCAGTTTATTTCTAAGTTTTGGAAAGCTTTTTGTTCCCGTTTGGGGGTACACTTGTCCTTTTCCTCAGCTTTCCATCCTCAGTCGAATGGACAGACTGAGCGTACCAACCAAAACCTAGAAACATATTTAAGGTGTTTTGTGTCTGAAAACCAAGAGGTGTGGTCATCATATTTACCGTTAGCCGAGTTTGCCATAAATAATCGCTGTCAGGAATCCACTGGCAAGTCACCATTTCTTGGTGCATACGGTTTTCATCCCCAATTTTGTACTTTCAAAGAGGGGGGGTCTTCTGGGGTTCCCGAAGAGGAACGGTTTTCTTCATCTCTTTCATCGGTATGGCAGAAGGTGCAAGCTAACTTGAAAAATATGAGTGGTAAATATAAATGCATGGCCGATAAGAAACGGTCGCCAGGTCCGGACCTAGGAGTGAATGACTATGTGTGGTTGTCTACTAGGAATATTAAGTTGAAGGTTCCCTCTTGGAAACTGGGTCCTAGGTTCATTGGTCCTTATAAAATAGTAGCCGTCATTAACCCTGTGGCTTTTCGCCTGGAGCTACCTCAGACTTTTAAGATCCATAACGTCTTCCATAAG
Source organism: Bufo gargarizans (assembly GCF_014858855.1). Classification (NCBI taxonomy): domain Eukaryota; kingdom Metazoa; phylum Chordata; class Amphibia; order Anura; family Bufonidae; genus Bufo; species Bufo gargarizans. Next base: position 476,431,825 of record NC_058084.1, on the reverse strand, counting down.
TCGTTACTCAAGAAGTATGTTCCACCTCTAGAACCATCACCGCTGCCACCTCCTCCTGTTATTGTGGATGGTAATCTGGAGTTTCAAATATCCAGAATTGTTGATTCTCGTCAGGTCCGCCGCTTTCTTCAGTATCTGGTGCATTGGAGGGGTTACGGTCCCGAGGAAAGAATGTGGGTTCCAGCGTCAGAGGTAAACGCCAACAGGTTAATTCAGGCTTCCCATGCCTCTCATCCTGAGAGACCTGGTCCTGAGTGTCCGGAGGCCCCTCGTGAAAGGGGGGGTACTGTCACGAGGGTGTCAAGAGCCACGTCTGACTCCGTTATACCCGGGGTCAGGAAGTCGCAGCGGGTGGCTGCGCGCTCTATGTCTAAAGATCACGTTGTTTCTTAGTGATTGTTTTCTGTGTTTGCCTTGCAATCCTTTTTGTCTCACTCAGGGATCCGTAGCTTCTCCTCCTCAGCTGTTTCTTGTCTGCCACTCCCAAACCTCCTTATATTCTCCTCTCACACTTCTCTAGTTGCCAGTTATAGAGCTTCCTGCCTGGACATCTATACTGACCCACTGGAGCTGTGAATCCTGGTTGTTGTTCCAGAGTGCTACCCTCCGGATCCCTGTTGGGCTTTTTGTTGTCTCCTGTTGTCGCCCACCTGGGATTATATGTTTAGTCTGTATTGTCTGTCCTCCCCTTGGTGTTTTCCTTTAGAGCTAGTGGTGCGGACTAGTGTTCCCACCGCCCTGTTCACTATCTAGGGCTCATCTTAGGGAAAGCCAGGGTTTTAGGCACGTGATCGGCGTACGGGTGAGGAACCCGTCTAGGGACGTCAGGGCAGCCAGGTGCCAGCCGCAAGGTGAGTCAGGGGTCACCACCTTCCCTCTCACTTGGGCAGGGCCTTCCTCTTTCCCTCCCTCTGTGTCACGTATGTGATAGTCACGCCGATCGTGATATTACCATCCTGAGAGTAATGGGCAGACTGAACGCCTTAATCAGTCTGTGGAACAATTCTTGAGGTTGTATGTTGCTGATGACCAGCAATTATGGGTCAAATTCCTTTAGTTGTCTGAATTTGCTTTGAATAACTGTGTCAATTCTTCTGCTGGGGTCTCTCCTTTCTTTTGTAACCATGGTTTTCATCCCCGTTTTCATTCTGGGTCGTCAGTCTCCTCCTCTAACCCTGAAGCGGATAAACTCTCCTCCGAACTGTGCACAGTTTGGGCCCGGGTTCAATCGAACCTAGAAAAGGCTCAAAGTTCTCAAAAACTCAAGGCCGATAGGAGACATTCAATATGGGGATAAAGTATGGTTGTCCTCCAAGAATCTATCTCTCAAGGTAGCCTCTAGAAAATTTGCTCCTCGTTTTATTGGACCGTATAAGATCACGGAGGTGATTAATCCGGTATTGTTTAAGTTAGTGCTGCCCGAGTCGTTCCACATTCATAATGTATTTCATAAATCTCTACTTAAAAAGTATTTTGAACCTGTTGTACCGTTGAAAGCCCCGCCTCCGCCGGTTCTTGTTAGTGATGCTGTCGAGTATGTGGTGTCTAAGATAGTGGATATCAGGAGAGTGCGTAATTCCTTACAGTACCTGATTCACTGGAAGGGGTATGGACCCGAAGAGAGATCTTGGGTACTCACCAGGGAGGTTCATGCTCCTAGACTCGTTCGAAAATTTCATTTAGAACACCCTGAAAGGCCATCGCCTGAAGTCTTGGGTCCGGTGGCCCCTCGTAAAAGGGGGGGTACTGTCACGGGGCGCCAAAAGCGCACTCGGTCTCCCATCAGCCGCAGACCTGCTGCTTAGCTTCGGGAGCGAGGATCTGTGTTTGGCCTCGTTCCCAGGGCGGCTTTGCTAGCTGGGAGGCTCCCTGCTCTTAGGTCTGCCTTGAGCACCGAGCTGATCACTCGGTGCTTGACTTGTCTGTCTGTCGGTCATGTGACGCTGGCCACGTCACATGACCCTCAAACCCCACTATAAATACAGGCAGCCTGCTGGCCGCAGGTTGCCTGTTAATTCTAGGTTCCTGGCTATTTGTTGGACTACTGAATACTCACCTGATCCTATTCCCTGACAATCCTTTGCCTGCTCCTCCTGTACTGCGCATCTGTCCTGGTATTGTGACCTCGGCTCCCACCTGACTACTCTTTGTGGACTCCTCTGGTACTTCTCTACTCTCTTGGCATTGGACCCCGGCTTCTCCTGACCATTCTTTGCTTAACCCTTTGTACTGGCTAGCTCTCTTGGTTCTGACCCAGTTCGTTCACGTTCCGTATTTTATCTTGTCTGTCTTCCCTGCACATATCCTAAGTAAGGGACTGTCGTCCAGTTGTCCCCTGTCATCAGGACTCGTGAGGCAAGTAGGCAGGGCCAGGGGTGAGGGTGGAGCGCAGTGGTCACTATCCTTCCCCCTGTGTGTGTGTGTGGACGTGACCATTACAGCAGTATTATATTAGTTATATTTTTTGTACATAGGAGCAGTATTATAGTAGTTATATTCTTGTACATAGGAGCAGTATTATAGTAGTTATATTCTTGTACATAGGAGCAGTAATATAGCAGTTATGTTCTTGCACATAGGAGCAGTATTATAGTAGTTTTATTTTTGTACATTGGAGCAGTATTATAGTAGTTATATTCTTGTACATATGGAGCAGTATAATATTAGCAATATAAAGCAGTGATCATAAAAATGAAGATGAAATATCATGAGATATATTTTGTGATCTGGATCCGATCTTTATCAGAATCTCATCACGTTACTCACTCTACGTGTTTGACTTAAAACAGCAAGCTCAAAATAATTTCCAATGAAAACTAATGGTCTCTCTCCAAGTTCATTAAAAGAAGCAGGAAGCTCATTCGACCGCTTTTATCATCCTACTGTGATGTAACATGGATTATTCTGGCTGATAACATTGGGGGAAATTTGCTGGACAACATTTCGGATTAAATTGGCCACAGCAGCCGTTTTATTAAATAACAAATAAATAACAAATAAACATTCCACATAACATGACTTAAACCTGAGTAAAATGACCAGGGAGGTCCTAGAAGCCCCAATAAACCACTGCATCCAAACAAACTGGCAACTTCATCTTGCCCCCAGCAGATGGACGCCAGCTCGGAGGCACCAACTGATGGACGCCTAATTCCTCCACTCTAATTCAACCACGAGAGTCCAGCTCCACCCGTGGGGCCCTCCCATTCTCAACTACCACCAAATTCACCAACTTCGAGGACCTCCCACCGCCAACAACACGCAAATTGACCACCTTAAGATTGCACGTCCCTCCACATCCTCAAAGCTGTCTCAATTCCTCCCTGAATCCCCAGGGACCACAAATCTATCCCTACGGCGTTGAGGTGCACACCATCTGCCCTCCAGAATTTACCCTCACCCGCCTCCAACTCTGAATGCCGCACCGCCACCGCCCCGCTCCTTGCCATGAATCTACCCACCGCCCGATTCACCTTGATCCGAGCTTTATTAAGTCGCTCGACCGATCTTGCCCCCTTCCAAGCCCGCCGCGGCACAATGTCCGACCATACAGTGATCAACTTCGGGAATAATGCCTACAACCTCAGCAAATCAAATTTAATGTCCCAGATTAATTCTCCTGAATGGCCGAGATCCTAAATCGTTACCCCCGGCATGTAACACTAAAATGTCTGGGGAACTGTCTAACCTCACAAAACAATGAAACTCCCGCAACACCCCGCCCCCCATAACATACCTCTGATACCTAGCCACCGCAACACTGCCGCGTCCCGCCCGAAACCAAATTGTCCACCATTTTGCCTAACGTCTGCCCTTATCACACCCCAGAACACAAACGAATGCCCCAAGATCCACATCAACGCAGGTAAGAAACCTAGGATCAATAAAAGAAAACATGTCAACATTACCCATTACCATGAACATCACTCACAACCTCCCTACTCTAACATAAGAGCGAAATCTAATAGATTCCCACCGACCTATCCGTTTTATCATCTCATCATTCAAACCTAAATGTGCCGCCTCATTCGCTGCCCCAATTCTATAAGAATGCCCCGTATAACCCTCATCGCAAATGCCTAACACCTTCAAGCATCTCCTAAAAATAGCCAAAAATTGAAAACGCAACAAGAACGAACCGTCCTCGTGCCTAAGAAGAGGAACGGAGCTCTCCCCACACACCCCCTTATATTCCTGTAAACATTTTACCGGACAAAGGACACAGCCTGTGACCTCAAACAAAGCTAACTACCTACCCTTACCTTCCTGGTCTGTTTTAGGCTTCCAAATCCAAACCTCTACCCTATCTGCATTACACATCTACATCCTCCAGCTTCAGCCCCCAGCTCTATTAACACTATTACTCACTAATTCCCCCAGCCTAAATGCCCCAAAAAACACCAGTGAAAACGCAGTCCTAAACAAGCCAACTTCCCAAGATGACCTACACACCTCCCCTAATGTAAAGTCAATATCCAACAACAACTTAAATGAGACCGGCCTTCTCCGATCCTCCGCCCCCTGTCCCCGTCGCCAACCTTTTAGAACCTGCCTGACCAAAAAAGTATTTGTATAATCCGGGACTCTCCTTAAAGGAAAACCAAACGCCAGCCCCACAATGCACGTATTTAAACAAGACACAGACCACCCTTCCTCCCTGCAATGACCCAACAGCAGTAATAACGCCATTTCCCAATCCTCCTCTTCCACTCCCAACTGCACGCACCACCAATCCCACATATCCCAAGCCTTACCATAAGCAGACCAAGTGCTCGGGTTCAAACAGCGCCCGCAAAAGCCCCATTACCATTCCTCCAAGATTTCCCACATCCAATCCGGACACCCTAGTCCCACGTTCTCTGGCTCCAGTTGACGAAAACAGTCCCACTGTGAACGAGAAAGGGCATCCGCCACGCCATTAGAAGCACCCGGAACATGGACTGCCACTACCCAAGCATTAATAGACAAACATCTCAGCACCAAAAATTTCAACAACCGAATCACCTGAGGAGAAGATGCAGTCAAACCATTAATTGCTTGCACTACCCCATATGTGGAAGCGAACTTTCCTATTCTAAAAACGCCCCTCCCACAACACTACCACCAAAACAATTGGAAACAACTCCAGAAGCGCCACATTACCACCCAAGACTCCGGCCACCGACCTGCACACCATTGACCCTGGCAGCAAGCCCCAAAACCAACCCCCCCTGCAGTGTCCGAATACAATTCGAAATCGAAGCTGTCGCAAATGTCGCCCATGAACAAAGTCCTCTCATTATATACCCACAAGAAATTCACCCAAACCTCCAAATCCCTCCTTAATTATTTTCCCAACCTAATGAAATGATGCGGCTCGGCTACGCCCGCGGTAGCGGAAGCCAAGCGTCAACAAAATATACGCCCCATCGGCATAATCCTGAAAGCGAAATTGAGTTTACCCAACAAGGACTGCAAATCCCGCAACCTAATCTTTGCCAATCTCCTCGCCCTACCCAGTACTTGCCGCAAATCCGCCAACTTGTCTTCTGGCAACCTACACTCCATTTTGACCATGTCAATCACAGTCCCCAGAAAATACAGCTCCATCGCAGGCTTCACCGTCTTCTCCGTTGCGAAAGGTACCCCAAACTGATCAAAACTGACTGTACAGTGTGCCCGTCTACCACCACCCATTCGAGAAACGAACTAAAAGTCTCAAAATAGGCGCAAGATAATGAGCACCCCATAGGCAAACATCTGTCCACAAAATACCCCTCTTCCCAAAAACAGCCTAACAAATGCAGACTATCTGGATGAACCGGTAACAAGTGAAACGCCGCTTTAAGGTCATTCTTCGCTAGCAATGTGCCCGGACCCAACTTCCTTACCCAAGCCACAGCCGGATTAAATGATGTATAAACCACCGAACATAATTCAGAATCTATACCGTCATTGACCGACACCCCTTTCAGGAAGGAAAGATGGTGAATGAGACTAAATTTATTCGGCTCCTTCTTATGCACCACCCACTCTAAAATTGACCAATGGCGGCTCCCGAAACGGGCCTGCCATGCAACCCAATAAGATTTCCTTGGCCAATTTCTCAGAAACAACTGCCCGTTGTTCTAGCGCTGACCTCAAATACTTATGTACAATCTTACCCGCCAAAGGTGCGTGGGATCAGATGATACCGGCGCTTTTCCTCCTCTTCCTTTTTCCCCTCATCTTTTTTTCCCTCTATCCAAATTAAACCTCTCTAAAGGAAGTAAGGAAAAAATATGCACGTACTCCCCTTTCCTAATCCGCTCCTTAACCTCCTGTTTCAAATGTGCCCCCAACGGGCCCCCAAAACACACATACACCTCACCCTTCGCCCCATCATCTACCTGAGGCCTGTCCTCAACCTCCCCGCCAGATCGCCAAAAATTGCCCAAGACCCCTTCCCAACTCTCCCGGGCGTGCCCCTCCCCCGACACCCCCTGGAGAACTAAGCAGTGCTAAAAGGGGACCCAATGATATCTCACCAGGCTGCACGGGTGCTGTGAAACCCGCCACCGCTGGTCCTGCATCCCGTCGTTCCTGGTCGCCAGCTCTCTCCTGGATGTTGTCGCCACGCCGATACCACTGACCTCTTCCATGCTGGCTGTGCTTGCTTTTCCTTCCATCATGGCTCCTGCCCCATGGAGGGCGTGTCCTTCTGCCTCCTGTCCTGCCGCGACAAAGGGCATGTGCAGCTCCCTGCCTGACTCATGTACAGCGTGTGGCCCTCCCAGCAGGTGGAACCCTGGGGGAGTCCACAGAACCTGGTCCTGATCCCTGCGAACTGTGCCGCGGCCGACGAGCCCTTCCTGCAGGCGCAGCCTCCACACTTGATGCGCCCTGTGCTAACTTCTCCACCTGTGCCTTGAGCCAGCCGGGACCCCGCGCCTCCGCTTCCCTCCTGAACTCAGAGAGGAGCTCCTCAAGGGACATGGTGAGCTAGTTAGTTACCTCAGCTAATAACTAAAATGGCGCTCCTTCATCCCCTGTGCCTCCTATATAAAGCCCCCCTATTGACCACTCTCCCTGTTACCCCAGCAACTCCCTCTCCCTATATGACTCTCGGACCTGTTACCCCCTTCCTGCCCCCTCACTCACCAAACCATCGTCATGATGGCCTCCCCTAAGGTCTACGCCCCCCAGTCCGGCCTCACAAAATAATGGTGCACACCAGACGTCAATCTGGTGCATTTTTCGACTCCTGTTAGCCACATCAAAACGGTCTTCAGAGGTGTAAAATTGAGTTGTAAAATAGGTTTAGAACACATAAGCTTTGTACATGGAGTGTTTGCAATGTGACGCAATATTCCTTATTAAATCTCCCCAAATGTGGTTTGCATTGTGTATCAATGAAGCCTACCTTTGCCATCATGCCTCCGGCTTTGCAGAGGCAGAGAGGTTGGAGTTTCAACACACCAACAGCAGAAAGTGATAGGTCAGTGACATGAAAATGTTGCTCCCTAATTCACACCGCAGAGTCTCATTGTTTTCTGTGTGATGCAACTTCAGCCTGTCTCTCCTGCCTCCTGCTTGTGATGGGTTCCTTCCTCTCAGCTCATACAATCAGAAGGCAGGGGAGAGCAGTGTGAAGCTGCATCTCATAGGAATACATTGGAGATTATACCCACAGCACTCATAGATACTATATAAGGCCCCTTTCACATGAGCGAGTTTTCCGTCCAGGTGCGATGCGTGAAGTGAACACATAGCACCTGCACTGAATCCTGACCCATTCATTTCAATGGGTCTGTGCACATGAGCGTTGTTTTTCACGCATCATTTCTGCATCGCGTGAGAATCGCAGCATGTTCTATATTCTGCATTTTTCACGCAGCCTTGGCCCCATAAAAGTGAATGAGGCTTCGGTGAAAAACGCATTGCATCCGGATGTAACCTGGATGCAGTCCGGATGCAATGCGTTTTTCACTGATGGCCGCTAGGAGATGTTGTTTGTAAATGTACAGGGGTTTTTTCACCGTGTGAAAAACGCATCACAAACTGATCGCACCCGTGCGGAAAAAACTGAAGGCAATCGCAGACAAAACTGACTGAACTTGCCTGCGAAATGGTGCAAGTTTCACTGAACGCATCCTGACACAATCTGTATCATTTGTGTGAAAGAGGGCCTAAAGGGGAAACAAGGAGGGTGAATCTGCATGTGGATGGGGAGGTGTCCTGAGATCTGCCAGGAAGGAATTGAAAGGTGATGATGTAATCATATAGCTTGCAGGAAGTCAGCTACCCAGGAGAGACTGACAACCAGTTTACACTGGTAAATGTGCATTAGACTGGTGTTCAAAATGAAAAGCTTCAAAATGATGGAATCAACGGGGCTGGGATGAAAGAAGTCACTGTTGGAATATTGGTGGTGAGTGAGCATTATATGTGCAATACCAATATTGTCAGGGTGCTTCTTTAACTTTCGCTGCCAGGGGTGTTTGTCCTGGCTACAAGTGGTGGAAAATGTCCAATCTTTGAAGTTTTGACATGTACAAATAAAACCTAAATTACAAAAAAAACAACTTATAATAATAATAATAACCCCCATACCCATATATTTTCTGTAAGTAGACACCTGCAACATTGTCAAAATTTCACTGAGTGCTTTATACACACAGACACCTTCATGCAGGTTTGTGCCAAAGTGTAATTTTTCATAAAAATTGCATAAAAGTTAAACCAGCAAAACCCATATATTTCCTGAAAGCAGACAACCTGGCGTTGACCATCGTGTCCACCTTCAGGCAACTTTGTGACAAACAGGAATACAATTTTTTTTTTAAATGGATCAAAACAAACATTTTGCACTTAAAATGCACATCCAAGGAGAACTTTACACATAAAAACAAGGTAAATGTAATATATTAAAGGGAACCTGTCACCAGGATTTTGTGTATAGATCTGAGGACATGGGTTGCTAGATGGCCGCTAGCACATCCGCAATACCCAGTCCCCATAGCTCTGTGTGCTTTTATTATGTAATAAAAAACGATTTGATACAGATGCAAATTAACCTGAGATGAGTCCTGTCCCTGACTCATCTCACGTACAGGACTCATCTCAGGGTTATTTGCATATGTATCAAATCGTTTATTTTTACACAATAAAAGCACACAGAGCTATGGGGACTGGGTATTGCGGATGTGCTAGCGGCCATCTAGCAACCCATGTCCTCAGCTCTATACCCAAAATCCCGGTGACAGGTTCCCTTTAAAGTGTTCAAATCTCATATCTACCACAAGTGTATGCATCAGTGTATGCACTGGAACAGAGGCCACGCAACATATTGTCATCATCCACATATGTGTTAAAAATGTATAATGTACACTGCAATCCGCTTCTAGGTTACTAAACTCTCCGTTTTCTGAGAGCACAAAACGTAACACGCATAAAAATATAGGCTAATAATTAATATACACAACCACCTTCATGCAACTTTGTAGCAAAGAATGATTATCAGCAAAAATTGGGCAAAAATTCAAATTTACAACTAAAATGCATGCTCTAGCAGAGTTCTTATGCAAATACAATAGAGTCTACAAAAGACTGTAATATGTGAGGAGTTCATGTATTTTACATGTGTCTACACTTAATGCTGCAAGTGTTAAAGAAATGCAAAAACCGCAGGAAGGGTCAACCACCTTTTGTATGCAGGCACTGGGAATTATATAGTAGGTCTTTTGCAGCCCTATATTCCTAAATCACAATGAAAAAATTCCTAAACCTGAGGCCGCTTTCCAATAGGTTTAATATCGGGGCCTTATTGCTCCATGATTATGGACACAGGACCTGAACTTCCTGTAGGTCATCAGAAGATGAGTCAGATCGCCATACTTCTGGCCCTGATGAACCGAGGGAGGTCCGTAATATGGACACAAAATAGTCCCTGCATTACACCTGTCTGAAAGGCGTCTAAATATTGTTTAAAAAAAAACAAAAAAAACACGACAGTAATTTAAAACTATTGTTTACGGCGACAGCCAGTGAGGGACAGTGTATTTTCTGACTGATGAAAATAAATGTGATAATTAGTGTTGAGCAAATCGAATCATCCGAAGTGGCATTCAATCCGAAGTTTAGGAAAAATGTAATTTGCAATGAATCTGAATTTCCTCCCGCTTTGTGGTAACGAATAGTTTTTTCCTTAAATGGCAGCTACAGGAGTTACAAAGTGACAGCACGAAGCCCGGGAAGGCGAGATCACTCATAATGCCTTGCAGCCAGCCAATCAGCAGCTAGACAGCCCCTGTGATGTCACAGCCCTATAAAACCCTCATCCCGCCATTTCACTATGAGCTGACCAGAGAGAGTGATGTGACAAGGGACAATGTTTCTGAAAGCTTTTATTTGTGGAATATTGGATAGGGACAGTGTAGGGAGATCGTAGGGAGAGTTTTTACACACTGAAGGGAGAGCATAGGGAGACTGCAGGGACAATGCAAGGACTGTAATCTGAAGCTGAAGGGATCCATAGGAGACAGCGCAGTTAGCATCAATCCCTGTGTAGCTAATAAAACAGTGTCCTCCTGGTTTAATAGATCAGCAATTCCATTAGGCCTTGATTCTCAAATTGGGGTGAATAAACTTTCTAATTCTACTGTTATTGGGGTGACACAGTTTCACTACCAGAAAGGACTAGCGATGCATAGTGCTGCAAAGCACAGTGATGTACACCGAGATACACTCTGCCTGCAGGCCGGGATATAGCTGATTTCATGCACTTTGTGACTAATTAATTTGGAACAAAGCATTTTTGAATTTTTGAAAACTCCAAATCGAATTTTTGAAAACTTCGCTCCTCTCTAGTGATAATCGTTACCCATTGCACGCTGCAGTAATAGTGATATCACTAGAGATGCAGTCTGTATACTTGACACTATATATCAGGTAGGGACAGTGTAAAATGTAAACTTTATTGATGTTTGTGTGTTTGCAGTTTGCTTCAACTTGGATGCTTGTGTTACTTGTGTATTTGTTGCAGATTTTGATGCAGTTTTGCCCCCTTTGCATCGCAAAAAGTGAAATCCACACTAAAAACCCTAGGTAGCCTTATAGTGACACAGAGGAGAGAGAAGTCCCAGTGGTTGTCACTCCTCTGTGTAGTCTGTCAGCACTACCCCCACTGCCCCCATCCTCTACCACGCTGGTGGACATCTCAGCCGGCTGAGGGGGGCTGCCTTCTGCTGACATATCTTGGGCTAGAGTCATGCCAGGTATTATCTCGGTCTTTAAAAAAAAAAAAAAAAATCTGAGGCTCTAGTACTGATATATCGGGTCGGGAATAAAAGATGCAGGCATATGCAACTTGCACTGCGACACATTTCTAATATAACGTGACTAGAGCCTCGAACTTGGTCTTGTTTTAAAGCTGAGAACTTCAGCTATAACATGGCTTGAGATCCAGCCATCAGTTTCAAAGACGTGCCTGGTACATCCTTGGATACCGAACTGACACCCTGCAAGGATGTATGACATATGTCCTTGACAGGGAAAGGGTTAAAGAAATACAACTGCCTGATTTCTTGATTTCTATAGGTGATTGTCACCGATGACAGCCACAGTGGCCCTTACACAAGACATGATGCCCTTATGGCACATAGCATCCTCCTTCATTTGTGCCAGCTGCAAATTCTGCTAGCAGCAATACCCCTATGCACACATAGGCCTGTCCTAAACCCATTTTCCCCTTTGACCTGGCAAGTTTCACTGATGAACAGACTATTACGGTATATTTCCATGCTCACTTAAAGAGGTTATATAGAGTTAGAAAAACATGGCTAGACTCTTCCAGAAACAGCGCCACGCCTATTCACAGGTTGTGTGCGGTATTTCAGTTCAATCCCATTAACTTCAATGCAATGGAGCTAAGCTGCAGACATAGCTGGAAGAATACAGGCATGTTTTTCTAATCCTGGACAGTCATTGATAGATAGAGAGATAGATAGATAGATAGACATAGATAGATATGAGATAGATAGATAGATAGATAGATAGACATAGATAGATAGATAGATAGATAGATAATAGATATGAGATAGATAGATAGATAGATAGATAGACATAGATAGGATATAGATAGATAGATAGATAGATAGATAGATAGATACCCCAAATACTCAGCATTGAGGGAGACTCACTTCAGGAGACTGTCTGATCTCTGCCCAGACTTCACCTCCATGGAGGAGGAAGAGAGACTCTCCATACTGCTGGGGAAGAGGAGAACACAACGGCCATAGCAGCACAATATATTACTGCCTGCCATAGACTGAGAGGAGCCTGATACCCCCACCCTGGATGTGTCTCTATCCCCATCCTTCACACCTACCCATTTATTTCCCATTTGCTTTGGCAATGCTAAAATTTACTTAGTCCTGCCAATAGATAAATAAATGGATAGACAGACAGACAGAAAGAAAGAAAATAGATATCATTGCTATATTTTTCTGTCAATTTGTGTAGTGTAAAAACATCTTGTGATACAGGAAACCATCAGTAAGCAGGCTAGATGCTGTTCATGGATCTTAACATGACTTCCACTGCCCCTACAGCTCAGATGGGTAACACATCAATATCTGATACTCATTAAAACTGGATATTGAATCACTGCATTGAGCATTTATGTGTCAATGATCTGGATTTTAGGTGTTAATGAGCCAATCACATCCACAGATTGTTCACAGCAAGACTTACTATGTTGATCCATCAACAGCAGCTTGTTGAAGGTTTGCAGAAGATATTAGATTCTTCTACGCTCCGCAGAGAAAGCACAGTGTGAATATATAAGAGATGAGGATATTACAAGATGCCAGATTATATCGTTTTACATACTTAAACCAAATAATTTACCGCCATAATAGTGGAGTGTGGAAGAAAAGAGGATTACCTTCCACATTACTGCAGCGCGATGGGAACGGTGCAGAACGGGGAACCCCTTGCCACACCTTGTTGTAATTTTAACATATGTATTCAGTTCCCTTTGATAAATGAATGCAAATCCAGATATAAATCAGAATATCTCACAATCCTGGTAATCTCATCTGGCAATCGTTCTTACAGAATAAATTCATTTATAGCACTGGAGGGAACGATATTTCTGCTTGTATTTTCCAAAGAACAAGCATTATAAATCCTGGAGGTTATATAACAAGTTGGACTTCATCTGTAATTCTTGCACCAGAGAGATTATTTGTTATTTTTATTTTTTTCGCTATGGCACTAAAACTACAGCACAGCAGCTCCATCTAGTGGTAGATTGAGTGAATTACAGTTGGGGATTTAAAGGGGTATTCCCATCACAATGATCACTGTTCAATCTGTTAATGACAGATGATCATTTTTGTAAATATATTGTATTGGCAAATTCCCACCCTTCTTGATAAAATTCTTTCCCTTCTACCACATTGTTGTCATATGGTATCCAATAGATACGGCCACCGCTCGCCTCCCGAATTCATAGGCTGCGCTTGCACAGAAGACACTTTATTTTCACCCAGCCGGCCACTCATTGCAGTCCTGAACGCGCACGCTGCCGCGCATGCGCAAGGCTTATTTCTTCAGTGCCGCGTCTCATACAGAGCCGCGCATGCCCAGTATGCAGCGCGGCTCTGTATGAGACGCGGCACTTAAGAAATAAGCTTTGCGTTTGTGTGGCAGCGTGAGCTTTAAGGGCTGCAATGAGCGACTGGCTGGGTAAAAAAAAAAAAGTCTTCTGCGCAAGCGCGGCCCGGGGATTCGGGAGAGAAGCGGTGCCCATAGGAGACCAATGAACGAGCACGCAAGGAGTGTGATGTCAGAAAGCGGCGTGGCAGGGCTTCACTCAAACTGCCTAAGCCCGCCCAGCCTTAGGCCCCTTGCAGACGAGCGTTCCTCCTGCAGCGAGTCCGCATCGCAGCACCCGGCCTGAACTCCCATCGCTGCTGGGGATCGCATAATGCTGCCAGTGTTATCCAATACATTCCAGAACTGTAAGGGTTACATAGCATCATAAATCAATATAATGCTATGTGAATCCCGTCAGTACTGGGAGGTCAGGCCGTGAGCTGCGGGAGCTGCGATGCGGACTCGCTGCGGGAGGAACGCTCATCTGCAAGGGGCCTTAGAAGCATAAATCCAGGAAGCGAACAGCAGAGCTGGCTGCAGGTGAGGACGAATTAGCAAGATGGGAAAATCACACCCTTTAAATCACAGGGTAATATACAATGCTAATAAAATAGCCTATAACCTAAAATCACATGTTATAACCTGTGTAAGAAAAGTTTAACTTTTTTCTAGAGCTATGGGAATGTACACCTCTAAAAATGTTTAGATTTTTTTTATTTTACAGATTTATAGATCATCGTTTGCTATTTTTTTAAAGAAAGTTTTAAAGAAAAAAACACAATTTGTTAAATTATTATTTAATTAATAATAATAAAATCATGTCTTGGAACAACTAAACCAACACCATCCAAATTGTAATAAATGGTTTAATAAGACTACATTCACACAACCGTAAGTGCTTTGCAAATTGCGGATCCGCAAAACCGGCTGTATGCGGAATGCATACGGCCAGCAGAAATGCCTATTCTTGTCTGCAATTGTGGACAAGAATAGGACATGCTCTATCTTTCTTGCGGGGCTGCAGAACGAAACTACGGATGCGGACAGCACGCGGTCCACAGCTGTCCACATCTTTTGCGGCCCCATTGAAATGAATGGGTCCGCACTCGTTCCGCAAAATTGTGGAAAGGATACGGACCTAGAAATACAGCCGTGTGGATGTACCTAAGTTTAGGCTATGCTGCTCTATACAGGGATTCTGTCAAGTAGGTTTATTTACCAGGCATTGCTGAGATCAGAGCCTTCATTATAAAGTAAATTAAGTAATATCATCATATGCTGCACACTTAACAAATGTCGTCACATATAGATAATGCTGCAATCTGCACATATAAATAATGGCAATAATAGGGTAGATAAATAATGCTGCCATACTGTACACTAAATAATTTGCACCACACATTATACATAAACAGTTCTATCATACTGTACAAATATTAAGTATCGCTGTACAGCATTTCCCAATGCTATACAAAGTGTCTAATGCTTTAAAAGTAATCAAGACGGAATATGGTGGAATTGAACACATGTTGGAGTGTTTTAGTAGTTATATCCCCCGGCAGTATTATAGTTATATTCTTGCACATAGGAGCAGTATTATAGTAGTTATATTCTTGTACATAGGAGCAGTATTATAGTAGTTATATTCTTGTACATAGGAGGCAGTATTATAGTAGTTATATTCTTGTACATAGGAGGCAGTATTATAGTAGTTATATTCTTGTACATAGGAGGCAGTATTATAGTAGTTATATTCTTGTACATAGGAGCAGTATTATAGTAGTTATATTCTTGTACATAGGGGCAGTATTATACTAGTTATATTCTTGTACATAGGAGCAGTATTATAGTGGTTATATTCTTGTACATAGGAGCAGTATTATAGTAGTTATATTCTTGTACATAGGAACAGTATTATAGTAGTTACATTGTTGTACATAGGAGCAGTATTATAGTAGTTATATTCTTGTACATAGGAACAGTATTATAGTAGTTATATTCTTGTACATAGGAACAGTATTATAGTAGTTATATTCTTGTACATAGGAGCAGTATTATAGTAGTTATATCCTTGTACATAGGAGCAGTATTATAGTAGTTATATTCTTGTACATAGGAGGCAGTATTATAGTAGTTATATTACTGTACATAGGAGGCAGTATTATAGTAGTTATATTACTGTACATAGGAGCAGTATTATAGTAGTTATATTCTTGTACATAGGAGCATTATTATAGTAGTTATATTCTTGTACATAGGAGCAGTATTATAGTAGTTATATTCTTGTACATAGGAGCAGTATTATAGTAGTTATATTCTTGTACATAGGAGCAGTATTATAGTAGTTATATTCTTGTACATAGGAGCAGTATTATAGTAGTTATATTATTGTACATAGGAGCAGTATTATAGTAGTTATATTCTTGTACATAGGAGCAGTATTATAGTAGTTATATTCTTGTACATAGGAGCAGTATTATAGAAGTTATATTCCTGTACACAGGAGGCAGTATTATAGTAGTTATATTATTGTACATAGGAGCAGTATTATAGTAGTTATATTCTTGTACATAGGAGCAGTATTATAGAAGTTATATTCTTGTACATAGGAGCAGTATTATAGTAGTTATATTCTTGTACATAGGAGCAGTATTATAGTAGTTATATTCTTGTACATAGGAGCAGTATTATAATAGTTATATTCTTGTACATAGGAGCAGTATTATAGTAGTTATATTCTTGTACATAGGAGCAGTATTATAGTAGTTATATTCTTGTACATAGGAGCAGTATTATAATAGTTATATTCTTGTACATAGGAGCGCAGTATTATAGTAGTTATATTCCTGTACATAGGAGCAGTATTATAGTAGTTATATTCTTGTACATAGGAGGCAGTATTATAGTAGTTATATTCTTGCACATAGGAGGCAGTATTATAATAGTTATATTCTTGTACATAGGAGCAGTATTATAGTAGTTATGTTTTTGTACATAGGAGCAGTATTATAGTAGTTATATTCTTGTACATAGGAGCAGTATTATAGTAGTTATATTCTTGTACATAGGAGCAGTATTATAGTAGTTATATTCTTGTACATAGGAGCAGTATTATAGTAGTTATATTCCTGTACATAGGAGCAGTATTATAGTAGTTATATTCTTGTACATAGGAGCAGTATTATAGTAGTTATATTCTTGTACATAGGAGCAGTATTATAGTAGTTATATTCTTATACATAGGAGCAGTATTATAGTAGTTATATTCTTATACATAGGAGCAGTATTATAGTAGTTATATTCTTATACATAGGGAGCAGTTTTATCATACTTGTATTTTTGTACATACCGTAATAACAATTATTATTGCAGTTATTTATATAGTGACAAGTATTATACTACTATTATTGTATATAGGGTTACATATGGGTTCACACAGTGTTTACCCCGGCGCTGGACTTCCCATCAGGGTATACATTTGAATACAGAAAACAATATTCAAACATTTACCCGTGACAGATCCATGTACTTCACTGAAGCAAATAGAGTCCAAAGGATTCATCTTTGTTTGATCTGCTTGTTTGATGGTCTCCCCCACGATCCTGTCTGGCAGAAAAAAACAATATGGAAACGAACAGAGAAGTGAATATAGCCACCTCATTAAATATTTGAATCCCATTGTCTTTAAATGTAAGTACCATCATATAACATTGTATTGAAATGTGTGAACTCAGGCTAATGCTGGCTTGTGATGCCCCATTAACACTGACATTTGGCAGATTCCATTGCTTTCTAATGACTTTCTCTGTAGCTTCTGTTCTTGTGATTATGGGTGGATCAGTGATATTTTATTAATTATCCTCTTTTTAGCACTCGACTAATCTGCTGGAATTTACATTTTAACACTTATAGCCTCAATAAATCCGACCAGAGACGTCAATGGAGCCTGTATTATCCGTCCTTTAATGTACGATGTAAACTCTGACACTCGGGATCTCTCGTCTACAAAACACTGGATCTCATTTCCCCGGTGGATTAGAGCAGCTGTTCAGAGCAGGTGGCGGAGGGTCTAAATGGGATGTGGACGTTGACGCTGACTCCCCATCTCCGCCACATAAATACTGGGTTTAGCTTCTGAAACAATTAGGATATGGTGATATGGGAAAATAGAGGCAGTTCATCATCTGTCAGTCATTGCTTACCAGCCATGAAGTATCATTTATCAGCTGTCAATTATCGCTCATCACTAGTCAATCACTGGACCATTGTTTCTCAGCCAATAATCATTATATTAGGTCATTGTTTATTATCGGAGATGAGCGAATCGATGGTAAATGTATCAACTTTGTTATGATTTTCCCCAAAAGTTTGAATTGGAGCGAATCCGAAATTTTTGCAATTCATTTTTGCCAAATCATTGAAAATGATGTCCACCATTTTACGGATCAGAAGACAGCACAACAAGGAGGGGAAGATGAAGAAGGAGCATCACATGACCTCGGACGCCGCTATGACTTGCCCATAATGCCTTGCGATTATCCTCAGCCAATCAGGAGGCATTATACTGGCACATGTCATAGGCACTATATAAGATCCCAACCTGGAAATCCATGTGTATTCTGGACTCGGTATACATTGGTGAGAAATCTTATCTTTAAACGCAGAATTGCTTCAGCAGCATTTAAAGCTATAGTACTCCATTTTTTTTTTATTAATGTGTATCATCTCAATATACATCACATAATTCACTATCACAGGAACAGATGTTTTGCAAGATTAATCCTGGCGCTGATAGTATACCGCCTGATGCGTTCTTCTCTTTTATAGCTGCCGTATATTATACTGCACTCTAACTGACCCTTACAAAAAGTTAGCAAATTTTCTTTAAAAAAATCAGTTGATCACAGAACTAGAAGTTGTCTTAGTAGTTGTCTTACAGCTTTCCAAGACTCCTGAATCCACCTATTCAGTGATATGATGGAGGAGGTATATATTACTCCATAACTAGGCAGGAAAGCTGGGTGACAGCCCATATAACTAAAGCTGAGTTCACATCACAGTTGAGTTTTCCGTTCTTCTGATCCTGTAACAAAAAAAACACAAAAAAAACGGATCCTGTTCCGTCAGTTTGAGTCATTTTCGTCTCAGATCAGTTTTT